>NC_062228.1:10243253-10872329 GCF_902686445.1 Sciurus carolinensis
TACTTGATAGATCCAACAGTTCTCTGAAGAGGCATTGAGAGCTTCTAGAGTTTAGCAGACATTCACACAGCACAGCAAGCAGAAGTCTCTTTGCAGGGAGGCTGGAGATACAGCCTGGGATGCCTTTCACTTTCCCACGTGGTGCCTCTCATGACTGTGTGAACACGCCATTTTTTTTTTTTTTTTCCCTCAGTAAGTACATTGTGTTTGCTTTCCCTCTGCCAAGAGTGTCCCCATCCTCCCCTTTTCACCCAAGTTGAAGCTTCACCTGATACCCTGAGGGTAGTTAGGACAATCTTTGCACTGTGTCATAATGATCTCAATTCTTTTGTAGGCCTCCAAGCCCCTCTAGGCTGTGAGCACTCTGAGGACCCAGGACTGTTGTGTGGCTCATGATTGAGGCCCAGTTTAGCGTGTACTGACTGCACGTGTCTGTCCTGAATGACAGTCCTCAGCAATAGAGACTATTCCTATTGTCACTGGGGTGAAAAGAAGTGTGAGACCAGGGATACCGTGCAAGGTAGGTTCAACTTGGTGGCCTCCCCCATTTTGTGATATAATTAATACACCTGAGTTTTAGTGATCAATTCATCCCATGTCCATCGAGGGCATATTCTGGAGCATCCATATGGATATTAAAATGGTTCTCCATTGTTGAGAAGAATCAGAGCAATGGTTAAGTTAGAGTTTGCAGGGATTTTTCTTTGTTTTGTTTGTTTTCCTATTGGAAAAAGTTGTCCGATAGTTGGTGAAGACAGTGAATTTGATGGAGAATCTATGAGTGCAACGCATCAGGAACAAAAGGAAAAAGAGCGTGATGTTGGAATGAAACTGAGACAATCATGCCTGTTAAAGCCATTTTACAGGCTTATAGAGATTAAAATCTTTGTGATAAAAAATGATAAACCTGTTATGCTCAGACTCTGTTTCTCCAGTGAGGTAAGGAGAAAAAGTGTTCATTTCACAGCAAGGGATAAGCAGGTTGGGGGAGTGCCTGGCATTCCTTCCTCTTGCACTGCAGCTATAATGGCCTGCCCTTCTGTGACAGCCGTCCATCCCCACGCTGAGAGACTCAGGGACATCTGGGCCCAGGAAATAAATCCATGCCCAGGTATCTGTGAACATGTGCAAGCTTTAAAAATTCAAATTCAGTGTCCATTTGTTATTTCAAATCAGAGACCCTCCCTAAAGATTCAACACTCCAAAAAAAAATTATTTTTTCTTTGTGTTTGACTGAGGCACATTTCCCAAATGACAATATGTGCTTGAGCAGAGCTGGCAGTGTTTGCTAGAAAATAAATCTCTGCACTCCACGTTGTGGGAAGACATTTTTCCCCCATT
Source organism: Sciurus carolinensis (assembly GCF_902686445.1). Taxonomy (NCBI): domain Eukaryota; kingdom Metazoa; phylum Chordata; class Mammalia; order Rodentia; family Sciuridae; genus Sciurus; species Sciurus carolinensis. The sequence continues at coordinate 10,244,595 of NC_062228.1, forward strand.
TTCCTCAAGGATGTGTTCTAATCATTTTGAGTAGTCTTATGGTGTCTTTAAAGAATAATGAAGTTGAAAGTAGCTCTGCAATCTGGCTTTCTCTACCCTTATTTCGCTGCTGATTCTTTGTTAGGACTCACATTGTAGTGGCTCAATGTCCTAGTGTATGGCTTTCCAATGAGAACTTTGAGTTCAAAATTAATACTGGGACTCCCTCTGGGTGAGTTATGCTTAGGAACATAACTCTCCATTTAAAATATAGTAGATTCTTTTCTAATGTTAATTTTAGTGAGTGATTTGATACATCATATTGTTTTTTGATGTTGAAAATACAAGCCACAGCCTGTGGAATGATGCTATTCAAAGTTTAATGTGCACACAAATTGCCTGGGGATCTTGTTAAAATGCAAATTTTGACTCAGGAGGTCTGGAGTGGGGCCTGAGGTTCTGTTTCCAAAAACTCTGTTCTCTAGTTATACTGATGCTACTGGACCCAGGACCACACTTTGAGTAGCAAAGCTGTTGAACTGTGCTACTCAAACAGCTTCATATCATATGTCATGTGGAGGGCTTATCAGGATGCTATTCTTGGACCTCATCCCCAAAGTTTCTAACTGGGTAGGTGTGGAGTGGGGTCTTAGGTTCTGCATTTAAGAAGCTCCTAAGCAATGCAAATACTGCAAGTGAGTAGATCAGACTTTGAGTACCATACAGTGTCATCTGGATGAGCCATGAAATGCCAACCTGATCCTCACTAGGCCAAGAAGGTTTGGGCACATCAGGACATTGAGCATGTTTTCAGAAAATTTTTACAAATAGCAATTTCTATAAGATGGACATAAATTGGAAAGACCACCACTGGTGGGAAGGAAGGCAAGTTAACTGTTCTAGCAGAAAATAGGAAGACGTGTGGAATTAAACACCATTTGAGCTCATTTACCTCCAAAGTGTTTACCACTTCATCTTGTGCAAGGGGACAGAGGAATCTGTACACTTTAGCCAACGGTCAGTGTGATTTTCTGTCCACATCGGTATACAAAAACAGTTAGTGAGAATTAAAAGAAATACCAGAATCTGTACTTTCCAAACTTGAGAAAGACAAAGTCCCAGAAGCTGTAGGAAGAATTCAAGTTAACTGAGAGCTAAGGGGGACGAGCAGGAAATAAACACCCTGGTTGGCACAGAATAACGGGAACAGGGTAAGTTACCGGTCAAGGCACATCCCAAGTTTTCTGTTTGGGCTGTCCTGCGCAATGTGACCAAGCAACGAACCATGCCTGCTGAAAACAAGTAGGGCTTTTGTACTCCTTTATGGGGCAGAAGACAGAGTGTGGCTTTGCAGTTCAGAGTAGAGGCCCCTGGTGGGAAAGGCTGATGACCAAGGAACACTGACTGGGCTTCTCTCAGGGGAGGCAATCACACAAACAGGTTTTAAGGAGGAGGCCAGAGACCTGACAGGGGCCTTTGTAGTCCAAATCCCGGTCTTCAGCGTGTACGAGCCCACTCAGGCCTCAAGTGCAAGGGCAAACAAAGAACTTCATGACTTTGACAAATTAACCCCAATAAATAAATTAGAACCACTGCAGCCAAGAGAAGCCATTGCCCTTTCCAGATGCCCAGGTGTGTCTTGCTAGATCCCAGCTTCCAGCTCTGTGCAAGTTTACCTGAGGCTCTGTCTATACCCCAGGGAGAAAGGCCGAGCCCTCTTCCACTGGCCAACCAGAGCTGGTGCATAACCCCATCTCCCTTGGCTTCCGGTGGATAATGTTCGCTCCTAGAATTCTCCAGCAAGGTTGAGCTCAGTTATCCATGCTGCACCCTTTACCAGCTACTATTTCTCTGTCTCACTCCCTCCTACCCTGACCACTCCCTGGGATCACCTTCCTAACAAATAACTTGTACTCAGATTCTTGCCTCAAGTTCTGTTTCTGGGGGTACCAAACTCAAACATAGTACTTGGGTAGCATATTTGGAAGAACTGGAATATCTGAGGAAAGACTAGGTCACCACCACTGATGTCACCAGGTCCCCATAAATAGCACCTTTGACACGCTGGATACAAGAACCACAGCAACACTATAGCATGAACTCCACAGCACCAATGTGAGATCATCTGCAGAGGTAGACACAACACAAAGCAGATGGAGTGCCCAGGGACATGTGGATTTGTGTGTGCAAGAGTCAGGATGACCTTGTGTCTGCGCAGCCTCAGCAACAGCACCAGTGTTGCCTACATATGGCTTCAGCTCATTATGACCAGGTATTGATTTCCTAACAGTTGAGCTTTGCGAGTACCTAGCAATACTCATTTTCTTTCATTCCTTCAGGGACACACATACACTCTATTACAGACCAGAGAGAGTTTCAATAGATTACAAAAGCATTTTGGCTTCTGTATGCATACATAATGTTAAATATGAATGTTCACATAAGTTTTTTCCTGTTTTTAGAATTGCTTTCCATTTTTTCCCTACAATTACTGTAAAAGCATAGAACTGCTCATTAAATATTATCATAAGAAGCACACAGTCAGTGATTCTACACTGAAATCAGGGCAGTATTGATGGGACAGACTTGAACTTGGAGTTAGATGCTGCCCCAGTTGTATGACTTGGAAAAGCCCCTGATTTCTACTTCCTTGAATATAAAAATGTCAATAAGCCATATTCTTGTTAATTTAGGTTTAAATAAGAAATATGTAGATTATGTAAAATCTCCAAAATACTTTCTGGCACTGAAGGGCAACAAAATCAACAGATGCACATCTGTATGTCACAAGAAGTGAGTGATATTATTCCAAGTGAGATAGTAGTCACATCATACATGGGATAACAGATACCTTGAGATTTTCCCTGCCTGTTTTGTGTTCATTCCACCTTGTGAGAACCAACTGATATGTTTGCAAAAACACTAGAAATCCATATGACTTCATTTGTTTCAAATCCATTTGGTCAATAGTCTGCTCAGTGTACACCGCTAAAGGTTTCAGAACCACTTCATCACTGCCCCAAATAAGAACGAATACGGAAGAATGGTATTTTGTTCTGCAGAGGAAAGTTGGAGGATTTTTTTGTTTGTTTTGCATTTTGATGATTATACCAATGTTTGGAAAATGCTGACTTCCTAAGAGAGTCAATTCCTGGCAGTGCACGAAGCTGCTGCCTTTCTGAGGATGAATAAAATGAGCAGAAACATGGTAATGAACTCTCTGGGTGAATGTCTCAGTCTTGTTCCTGACACCAAAAGACGCTTGCTGATTTAGCTAAATCTAGGGTAAGACTTGTAGAGTAATTGCTACCCACCTACATTTAAAGGTGATTTGTATGTGTCCTTTCAAGTAGTGACTGATAGAAAACACAAAACCCTTGACTTTGGAGCAATGTAGCCTAGTAAGCATCTGTTAATGATGAATATTCATATAGTATTGGATTTCAAAAAATTAAAACATTTTTAAATGAAATATTTTCACTCGCCTAGAAAGTGAGGGAAAAGGGGATATCTCTCTACTATGTTTAACATACTCACCCTAAGAAAGGGTTAAAATTTAAGGTGACGGATCCTCTAATCAGTTGATAGCTCCATGCAGTGCATACATGAATTAGAACATCACATTATATCTATACATATGTACATATATCACATGCCAATCAAAAAAATATTAATTGAAAATAATCACTTTTAAAACAATGACATTTTCAAGAATGGCAACAGTTGCTTTGCAGTGAGCATGGCCTACTGCCTAGACAGTGCCCTAGTGTTGCATATCCTCTTATTTCATTCTATGACAACACAATCATCTACATCTAAACCACTATTAAATCACATTAGCTGACAAAATGCAATCAAGACTTTGTCTATGTTCAGTGGTTTTTAAAACAACATTAATTTTCATTATTTCATTGCTAGGTGATTTCATGAACATTAATTCTGAAGTTTCAGAGGATAATTTTTAGTTTTTTTAGTACTATAAAATTGATCTTACCATATTTTATCACAAAGCCCGATTATAAAGCTTTTAGAAATACAGAAATATTACTCAGCACGTGATTTGTAAATATATGAAGTTCTAATTTATCTCACACTCAAAAATAACAACAGTGAGATAAAATCAATTATTTTAGCCCTAAGGCAAGATAGACTATTGGTTCCAAATTATTTACAAAATCAATCAATCCATTTTATGAGTAACTGCCAAATCATATAGTGAACTTTGATGACTAGGAACGAGCTTCCCTGAAAATATCAATTTCAGTCCTCACCATGATGTTTGATGCTGACAAATAAACATTCATCACTGTGTATTTTAATGGATTTTCAAATTTGTGAGATCTCTTATTAGGCAATAAATGCCATTTGGTGTGTATTAATTTTCTGTGGCACCAAATTGGTAAAAATTTGTGGCTTCCAATAACACAAATTCATGACCTTATAGTTTGATAGGCCAAAAGTCTGACACAGGCCTCACAAGGCTAAAATGGAGATGTCAGTGGAACTTGCTTCTTGAAGAGGTTCTGGAAAATGGCTGGGTTCCTTGCCTTTTCCAGCAAGGAAAGTGCCCAGATTCCTTGACACCAGGCCACTTCCTCTGTCTTCAAAGCCAACCACACAAGGTCAAGACAGTCTTGGGCTGCATAATGCTATTCTCCATGTCTCCCTCTGAATTTCCTCTTCAGACTTTTGTGGCTTTTAAAATTCTTTATGGTTACACCAGTCCCCCCTGTACTTCCAGGACACCACTCCTGCTTGGCATCAAGTGACCAGCAACCTGAATTCCCACTGCAGTCTTCACCATGGAAAGTTGTATATTCACAGGTTCCAAGACCAAGGAGGGCCATTCTGGGTACCACAGTGGAGGTATATGCCTAATGATATGGACCCATGTATTATGCTTAAATATTTCCTGAGCACCTATTGTATTTCCAGCACCAAGTTGGGCTCTGGAAAATTAACATTTACAAGACAGACATGGTACTTAACATTTGGTAGCTCATGTTTTAAAGTTTAGGCTTATTAATTTCTGAGAACAAACTCAAATTGAATTTTTAAAAAAATGTTTACCACTGAGAAGGAACAAGGCAGTTTCCAAGATTAAAAAAAAAAAAAAAAATTGCTCACTTTACTATTTTTCCTAAGGCAAGTTCTGTAAATAAGATCATAAAAATTGTGGAAAGAATGTACCAGAGTTAGTGACCCAGATAGTATTTTTTAGGCAAATAGAAAATTACAGCTAATTCTCATTATTCACAGATTCTGTGTGAATTCACCTACTAGCTAAAATTTATTTGTAACTCCAAAATCAATATTCAAGGTGCTTTGTGGTCACTGTGAACAGGCCCGAAGCAGTGAAAACTTTCAGTTGCTTGAGGCAACAGCAATTATCAGTATTTGATAAACCATTGTTTACAGAGACTTTATAAAACAGAACTACAAGGCATAATGAGAATCAGACATATTTACCATCTAACTTTTAATTCTTTAAGTAAAATCTGGAAACATCTAGAATAAGCACCATCATAGCAGATCAGCAAAATGCATTATGAAAATGCATTACAACATGATTTAAAAAAAGGATCTTTAAAGATTTATAATTATGATGCTAACATGTGAGCTGTTTTCTACTTGACAAGTCACAACTGTCAGGTGTCAGAATAAACTCACGTATACACATCCACTATATTTATGCTTTAGACTATTTTCCTTAAAAAGATTATAGCTGACTGAATAATTGCTGTTTTTAAATTTTAAGTACACACTTCAACTGTAGCTCCTGCCTTGGAAGACATGTTTTCTTTTTCTAGTTTTGTCTGATATTTGATATTTTTTTTGGGGGGGGGGACAACAGAGCTTTAAATCTAGATAATGATAAATTATAATAAAATAAAATCCTGTTTGAAAAGGTATCATCTCGTGGCTCATGAAATTATTTTTCAAAACCTGGACAGATGTAGACGAGATGATCCAGGGGTCCTGACAACGATTACCTCACATGGCCCTTCCAGTCACCTGCCATGAGTGTCTAAGAAGAGAGAAGACATCTACTCCATCGTGTGGAGGGTGCCAGAGGACAGATCCACTGGTCATCACATCTCCATCCCACACTCCAGGTGTGGGAAAGCAGGTCGGTCACAGCCCAAACCAAGAGTCCTTGGGCTCAGATGTCCCTGAGGCTGAGGCCTGGCTTCTCTTCCTTTCCTCATTTCTTTCATTTTCTTCCCTATGAAATCTGTCTTTTCTCCCTTTTCTCTATTTCTCTATCCTCACTTGGATCCTTCCCCGATGGAGACAGCTACTTCACATTAACCTTGATCCTCGATTCCACTTGTCACCTCCTGGCGTCATTACTACCCTACTTAATTCATTGCAAGTAAAAACACATTGTGCCTGATGGGAAACTTTAGCCACAGAAAATTTAAACATACATTTGATTTTTTTTATTATGAATGTTTCAATCATATACTCAAGTAGAAAAATAGAACTAAAAAAGGCAGATATATTTGGCTTCATAGATTGTTACCTTGGGGCCAGTTTTATTCCTTTTGTGCCCACGTCTCCTCTGGTTTATCTCCTTTCCTACTAGAGAAGTTGAAATTCAGCCCCAGACATTCTTTTATTTCATACATAAATATCTGAAAGCCTATCTTTCAATGGCAAGGATTGTTGTTTTAACAAAAGCACAATCTCATTATGACACCTAACATTCAGACAGAGTTCTGCAGTGTCTTTACCATCCTGTGTGGACTACTTACCTCTCGAGCATGTATGTGCCTGTGTGTGCACACAAGAGCAATTTTATTCAAATCGGGATGTGAAACATTTCCAGTTGCACGTGGCTGTTGTTTCTCTTAAATCTCCTTTCACTTATGGATCTCCCTCCCTTTCATTTCCTTTCAATTTGTCTCTAAAAAGCTACATGTTTTTCCAATAGTTGCCCATGGCAGGCTGATGGCTTCCCGATGCGTCCTATGGCATGTTCTTCTGAGCCTCTATTTCCCGTAAGCTGGTCGGGAGATCCTGAAGTGTGGTTTGGCTTTTGATTTAGGTTCGACTTTTCCTCAGAATTCTCCAAAGGATACATTCCCTCCTTCCATCAACAGGCCCATGATACTTGCCTGCCTCTGTTTCTGATGGTCAGTCATCAGTAATGTTCTCTAAGTGCATCATTTTGTTTGAGTTTACAAAATGGTGGTGTCCTGACTTTATCACCCCTTCTTCAATTCCTGTCTTTAATGTAAGATACTTTCATAAAGAGAAACTTCCTTTCATCAAAAATATTTGGTTTCCCTGAGATGCAGGTGAATCGGCAAAAGCGTAAATGTATGCTTGATTTTCCTTCTATGAACCAGTATTCAGAATAATGAGTTGGTGTTCTAGCATCTTCCAGGAATGGTGGAAGAACAGCTAGCACTGTGATGGATTCATAAATGTTTAACTCCCAGCTTGGTCATCACTGCTTGTCAGAAGGAACTAGGAAACAGCTGTATTTTCTTCAAGAAAAAAATGTATCCAGAATTTATACTGATAAGTCCAACTCAAATTCAGCATCGCAGGATATTAACCTCTGTGACGTTGGATTTGCTTCCCTGTTCTCTGTTTACACGGTTTTAATCATATTAACATCGTCACATAACTGCCTTGTCAGAGTAAATTTCAGAGTCACAATACAATATTTTAAATAAAAACTGCTTTCACTAATGAAATACAATCTTAAGGAGCTTAGATTTGTTGGCAATGGATCTAAAACAGGAAACATACACAGACGACCATTTTACACACTTAAAGTAATTCCTTTCTGGTGCTTCGTTCAACTTTACAGGTTTGTTCATTTTACCTTTGATATTTAGAAACCTGTTTTTTTTTTTTTTTCATTTTGTCTAACTGTGGTGTATTATTGTAAAATTGTGAATATTGCTTCATAGTCAAATCTAAAAAATAATACCTATTCAGAAAAGTCTAGCATTTACCCATGTTCTGTCCCTTCTCCTAATAGGTCATTATGGATGCAAACTTTAAAAATTCCTTTTCTTGGTTATACTCCCATTTACATGGTATAGGCAAAGATGAAATATAGGTGAATATTGCAATTGTTTTTACTTAAATAAATGGTGGCATACCCTACCCATATTCTTCCCCTTGTTTTTACCAAGGTGGTTAAACAAATGTGAGGGGTCGGGGTGAACCACACGGTGATCTCACAGGACATCTTGTTTGTGCAGTTGTCTGAATAAAACCAACTCCTGGAAGCAAGTGGAAATGGAGCTTTGGAAGCCTGGCTGTGAATGTGGAGCCCTTTCCAATAGAATTCCTCAGGTACTGTAAGTCACCTTCATCTCCTTCCATGAGCAAAACTTCAAAATTACTGGAACTTCTCATGGAGAGGGCTATATATCTCTGAGTCTCCTCTGTGGAAATACTTAGCAGGGAGGAGGGACAGGGAAGATGGTGTATGTGGTTAAAGGGCCAGCTTTAAAAACTCAAGAATGGCCTCTGAATTAATTCGCCAAGGGCTGCTGGATTTGAGAGAATGTTAACTCTCTCTCACAAACACACAAAGTCCTTTTCAGCTGATGGAAAACAAAGTTTGGGGGAAATAGCATGAACATATCAATAACTTCCTGAAAAAGCTTTATGAAATAGTAATTGTCAGTAAATGGTAATGAGAAGCAGAGGAAAGGAGGTCCTAAGATATAAAGAATGACTTGGGAAAGTCACAGCACAGTGAGAATAACAGAAGGCCAAGTCCAGGGAGGGTCAATAATGAGACAATGGTAGGCATTTAATTTAGAAGAAAGAAACCGAGCACATGATGGGTCGTAACTTCTCAGCAGTCTCAGGTGCACACATCGATGCTTGTGGTGTGGAGAAACATCCTCCGGGTGGAACTTCCTGAGCATACACTGACTCCATCCTTGGCAACTGCTGACATTACAGCCTTCAGAAATTTATGGGTGGCTCAAGTTCACTGCATTCTGTTCCAAGTACGCCCCATGGTAAGAATGCAGCTTTCAGCAGCACGGCAGTAGAATCGCTACTTACCAGTAAGTGGTTGATGAATGTTTTCAAGAGAGAAAGAAGACCCCAATCACATTTAAAGCTATATCTTAGTCATCTTACTGTTGTATTTTACTTGAGTCTATTAACATAATTATAAGCATTTTAAAAATGGAAAAACATAAAAAATGCAGAATTCAAGGTGCAGTTACCATTTCCCTTTATAGAAATACTGTTTTCAAAGGAAACTTGGAATTTGAAGGAAAGCATGGAAACCTAGCTTCCAATGTTGTTTTCATCAGTAAAACTGAGATTGATTCCATAATGCAGAGGGCTAGATTTTATCAACATACCCAAGCCCTAATCCTGCATGCCCACGCCAGAAATAGCAGGATTCCCTGGGCAGGGATAGGGATCTATCACCATCCTCAGCCTGAACAATTTCCATATGAGAGTCTATAAACCTTCTCATTATCATATCATTTGAAATAAAACAACCTATAGTGTATGTCATCTAGTTCTAAATGCATGGGCCATTTTGAACTCATTTATCAGCATAATATAATCGACCAGCAACATCTTGAGATAATACAGTAGAGCTGAGTTTGATTTGATAAAATAAATTTCTCAAAAAATATATGGAACTGTCCCTACATAAAATGTGAGTGAATGTCATTACATGAGGCAGACAAATAGACTCATAGCCAAGGACTTCACACCCTGAGGTCATCAAAATGCACACCATTATCTACAAGTTAAGCATATCTTTTGAAATCTGAACTTAAGCACAGAGAAATCCTTCACATGTCATTAACCCAAGCACAGAACAGGGGACCAGAGTGTTACATATCTGTGAATCAATTTAGAGAAAAGATGAGAAGCATTGTCCTGGTCAGAACCAGCTAAGATCAGTCAGGAGTGATTGAAACTGATGTGTGCACGTCACTCCTAAATCAAAAGTAGAAAATAGGAAGTCACTCGGAAGACAGTGTCACAGCTTGGTTAATCACCAGTTCCACTGGGAGGGAAAAGCATGATTAATAGCTGCATCTTAGACAAATGATAAAACACCTCTTGAGTAATTAGGGTGTGACCCCTGGCAGCAATGCACAAAGTAGAGTGGCAATAATAAGACAAAATTGGAATATTTTGGAAGTGACTCAGCTCAGCTCAGAAAGTAAAATCGATGCCAACTTCAAATCCCAAAGAACATTTAAATGAGAAAATGAATTTTACAAATTAAATTGTTAACAAAAGAGAAAAGTATGAATATAGTGATAATTAGCGGAGAAAAACTAAGCTCTGGGTTGGAGAGGTGAGGTGTCAGAGTGGCTGTCAATCTCATTCTCTCTCAGGATGTGTGAACTTCCTGGGTTGTCACCACAGTCACTTCGACAACCATGATCCCCTTATGTTCTTTTCTCCCATTGCCCTCATGGTTCTTGGAACTGGAGTGATTTATTAAGGCCCAGAAAGTGGGGCTCAGATTTAATTAGAATCCATAACACCCAAAGAATAGTCCAGAATGAAAGGTATTTTACAAGTGTTGATCTTAGAGTTCAGGTAACCTTAAAGTTTATATATAACCAGAGGCCGTAAGTTTATAGTTAAGGAAATTGGAGATCAGTCATATTTGAAGTCGTCAAGGTCACAAACCAAATAAATTGTAGGACTAGAGGTTGCACCGAAGCCCTCTGACACAGAAAGTTCCTTTAGCCACACTCAGATGGCTCAGGTTTCCCAGGATTTGCAAACAGGCAGCTCAAGCATCCGTCTCCCCTAGGTCACCCCTACCTAAGCACAGCTGTGCCTGGCTGTCCCCCTACCTCCTCTCCTGCATGGAAGGCAGACCTGGTGGAAGCGCAAAATCGCTGAGGAGCTACGTCCTGTATGGGAGTCTGAGGGATATCTTGAAAGCAGGGGCAGGATCAGCCTGGGACTAAGCAAAGCCTTGTACGTGGACTATCCAAAGGAGATGGTGACACCATGGCACTCCTGTGCCCACACCCACACAGGCCATCTATCCTTTCCCAAACCCAATGCCTCCAAGTCCCCTACCTATTCTTCCACTGCTCTGCTCCCTTCCTAACACATTTTGCATCCACCTGGGGTGCTCAGTGGGTTTTAATCAGAGGATTTTTGGAGTTTGGGCATCAAATGAAAACAGAGTTTGAGCTCTGGATTTGGGTAGCCTGGGTTGTTAATCCAGACTCCACCAGTTACTGGTTGATAACCAGGAGAGGTGCTCAACTCCTGGAAACTTTGGGTTCATCTTCTGTAAGATGGAGATAATGAGGCAATGCACACAGAAGTCTTTGCAAGGTGCTACAACCATAGTGAATCCTTCTCACCTGGAATCCAAAGTAACCTTGGGAGACACAAAGTGCAATCTGCCAACTTCTCCCACTGCTAATTTCCTTGGAGTCAGTGAGCATTTTAATAGGTCTTCTGCCAATGACAGATAAGGTTTCTCTCCTCATCATGAAAATAAGTCAACAATAAAAGAGAGAGAGAGGAGAGAAAGAGAGAGAGAGAGAGAAACATTTCCTCTCCCATTTTATGAGTGACAAGTGTCTGCTGGACCCCCTCCAGGCTGGGTCCTCTCTCTCATTTCCTCAACTCACTGCGTCTTCTCAGCAACTCTCCACTTCAGTCTCCTGGTGGGTGACCCATAACATACCCTGACCTAAATGACTTTCACAAAGCTTCTCTTCAACACATCTCTGCCCACACCCTGGGGGTCCTTAATGGTAAATGTTTATATTCTACTCTTGGATCTTAGATTATTAGATCTTTCCAACTCTGTTTCTCCTTCACACCCTTAGCTGCTTTTTAGCCTCTACTCTTTCACTTTGTGGAAGACACCTTTCATCTCTGTGATGATTCATTGTATGCATCAACTTGGCTGGACCGTGATGCCCACGCACCTAGTCAAACATCATTCTAGATACTTCTGTGAAGGCATTTTTAAATGAATGAGATTAACATCTGAATCAGTAGACTATGAGTAAAGCAAATTACACATCCTTATGTAGATGGGCCTCCTCTGATCAACTGGAAGCCTTAACAGAAAAACAAAACCGACCTCTCTAGAAAAGGGGAATTCTGCTGATAGACCATATTTGGACTAGAGCTTCAGCTCTGCCCCAGGCATCTAGCCTGGAAGCCTACCCTGTAGATGTGAACTTGCTAAGCTTCCACCACAGCATCATCCAATTCCTTTAAACACATCCCCTCCCACCCCACCCACCACTGCACACACACCCCAACTGGGTTTGTTTCTCTAAAGAACTTTGACCAATGCAATAGCCCACCAACCCACCCAACACACACACACACACTTTGCTTCCTTCCCTACACGGTGCTAACTCTTCCCTTCCTCCAGACCCCTGCTAGCCCTCTGTGTCCTTGTCCTAGTGTCCTCCCACTATGGTATCCCTTTGAATTCAAACCCTGGGTCAACTGAAGCACCTGTGCCCTCAGCACCTGCACACAGGCAGCTGTACACAGCTGGGAGTGTCCCTTGGGGGCCTCAGCCTGTGAGCACTGGCTCAGGTACTGTCAGGAGTCTTCCTAGCAGCTCTGTGCTCAGTGAATATGTGACCTGTCTGCACCCAAAACACCCTTTTACAGACTGAAGTTCAACCCCATCTTTCATTTTCTTTATTCTTCTTCCATAAGAACACCTGTCTCCCTTCAAAGCTAAGTAGGAACTGGATCCTCCTGTCCCACCCGATGCCTCGGAATCACTTTAATGTTTGCCCTTCTCTCCCTTCTTTGCAGGCCAGCCGTGGGGGCTGGGCGTGGCCATGTCCTCTCCTCCGCCCCTCACCAGGTTTCCCTGCTGCACACACTGCAGTCAGCAAGGCTTCACTCTCACTTTTTAGCTGAACTGCTGATAACCCCAGATCTCATTTGTCTTGCATGAAGTGGAAACGTTTGGGAGTTTTTGTTGGTTTTATGGAGTTGTTGTTTTTTTTTTTTTTTTTTTTTTTTTTGGGGGGGGTGCATTAAATTTTGAAAAGATTTTTTCTCCCTTTTTTCCTTTCTCTCTTTTCCTCTTTTTCCTCTCTTCCTCCCTCTCTTTCTTGCTCCCCTCCCTCCTTGCTCTCTCCTTCCTACACCTCTCCCTGTCTTGTCCTCTCTTTTCCTCTCTCTCTCCCCTTCCTCCTCTTCATTTGCAGTTAGTGTTCACTCTCTGTTCTTCAGAGGAGGTGAATGCAACCTGCCCAAGACCACACATCTTACAGGAGATGGAGCCTGCTCGTGACAGCATCTGATCACAGATGACATTCCTGAACTGCCACTCAAAGCCTTCCACCTCATCTCCTTTTTGTGCTGAGGCTCCAATTCTTTGAACTGGCCTCACTCTGACATTTCAACTATTCAGTCTCTCCCGACTCAGACATCAGAAGGAGGCTCACTACCTCCATAAAGCCCCTGCAAGCTCGCCTGCAGAAAACCAAAGGACATACTAATGACTTTTGCTATGTTGGTCCCATATGATCAGATCATCATGCTTACTCTGTTTCCAAACCAGATGCCTGGGGATGGTGAGATCAGTGGAAGAGAGGATGACTCACAAGGACTTTCTCTAGAGCAGAGGCAAGGGACAACCATATTCTATGGTTGAACATGCAAAGTTGCACAGGTTTCCCACGTAAGTCTCCAGGGGAAAATTCCATGCAATGTCCAAGGTAGGATGAGACAGAAAGAATACATGAATATATGCCTGTTCAAATCACACAAAATAAAGTTCCTCATGGTGAATATTTATTTAATAAAATTTTGCCATAGCCAAATATATACTTCATTCAGCTCAGATAGATTACATACTCAAAGGTTCAGGAGTTTTCAAAATATGAAGTAAGAAAATGAGAACATTCATATGGAAATTCAAGGGTTGTGTGTGTACACATTCAAAGGGTTTGAATTTACAGGCACAAGGAAACTGAAGAGACCAATTGCTTTCCAAGTTGGAGAAATTTCAATATTTACCTGTCATCTCTGACATAAAAATTTTTAGACAGTACAAATATCACTTTGAACTTAATTAATTCATGTGTTTATTCTGATCTAAGGATTGAAAAATCTGTTTCCAAAGTGACATATTGAATTTTTTTTTAACCTTTCATTATTTCAAGGTGTAAAGATGGGACTGCTAGTACCACTTTGTAGCTCTTAGGATAATTTCCCCAACTTTCCATAAACTTGTTAAAATAAATACAAGGTTTTTTTTTTCTTCCTGAAACTGATATTCCCCAGCCTGCCCCTGACTCATGATGATTCTGACATATTGTAATAAAGCTATTGCTCCCTGAGGATATCTTTTCATTGCTCCAGCAATTTTTCTCTTCTCTGTCTCTTATTGAAAAAGAATCCTATTATTAAGTACTTAAAATATTCAAGGCTCTAAAAGGGAGACAAGCTTCCAGTATGAGAGATTAATAATAACAATAAGAAATACAAAATGCAAGATGGGGGTTCAAAACCAAATAAAAATTTCATTTGCAGAATACAAACCAAATAGGATTTCTCCTGAGCGGCATCTCTCTGATTTACAGATGTGGCTCTGTGGGCCATGCCTTAAGATTGGTGCTTCCTGTTTTCCTTCTTTTATGTTCTCAGTTACTTCTGGACAAATGCCCTAAAACTTGAATCTTTTCTAAACCACGACTCTTCTAAACCACCCAAAGGATTATTCTTTGTAAACACTTCAGAAAGCTGTAAGATACTTGTGATAATAGGAAGAGATCATTTTAGACAATGCCAACATCGAGGTATGTTTCCTAAAGGGAGTTGGGAATATAGATGAGAAAGCCATAGAGTTCAAGACCTGGTTCTTACGACTGCAAGTGTTTCTTTTACATATTTATACAAAATATCAGATGAATGCCGGGTCTAGTACACACACAGATCTCTGCACTGGAAAGGAACAGACACATCACTGGATTATTGTATTTTGGATCTCAAGTAATCACAAGAGCATCTCCTTATGCTAAAATAGCATCCTTCATGTCGATTCTCAAACACCGTAACAACAGCATGGAGTGTCTATCTCCCGGGAATTCGCAGTCTTGATTAATAAGTGAATATACTTTTTTAATAAAGACAGATACAGAGCATGCATTTTAACCAGTAGCATTTGGAGATTCACTTGTATCAGGGTGTCTTTGGGAATGAAGGTCAACATACAGGTAGAGGGAAACAGAACAAGAAAGAAAAAGACGAGTTTGAAATTCAGTTGATTAAGGTTACACAGGATTATTATTACAAAATAATCCAGGGAGACTCCCTGGGAATGACACTATGGCAGATGTCACTGGAAATGAATAAGACCCTAGAGGGAGTTTAGTGACTATTGGAAAAGTGATGAGGCGGGGGGAAGCTTGACAAGCAAGGGACTTGACGGTGGTTGGAAGGCCCCGAGGTGGGAAGGAATGATGGAAGCTGGTCTGGCAAGTATGCCACAGAGAAAGAAAGACAGTGACCCAGGAAGGAAGTACGGAAGTACCAGGGACTCTGGCGCGTGGCTTAGGAGCAGATATTAAGCATCTGAGATTCGAGTCATCAGTAAGGAAACAGTGGACGGAACCCGCCAGGTTTAGAGGAAGACAGAGCCATGGGGTCTACCCGCCAAGCAAACCATTTCAATAGAATCCAGTTCCATGTGGCCCTTTGCACATGGAGTGCATGTGACACTCCATCCCAGAAATGACCACAGATGTGTGCCAATCCACATGTACACTCATCCACCTGGTCCTCAGTGGAGAGCCCCGGCAGGCATCTGCAAAATGTGTGGTGAGGAACAAAGCAATGCCAGTTTCCCCACATTGAAATTTTATGCTTTGAACTACAATATGTTTTGATAAATACTAGAGGATTGATCTCATGATTTATCAAGGATAACATTCTACTTGCTTAAAGTAGATTATGTATAAAAACATAACCCTAAACCCACAGTTCAATCTTCTTCCTAGATTCCCTCCTTACAGGGCACAAAAAGACTGTTCTTGTGAAACGAACTTCAGCAGGAGAGAAGAGAACTAGAAGAATGGTGCATGTGTGAGGCTAGTTAGAGAGAACGACGGCGGGAACCTAGGATCTCAAGTCCCAATGTCCTCGGTGTTCAAATATTAGTCTATGGGTTGGGGGGAAACACGCATTTCTAAAATGAAGGGGGATGAGAGATTCTCCCTGCACCCTCATTCTATCAGCAAAGAAAACGAAGCTCAAACCTGATCTGACCCCCATATATTGTACACATGCATTGAGATGTCACACTGTATCCCAAAAATGTATACAATTATTATGTCAGTTAAAAATGTGCACATTTTTAAAAATAAAAGTGTGTGTTTCTGTGTTTGTGTGAAAAAAGTTCCACATTAACAAGAAGAAGAAGAAGAGGAGGAGGAAAAAGAGGAGGCAGAAGCAGCAGCTCACAGATATTAGGCTTTAGTAAATACCTTCTTAGGGCTTTCCTGGTCCTTTTCCTGTTTCACTCAGAACCGGGATCACTCTTTCCTGACCCGGATCTGAAACATGGGGAGCTAAGTGATGTGGACTGAGTAGCCCAGGCTCCAGTGCCGGTGGGAGGGATGGTTTCCGGTGAAGGGAGGGGAGGGCCAGGGTGTTTCCCCCCCACTCACCCTCTGCCTCCGGCAGCTCCTGGGCAGCCGCTATGTCTTTTACAAGGCTCCCGCTCCTGAGGGGATCCTGCCTTCCAGAACCCTCTCCTGGACAGCGCTTGCCGTGCTTCCGGTTCCAGCTGGACCTTGCCAGGCACTGGGCTCTGGATTCCCTCCTCGGGATCCCTCAGCTTAGGAGTCACAGGAACTTCCTGCTGCTGCTGAATTCTGAGTTGCCTCATCTCACATTTGGCTGCCCTGCTTTTCCATCACCTGCGACCAATTTCCTCTAATGACTTCCCAGTTTCGGATGCCCGAGGTAATTTCTGATTTTTCTGACTGGGCACTGATTCAGAGAACAATTCAGAACCAGAACTAAGGTCTTCTTTTTTCCTACTCTGTCATAATGTAGTCAAAGATCAGAGGCCACTGCTGTACATTGAGTGCCACCCAGTCATTACATAGCATCTAAAATTGCCACCAAAATTCCAAAAAATAATATATAATGCTTCATACTGTTAACTTCCAAATGCCTCTATCAATAAGTGTTACAAGACATTGTCTTATAACAAGTAGGAGATCTCTATTATCTATGTAACTTAATTTTTTGTGTCATTTTGGACCAATGGGACCCAGAAAGCTGGTATAATCTGTGTTTGCAGAAGTGACTGGCATTTGTGTCTGCAGACAGAAAAGCTCTCCTTCCCCGGTGTGAGGAGGGATCAGCCCACTCACGGAGGGCAGAGCAAAAAGGCCCAGCATGGCAAGTCCTCTCTCTCCTTAAACAGCTGCTTCCCTCTCTGCCTTTGTACATTTGAGCTCCTCCGGCCGTCAGAGTCTGGTTTCAATGACACCACCACCGGCTTCCCCGACTCTCCAGCTGGCAGGCAATAGATTACAGGACTGCTTGGTCTCCATGATTACGTGAGCCAATTCCCAGTATTTATGTATAAGATTATACATGTATTATGGTCTTCACAAAATAATATTATATTTAAATAATCTTGTTAATAAATAGTAAGCATTATTTATTAATAAGATAATCAATTTTATATATTGATAAATAATCTTATCAATACGATTATTATATAGACTCTTTTTGGTTGTGTTTTTCTGGAGCTGCCTAATGCAATCCATTTTCCCTAACTACCCAACACTTTTACGATTTCCTTCCTATCCATTCTACTCTATTATCCTTTGTTTCTTTCATCTGCATCTTGCTTTATCCCATTTGAAACCTTATATAAATCCAATCTTTGCCTGTTCTTCTAATAAACACCTATATTTCTTCCATTGTCCCCTCATCTCTTTCTCTTCACTCAAGATTCATTTTTTATTATCAAATGACAGCTCACTTCAAATTTTTGCATTCGTTTTGGAATTCACTCCAGAATGGTCCGTATCTTCTCACCCCATCTCCTTCTGATGGCTAGGCACTATTCCACTGTTTGGAGGTACTGGAATTTACTTAAGCCAATGACCTAATGCTGGTGGATTGCAGCAAGATTATTTTGCTCTTATTTAGCTTTCTCCTGGATTAACCACTAGTATCTTGGGTTTGATGCAGTAGTTCAAAGAAATTCAAAGAAAAGGCATTATAGTAAATGCATAACTATTATTTTGTTGTGTGCACAATTTGGAAAATAATGTCTTAAACAATACCATAGTTTTAAATCCTCTCATTTATTCTTGTTTTTGAGGAAGTATCTAGAATAAGGATGAAGATACTTTTGTATATTTCTGTCATTTTTTCCTTTATATGAACTGCCCACTTACATTTTGTCTCTTTAAAAAATAATTAAAGCTTTATTTTTACCATTAACTTTAGACTGTTTTGTGCCTGTGTCGTACAAAATTTTGTGTTGACACAAATATGCAATAACTCCACTAATATAGTAACCACAAGTACTATGTATTCAGTACTTCAAATACATGAAGTACTACAAATACTGAAGAACTTTATTTCCTTTGTTTATTTGCTTATTATTTATTTAGTTCTGGGGATGAAACCCAAGGCCTTCCACATGCTAAGCACATGCTGTACTACTGAGCTTAATTTTTTATTTTATTTTACTTTAATTAACTTAATGAAATAACCCTATATGGCTAGTGGCTACTGCATCTGATATTCCTTAGATATTAAGGAAATTGAGCCTTTGTCATGGGAAGGATAGGGTTAACATTTGGTCTACAGCTTTTTCATCTAGTCTTGGTCTTTAGCCAAATCCTTCTTGTAATATTAATTTAAGGAACGCACGGGAGCATACTGGATCTAAGATGATCAACATCCTACTGATGCTTTACACTGAACTAAGAATCTGCACCTGCTTGTCAAGTTTGTTGAGCAACTCGAAGTTTTACTTGGCTACAAATTGTAATCACCTGGGAATATTTTTTAACTCCCAATACCTGGGTTCCCACCTTAGACAGTCTCTCAGGGCATCAAAATTTGAAAGTATGGAAAATTTTAGGAACCATAGACAAAACCAGGGATTAACAAGCAACTGGGGATTAATGAGATGCAGGTACCCTGGAGAACAAAGTTGGCTTGGCAAGTGTCCTTGAGGAGTTACGCCATGACCAAGGTAGAAGTTCAGGGACAGCTAGAGCTCTTCTCACCTGAGGTGACCACACACCCCCAGGCATGTGCCTTGTGACCATGTTTATCCTGACTGAAGCCACTGGGATAATCAGAAGCAATTCAGCAATGCTAGACATCCATCATGTTGTGCCGTGTGTGCTGTGTGGTCACCTGTCCTAATCCATCTGTAAATCTAAGTGAACTTGCAAATAAATGAAGCCTATTCCATCAGAGTCAGTGGGGTATCCATCTTGACCCATGATTGCTGACTGTTGTGGGTGAATCGAGGTGGTATTGCTAGCATATAGACTAACAACATTTCCCAATCCATATTCTTTCTTTCAATGTCTTTTATGCAATTTTTTCACATAAATTTGTAAATATTATCTAATTTTTCTTTTTGGTTTTTCTTCTTGGTTTAGTTCCTTGTTAACTATGAGAAAAGGCCCATTCTAATATTGTATGTTTAGCTTTACATTGTCCTATATTTTCTGTTAATACTTTCCATCTGTATCTGAATTGTTTTAAATATTCAATTAATCTAGAATTTATATTGATACAGACAAGTTATTTATTTTTCCAAAGGTTTATAATTTACCAAGGCCCATAGTGACTTAGATATTCCTCATATATTTTTAATGCCTTATCTATCATACCAAATCTTTTAAGTGTATTTGGACTTAGTAATTAATGTTCTTCTTATTCTTCCACTATGTTTTAATATACCAATATCAATATGTTTTAATTAAGAAATGCTTATAATAAGCCAGGCCTGGAGGCACACACCTGTAATCCCAGTGGCTCTGGAGGCTGAGGTAGGAAGTTTGCAAGGTCATGTTCAGTCTCAGCAATTTAGCAAGGCTCTTAAGCAACTTAGCAAGACCCTGTCTCAAAACAAAACATAAATATGGCTGCAGAGATAGCTCAGAGGTAAAATGTCCTTGGGTTCAATCTCCAGTACCAAAAAGAAAAAAGTATATATAATATTTCTTAAAATGTCAATCCCCCTTACTACTATTCTTTTGCTAATTAGCTTAGCTATTTTCTTACATCTCTTTCTTCCTCTATGAAATTTAGAATGATCTCATTTTGGAGGTTATTTTAGGAAGAATGAGTAGCTTTATAAGTACTATCATCTCTTCAAAAACAGATATGTCCTATTGAATCAAGTCTTCTACATTCTTTAGTAAAATGCTGCCTATTTCTTTTAATATCTTGTACATTTCTTAATAAGAGTCTTCCTTGATATTTATTCTCTCTTTTTTGGTTCAGTTAGAAGTAGAATATGTACTCCTTTTATATTATCTACTTATTTATGTGTAGGAAAACAAATTAGGGATTTTAAAAATTAATTTTTTGTTAGGCACACTACTGAATTACCTTTTAAAGTAATAATCAGATGATTCTCTTGGATCCTTAAAGAATATAATTATATTAGTTCCAAATCTTAGCTCTTCCTTTCCAGCTTCATATATTTTTTTCTATCCTCTTCTAAAATTGAATTATGTTTGATAAGTTTGAAAATCCAAGATGGAAAATTAGGAAAGCAAGCCTAAGGTTTAGTTTCATCTGGGTCAAATACAGCCACGAAGAAAGACTTCAAAGGGACAGAATTGCTTCCAAGAGAGGAGATGCCAGATGTAGACTCCTGGGGCTATGGAATGAGAGCCACTGGAAGCAGGCATCTGAGACCCCACATCACAGCCATGATAAGAGGGCATGGAGGAAAAGGGACAATGCTATTGTCACTAAACTGTCACACAGTTGAATGGGAGAGAAGCTCATAATGTATGTTTAAAACACGTTGCTCTCTGATCGACCATTTGAGGATGATCTTGACGAGGGTGAACACTTTCAGGAGGCGCCAAATCAGATCTCTTGCTAATTCTAATGAATACAACAAGTTTTACTTTCCTGCTTAGAGACAAATCAAGTTTAAGAACTTAAAACAGTATTACCTACATCTATCCTCCATTGCTATGCGACGTATTGCTATGTGAACTCAAGGGAGTTCACAGGTATTTTCTTGTATATTATATATTGATATAATATATTGATATAAAGCTCCAACGTATATGTGCCAGTACAAGTTTATGAGAAGGGACTGATATGACACTCAACAGAAGGGACATACTGGATAGAGAAGGTGCCTAGCAAACTTAACTGTTCTGATTCATGATTGATGACTTCTTAAAAACCAAATGTCGGTATATGTTAACACCTTACCAGATATATGGTGTCCAAATATTTTCTCCCTTTCTGAAGTATGTCATTTCACTCCATTAATTGTTTCATTGCTGTGCAGAAGGTTTTTAATATAGTATATCTTTTTATTTTTTTGGTGTTTTGTTTTTAGTGTCGTGTCAAAAAAAAAAAAAAATCCCAAGAGCTAGTTCATAAAGTTTCCCACTCTATTTTTTTTAATTATTTTTATAGTCAGAGATCCTCAAATGTAAGTCTCCAATCCATTTCAATTTGATTTTGGTAGATGGTGCAAGGTGAGGACCCGATTTCATTATTTTGCATATGGATAGCCACTATTCTCAAGCACTACTTGTCCAGAATTTCCCCATCACACATTCCTGACAGCCTTGTGAGGGATCCACTGGCCATAAAAGTGTGGGTTCACTTCTGGCCTCCATTCTATTCCCTTGGTCTGATTTCATACCAGCAAAACACTAGTTGCATTACTAGACCTTTATAATATGTTTTGAAATCAGAGTGTGTGACACCCCCAACTTTGTTCTTAAAATTGTTTTAGTTGATCAGGGTCCTCTGAATTTGAATTTCAGGGTTTATTGCTTCTTCTTTAAAAAATACTCATTTGGGTATTGATACAGATTACTTTGGGTAGATTGCTCTGGGTAGTATGGACATTTTAATAATACTAAATATTCTAATACAAGAATACAGAAAATACTTCTAATTATTCATTTGTATTCATTAAATTCTATTCATTAATTTCTTTCAGCAATATATTGTAGCTTTCAGTATATAGCTGTTGGTTAAATTTACCTCAAAGCATTTTATTCTTTTTGATTCTATTATAAATGAGATTTTTTAAATTCCTTCTTGGAACAGGAAAAGGGAGAAGAAAGAATGAGAAAGTACTGTGAAATGAACTGGAGCAAATTTTATTCCATACTTGTATAATTATGTCAAAATGAACCCTAATATTATGTAAAACTAAAAGAAACTAATAAAAAATAGATTAAAAATTTCCTTGTTAGATAAAGTTCATCATTTGATATATGGAAACTAAATACATAACAAAAATAAAAATATAAAGAACTCCTTCAACTCAATAGCCAAAAAAAAAAAAAAAAAAAAAACCAGGTACATGAATAGGTGCTTAACACCATTGATCATCAGGGAAATACAAGTCAAAGCCAAAAAGATATCAACTCACACCTGTTAAGCTGTCTACTGGAACCCTTGCACACTGTTAAGGTTTTTAAATAGCAAATAGCAAGAGCAATTATAGAAAACAGGGTGTGGTACACAAGTTTCTTGAAAAATCAGAAATACCATGTGATCCAACAATCCTACTCTTTGGTATTTATCCAAAAAAACTAAAATCAAGATCTTAAAGAGCCATTTATACTGCTGTGTTCATTGCAGAGATAGCTGAGATGTGGAAACAACTTAACTGCTTAGACAGATGAATAAAGAAAATGTCACACACACACACACACACACACACACACACACACACATACACACACACACACACATGAATAACATATGGAATGTTATTCAGCCTCTAAAAAGGACAGAAATTGAGCCAGTAAGGGACAACATGGATAAACCCTGAGGAGCTTATTTTAAGTGAAATAAGCCAGCCATAGAAGGACAAATACTGCATGATCCCACTTATATGAGGAATCTCAAATCGTCAAGCTCACATAAGCACAGAGTCGAACGGTAGGAGAGTAAAACAGGGTCACTATTCAACGTGCATCACGTTCCAGCTACACAGGCGATTGAGTCCTAGAGACAGCTGCACAGCATCAGGCCTAGAATCAACACTATTATCTTGTACGCTTAAAAATTTGTTAAGAGGATATTTTTTAGAAGATATTTTTTGTTGAAGATGGACACAATGCCTTTATTTTATTCATTTATTTTTAATGTGGTGCTGAGGATCAAACCCAGTGTCTCACTCTGCTAGGCAAGCACTCTGCCACTGAGCTACAGCCCCAGCCCAAGAGGATATATTTCATTTTAAGCCTACTTACCATGATTTTTCTTAAATGCAGTCCTGTTGTTTTTTGTTTTTTGTTTTTTGGAACCAGGAATTGAACCCAGGGTGCTTAATCACTGAGCCATATCCCCAACCCTTTATATTTTTTTACTTTGAAACAGGGTCTCACTAGCTTGCTTACAGCCTTGCTAAGTTGCTGAGGCTGGCTCAAATCTGCAATTCTCCAGCCTCAATCTTGGGAGCTGCTGGGATTTCAGGCATGTGCTTCCATGCCCGGCTAAAATGCAGTCATCTTTTAATCATGCACAAGTTAATCATTTTCAAAGGGTGGAGAACTCATGGTTGAACAAATATAAACAGGAAACTTCCCGAGGATATAAGCTAATAATGTAGACTTTAATGAAAAATATCTTTTTGGGATTAGTGTCTTGAAAGACAGAAGCAGCATAAGGCACTCCCTGGGCACACACCACGTTGTGCAGTGCATTAAGCTTGACAACCTGACATGTTGACGTACATGGCGTTAGTACTGCTGTACTTTATATCACTGCAGATGTTTTGTAGGCTTAGGTCACTAGAATAAAGGTACAACATGGAGAGAGCTAGGGAAAATGTCACCTGCGAGAAGGGGTCATCCACCTGGCTTATTGCAAATCCCCCATACAGTTCTATCTTCCCAGGTTTTCTACTGGATTCCCTAGGCATTTGGTTATTTGACTTAAAACAAATGCATGCTAAAAATCTGCAGGTAGTGCTTCCATCTTGTCTGGCTTACAGAGCTGACAACTCAATCAGTCTCCTTGATAACAGTGACCTGAATATTTTGTGACGGGTGGTACTTGTATCTAATTGACTACGCTATGTCACAAGGTCTCCAAGTCTTTTGCCAGTCAAACCCAGAACCATGACATTAGACACTTTTGGTCCAAAAACAGAAACAAAGATGTACTCAGAGATACACTAAAAGCTTTTGTTTAAAAAACAGATGCAACCGAAATTCATAAAAAATAAAGTGTTGTTGTGTTTAACAATCATATTAACTTAACTAAGTTATAAGGTCAGTACTGCCCCACTCTTTCTAGTCCACAGGATAAAAGAACCTTGAGTGTTTATCAGAGAGAATTTGGATGGCAAGTTCTTGCACATGTCGATCTACTTAAAATAATTTCTAAGATGTTGGTTTCATGATATTTCGGCAATTGTTCTTAAATGAGCAAAAATTACACCTTACATTTACTTTTCCAATCACTTAACAATAAACTGGCTGAAAAGAGTTTTTTCATCTTAGATGTGGAAGAATTTTATTTTGTCTTCAATTTCAGAGGAGCAATTTTAGTGGCTCTCATTTTCTAAATTTTCATAAAATATTTATTCCCCATCCAGCAGAGTACTTTGTAGAAATTACATTTTATGAACGTTAGGCTATAAATTTTATTCTGAAGAAAAGTTTTAATGTATTTTTTTAAATATCATATACCTATCAAGTTCACATTTCCATTAAGCAGTCTGCATAGATAATAAATAAAATACTTTGTCTTTCTGTTAAGGATTATTTGTAAGAAGCAGTAGAGCATTTCATGAATTCTTTCACGTGGGGAGATGGCATTGTTCTCTCTGGTGCCTGATGTGAGATGAAGGGTCCTCACTATAGCACTTCAGCCAAGTTCGTTGTCTCTACTGAGCTTGTTTCTAAACTGATAACACTTGCCTTTTCTTTCTCTATCACATACTTGTAAAACGCCTAATGTGCTTCCTAACTCTCTTTCATGGATTTACTTGTATCCTCTGAAGCACACTGCGACCCTCTGAAAGGAAATTGGCATATTTTGTATAATCAGTATATATCCCATAATGTCTAGAAAAGCTGGGCAAAAACAAGTTAGGAAATATGTATTTGTTAAGTGTGACCAAGGGTTAACTTCCTTCATATGTACATCAATTCAAGATTATTCTTTGAGTTTAAAAAAAAAAAAAGTTTGAACTGAAGTGATCTATGTTCTTCCAGGTCAAAAGTCAAGACCCCAGACATAGCTTGCCAGGTTTCACTTTTCCTGTGTTGGCAACTGCAGAATCACAGAGAGGGAGCTTCCCTCAGAGTGAGCCCAGAATGACTATGGAGTGGACTAGACCTCTGCCCCCAGGGATGACCAGGAGATAAACACAAATATACAAACATAAATATATAAATACATGTAAATCTGCATAAATATAGAACTATATAATAGGAAATATGTACATAAATATGTAAGTAAAATATTCATATACAAATATATGTACTTACACAAACATGTAGAGAGCGTGTGTGTATGATTTAGAGATTTGGGGGTTGTTCCACCTTTTCCATAATCTTAGATACACTATGTGCAGCATTCTCTTAATTTTGATCTTAACACTCAAAGTTATCCCTTGGCTTTCTTCATCATGCCAAAAATCATTATCCAGTCCTTCTCAAACCTGACAATCCCAACTGACCAGGACTCTCAGTGGTCATCACACAGAAAATTGCATCTCTGGGTATCTCCTAAGCTCATGGTTCTGGTCATACTTCTCCTGCTTCATAAACTACTTTCCTTAATCCTTCCAAAATCTAAATCATAATGCTTTCCTCAAGATCTACTTCTTGGGGCTGGGGATATGGCTCAGTTGGTAGAGTACCTGCCTCGCAAACACAAAGCCCTGGGTCCAATCCCCAGCACCACAAAAAAAAAAAAAAAAAAAAAAAAAAAAAATCTACTTCTTGGACAAATTCAGTCTAATCTGCCCTCCCTCCATATTCTGTCCACTACCAAAACTTTAGGAGTCTGTACTTAATATTTGCATGCTCTTCTGAATATTTCCCTGCTTTGTGCTTAGGGTGCCCTAACTCTTCCACTGCATTAACATGAATTCTTTCAATATCTCCCAGAAATGTGTACAAAGATAGGCACAGATTAGGAGATCGACACCTTCAGAGCTCTTCATTTATTTACTGGTTCTTTTGCTAATTCATTCAACGAAAGCATCATGTTACCACACTGAATTTTGGATGACAGAAATGCTAATATAGATGAGAAGGGGAAAAAAACATAAAAAAGTACAAAATGTGTAAGTGAAAGAAAACAACCATCATCCTAACACTATGAAGCCAGTAAAACACACACACACACACACACACACACTAAAAGGAAGAGCTGAGAGGGGCAGAAGCTTACTGTAGGACATGAGCATCCTACAAGGAAGCACACTTCATTCAGCCATTCATTCATTCGTCTCCTTATTTTCCATTCATTCCACATTTGGTATTCGTCTGCAACATGCCAGGCACTGTTACACTTCGGGGATGCTGCAATGAAACCGGGGAGACGCAGCCTTTAGTTACAGGGAGCTCACACTCGAGAAGGGAAGACAACGAATAAACCCACAAATCACAGCCCAGTCTAAGAGGCAGCGTTACCTGAACAGGACTAGAGAGGAGCCACGCCTTGACTTTTATTGGCTCGGATTAGTAAGGACACCATGCAGGCCACTATTTCACCCTGAATGCCTCATCTTTAAGAGGAGTAAGCAAAAAAGGCAAATGGCAAAGCCTTGGCTTGACTGTCCCCAGCCTGACGAACAGGAACACATTAATTTTCATGGTCGATCTATCCCTTTAAGAAAATCAAAACCATACCTTTTAATTAACACAGCTAAATATTACCAGGCCATAGCCACTCCTCATCCAGTTTAAAATCCAATGCTTAATTTACAAAGAAAAGAGTAAAAGATAACCCAAACTCCTAGTTAAAATAAATACCTCATTAAGCTTTCATTGTTATTGGTTCATAATTACTGTTTATTTTATCCCTAGTTTGAATGGTGCTCATGGAATTAACTCAACCTTAATATTCAGTTGTTTTTTAATTTTTTTTTTTCAGTCTTATACACAGTTTCAACTTTCTCTGGATTTTAAACCACCTTCTCTTAAAGATGCTTGTAGGAAACTTGTACCGGCCCACTGTTCTCTCCGAAGAGTATGGCTACCTCTTCTCAATTCAATGTATGTCAATAAACATGGACTGAATGGCCTCCAAGAGCTTTTGAGATACAAAGGTGAATAAATCGCACTCCATTTCTTCAATGAGTTTATAATGTGTAACAGAGTTCCAGGAAGTTTCAAAAAAGAGGCAATTGACAGGTCAAAGAAAATTATCATTATGTGCCCAAACAGGCTTCCAAATTATCTGTGTGCTAAGAATAATGCTTCATTAAGTTACTCATTTTCTCTGGTTCCAGCAGCCAGCCAGAGGGGGAAAATAGTTCTTTGATTGCAGTGTGCTATCCCAGGCCCACATGGATCCAAACAAATGCTTTCCTACACTGAGAATTCCTTTCTTTGTTATCCAGCACGTTTCCTCTTCCTTCTATCAAGAGCTCATCTTCAGTCAGCCTCCCAGAGATTCTCCCACTTGGTCAAAACCTGCCTCTCACAGAGGGGGCGTCCCAGGGTCCCTCTGCACAGCACCCAGCATTTGCACAATTTAAAGAGACCACAGACAGGTTTGGATATGAATCCTATCATCCCTATGCACATATGCACATATCTATAACTCCACACACAAGCTTCCCCTTTCTAGAGAGACAGGTGACACAGGAGCCATCAGAGATAGATAAATTCCTTTTGATTCATTTTAATTAAAGACAGTGAAAAACTGCATGTTATTGAACAAAATTTGTTTTTGTACAAGTCTTGCTTATTTCTTAGGATTTCACACTATCAAAGGGACTATCAGGACTTGTTTTGAATTTCCAAGGACTCTGTGAAATAAATTTACCTTTAGTATTTCCATCAATTTGCCAAGAACGCTATTAAAAGATTAAATATTTGCCCTGTTTTCTCTTAGAAGCACTTTCGAAGCAATTCTGAAGATTCTGTGTGTGTTTAAGAGATGGGCAAAGAAGCTACAGCTACGACCACACCTCTTTCCCTAGGAGACCTTGGCTTTAATTAAAGAAACATACCCACATGCTGTCTTCTTGTCGGTACTGTTTCCAGTTCCTGCCACTGTCGCTGAACATCAGGAGGTAGCTGGTCACCCAGTTGGAGCTCCCATATCCCCCTTGGGTGGCCACAGAGGTGATCTCCATTCTCTCTCCAAGGTCGATCTGCAACCACTGGTATTTGTTGGACACCAGCGGAGACCACCCACCGGCTCCTTTTATGAAAACAGAAGCAGGAGAAATTGGGAAAGAAGAATTAGTTAAAAATCTGTGAGTGGAAACATCAACCAGAATGTTCTCTTCTATGAAACTTAGGAAAGTGAAATTTCCAGAATATGAAGCGTCTCCGAACTGTAGAAAAATATAGGAAAGCAAGAATTTAGTGTAAATGGCTGAAGCCCATGTTGGTTATGTTCATTTCCACATGCTGTGAAGAACTCCAATTCTTGCTGAATGATTTAGGTGCCTCCTTGGAAAGATGAACTCGCAGGTCAACACTTGGAGCATGCTTACTGCTGACGTGCATGAGTGGGTACTGTTGAGCCATCCGTTCACCCAGGGATGGATATAAAGGAAATCTTCTAGATCTGGAGGAACTGGAAAACTACTTTGGTCATATTCACACTTTTAAAACAAGGAAATAAAAGTTCATTGTTAAACTTTGGTAGACAATGACTAAGGAACAGTCCTACCCCCATGGCTGTTTTGTCTCCTGGGAAGGACAGACACTGACAGGCAGGTGGAAGACACAGCATGAAAACACTCATAGCAAGACAACGTGCAGGAAGTAATAACACCAAAGAGGACGGACAGCTCTGTACAGCGGTGACTGTAGTCGACCTGCAACCTTGTACGATTGTTACCTTTTCCATTTTGCAGGTCAGTTATTAAACATGACCATCTCTGCGGTTGCTCATGGCGATAGTGCTTCAAGTATGGAAACTGGCAACTCTACAAATAAGCACCCACCCAACAAGTTTACCAACACACCACCACGCCCTCTTAGAAAGGGAAGAGTTAGGTGAAGGAGTGGGAGGAAGCAGAACCAGGGAAAAAGTCTTAGCAAGTTGAGCTTCCGCCCTGAGAAGTGGAAAACAGGAGTTTGATGTACACTAAAGGAGGTTTGGGTAGAGCAGAATATATTGTGCTCTTTTTTTTCCAGTACACACCAGATTATAGCTGTGATTCCTGTCTGTCTTGTTAAGAGGATTCATTTTTCCAGTTTAATATAGTAATTTTGGAAATTACTTTGGGAATTTATTTTTTAAAATACTGACATTGATGATTATGTAGGTAATACATAATTGTCACAAAACTCATGAAGTAGGGCATGACACATTCTGGAATCCATATTTATCTGATATCCAACACCTATTAAGATGCAGTATCTATTACATAATATTATCACAAATGGGAACATTAGTGTCTGTTTTCTTTTCCCTACTCTTTTGCCACCCACCTCAAGGTTCCGGTAATGAGGTCTGAAATTTTCAGCAGAGATCAACTTTACTTTACAATTTTTACATGAGCATTATTTTTGACATCTGTGACCTATTTTATGAAACCTTGAGTACATCCCCAGTTCAAAGAGACCCAGTGAATATTTGCCATTATGGCGGAGGCACATGCCATTGCAGGACTCGAAGGGACACATCTGTGTTGACAACTATTTTATAAGTCTTAAAGAGTCTTTTTGATGGTGGAACACAACGCAATGACCCTCTGGTAAATGAAAGGCATAGCTCTTTGCTACTTACTACTCCAAACAAGAGAAGGCTGCCAGTCAGGGTCACAAGGGGTTACACCAGGGGACAGGACAATAATAAGCTGCAGTTATAAGAGGTAGTTAATATATGGCAAATGGGGTGAGGTGAGCCAGGTTTTGTGGGCTCCTGGTGGACCGACTAATTTGAATAATTTCTCTAGGAAACTCTGGGACATAGGGGCTGCCTCTAATTGTCGGTACCTACCTTCGGTTTGATAAGGACTGATGCATAGTGACCCCACATGGTGACTGACCAGTTTAGGACGTGGTTGGGGTATAGCTATAATCAACTCCTCAAGGGGAACTGACCAGTATAGACCATCTTCTACAGGTGCCATGCTACCCACTAACTTCCGCTTGCATTAGGGCACAATTCCCAGTATTACTGACACCACTCTTTAGGACTACTCTTTCAGATTTTCTTCTTTCTTAAAGCTAAATCACGATCCAAAAAAGTCACACACAGAGCTCTCTCCCTCTTTTATTAGATCCAGAATATTTATACACTTTGCAAAATTTTTGGTTAGTAAATGTTGACTTCTAATTTTCTCTAGTCTTTGCCCTTGAAGAACCTGTGACTTGGGTGAAGCTCTCTTGGTCACCAATACCCGCTACCTTGCTTAGGTTGGAGTAGAATATTCTCAGATTTTGGGCAAGAGAGCTTGCTGGGTAGACATGGGCGATGGCTGAACTGGAGTGTGCTGGTGCTGTTTGTTTAGCACTGCTCTCTGCAGACCATGAGAGCTGTGTCTTACTCCTGCCAACTGCAATCCACATGGAAGTCGTTCCCGAAGGATCCGAAGTGCACCTTAAATAGTACCCTGCCACAAGCAGCTCAGGGCGTTCTTGAACCCTCCATGGGAACTGCTCCATAGCCTTATTTTAAAATCTGAGCCAGGGTTTCTTCCACACTTCATTTCTTGGGATTCCATGAAACAGCATCCATCCTCCTCCACTTACCTACTACGGTAGGACTTAGTATTTGTGCAGTAATGAGTACTTTCTGTCAGACGCTCCGGGCGGCAATGTTATTTAATTCTCAAAGCGACCTTTTTCATAGAAGATGAGTCAGATACAGAGCTTGAACATCTTGTTCTTGCCCACAGAGCAGGCAAGAGGTACAGGGCTCTTAACAAGGACACAACAGCACCTCTTACATTGCCAAGGTAGCTAAGTGGGGACTGGAATTTCCCTATGGCTATAGAAAAAACAGTGCTGAGGGGAATAAGACACCCTTAGGGTTTAGCAACCTTCCTCCCTCTGGTTACCAATGGACCCTGTCTTAGAAATGCAGGCGTGGCGGGGTGGTGAGTGAAGGAATAGTCCCTTCCATTGGTCTACCTAACCTTACTACTTCACCCCAATCAAAAGCCTCAAAGTTGAACGTCTTCTGGGATCTGATGTTAACCAAGCATCCTTGGTCCTCTTATTGCTACCACTGTCTATCTCTCTGAATTTCTATCCTTTTTTATAATGAGACGTTAAAAAAGGTAAGTGCCCCCAGACAGCTATCATCTTTACTTGGATGTTCTACATTTGGAATTTTACCTGTAGCATCTTATACCTCTGAGAAAAATGCCGATTAGTTTGCTTCTTGCTCTTTCTAGTTAATTTTAATGATCTAAAATCAGTAATGAGGTGTTTTTTTTTTTTTCCCAATCTGGAATTTCACAGTATTTCTCTGACATTTCAGCACACCTTTATAGACCAGTATTTAAAACGCAAACATAAGAGAAACACAGCAAGGAAGAAAGAATCAGCATGATTCTTGCGGGTTAAAATTGGATCATCAATTCTCATCAGGAGAGAGTGGAGCCCCTCACTGACCGCTCCCTCTCCCCAGTGTTGCTCACGGTTCCACTAGCCCACTTGAAACATTTGCAGTTAATTGACCTTGAACATTTCAATTTCTTACCTGTGGTGAAAAGGTACTACTGGTATGCAAATTAAGCCATGTCATTAACAAGGTACACTGATAAAGTAATGGAAATTCAGATGCTCCTAGGCTTTACCAAGCAATTTCAGCAGGATCAGTCAGCCACAGGGAATCCAGAGATTGCTGTGGGGTTTTAAGCTGCGTGGCTCTGCAGATGTACCTGGTGTAAGCGCGTGACAGAGCGCGCTTGTTCTAACTTCAAGATGAACGTTGAAGAGCAATATGGAAGATGTGAGACAGACAGACTTTGGTATGCCAGATCATGATGGCGGGAAGGGACCACTGTGGCACAGGAGGCATATACACCCAGAGCTGGGGTCATACTCCACCGGCTGTGTGGCCACGGCCACCATCCAGGCTGCTGGAGACACCCTATCAACACCTTCACTTTCTTCAGGGAGAAAGTGACGCCAACTCCAGCAAATCGTAAACTCTCAACTACTATAAATAAAATGCTACAGTGAATTATTTATTAACTAAACCTTTCAGCTGCTAGTCAAGTGTTGTTTGTCCTTAATGTGCTTTTATTATGTCAATATATTCAACAACCCAGTGAACCAATACCTAGAAAAATAAAGACCGTCTCTATGTCCCCCTTGCTAGTCCACAATTATGGATACTTAACCCATCAAATAAAAACTGGAGTCCCTCTGGTTCATTCCCTCCGTTCCCAGTTTGCAGGCTTCCTTTCTCCATCCCCGTTCTCCTTTTCCTCCCGTGTTGGCCTTGTTCCTGAGACTTGGCGTAACAGGGCCATCCATCTGTGCAGGTGGAATCATCCCTTAGCTTTCACGTTATAGTCTGAAAATTCACCCTTAAAAATAAAAATCCTCCCCCTTCCTAAGACTCTTATACACTGTTGTGCGACTCTGCAAATTAAACTCAAAATGCCTATTACGTGCCGATTGATTTCTCCCATATTCAACAAGCACAAGAGTATATGGTGGTTGTAACTTTTTGAGTTGTGAAACAATTTTAATTGCTGTTGGCTCCAAACAAAGGAGCTGTGATCACAGTAAAATTGAGCTTTGAAAAAAATTTAGTGACCAGACGGCCACACAAGATGGCATCTTTTTGATCTGTGACCTACCACTTTTAAATATCAGATTTTTAAGGAGCCTGTTTCTAGAATATAAGTTGCTATGAATTATTAGGAAAAGCGAAGCAAAGTAAAAATTACCCAGTGCCTATTTTATGCTAAGCAATTTACCAGAAGTCGTATGTATTGTATTAAACTTAATTATCAAAATTATCTAGTGAGATGAAATATGCTCTCACATCTCTTCAAATACAGCTTTAAAACATTTAGAGAAGATAAGTAAATTTTCCCAATATTATGCAAATTATTTTAGTGTCAGTGAGAAATTACTTATTTTTAAAGTTATTTTAATCTATGTGAGAATGTCATTTTAAAAATTACCCCCTTTTTCATCTATACCCCTGGAATAATTACAACTATCATTGCCTCATAGTGGTATATTTTATCCCAAGAACACATTCAGGTAATAAATTCAGTGTTATTCAATTATAAATAAGCTGGCTAGCTGAATTATGTTTCAACCTCGTATATCCTACCTTCTAGATATCACCAACATTTGCTGCTGGACAGGGAGACAGCTTTAAGAAAACATAAGGGGGAAAAAAATCCTCTTGGTTAGAACCTTAAATACAGATAAGAACCACATCTTTCCCCTAGTGAAATTAAGAATAGCATGGTGGCCATTCCTGGTGGTTATCAGTGAAGGGAATGAAACAGTCTTATACAGGTAGGAGCTGGGTAGCTAGCAAGAGATTAAAGTGTAAGAGGACACAGGTGTTCAAGGACACAAAACACAAGTGACCACAGTTGAATGACACTCCAAGCCACCATTAGGACATCTCAAGTTCTAGAAAATAATTGGTTTAATTAAAACTGTCATCGGATGGTTTCCCTCTAAGATAATTACTTTTTTTCCATAGGTGATTTCATCTAGATTTCCCCAAGAGTCTAAGTTTGCCTGGATCATTTTGATCTTGACATTAAATTACAATAATGCAAGGAAAAGGAAACAACATGGTCCCAGAATCTGCCTGGTTCCACCACATGGCCTGTGTTGCCTACCAAGCCCCATTTAGAACCTCTTACGTCTTGTATTTTACCAGTGTCGTTGTTTTTGCAGGAAGAAAATAAGACTCTACTGATGCTCCTGTATTGCAACCGGTCTTTTCTGGTGTCTGCCCCTGAATCTCGGCATTGCCTCCCCCTGTTTCAGGAGTGGCCCCGGTGACCTTGAGCCAGGTCAGTGAAGCCATTTCAGGACTTTGCTGGAACGAATCGGGTGGGGACTCCTCCTCCGCTGGGGAGGCCAGGGGAGCAGATGTGAGCCTCAGGTCGCGGAGCTCTGTGCAAAGCCTGCCTGGGTGAAGCCCCAGAGAGGAGCAGAGGTGGGGGTGGGGGTTCTGGGGACATGGTGGGGACCCAGGGGCAGCGGCGTCTGCAGCGCCTTCCGGTGCTTTCCTCCTCAGCCGCTCCTCCCGTGCTGCTCCTACCTAGCGCTTCTCCCTCCCTGCTTCTTTTCTTTTTCCTCTTGAAGGATCATCCCTATCGGCGTCTGTCACATCAGCACACTGCCATCTGCCCCATTTTACAAAGAAAAGAGAAAGCTTCTCTTGACCTCGCTCCATTTTCTTTGCTGTTTCTTTTTATATGAACACCCTTCAAGTAGGCTATTCATATCACTCTATCCAACTGCCTTCACCGTCCTCCTGGGTCAACTCCAGTCTGACGTTCCCTCCCTAACACTCAGCAGAAACTGCGAGCTCCAAGCAGCTCCCGCCAGGGGTCATCCTCCCGCCACCACCTACCAGCCTTCCAGGCCTCTCACTCAGCCTCCCTGCCTTCCCCTCTCTGGCCTCCCCTGAAGCACACTCTTGATTTCCTTCCTCACTCATTGGTTGCTCCATCTCAAGTCCCACTGCTGGTTCTTTTTATCCCCTGTTATCTTTTAAAGTTGAGACTCTCCAGGTCTCAGTCCTTTGCTCTGCTCCTGTTCCCTCTGCTTTTACCCCCTGGTCATCTCTCTCAGCCTCACGGATGTAGACATTACCTAGGCGTCAAAACATGTCTGCCTCGGTTTCTACCCAAAGGACTTAAAATCAGCATTCTATAGTAACGCAGCCACATCAATGTTTACAGTGGCTCAATTCATAATAGCTAGATTGTGGAACCAACCTAGATGCCCTTCAATAGATGAATGGATAAAGAAACTGTGGTATAGATACACGATGGAATACTATCCAGCCATAAAGAAGAACAATATTATGGTATGTGCAGATAAATGAATGGAATTGGAGAATATCATGCTAAGTGAAATAAGCTAATCCAAAAAAACCAAAGACCAAATATTTTCCCTGATAAGTGGATGATGATATATAATGGGGATGGGGGTTGAGAGATGAGAGAAGAATGGAGGAACTTTAGATCATGTAGAGGGAGAGGGGGTATGAAAAATGGTGGAATGAGACAGACATCATTCCCCTATGTACATGTATGCTTACACGAATGGTATGAATCTACATCATGCACAACCATAGAAACGAAATGATGCACTCCATTTGTGTATAATGAATCAAAATGCAGTCTGTAAAAAAGAAAAAATAATCTGCCCACATCTCCTCCCAGAACCCTAGACATATTCAACTCTCTTCTTGATAATAGTTTCAAAACCAAAATTCTATTCTTTCCACAAAACCTACTGTATTCACACCTTCCCCAACCCTGTTTTTGCTAAATCTCTCTTTCCAATTTCTCAGGAGAGAAAAAGAAAAGAAAAGAAAATGGAGTTAAACTTGATTCCTTTCTTTCTCTCACACCATACTATCTGACCACCAGAAAATACTGCTGGTGCTAATCAACTCTCACAAATCCTGCTATTTCCCCATCTTCATGGAAGTGTCTTTAGTTCAAGTCCCAACATGCTAGCCTGGATTCTTGCAATAACCAAATGAGAAGTCTCCCTGTTTATACCTTTGTCCACCGAGATGCTATTCTCTAATAACAGGTACCAGTCTTATGCTCAGAAAATGGCAATGACTCAATTTCACGGAGTGGAAAACAAAGTCCCCGTAATAGAGCTGCAGGGTCCTACCACACCCTATTCCATCCCCCATACCATCGCCATCCATCTCTCCTTTCTCTGCTTTTCTTCCCAGTGGCTATGGTTTGAACGTGCGCCTGAAAAACTCATGTGTTGGCATCTTCATCCCTAAATTCATGTGTTAGGATGTGGGGTCTTCAGAAGGTAAATAAGAATGGACGAGGTCAGGAGGACAAAGCCCTCACAATGGCATTAGGCTTTTTATGAAAAGGGAGAGAGACCCAAGTCAACACCCATGCTCTGTCTCACCCTGTGAGGCCCTCTAGCGTGTCCTGATACAGCAAGAAGCTAAATAAACCTCTTTTCTTTATAAATGACCCGGTCTGTGGTGCTCAGTTCTATCAACAACAACACCAACAAAAAATAACAGGATGAGACATCAGCTGGCTCCCCTCCTTTAACCCGGGCTCCTTGCTGGTCTTTGAATGAGCGTCGTCCTTTCTCATCTCAAGAGCTTTGCTGAGCCATTTGCTCTGCCTGTGAGGCTCTCCTCTGAGGTACGCGGGGCGAACACCTGTGCCACTTTCAAGTCTTTGCTCAAGCCTCACCCTCTCACGGGCTTGTGACTCGAGACCTCCCTTTTTTAAAATTCCTTCTACTCGGCAGTCCTGTCCCCATGGGTCTTGCCCTGAACCACTTTTTCATATTTTGACAGAATTTGTCATCTCTCCCCACAGCACATGACTTTCTCATTTATTATATATATTGTTTACTCTGTCTTCTCCCATTAGAATAGAACTCCAAGAGGCCAGAAATCCTCACCTGCTTTGTTCACATACAGACCCCAAGTGCCTGACAGAATATATGCTAAATAAATATGGTCACATGTCACTTAATGACAGGGATGTGTTCTGAGAAATGTGTCATTAGGCAATTTCATCACTGTGCAAAGATCATAAAGGTTCTTACACAAACCTAGATGGTACAGTCCACTACACACCCAGGCTCCCCGATGTAGCTGCCACCGCGTCTGTGGTCTGCCACTGATCAAAACGTTATGTAGCACATGACTGCATTTCCTAAATAAGGGAATGAAATAAACTTAGAGCCATATGCGTATGATAACAGCATCTAAATTCATACTAATTTAGTAAAGGTGGAACTGGAGCTAAACTAAATAACACCATAGAAAGCTTTTCTTTGGAACACTTATTTTCAATGGTGTTCACAAATACAAAATCTAGACATTCGTCTGAGACACCTATACGCACATACAAACCACCAATCCCCTCACGGTTACACAGTTTAATCTCTTGTAAATTACATTTCACAGATGTATCTATTGCTTGGTTTTTGAAATTTTTGATACAAGGAGAAAGAAATGCTTTTTCACTTCACCTCCCCAGCAAGGTTCTCAATTAATAATACCTGCCTAAATTCTCTTAGGTTTGGATTCTTTGCCGTTGATCAATTCTCCCTTACAGTGAATTGGCAGACTGACTTTCAGTCCTGCTTCTTGGCTTGCCAGATCAAACATTTCTGAAACCTTTAATAATTCAGTGGATTGAAAAGTAAATATTTACATCCTTTCTCTGTTCAGCATTTTGATTTATATATTTGATTTGCAAATTTTATGACAGCCAAATTTCCTCTGGAAGGATACAATAAAGTTACAGAAACATCTAATTCTGGACCTTAACTATTTTTTTTTCTACCACAGCAAGTTTTATTTCATTCAAATTAGTAGTTTGGGAAAAATGGGTTTTAGTACATGGTGTCTAGAAATTCAGATGGTAATCAGGACCTGCCCATGTTTTGCTTTCTAAGCCCATTATAATACTTGTCTAAAAGTTTCCATTTAGATCTATTACAGTGAGACAGGTCATTTCAGTAAATGACATCATGCATCAGAGAGAGCATACTGGCAATATTCCAGAGGTTTAAAGAACATTTTTTGCTTCTCTACCTTCCTTTTTTTTTTTTTATCTTCCCCAGTCAGACTGAGATGATAAGCTGTCATGAGCCAAATATCCTCATATCACTCCTTCTGGGTCAACAAACTGAAGTCGCTCTCCGGCATCCAGCCGACATCTTTTCCACAATAATGGCTGGAAAGTCAGCATCAGTAGGGCCTGGTATACCAAAGGGGGAGAAAGTGCTAAAACAATCCCAGGTGTTTGATCCATTAAGCCATTTAATACTTTCCCAATTTGTAAAACTGCTCAAATATACTAATAAAGCATCCGGTTTCCAATTACTGAGCTATATTTACCTCAGGGCTTACGAAATGGAGAGATTCAGACTTAGGTCCATACACTCTATTTCACTGAATGATCTATTCCTTTTCAGGTATTATTTCCTTGCAGTCATTTTTATTTCACAGGCAATGGGAAAAATTACTGGTGATGTATATGACCAAGACAGCCTTAATGTTCCCCTCAGCTTGACTAAAGTTTAAACAAGCTTCTCCCTGGCTGTAAGCTCCTGGCTTCCCTTTTCTTACAGCATTCACTTTATGAAACTTGTGATTATAAATTCTTCCTCTGCCTCTTGAGATGTAAATCTTCATGCAGTCTTAACATCCAGGAATGTCTTTCTCAAGGACCTGGGAGACACCCCCTTGAAATGCAATCATCAAGAAAGATGGGCCCTGTCCTCCAGTCTGCGGAAGGGTAGGAACCTAACTGCCCTAAGCTCCAATTAGCAAACAGATGGCCTAATTCCTCAGCCAACTTCCCCCCGAGTGTCCTCTAGTACATTTCCACTAGCTCAGTGCTTCAATGGGCTTATTTCAAAGGAAGGAGCCCAGTCTTCTTCCTCTATTGCAGTACTCTCAACCCCTATTGAGATACTCATGCAAATTCTCTTTGATGGGAGATCATTATTTGGGTTGGGTAGCACAATGCGTTTTTCATTTTTCTTCCTAGTAAGTCATATTCTCTAGCAACCCAACCATTCTACAATCACAGTCTAAGAGAAGCAGCTGAAGAATACTGGCTTGCAGTGAACCAGCGGGATCTGAGCAAGAGCTAGGAAGAGGGATTCCTCATAGCAGTGGCAACACAGAAGTCTCCTACACTTCTGCTCCATTAGCCAAAAAAATCTGAATAGCAACAAGAAGTAGCATAGGGCTCACTCAGCACAAGTTGACAACTTTACTAAGAGGATCCATGTGCCCTAAGCTAAGCTTGGCCATGCACAGCCACAAACACCCAGTGTCAGAACCAATTCACCCACAATCCGCAGAAACCATGCTCTGGAGCTCAAGGATCCAACCTGCGATCCTGTGGTGCTCACCAACACAACCAACATCTATGCCAGGGGAGCCCCCACCCATCATGCCTTGGTATCATCTGAATTCCTCTTACACCAACCGCCATTTTGGAAAGGAGTAGAAGAAAGGTCAGAAAATCAGAAAATCTGAGCATTTCCTTGAAGGGACTGACACAAGCAAAATAGGTTAATTTAGTCAACAGAGACAGAGAGCTTTGAGGGACTCTGATATGTAGTCATAAATGGGAAATAGTCTGCACTGAATCTCAAATAGGATCTCCCCCACCTGAAAACAGTACAACTGTTGAAGGTTTGACAACAGTGAAAAATATGTTTCCAATGTTGTTCTTCAAATATGGACCTAACCTTTAGACACAGGGATTTGGAACTGGCCAGAGAAAATCCTATCAACCAATATATCAGATTTGAAGAATTAAAGCACTGTGGTAGTACTGTGAAATGCTCATAGTAACTGTATAAGCATTTTTCTTGGGTGCCTAACATTCTAAGAGCTGTCAATTATGCATTTTATATATTATGTTCTTATAAAACTGTATGTGAATTGTCAAGAATAATACTGTTTGCAAACACACAGGTTGTCAACCAGAATGGATGCATCTATCCAACGCAAAAAGTGTTCTACCATATGTGTAGCATTGATATAGTCACATTCATACTTTAGAGCAGAATCACTCATCAGCTATTGAGCATCAAAATGATTTGGGGTTCAAACTACACAAACAAGCATATATATACAAATATGTAATCTATCTAGATATATAATTTATTGACATTAATAGAGATAATGTTCTACAGTATCATGGTGGAATGGTATGCAAATAGAATTTAGAGTTTGAAGCCAGCAGGTACCATATTCTCCTGAGCACACATTCAATTCTAGAAATACTTTCAATTGCAGACCTTTTTGCTGCACAATGAATTGCTTCATCTAACATCCGGGCGCCCCAGCCAGCTCCATCTGGCTTCTGGTCTATGAAAAACAAGGGTTATGAATTTACAAAAAAAAAAAAAAAAATACACAGAAAATTTGCTATTACAAAGCTTATGTCAAAATTTTTTGCTACCTTGAATTTTTCCAGGGATCCACTACATTTCAACATTTTTAATTATCACATGTGTTAGAAGTGACTTCTTCACCTTGTTAGACAAAACAAATCAAGTTTCAAGATATTTGATTTTTAGATCTTCTATCATGCTAAAATGGTGAAGAGTACTTACGAACAGAGGCAAAGGTAATGTGACTGGATTATTTTTCCAAAGCAGGTACTTTTCCTTCATTCATCTGATGTTTACCTGTGATTATAAACTTGTGCTTGGTCTTGTTTTTCTATCTACTAAGCTGAAAAATAAATATCTTCTCAAATTACCTGTCTAATAATTCTAATATTCTAATTCTAATCTAATACCTGTATCAGAAAAAAAGAGGCAAATATTTCCCTGATTTTGCCAAGACAGACTTTAGACAGTGGTTTAAAAGAGTATGATCAAGTTTGTCAGGATGTGAAAGATGAGACCGCAAAGCCAAAGATGGAGAAACACATCATTTTGCTCTGTTTATCTCCATCTTCTTTCTATTTGTAGTGTACAATGGAAAGTTCTAAATTGTCCTTTTTGATAAAAATAAAGTCTCACAAAACAACCTTATTTCCACTCAAACCAATGAGGCCTTTCACATGATTGTCAGGCCACCTATCATAGTTCATGATTCCTAGTATATATTGATCCATTGAGTCATAATAAAGCAGTGCTTCCAGATGGGAATGAGACTTAATGCAAACGTTTTCTGGATCAGAAAAGATGAACACACACACACACAAAAAAAATAGGTTGTGCGTCTGCCTAGCCAATTTCAAACTGCTTCAGGCAATACTATGAATCTCATCCACAACCCCTGCGTTTTCCCACACACACTGTTACCAGAGAGGAGAATGTGGTAACTGAAAAAAAAAGAAAGAAAAAAAAAAAAAACCCACAGTATTCTAGCAGAAGCAGCTAAT
Organism: Sciurus carolinensis; assembly: GCF_902686445.1. Taxonomy (NCBI): domain Eukaryota; kingdom Metazoa; phylum Chordata; class Mammalia; order Rodentia; family Sciuridae; genus Sciurus; species Sciurus carolinensis. The sequence goes on from NC_062228.1 coordinate 10,286,014, forward strand.
GCATGTTCATGATGAGAGCTTCAATAATTGCAAAAAGCAAACACTTTTGATAAGCAAAATGGAGAATCAATTACTAGCATGGATTATTCTATTGCAGTTGTTATTACTTTTATTATATCTGTCTTCTGAATATTTGTAACCCACAGTAACTCAAGAATAAAAAAAAATAAAGGTCAGTTTGTTGTTTTTTGAATGTACTTTCAGAGACCAGAACTTTGCTTTTTCAATTTTAAAAATTTGCAATTTCTAGCTTTAGGAAATATGAATGTATTTTCAGAGTCAGCTAAGCTCAATAGTCAACCATAAATGTCAAGAACTTTATATTTTCATTTAATGGCACCAGTTTTTCTTGTGAAACACAACGGATACATAACTGAATAGAATATTGTGTTGTATAATTGCCCCTGTGAAATTTTTAATCTATCATTTTTTGCAAAATTACGTACAAATCCAGATGCAATCTTTCTAGCATTTTATGCTCCTTCATATAAAAATGGGAGAGACGACATGACAGGAGGGGTGTTGCATTTAAGGGGAATTTTCAGATGATCTTCAAGGAGAGTGTCAATAAGAAATTCATGATTTACATGATTCTTGAGAGATGATGCTTTCAAAGCAGAACAATAATAGCTCTTTCTTTTGCTATGCTGACATCAGTAACTTTAGAACCTCCATCTGGGTCAATCAGTGACCCGAGAGAAACCTGTATGACAGATGCTGAAACAAAACTTCTGTCATTTAGGGAAGCTCCTCCTTCTTTAGCTTCACCTACCACTGCAGCATCTCAGCCCTTTTCTTAACTCCCAGTCCAGCTCTTTCAACATCTTTCGTAGCGCTTCCTTTCTTTACCTTTGCATGAAGCTAGCATGACTCTTCTCCTCTTCCCTTCACATTCTCAGGGAACCACATTTCTCATGAATACAGCAACCATCACATTTTTTTGGATGATGAGGCCTGAATCTATTTTTCTAGCTCTGATTTGCTTTTGAAATCCATGCCTCCAATACTGAATAGTGCCTCTACAGATATCTCAAACTCCACATTCCAGAATGAATGCTTGCCCTCCTGTCAAAACCAGATGGCTGGGGGCTGGGGTTCTGGCTCAGGGGTAGAGCGCTTGGTTGGCACATGTGAGGCATTGGGTTCGATTCTCAGCACCACATATAGATAAATAAAATAAAGGTCCATCAACAACAAAAAAATCTTAAAAAAATAAAAAGATGGTCACATAATTCCAAACTTCCATTCATGCAGACTAAAAATCTTAAAGTCTTTTCTAATTATCACCTAATAATATTGTAGAGTTGCCGAATCTAGTCAAAGTGATTTTCACTGTCCTTTTTATTTATCCCTATCTTAGTTTTAGCCTTTATTATTTCGAACACCCCGTTGGGGAAAAAATACATTTATGGGCTAGTCACTGGTTGTATAAACTTGAGTAAGACAGCACTTCAAACCAGAAGAGACCGTATTCGCCTGGGTGGGTTGACAGGTATAAGGTTTCAAGTTAGCAAAAGAGGCATGTGACCCACACTGATAATTTTGGGAAGACTTTCAGGGAAAGCTGTCATCTACACTGACTCCCTAGCCGGAATTACTTCACAGGAGAAGAGAGAATGACAGGCTTTCTGAAGAGAGAGTAGAGATAAACTCTGGAAGTAAGAGCAATTGCAGCATGCTTGGAGACTTCACGATGTCTAAACTAGGTGGAGTATAAAGTCACAGGAATTAGCTTAAAGGGGAGACAGGGACGAGTGTGGTACACAGAAGCTGATCTTAAGGGCCATAAAGGATATACCAAACACCAAAGGAAGGAAAAATAGAACCACTGGAAGATTCTAAGAAATGAGCACATTGCCAACTGGCAGTGTAGAAGATCTCCTTTGTCGAATTGTAGCAAACAGAAAGAATACTTTGGGAGTTATTGAATTAATCAGAATCAGAAATCTGAGGCTTGGATTCTAGTTCGAGAACACCATGAGAGCAAAAAAATAGGAGGAAGTCTCTGCTTTCGTGGTATTTGCATGCTCAAGTAGGCTTGGGCACATAGGAGACTCCCCCTAAAAGTATACCAGGTGGATGAAAGAAGGAAAAGACAAGAAAACACTTGAGAATACGGGCAAGGTGGAATCGGGAGGACTCAGGGATCTGTGAGTAACCCACAGACATGAGATGTTGGAAGGGAGAGGGCGAAGTCATGGGTGATGGTTTGGAAAACTTCCTAAATGGTGGTGCTCAGAGTAAAGAATCAGCAGAAGGGAAATCTGAAAAATCTAAAAACTGAAGCACTAGGAAATTCAAGGAAGTACAAAACACTGCTGTGGTCCACTTGGAACGGAGGGACTACCCTTTGGGTAGTATTGAAGGAAGCAGGGACAGGCTTTGAAGAAGGCTACCTGATGTCCTAGGCCTCTCTAATAACCAATCTAGTCCCACCAATGACAGCAGGGCTATTCCACAAAAGCAGGTTGAGTCCCAGTAACCAAAGCACCCTTTTTGATACGGCATTCTACACAACCTCAACCTGTGGTTAAGCCTCAGAAAAGGGTACGTTTTCCTGTTCTCATTCTGCATAATTTCATTTGAATTACACACACATTCCTATTCTTCTCATTCAACCAGGACTTTTCCTTCCTCTACATTTCAACTGAAGCTCAAATACATTCCTCCCATAATCTAACTCGTTACACAGAAAAACGTTGCAATATGAAAGAATAGAGTTTACTGATGCTTGTTAAATGAATAAAAATCAAATCCCGTATTTGAATACCATTGTCATGCTAGAATCCAACTTTACTTAAACTTTGTGAACTGGGCAAACATAAAAGTGAGGTTTGTCATTAGTTGAACTATAATTGTTCTAATATGGCCAAATTCAGAGTGATTGAAATAAATTATACAAATTCTGAGATGAATCCAGAAGGTCAAAGGGCTATAAGAGCTTTGCCTCTCTGTAACAAAGTAAAGCCATAGGACTTTGAAATGAGCAAAGCCAATATTTCAAAGTATCTTAAAACCACTTTTTGTCATTTCCTTTCTAAGAAATATATTTGATTAATTCTCATCAATCTTTTTCTGGAGTGTCTGAAATGTGTTTTGAATTCCAATGAATAAATGAATATCTCCTGAATATTGATGAGATGAAGTGTCTTAACATAATTAAATATCTTAAAATTTAAATTAATGTGGCCTGTACAGAGATTACAAAGTGGCTAAGTTTACATTTCTGAATAATGCAAACACTGTTTACAAACTACCCTCATGCCTTTTTAAAATGCAAAGGAGACAGAAATTAGATGTTATATGTAGAATATGTGGAGTGGCTACGATGTTGAGGGCATTTCTAATTCTTAAAACAGGAATGATGAAATTTTAGTAACCTCTGTGCAACACAAGATACCAGAAAGCTCTACAAGACCACCTTTTTCAGATCCCTAAATCACAGCAAAGGATATTGAATTTATCTCCCTAATCACAGACTGATTATGGTTTTCAGAACTACAACACATCCTTTGATTTCAAACAAAAACGACCACTGTTTCCAAGGAGTTATCAATACCATTCTAGTCACCAATACCACATCCTAAAAACCTGACCCAAAATGTGATCCAAATCCCCCAGCACATACATAATCAAAAGAAATTCTAGACGTGATTCTGGTTTGCTGGCTATACATAGCAACCATTTTCTATATTCTACAACAGACTAAGTGCTTTGTGTCCCAACTCACTGAATTTTCGCAGTGGGCCTAAGTGATAGAAACTATTATTGTTCCCACCTTAGCCATGAAGATACTGAGGCCAAGGGATGTAAAATCACTCATGAACAATCACAGAGCTCTGGTAAAACCCAGCAAACCATGAACACAGTGTGACTTCAGAGCGGGCTCTTCCTCACACAAGATATGGGTTCCACCTGGAGGGGGTTTATCTTCCATGATAGAACAAGATGGCACATCAGGAGGGGATCCATGCTAACCACGGAACTGAAAGGGATCAAGAACCTGAGAAGTTAGGATCTGAGAAGTTAGGATCTGGAGAACCCCGCTGGCTGAGTGATCAGGGGAGCAGACGCATTTCACGAAGCTTTTAGGGTGGGATTCTGAGAGGCCAAAATGAAAGGCTGGAGCCTTCCACATGGAGAAGTGGCATTGGGGCAGACCCATGCAAGGCACTGTTTCCAGAATGGGAGGAATTGGACTGAAGGGAGCAGAGTAGGCAGGCAGAGGTCAGTGGTCCCTAAAGCAAGAAAGTGGAGCCAGATTGTAGAGAGTCTTTAATCAAAACTAAGGTTGTCTAACTCTCAAACTTCTAGTATCCAAGAACTTTGTGGACCACAAGTGTAGGCAAACTCATAAAAAAGAAAGACCATCACAAGTTTAAAAGTACAGAATACATGATATTTTGAAATCACTAGTATATCTGTGACTGTTATGCATTATTTCACAAGAAGAGAGTATCCACAACCTCTTACCAAGCCATTGCCAGCTCAATGGTGGAGAGTTTGCTCAGCCTGGGTGACTTCCAAAACAAGTCAGTGTCTCTCTTCACCCTTGAGATTTACTAAATGAAAAAAATCTTCATTCATATTTAAAGGTCACTGAGAAAGAAGATTTTGTAGCTCTAACAGAGATTTCTGGATACTTTGAAAAAAAGATAGATATTGGCTAGAGAAGCATCCTCCTTTAAGCATGAAAACAAACATTGAATAAACCAGCATGTCCACCTGAAAGCTGGAGGGCCGAATGTTTCCCCTTGGGATGGAAATTCTTACAACACTTACTTGCTGGGTATGGTCTGAAAACAAGTTATTTAACCTATGCTAAAGAGCTTAGATGTGCTTTGTGAATACACACAATGACATATTTATAGTTTTTTGGAAGCACCAAATAATCAAGTACTGAGAAGAGGTCATAGTGTTCAGATCTTTACGTCACTGTCCAAGTTTTGGAAGAAATCTTAATATCTTTTCCCCAGCATCATTATATTTTGGCTCATGTGTAATAAACTCAGGCCACTGATATGCTGGTAAGTGCTTAATAACTTGTTCTGTTGGGGGGAAAGTCCTGCTTTGCAGCATTTGTCAATTCCTGTGGTGTAAATGCTCCTTCCATGCAGATTTCAAACTAGCAGCTTGGCACAGCTGAGTTGGGAGAAGATGCTCACAGCAGGCTCTCACAAGCCGGCAGGCGATTGACCATATCTCTGAGATAAGCTACTTATGCAAAGCATCTAGAATCATATTGCAGTTATGAAATTCTCTGTTATAGCCTCAAGTGTGAAAAGTGCATTTTTTCTAACAATCTCATTTTCTATCTGAAGCTCTCATTCTATCTCATGTAGAAAATCAATCTAATCATTTCAGAGGAACTCAGTCCAGTTCATGGATTACTCTATCAATTAAGGATCATATTTCTGCCACCTTCAGCTTTAAAATGCCCACAGGGATTTATCTCCACCCCATCAACCCTGGAGTTACTGGTAGGAGCAGTGGACATGGAGCCCACTTCTCACTATGCTGCCTGAGCTGTAAATGATCCCAATGATCAAGCATCTTCCACTCTGCCCTGTGTGGATGTACTGCAGGTTGGTGAGGATACGCCGGATTGGGACATCCCAATGTTTCACTCCCACCCCAGGTATGAGACCTTGCCAACGACCACTGCTCAATCCTCCACCATCTCCATTCATTCTTGGTGCCACAGTAGCTCTTGATTCTTCTCGTTTGCCATCTGGAGCTAATGTGGGTTTTTTTCCACAGGACACTATGTTTCAGCAACAAGATGATATAGTGACTCCTCTTGGGGCAGGCACCCACTCCAAGCACATCATTACATTCAGGTACCTACACAAAGCCTCCTATAATGGACTAGTTTGAGGACAGGGTTTTGGGGCAACTGGTCTACCTGTTCACTTGCTCATGTCTAACCCTCTTCCTGCCATTCCAAACTCTCCTATCTTCCTCTCAGTAGAAGAAGGGGACAAGGGATTCCTTCAACCTCAGACCTTTTCAAATCTGTTATACTTTAGACTTCAAGGGTTTCAGCTGACCCTTGTTCCTAAGCTGTGTAGTGATCCCAGAAGCCCTGGATGACTCATGCCTATCTGAGCAAGGAAAAGAGCAGAGAGACCACGTCCATTTCCACTCCCCACACCATCCCACAGACAGAAATAGCCTCTAAGGGAACCATTATTGTCAATAAAAATGATTTTATCTCATCCTTCATTATAGAAATTGTGTGTTCACCTTCTCCAACATCAACCAGCAACTTTCATATCGAAAAGCAGAAACTACTAACCTCTTTGCACAATACAATGAAAAGAACTCACCTGATGCCATGTCCCCCCAGGGCTCGGTTTGACAAGGCTGTGCCACAGAGACACAGAAGGGACTGACCTCTGTGAATGAAGCATTGGCTCAGTCCAGGTCCACAGACTTTCCAATCAACAACATGGTGAACCAGAGGCCCCAGCATACGAGCAAGTATCTTCTGCTAGGTCACCAAGGCTACCCAGACATCTGAGTTGTATGTTTTGGTCTCATAAAGGCAGGAGCAGGATTAAAACTCAGAAAGCAAAAATAGTTCTTACACTGATTAAAGCAGAAGCCTTCTAACATTGACTTATAGTATTTACTCCTCCAAATACAGAACTACTAAAAGTTATGCTTGTTGACAGTGTCCTTTGATAGAAAAGGTTTGCAAACAGCATGCATATTCTCCTTTCTTCCCCAAGCATAACATTAACAATGAGATGTGTTTTTGCTATAAGAGGGCAATTTTGATGCATATGTAGTTCTATTCTTTTGTTATAGAAAAAAATTCATAACATTTACATTAAAAATACTATTTTGTGCTTTATCCAGAAAAATTCAATTGTATTATAAGACATTTGTTTGAAAAAGAGTTGAAAGCTTTGGCAGGTCTATTCTATTCTTTCATGACACATAATTTGGGGGATTAAGAGTGAACACAATTTGGAGGATTGTCTGTGAGCAGAGAGTGAAAGATAAGAGAGTTTTATACAACCTGACTGAGGAGTCCCCATCCCAGAACCAGCATGCAAAGGCTGAGAGAGGATTTCATTTGGTTTCATTTTGTTATTTTTCCCTAGATGTTTAAGGAAATCTCTGTCAATACATAAACTGCTTTCAAGCTAAAAGAATGTGGACCTTAGAGACCACGCCTGACTAATAAACAGTCACCCAAAAAACAGGCAGCCGTAACCCAAACAACAAAAGCAAACTCTTTGAAGGGGAAACGATAATCTAATTTCTAGAGCTACAACATTATAATATTCAAAATGTCTAGCTTTCAGCCAAAAAAAAAAAAAATACAATACATGCAAAGAAAGAAGAAAGTGTAGCCCATCCACAGGAGAAAACAAACTGTTCCTGAGGAGGCAAAGACATGGGATCTACTAGAAAGGACTTTAAAACAACTCTCTTAAATATGTTCAGAGATCTAAAGGAAACAACATTTAAATATAAAGAGAATAATGTCACAACGAATGGAAAATATTAGTGAAGAGTTTACAATTACGAAAAGGGACAGAACAGACATTATGGAGCTATGAATTACAGGGACCAAAATGAATTCATTAGATGGTTTCGAGAGGGGATTTGAAAGAATCAGTAAATGTGAAGATAGGTCAATTGATATTATCCAGTCCCCGTGGACAGAAAAAGAAAAGAAAAAAAAAAAAAAAAAAAAAAAAAAAAACATGAACAAAGAGCAAGAGATCTGTGGGGCAGCTCAAACACATCATGCATGTAGGTGGGAATCACAGAAGGGCAGGAGACTTTCAAGGAGCAGAAAAACTATTTAAAGAAAGAATGGCAACCAACTTCTCAAATTTACTAAATGATATGTCACTATATCCAAGAAATGGAACAAGCACCAAGTGGAATAAACACAAAGAGTTCTGCAGCGTGACATGTTACAAGCAAACTGTTGAAAGCCAAAGTCAAAGAATCTTCAAACCTCACTAGTCATGTACAAGGGGTCCTCAAGAGATCCAATTTTTCAGCAGCAAGCATGGTGGCCAAAGGGCCATGGAACATATTCAAATTGCTGAAGGAATATTTTAAAAAGAAAAAAACTCAACAAAGAATTCTACAGTTAGCCAAACTCTCCTTTTCTAATGGAGAAGGAATGATGACGTTCCCAGGGAAATCTGTGGAGCTTTGTCACTAATAGATCTGCCTGACAAGAATGGGGTCTTCCACATGGAAAAGAAAGAACACTAGATGTGAATTGTAAAGCCACATGAAAATATAAAGAACACTGGCAAGGCAGATAAATGAAAGAATTATTGTATTTGGGATTTGTAACTCCTCTGTTTTATCCTTAACTGATTTAAAAGACAAATATACAAAACAATACTTGTAAATCTAAGTTTAGATCTCATATGGATAAAAACATGAAAACCATCCATGAAAGAAGAGAGAGCACTGGATAGTGGAATAGTATGTATAACACTGAAGTAAGGAAGGTTAATTCAAATTAGATCATTATGAGTTCAAGAGATTAATTGTAATTCCCAGAGAAACCAGAAAGGGGGAAAATGCTTTTTAAACACAGAAAAATAAACGAGAATAGAATATAAAATGATGAATCACAAAAATTCAATTAAAAATATTTTAGGGGGCGATCCAAGATGGCGGCCTAGAGGGAGACTGCACCTCCGGTCGCTCCACAACCCAGGAGTTAAGAAGGGGAGGCATTGAGAGACTCGGACTGAAGTGGAGCCACGGGTGAGTCTGCCCACTGGGTAAAGCTCGGCCCGGGTGGCAGGCCCAGATAGAGGTGGCTTATCGGAGCCGGGCAGGGCAGCTAGAGTCATCCACAGGCAGCCCTGCGCACTCCGGCGGTGGGCCCCGCCCACACAGCCAGCTTCTCCAGGTTCTCGGAACGGAACTGGCCCGCTAGTGAGAGCCTGTCTGAACAGAGCACGCTCCGAGTCCCGGAGCCCCTGCAGTGCAGTGTACTCCTGCAAAGAACCAGCGGAGAGCCTCAATCTGCAGTCAGCCTCAGGGATAAGGGCAGGGCAGCCAGAGACCTCTTCAGGCGGCTCTGCCCACTCCGGCTGCGGGCTCTCTTCACGGGGCGATCCAAGATGGCGGCCTAGAGGGAGACTGCACCCCCGGTCGCTCCAGAACCCAGGAGTTAAGAAGGGGAGGCATTGAGAGACTCGGACTGAAGTGGAGCCACGGGTGAGTCTGCCCACTGGATAAAGCTCAGCCCGGGTGGCAGGCCCAGATAGAGGTGGCTTAGCAGAGCCGGGCAGGGCAGCTTGAGTCTTCCCAAGGTAGTCTTCCACACTCCGGCAGTGGGCTCTTCCCACACGGCCAGCTGCACGGTGCAGGCCCACAGTGAGAGCATTTCCGCACAGAGCCAGTTCCAAAACGTGGAACCAGTAGGGGGCTAGGGGCAGTATTCTTCGAATGAGCTGCTTTATCAGATTCCTCCAAGACATCAGGCTACTGAAGGCTGGGAGGTGATACACTGGAAATCTACTGGGACACTATAAGCCAATAGTGGAAAACTGCAATATCTCAGGGTCCCACTGACAACTGACCATTATGAGAAAACAAGGGAAGAAAATGTCCCAAACAAACCTAGATACTACATCAATAAAACCCAATGACAGCAGAGCAGAAGAAATGTCAGAAAGGGAGTTCAGAATGTACGTAATTAAAACGATCAGGGAAGCTAATGAGGAGATGAAAGAGCAAATGCAGGCATTGAAGGAGGAGATGAAAGAGCAAATGCAGGCATTAAATGATCGCACCAATCAACAGTTAAAAGACCAAATACGGGAAGCAAGAGATCATTTCAATAAAGAGTTAGAGATACTGAAAAAAAAACAAACTGAAATCCTTGAAATGAAGGAAACAATAAACCAAGTTAAAAACTCCATAGAAAGCATAACCAATAGGATAGAACACCTGGAAGACAGAACCTCAGACATTGAAGACAAAATATTTAACCTTGAAAACAAAGTGGAACAAACAGAGAAGATGGTAAGAAATCATGAACAGAATCTCCAAGAACTATGGGATATCATGAAAAGGCCAAATTTGAGAATTATTGGGATTGAGGAAGGCTTAGAGAAACAAACCAAAGGAATGAACAATCTATTCAATGAAATAATAACAGAAAATTTCCCAAATCTGAAGAACGAAATGGAAAACCAAGTACAAGAGGCTTATAGAACTCCAAACATACAAAATTACAACAGACCCACACCAAGGCACATTATTATGAAAATACCTAACATACAAAATAAAGACAGAATTTTAAAGGTCGCGAGAGAAAAGAATCAAATTACATTCAGAGGGAAACCAATAAGAATATCAGCAGATTTTTCAATCCAGACCCTAAAAGCTAGAAGGGCCTGGAACAACATATACCAAGCCCTGAAAGAAAATGGATGCCAACCAAGAATCTTATACCCAGCAAAACTTACCTTCAAATTTGACGATGAAATAAGATCCTTCCATGATAAACAAAAGCTAAAGGAATTTACAAAAAGAAAGCCAGCATTACAGAACATTCTCAGCAAAATATTCCATGAGGAAGAGATGAAAAACAACGATGCAAATCAGCAACAGGAGGCGCTAGCCTAAAGGAATAGCCAAATAAAGGAGAAACCAAATCATGTCAAAAACAAATATGAGTCAATTGACTGGGAATACAAATCATATCACAATAATAACCCTGAATGTTAATGGCCTGAATTCATCAATCAAAAGACACAGACTGGCAGATTGGATTAAAAAGAAAAATCCAACAATATGCTGCCTGCAAGAGACACATCTCATAGAAAGAGACACCCATAGACTAAAGGTGAAAGGATGGGGAAAAACATACCATGCACACGGACACAGCAAAAAAGCTGGAGTATCCATCCTCATCTCAGATAATGTGGACTTCAAACCAAAACTAGTCAGAAGGGATAAAGAAGGACATTACATGCTGCTTAAGGGAAGCATAAATCAGCAAGACATAACAATCATAAATATCTATGCCCCGAACATTGGCTCATCCACGTACGTCAAACAAATCCTTCTCAATTACAGAAATCAAATAGACCACAACACAATAATACTAGGCGATTTTAACACACCTCTCTCACCACTGGATAGATCGTCCAAACAAAAATTGAATAAAGAAACTATAGATCTCAACAACACAATCAGCAATTTAGACTTAACGGACATATATAGAATATACCATCCAACAAAGAACGAATACACTTTCTTCTCAGCAGCACATGGATCCTTCTCTAAAATAGACCATATTTTATGCCACAAAGCTACTGTTAGTAAATACAAGAAGATAGAGATACTACCTTGTACTCTATCAGATCATAATGGATTGAAATTAGAAATAAATGACAGAATAAAAAACAGAAACTTCTCCAATACCTGGAGACTAAATAATACACTATTATATGATGAATGGATAACAGAAGACATCAGGAGGGAAATAAAAAAATTCTTAGAAGTAAACGAGAACAAAGACACATCATATCAAAATCTCTGGGACACTATGAAAGCAGTACTTAGAGGAAGATTTATTTCATGGGGTGCATTCAAAAAAAGAAGTAGAAATCAACAAATAAACGAGTTAACACTACAGCTCAAAGCACTAGAAAAAGAAGAGCAGACCAATACCAAAAGTAGTAGAAGACAGGAAATAGTTAAAATCAGAGCCGAAATCAACGAAATCGAAACAAAAGAAACAATCGGAAAAATTAATAAAATAAATAGTTGGTTCTTTGAAAAAATAAATAAAATTGATAAACCCTTAGCCACACTAACAAAGAGAAAGAGGGAGAAAACTCAAATTACTAAAATTCGGAATGAACAAGGAAACATCACAACAGACACGAGTGAAATACAAAACATAATTAGAAGCTATTTCGAAAATCTATACTCCAACAAAACAGAAAACCTTGAAGACATCAACAAATTTCTAGAGACATATGAACTACCTAAACTGAACGAGGAGGACATACACAACTTAAATAAACCAATTTCAAGCAATGAAATAGAAGAGGTCATCAAAAGCCTACCAACAAAGAAAAGTCCAGGACCAGATGGGTTCTCAGCCGAGTTCTACAAAACCTTTAAAGAAGAGCTCATTCCAATACTCCTCAAACTATTCCATGAAATAGAAGAGGAGGGAACCCTACCAAACTCGTTCTATGAAGCCAATATCACCCTGATACCTAAACCAGACAGAGACACATCAAGGAAAGAAAATTTCAGACCAATATCCTTAATGAACATCGATGCAAAAATTCTCAACAAAATTTTAGCAAATCGCATACAAATATATATTAAAAAGATAGTGCACCACGATCAAGTGGGTTTTATCCCAGGGATGCAAGGTTGGTTCAACATTCGGAAATCAATAAATGTCATTCACCATATCAACAGACTTAAAGTTAAGAATCACATGATTATTTCAATAGATGCAGAAAAAGCATTTGATAAAATACAGCATCCCTTCATGCTCAAAACACTAGAAAAAATTGGGGTAATGGGAACATTCCTAAACATTATAAAGGCCATCTACGCTAAGCCCATGGCTAATATCATTCTAAATGATGAAAAACTGAAAGCGTTCCCCCTAAAAACTGGAACAAGGCAGGGATGCCCTCTTTCACCGCTTCTATTCAACATCGTCCTTGAGACTCTAGCCAGAGCAATCAGACAAACCAAAGAAATTAAAGGGATACGAATAGGAAAAGAAGAACTCCAACTATCCCTTTTCGCTGATGACATGATTATATATTTAGAGGAACCTGGAAATTCCACCAGAAAACTTTTAGAACTCATAAGTGAATTCAGTAAAGTAGCAGGTTACAAGATCAATGCTCATAAATCCAATGCATTTTTATACATAAGTGATGAATCTTCAGAAAGAGAAATTAGGAAAACTACTCCATTCACAATAGCATCGAAAAAAATAAAATACTTGGGAATCAATCTCACAAAAGAGGTGAAAGACCTCTACAATGAGAACTACAGAACACTAAAGAAAGAAATTCAAGAAAACCTTAGAAGATGGAAAGATCTCCCATGTTCCTGGATAGGCAGAATTAATATCGTCAAAATGGCTATACTACCTAAAGTGCTATACAGATTCAATGCAATTCCAATTAAAATCCCAATGATGTACCTCGCAGAAATAGAGCAAGCAATTATGAAATTCATCTGGAAGAATAAAAAACCTAGAATAGCTAAAGCAATCCTCAGTAGCAAGAGCGAAGCAGGGGGTATTGCAATACCAGATCTTCAACTCTACTACAAAGCAATAGTAACAAAAACGGCATGGTATTGGTACCAAAATAGACAGGTAGATCAATGGTACAGAATAGAGGACATGGACACAAACCCAAATAAATACAATTTTCTCATACTAGACAAAGGTTCCAACAATATGCAATGGAGAAAAGATAGCCTCTTCAACAAATGGTGCTGGGAAAACTGGAAAACTATATGCAATAGAATGAAACTAAACCCCTATCTCTCACCCTACACAAAACTCAACTCAAAATGGATCAAGGACCTCGGAATCAGACCAGAGACCCTGCATCTTATAGAAGAAAAAGTAGGTCCAAATCTTCAACTTGTTGGCTCAGGATCAGATTTCCTTAACAGGACTCCCATAGCACAAGAAATAAAAGCAAGAATAAACAACTGGGATAGATTCAAACTAAAAAGCTTTCTCTCAGCAAAGGAAACTATCAGAAATGTGAAGAGAGAACCTACAGAGTGGGAGAATATCTTTGCCAACCATACCTCAGATAGAGCGCTAATTTCCAGAATCTATAAAGAACTCAAAAAACTCTACACGAAGAATACAAATAATCCAATCAACAAATGGGCTAAGGAAATGAACAGACACTTCACAGAAGAAGATGTACAAGTAATCACCAGATATATGAAAAAATGTTCAACATCCCTAGTAATAAGGGAAATGCAAATCAAAACCACCCTAAGATTTCATCTCACCCCAATTAGAATGGCGATTATCAAGAATACAAGCAACAATAGGTGTTGGCGAGGATGTGGTGAAAAAGGAACACTCATACATTGCTGGTGGGGTTGCAAATTAGTGCAACCACTCTGGAAAGCAGTGTGGAGATTCCTCAGAAAGCTTGGAATGGAAACACCATTTGACCCAGCTATCCCACTCCTTGGCCTATACCCAAAGGACTTAAAATCAGCATACTACAGAGATACAGCCACATCAATGTTCATTGCTGCTCAATTCACCATAGCCAGATTGTGGAACCAACCTAGATGCCCTTCAGTTGATGAATGGATAAAGAAACTGTGGCATATTTATACAATGGAATATTACTCCGCAATGAAGAATGATAAAATTATGGCATTTGTAGGCAAATGGTCGAAATTGGAGAATATCATGCTAAGTGAGATAAGCCAATCTCAAAAAACTAAAGGACAAATGATCTCGCTGATAAGCGGATGAGGACATATAATGGGGGGTGGGAGGGGCTAGCATTAGGTTTAGGGTTAGGTTTAGAGTTAGGCTAAGGAGAGCAGTAAGAATGAAGGAAAGAAGGACTGTGTAGAGGGAAAAGAGGGGTGGGAGGGGTGGGAGGGGTGGGAGGGGTGGGGGGGAGGGGAAAAATATAATAAACATCATTACCCTATGTAAACGTAAAAAAAATAAATAAATTAAAAAAAAAAATATTTTAAATGCATTTCAAAATCTACTAATTGTAGTGATTTCTCAACACTATAAATGTACTTAATGCCACTAAATTGTACATTTTGCAATGGCTAATTTTATGATATATGAATTTCATCTCAATTTTTTTAAAGTTTTTTTTAAGTTAGATTATACTAAGAAAGTATAATCTAGTACTTTACTCATTTAAATGGTAGTGCAAAATCATCACATTTCAAATAGTCTCATATTGCATCTCATATATTTCAGTTTTTATCTGGCCTAGAATTGTGGTCATTCCTTATATTTATGCCACTGTTCTGAATTTTACTCCTTCCATTTTTATTTCATTTATGCTTTTCTGCATCAATGAGCTCTTTATGTAATTGTACTAATCATAGAATGAATGTTGTACAGTACTTCAGCTAAAGAGCAAATCTAATAAATAAAAGGAATAGTGGGCAAATTAGGTGAAGATGGGTAAGAGAAACTATACTGTTAAGAAATGGTAGTAAACTCTCTTGCAGCTTAATTTTTGAAAGCTTGTTAATTTTTTATTCCTTTTTCCTTGAAACTACCAACCACTGCAGAACATTAACAAGATTCCAGAAAGCACATTCATAAAGGCCCATATAGACAATATAGGTGGGATCGAAAGTCTTAAGCAGACACACAAGTCACCGCTGGGTTTTCAAATCTGTTTGCATTGAAGAAAGCCTCCAACTGCACGACCAGTTACAATTCTACTAAAATAATCTTGACTGGAATTCACAGACCTACGTTAGGATAGTATCAGTGGATACAGGAGTATGACAAAGAAATCGTTAGCCATGGATACATGGAATTTGTCATCTTTCCCAGAAGGAGGGATCAAGGGAGAAATAAAAGGAAAACAATGACAAAAGAAGCTGGTTGGAGGTGATGAATTTAACTTAAGTTGATAGGCTCTGTGTGTCTGTGTGTCTGTGCATGCATGTACATGTTTTCCAGACAGATCTCACAGGCAACTGGAAAATTCCAGTAGACCATGAAAAAATATAAGAAATGAGACTGTTAGACACAGATGCAGGAAGAGTCTGCTCGGGCCTTCTCCTGAGGCTCTGGCAAAGGTCCGATGCACAAATCCAAAGTCAATGATGGGGCTTTGGGGAGCTAAGCATTCTCTTTTGGGCATGGAATCTCTGACTTTTTTTTTTCATCTTAATACAGTCATATATTTCTATATAGTCCATTAAATTTGGTTGTATTTTATATGATCAGTTGTAGAAACAATTTTATATAGCTACAGTCATTCTCCTTTTTATTTTATGTTGTTAATATTAATTACATGATAATTTTTAAGAGATTAAATAAGAAGATAGCAGAAATATAACAAAACAATCCTCAACCCACTTAAATTGGTTTTAAGCTAGCTTTCTAGTTCAATTAATAGACATTTAAGGACATTCCCACTGAAAGAGAAAAATCTTTGATTTTAAGTCCTACTAAAGGAGAAACAAAGTGAAGTCCTCATAAAATCAGGCAATTTTTCTATGCCTTTTCCCATGAAATCACATATTCAGAGCATCCTTCAAAAGAGTTGTAGTTAAAAATCAAATATGTAAAACTATAAATAATAAAGTCATAAACAACAATTTTTCCAGCGACATCATACTTTCAAAAATCCAACTAACTGGGATAATCAGAGACAAAAAAGGGGTCCCTGGTCCATTTTAAATTTTATATTGCACTTTTCATTCCTGTCTCTTAAATGTTTCTGCTACCAACACCCATTCTTCCTAGTATATTGTTCAAGTCTACTTTGCAGTTCATACTGATAGAGCCAAACTATTAGCATACATTTTTAATAATTTTTTTTATCTTTAAATAGTTTTAGAATTACAGAAAAGTTGCAAGAATATTACAGAGTTCTAGTATGCCCTACACCAGGTTCCTCTACAATTAATACCTTACTGAGTGTATTTGTCACAACTAATGAATCAATATTGATATATATTTGTATCTTTATTTAAATGCAAAAAAAATTCAAATAAATCTATATTTTATTTGAATGTCCTTAGTTTTTACCAAAACGTCCTTTTGCTGTGCTAGGATCCCATTAAGGTAATCACATTAGTCACCCTAGTTGCTTAGGCTCCTCTTGGTTATGACAGCTTTCAGACTTCCTTGTCTTTTGATAACCTTGACAGCTTTCAGGATGACAGAGCAGGTAGAATGTTCTTCACTTCAGGGATGTGTGTCATTTTTCATATAGGCTTTTGAGAGGAAGACCACCAAGGTAAAAAGTGATTTTCATCGTTTCAAATCCCAGGTACATATTATCAATAGAGCTTACCACTGATGACCTTCACATTGATCCTATCTGGATGAGCTGGCATCTGCCAGGTTTCTCCACTGTAAAGTTCTTTTTATCATCTATTATCTGGAAGAGAGTCCCTGTGTACCTCGCAAGTGTGACTTTGAGGCAAAGGATCAAGTGTGTACATGGAAGAAGTGATGCCAGCAGCAGCAGGCATGGAGGCCAGGAAGGTGTAGAACATGGGCAGAGGCCCAAAGAAAGCTGTGCTTTTAACTCAGACCAAAATCAGGCTCCTGGTGTGCAATCGCACATGCACTTCCAAAGGGCTTCATGAAGTGCATCTTGCCTTTCCATCCTGAGGACAAACGGGGAGGCTTTGTCCATCCCTCCTCATCCTTATTGGTCACAGTCTCACAGGCAGATGATCTCCATTCCTCACCACCAGAATTTATGATCTAGGTGGATTCCCAGAGGCAGACCATTGCTCAGCATCAGAGAAGCCAGGGGCCAGGAAACTCCAGGGAGTGCTACATCCCAAGGTTGGACACCTGAAGGAAGCTGGACTTGGCCATTGCCACATTGGCTGGAGAAAGAGGTGGGGCTCAGAGGCTGTAACTATCACACTAGAAGGGTCTGATACACAGAAGTACATCTTCAACAGCCTCTGAGCTGAGTGAATGAGACCAAAAATATTTTTAAAATGAGGACATTTTTGATTTGTTACTGCTAGCTTGCCCCATCCTTGCGTCCTCTGCTCCCCTTGCTTGCTGGGAAGTATGCTCCCCATACACACATACACATACAGGATATCAGACAAGAAAGCCAAAGCCCCTGCTCTCCCTGTTTCTTTGTAATGCACCGAACTCCCAGAGCTCATGTACATCCCACCTCACAGGGACATTCTCATTCTGAGCCGAGTCTGAGTCCCTTCACACATGTATGCTAATATTTTGTTTAGAGTAGTTTGCATTTATATTCATGAGCGAGACTGGCTTTTAATTTTCCTTTCTTGTTTGTCCTTGACAGAGTTTGGTCTCAAGGTTATGCTGGCCTCACAGAATAAGTTAGGAGTCTTTTGACTTCTTGTTGTTGTTGTTCTCTGAGAGACAATGTGTGAGATTAGAGTCACATACTCCCGAAATGCATTTGGAAGAATTCCCATTTGAAGGCATGTTAGCCTGGAGTTTTCTTTGTTGGAACATTTTAATTATCTTTTAGAAACAGAGAGATATTTTATTTTTTATTTCTTGAGTACAATTTTGTAGGTTGTGTTTCTCAAATAATTCTTTTAACTCATTTAGATTTGCAAAAATATCCTCTTTTATAATACTTTTGTCTTAGTTGTATGTTTTCTATTTCACTAACTCAATACTTTTTTTCCCTTTATTGCTTGTGGTTTAATCTTTTGGGGTTTTTCCTCTAATTTCTTAAGATGGTTACTTGAATAGAGCATTTATATTTAGTCTTCTTTGTCTTATATTATTTGCAAATAAGACTCAATTTTTGTCTAAACTGTACCTCACAATTTTGATTTATATTATTTTTCTATAATTGAGTTAAAATGTTTTTTATTTCAATTGAGATTTCCTGTTGAGTAATATGTTAATTAAATTCCATACCTTTCTGGATTTTAAGTATTTTTTAATTAATGATTTCTAGCTTAATTCTACTATAGCAGGGCACTTACTCCGTACGATCTCAATCCTTTGAAATTTGCTGCAACCCTCTTGATGGCCCAGCATAAACTTAGGTAATTATTCTACTTACATTTGATAAGAATGTGTATTCAGCAGCTGTTGAAGATGTGCTGGACATTATATAAATTATATATTTACCCATTTTGTCAAATTTATTAATTTTGCCATTTAACGCTTCTGTGTTTCCACTGATTTTTTTTTTTCTTGGCTACTTAATGATTGAGATACAGAGAAGGACCTTAACAGTGAACCTGCTACGTTTCCCATTTCTATTTACAATATCTAGTTATGCTATTATTTCTGTTCATTTTTCTGTGTGTATTTTGAAGCTGTGTTATTAGGTATAGAAAATGTCAGGCCCACTGCATGGTATTTCCTTTCTATACAGTATCTCTGCCCAGGAAGGTTGGCTATGTTGGTTTCTCTCAGACACTTCAAGCAGTTAATATGTTCTGATTGATTTACTAGTTTCTAGAAATGCAGTTGAGTAATATGGGCTGAACGCTTGGGTGCCCACAGAATTCATATGTTGGAACCCTAAGTCCCCAGTGATAGTATTTGGAGACAGAATCTTTGGGAAGTGACTGGGTTTGAGGCAGTCAGGAGGATAGAACATTCATAGTAGCATTAGTGCTCTTTTGAGAAGCAGCAAATGGAGCTAGTGCTCTCTCCACACACTTATACCCATGAAAGGCCATTTGAATACAAACCAAGAAGACAGCCATCAGGAAGTAAGGAAGAGGACCTTCACAAGACGCCAAATCTGCCACCTCCTTGATCTTAGACTTTCCAGTCTCCAGAATCATGGGGAAAAAATACCTGTTGTTTCAACGAACCAGTCTATGGTATTTTATTTTGGAAGCCTGAGTTAACATTAACTTTTCTAAACTAATCACTCATAATACCAGATACCTTCTAGACTCAATACCATTACTTTGAAGTGGGACAAAGTCTTAGGTAAAATTTATCATCTACCATTTCCTGGGAGACAAGGCTATTCCTGGAACTTTGCCTGAAATTTTTTGGCTTCTTCTCTTTTCTTTCCCTCCTTCCTCCACTACTATCTTCCCCTGGGAGCGATGCCCTACCAAGGCACTTAAACCTCCTTCATTGTCTCCAGTTGTTCTGGGAAAACCCAGTCCAATGGGTTCACCAATCATATAGTGGGGAACCACCTGATTACTTAACTCTGTTTATTCATTGCACCTACATGTTGAATTTCTCCTCCGTAAAATATTAGATATACACTAAAAGAAAGTAAGTTATGTATTAATGATAGCTTGTAGAATCATGGGTATATTTCACTTGGCCAAGTTCAAGGCATTTTATCAGTTTTAGTAGAATAATATTTATCATTAAATTCCCTTATCTTATGAAAGTTGAACACAATTCCAAAGCCAGGAACATCCTGTGTCTCTTAGCATGAGGGACTTAGAAAGACAATCCACTTTCAGGAACTCCCCTTACCTTCTTACTCAATAGTCACCAATTTCTCTTACATGCTTTGAAGATTTCCATGGTGAGATGAGTGAGAAAGAAAAGAGAGATACACTGCCTATAGAATATTACATTTAAAAAGAGCACATTACCTTAGAATTTAGACACACTCAAACTCAACCTCATAATTTTATAGGAAAGGGAAAAAGGAAGAAAGGCGATGTCATTTCCCCAAGGCCACCCACAGTTTAGTATTATGATCTAGTTTTCTTGGTTTGCAAACCATCAGTCTTTATCTCCGTGAAGGACTTAGGATTAGTGACTTGACACATTCACTAAGATGACATTATATTGATATAGAGTTGGAGAAAGTGTGCCACAGGGCAGACAAGGACAATTCAGGATAAGGCAGGGAACACCAAGATGTCAAGAAAGAGGAGGTGAAGGTGGAGCTGGTCCTTAAGAAAGGGGACCCAGAAGAGAGAAGTGAAGAGGAAACACACGCTCCGCTGGACGGTCATCTCTGGTGCTAAATCAAATGAGTCGACACAAGAATAGAAGTGATTCTATTTTAATCTCAGAACTGGCAGCCAACTCCCCTCTGCTTTAAAGAATAGAGGATGTAGGAATATAGAGAAATAAAGGACATAAATCTTCCCTCATTTTCATTTCACCTTTTCAAGGCCAGTATACAAAATATAATCTATAAACACAAGTGATACACCATTGACTATAAAATTGATCTGGAACTTCATTTTCCAGACCTTTGTCAAAATAGTAATCTCTTAGTAAGGTTTTTTGTTTTTGTTTTTTGACTCATAAGCCAATTTTGATTGGTTAAAAAAAAAAGTATTTTAAATTAAACCGTCAGATTATTCTAGTTCATCAACTTTGACCCAACATAAATAAGAATGTTTTATCTTTATTTCAATTTAATAATGAACATAAAGAATGTAACTATAATTCTTTGACTCTGTTTTCTTGATAATTAATCAGTATAAATTGATTTTTCTGGAAGACTTGTACAGAAGTCTGAATTCCTTGGGATTAGCTTTTTATACATCAGTGTATATATTTGGTCTTACAAGATTTGCAAAAATGGACTTAATTGACAGGATACTCTTTGAAGTTGGTTAAAATTCACTTATGACCATGTTTTTAAAATTCATGTGGCCACATCACAGTACCACCATAATGTTCAAAAAGGTCAATACCAACTCTCTAATACCAGTGCATTATTAACCCTACTCTTCCAAT
This sequence comes from Sciurus carolinensis, assembly GCF_902686445.1. Lineage (NCBI taxonomy): Eukaryota > Metazoa > Chordata > Mammalia > Rodentia > Sciuridae > Sciurus > Sciurus carolinensis. Next base: position 10,307,414 of record NC_062228.1, read on the forward strand.
AAGAAATTATAGAGCCTAAAATATTATGCTCATCCCTCTCTCTGATATGAGGATGCTGACTCACAATAGGTGGTGTGGGGGGGTGGAGTGAAGGTTCACCAGATTGGACATGGGGGAGTGGGGGGAAGGAGCAGGGATGGGAATGGGAAAGACAGTAGAATGAATCAGACGTAACTTACCTATGTTCATATATGAATACATGAACAGCATAGCTTTACATCACATACAACCACAAAATGGGAAGTTATACTCCACGTATATATGATACATCAAAACACATTCTACTGTCATGTATAACTAAAAAGAACAAATGAAAAAAGAAAAAGAAAAAATAAAATATCTTGCCCATCCTTAAGTAAGAGGCAGTAGTGATTTAAGCACAAGAATAGTGAATTGATCCCAGATAGAGCTAATACTGAAATAGTTGTCCTTCACCTAAAATTTTATTATCTACAGGAGAGCGTCCAAAAGAGAGGAGCAGTATGGAGGAGCTGACGTTCAAGTGGGTTGGGAAACTTGAAGCTGACTTGGGGGACTAACTGTGCAGGAATTTACTTGGGTTTAGGTGTTCCTGTGTCATTGTTAAGAGTTGTGCACCTGTGGGCTTAAGGCAGGGGGCAGGGGGCAGGGCCCAGCCCTACCGTAAAATAGGGCATGAGACAGAAAATTAGGCACAGCCATTAAGAAGTCACAGCAGGGTCCAGCGTGACGGCATGGGATCCTTGTGATTCCAGTCCTTAGTCATTCATTGCCAAGGGCTTTCTCAGCACATCAGATCCTGGGTATGATGGGAAAACAGTTAGCATAGGAGCAAATAAACCACAGACATCTTTGTTCCCCCAGCAAACTGTGTAGGGACAGGTCACCCCAGTGCAGCTAATTCGACTGGTGAAGTTCACTGGACGCATCTCTGGTTCCAGGGACCTCTCAGGCACATTCTAGACCTATACCAACTGTGCCCAGCTGAAGACTTTTTCAATCCTATACAAAGTTATTATCTATACTTTTTCTGATAAAGTAAGTATTGGTTAATGTTTTTATTTAGATATGAGGTGTCCCCCAAAAGCTCATGTGTGAGAGACAATGCAGGGAAGTGTAGAGGTGAAATGACTGGGTTATGAGAGTCAACCTAATCAGTGCATTAATCCCCTGATAGGGATTAATCGTAAGCAGGTAGGGTGTGACTGGAGGAGGTGGATCACTGGGGACATGCCTTTGGGGTGTATATGTACTTTTTTTTTTTTTTTTTCCTGGTAAGACACTCTTTCTCTCTCTCTCTGCCTCTTGGTGCCACGTCCAGAGCCACTTTCCTCCACCACTCTGCTGACAAGATGTTCTGCCACATCTGGGGCCCAGAGCAATGGAGCCAGTTGTCTATGGACTGAGACCTCTGAAACTTTGAGTGCCAAATAAACTTTTCCTCCTCTGGAATTGTTCTTGTCAGGTATTTTGGCTGCAGCAGTGAAAAAGCTAACTAAAACAGTGATTAAATAAATTAATATTATTATTTTTAGAATAAAATAATCATAAATCATTTTCTGTGATATCTTCAACAACAGGAAACCTTTGCCAAAAAAGAAACAGCTATTCCTTCTACCTCTGGTCCTCTGTTCTCTCAAGTGCTGATAGGCATAACACATACTTTGGAAGTTTACCTTGGGTTCTTCATCTAAGCATAATAGTTGTATACAACCAAGCATGATGATTTAGGGAAGAAGGATCACCAAACAATTACACAAAGAAAGTTCTAATGATTCCTTTTAGAGGTATATCCAAGAATGGGAGTTATCTCTGTCAATTAACAAAGTAAGCTAGTTTCTTTGAAGCCAGATACTTGATTTTTAACAGCAAATTCTATAGTATAGGGAAAACAAAGCTTAATAAGCACTTTATGTAGAAGGACTCACTTGTGGTTAAAAAACAAAGGGAAAATATCCATAAATATTTCATATTTTGGCAATAGAAAACATTCTATCAGTTCATAGTAAACTATTTCCAAGGTCCCCTAGTACAAGAAAATAGTTTCATTTAGATTATGTTATAACATTAGGAAGAGTAGAGCATGTCTACAAAAATGTGGCTTCTTAATATTCTGTCCTAAGAACACACATGGACTATCAAATGGTACACTGGAAATTGTTTGAATTCTAATTGATAATAATAAAGTTCAAAGAATGCTTAACTTTGAATTGTTCACTAAAATTCAAATACTGAAAATGAAGCAATTAAGAATTATACAGTGGTCTCTACCCATTCTCTTCTGATTCACTCCAAGACCCCAGTGGATGCCTGAAGCCACTGAGAATACCAAACCCTACATATAGTTTTTAACTCTATATACATGTGATATATAATAAAGTTTCATTTATAAATTAGGCACAGAAAGAGATTAGCAACAATAACTAGTACTAAAACAATTATAGCAATGTACTGCAATGGAAATTTCTTGAGTATGATCTCTTTATCCCTCTCAAAATATCTTATTACATAGTACTCAGCCTTCTTCCTTCTGTATGATGAGGGTCGCACTATACCTACATGATGAGATGGTATGGAGGTGACAAACACAGGCACTGTGAACCAGCCTAAGGATTGCCTGAACACAACCACCGACATACCATGGCAATCAACCTGATTTCCTAGACTACACGACTAAGGAGCAGGTGCTGTAAACAGTGTGGAATACACCAGACAAAGGGAGGATTCCCACCCCAGGTAGGACAGAGTAGGATGATGTGAGATTTCATCATGCTACTTGGAATAACACACAATTTAAAGCTTAGAAGTTACTTACTTCTGGAATTTTTCACTTAATATTTTCTTATTGTTATGGATCGGATCTGGAATTTCCCTCAATGACTCTTGGGTTAAAGATTGTTCTCCAATGCAGAGGTGGGGCTTTTGGGAAGTGATAGGATCATGAAGGTCCTAATTTTATCAATGGACTAATCTCTTGATGGAGTCATAACTAAATAGACTCCAGGGAAATAATGGAAATTGTAAGCAGTGGAACCTACCTAAAGGGGGAAGGTCCTTGGGGCCATGGCCTTGGGGACTGTATCTTGTCCCTGGCCTCTTCTCTCTCTGTGCTTCCTGGCAGCCATGAGGTGAGCAGCTCTGCTGCACCACACACTCCCTGTCATGATGTTCTGCTTTGCTAAGGCCCAAAGCAAAACAGCCATGTGACCATGGACTGAAACCATGAGCCAAAATAATTGTTCCCTTTTTAAGTTTTTCTCAGGTATTTTGTCACAGTGACAAAAAGTTAACACACTTGTCATGGTTGAATGAAACTTCAGAAAGCAAAGCCATGGATCAGGAAGAACTATGATATACATGCAGGGAGAGATTTGATTCCATTATATCTCCAGCATTAGCAGTGATTGGTTTTTGTTTGTGTTGTTTACAGTTAATTTTAGATTGTACTCCTCTGAGCCATGAAATCTTTCAAGTTCAAATTGATATGCATTTTCCCAGGGCAAAGGAAGCACATCATTTGTTTTTGAAAATTATTTAAGTTTAACAGTCCTCTGGAGCATCATTTAGTGAAAAAAGAAGTCATTTACTCTGTGGTACTTCTGTTAGTTTCCTAGAGCAGACATAACAAAGTATCAGGAAGTGGGCAGCTTAACCAAACAGAGATTGACTAGATTGATAGTTCTGGAGGCAAAAAATGTTGAAACCCAGGTGTTGGTCAGCAGGGCCATCTCCCTCTGTGGGCTTTAGAGACAAATCCTGCCTGACCACTTTCTAGCTTCTACGGTGGTAGCTGGCAATCCTTGATGTTTTGGTTTGTAGCTGCATGGTAATGATTTCCACTGATATCTTCTTCCCTTTGTCTCTATGTATCTTCAAATTTCACTCTCCCTATAAAGATGCCAATCGTTGGTTCTAGGAACCATCCTAATCTGGTTCAACCTCATCTTAACTTGATCATATCTCATAAGACCATATGTCCAGAAGTGGTCACTTTTAAAGGTATCAGGGTTAGGACTTCAATATATCCTTTAGAGGACACAATTGAACCCACAATAGCACTCACATGGAAAAATTAAATCAGTATTTCAACAAAAGTAAGTTTTACTTCCTCCCCACTGGCAGAAATGGAATCATAATGCCTAAGAGGAGGATTTCCTATCCCCCGTCCACTACTCCTGGGACCTGAGTCATTTTCTCAGGGTAACCCACAGTGGCACTGATCCACAGCTAGAAAATAAATGGGCTGTTTCTCATTTCCTACCTGGCCATTCTTTGCCAAATTTCCCAATCCCTCAGGAAAAAAGATTCACTCTATTTATCTGGGTTATTGGAACCTGTATTTGCTGATTTTGTTTATTTATACATGACCCACTGAGTTGGGTAGACACCCTTCCCAGCCTAATTTAAATACTATAAGGAATGTTTCAATAGTAGAAGTAATAGATAGGCTTTAATAAATCACTCAAAATCTGACATTCCTTTATGAACACTTCACGTAATTAATAGGAAAAAAAGAAAAACTAAATAAAAAGGAAAAATGTAATCAAGTAGGTTGACAACCAGCAAAAGATAATTAAAATGATCCTGTTTTGTTTTTCAGTTTCATTAACATGCAAATGAGATTCATGAAGTTTGATATTGTGTTTCAGCAAGAGCCATAGAAACAAATTAAGAATGAAAATGAGTCCCACTGATGGAGACTCCTGATGAGTATATAAATTAATAAAAAATATGATTGGATCCAATTAATAAAATATATTTTTGCAATTTATTAGACCTCAAGAAATGAAATAAAGATACATTGATAAATTAAATTTTGTCTCTTCCTCAGTGGGCCACATTCTGTGGAAGCTTTTGTGACTCAAGGGAAGTGGTGGTAAATGTCAAACTCTGCTTTACTTTAGACAGGAGCACAGGATGGACACCTAACTCTCAGAACCATGTTATGAGGAGAGCAAGCCTGTGGGGAGCGCCATGGATACAGGATCCAAAGTGGCCCTCAGCAGGGCAATGAGGCTCAGCTTGCCTGGTCAGTCAAGTGCTCCAAGTAGCACATGGAAAGAGAAAGTCCCATGTGCCCAGGATTCTCACCCAAGGCACTTAAACGGAACAGACAACCATTCACACAAATGCCTTCAAGTGCCTCCAAATTTCCTTCTTCTCTTCCTACCAAGATCTCAATTTTTAACCCTGCATTGATATCTTTACTCTCAGAAACACACATCAGTGGGTATCACAAATAATATGAGAAAAAAATTTAAAATAAACTTAACCTTAAGATCATGTTAAACCGAGGAGTGGGATAACTGGGTCAAAAGGTGGGTCCATTCCAAGTTTTCTGAGGAATCTCCATACCGCTTTCCAGAGTAGCTGCACCAATTTGCAGCTCACCAGCAATATAAAAGTATGCCTTTTTCCGACATCCACACCAACATCTATTATTGTTTGTGTTCTTGATAATAGCCATTACCAATGGAGTAAGATGAAATCTTAGAGTTTTTTTAATTTGCATTTCTGTAATTACTAGAGATGTTGAACACTTTTTCACATATTATTAATCACCTGTATGTCTTCATCTATAAAGTGTCTGTCCAGTTCCTTGGCCCATTTATTGATTGGGTTTATACCCAAAGGACTTAAAATTAGCATACTACAGTAACGAAGCCACATCAATGTTTACAGCAGCTCAATTCATAATAACTAGATTATGGAACCAACCTAGATGCCCTTCAACAGATGAATGGATAAAGAAACTGTGGTATATATACACAATGGAATATTATTCAGCCATAAGGAAGAATAATATTATGGCATTTGCAGATAAATGGAGGAACTGGAGAATATCATGCAAAGTGAAATAAGCCAATCCCCAAAAACTAAAGCCTGAATATTTTCCCTGATGATAATATATAATGGGGGTGGGAGTGGGGAGTGAGAGAAGAATGGAGGAACTTTAGATTATATAGAAGGAAATGAGAGGAAAGTGGGGTGTGGAAAATGGTGGAATGAGACAGACATCATTACCCTATGTACATGTATGATTACATGAATGGTATGAATCTACATCATGTACAACCATAGAAATGAAATGATGTACCCCATTTGTGTACAATGAATCAAAATGCAGTCTGTAAAAAATAAATAAATAAATAATTTTTTAAAAAAATACCATGTTGTGGGAGGGGTGGGGGGAAGGGAAAAAATAACAGAATGAATCAAACAACATTACCCTATGTAAATTTATGATTAACAAATGGTACGCCTTTACTCCATGTACAAACAGAGAAACAACATATATCCCATCTGTTTACAATAAAAAAAAATCATGTTAAGGTATTATATAAATATCTACATTGTAACTAGAACTATATATGATATCTATATATTTATATATCTATAGATAGAACTATCTACACATAGATAGATCTAGATAGACAGATGGTCATAGGTATCTCCAGATGGCACAACACAGACATGCACACAAAATCTATTTGTTATGTCCAAAATTCAAGGTGCTCAAACATTAAACAACAACACAGATAATAACATCAAGGAGTCAACTTAAAAGGAGTGGTGCTATGGTTTGGATATGAGGTATCCCCCAAAAGTTCATGTGTGAGACAATGCAGGAATGTTCAGATGTGAAATAATCAGACTGTGAGAACTGTAACCTAAGTAGTGGATTAATCCATTTGACAGGTTAATAATTTGAATGGATTACTGGGAGCTCTATAGGCAGATTGGGTGTATCTGGAGGAAGTAGGTCACATGGGACATGCCCTTAGGAACTATATTTTCCCCTGGCTCTTCTCTCTCTTTACTTCCTGGAAGCCATGAACTGAGCAGCTTCTCTTCTCTACACCCTTCCACCATGTTGTTCTGCCTCACATTGGACCCAGAGCTATAGAGTCAGCTGACCATAGACCAAACCTCTGAAACCACGAACCAAAATAAACTTTTCTCCTCTAGGTTGTTCTTTTCGGGTATTTTGGCCACAACAACCAGAAAATGACTAACAGACTCATGAAGCCAGTTTTCAACTATGATCCCTCAATAAATATTGCTTCTGTAAATTGCACATCAGAAGTCATAGCATGATGTGTCCATGGCTGCCAACATTGTAACGGCACCAAGAAAAAAAAAAAAACCTTTGGAAAAAATTTCTTCTTGGTCACAGCTACAGAAAGCCAACTAACACGTGGTTAACTGATAAGGGGAAGAGAGAGGGGGATAATGCATGAGTGACACATGGTTTTGATAATACGTGATGTCAGCGTCTGCTCTTTATGATTGTTAAAAATGTTTTCCATGTTGGTATCGCCAAGCCCCTTTCCCTCCAAGGTCTGTGCAGATGATTTTTACCTCAGTATCTTATGAAAAGTGATTATAGTGATGTTCTGTCTCTGAGTACACAGTGTTTTGAAATTCTTCCTCATTTCTACAGCAAGTGGCATTTAATTATCTCCCCTTTCCTTTAAACATATTCAAGCCATCAAACCCAACCCACCAAAGAGATAGTAAACAATATAAACTGAGTATTCCTAAAGGAGCATGAAAGCTTTATGAAGTTCCTATTCCTCAACAGCTAAGAAAATCATGTCAACCACATTGAGAATTAAACAAACGGAGGGATTATTTTATTTAAACAACTAACATCTTTTAAAATTACTTCTTGCAAACTTCTTTAACTGGAAATGGAAAGTCAATTGACTTTTCACCACGACTGTATTCAAAACATGCATATTGTTGTGGGATACTTTATTTTATAAGATATGTAATAAACTTGCCAGATTAAAGGCACTAAGTTCTCTGGATGTTGAAATGATGACACTGGCTTTTCAAGTAGGAGGTATCCTTTTGCTATTCTAGAATGGAAGCTAGATGTCATGTCCATATGAGTTTTAACCATGGGCTTATTTAAAATTTTACTTCTTTTTACGACAAGCACTTAGGATGATTTTACTGAAAGAAAATGGAAAATTAATCAGAGGAAAGGGGCAGACTCACCATCTCGTCGATTTAGCCTTGCAAATCCAGGACCATGACTGCCGGAGAGCTCAGAAGAACTGCTGAAGGATGCCTGAGGCAAGGCGGACACAAGAGGATCGTCACAGTCATCTGCCAGCAGGAAAAATGCCACATTCTGGTTAGCACAGTACTGACAGTTTTCTCAGAGTCTATAGACACAACCAACAAACAAACACAACATCAAAAACTACGATCTAGGATATATAGAAATATGCCCACAGCTCCTAAACGGTATTCTACTAAGTTCAATAAAGAAAGAAAAGAACTTCAGGACAGGAGTTGGAAATACAGAAGGACAATATCACAGAAATTACATAGTTATGTAATAGCTTAAGGTATAAAAGGTTTATTTAAATAAGAAGTAAAAATTCTTCATTATAAATGGAAAGATTCATAAATTCAACCACATTAAAATTAAGAACCTATGATTCCTAAGATACCATAAAAAGAAGGCGAAGGAGAAAATTACAAAATGTATGAAGAACATACGAAAGAAACATGAATGTTTGTGAAAATGTGAAGATCCATAGAAACATGGAAGCTTGTAGAACATGTGAAGAAAAGGCAGAAAGACATTTGGAAAAAACCACAAGAAGGTGCATGTGAAAGAAACACATAAACCAGCATACAATCACAATTTCAAATAAAGAAAATAAAAAATAAAGAAAAACAAACCAGCTTTAATTCAGTCTGAAAATAGGGTAGGAGACTCCATCAGAGACCACAAATTGATATAAATTGGTACTATATAAGCTGATTGTCAAACTTGGCCAGAAGAAACTTAAATTAGGACTGCAATTGTAAAATGTTACTTTACACACAGTAAATCAGCCAGCTGGAAGAAGTCTGACATGGTCAGCTCATCCAGAGAACCTGGGCCCAGGGAAGCTCCAACACACTACTGTTGAATCATGCACTTGGGCAATAAGAATTTGTCATGAGCTTGTATATTTCAACTTTCACATATCCCTGGTTCCATCAGTTCCATCAAGAGGTAGGTCCTTCTGAGCAGAGCTTCCCCACAATGAAGCACAGGTCTAAAGGAGCTTGGTCTTTTACCCAAGGGAGCTATACAAATACTAGGAACTTTTTAAAAAAAAAAAAAAAAAAAAGCATTCCATGAAAAGAAGAAATTGGAAAGTACAGTGCTCCAGAAACTTGCATGCATATACCAGAAGACAGGTACAAGACTGTTCATAACAACAGAATTATTAACAGTCCATAAACCCAATGACCAAAGAATAGATGAATTATAGTACCGTTCGTAACAGAATAGTATACACCCCAGAAATGAACTACAGTGACCCCAAACAAAAGGGTTGGATCTTAGAAACAAAATTTCTAAGGAGGTCTTAGTTTTGAGAATCCTAAGAAGTCAACCCAAACAATTTGTTGGGTTAAAAAAATTGTTAAAACAATTTTGAGAAAAAGAATGAAAATTGTGAAAGTGAATATTTATTGGCTTCCAGAGGAGGATAGAATCAGGATAAGAGGGAAGCATACAGATGAATGGAATTGGCAATCCTGGGTATAGATGGTACATTGAGTTTTCTATTTTATTATGATACTTCATGTATAAATATACACACAAATGTAAATGTATATATGCACACATATATATCAATATGTATATATTAAAGAATATGCCTACTTATCATATCTCCTTTTCTACGTATCACATTGTTTTCAATATTAAAAAATAAAATACAATGAAGTATAAGAATTGCACATTTACCATGACATACATACATAATATGTTTAGCTAATTTCTCATTATATTTAAGCTTTAAAGAGCTTGTCATTGATTTTTTAACAATTACTAAAATATCCCTATTTTTGTACAAATCGAGAAAACAGTATTCTCCTATTTAGGATTCAACATATATATACTGATAATTAGAAATCATAGAAGGCTATTGTCCCAAATGTCTTAACTGGCAGTAAGCAATTTAAATTAAATAAATCCAGGAATTACCTCGATTCACCTGAGATTTTACCAAGCTCATTCTGCCTGAACACAATTTGTTCTCAAATGCCTTTTGCAAGACTTTGCCAAAGAGAGCATTTTTAAGATTGTCTCATTTTCATTTCAAGTCCACTTTTCTTCTTTTCTACCTTAAATTCTTCAGCTAACTCCTAAGACAGTTCCCACATGTCTATTGATTGGCTTAAGTACTAACACCAGCCAGTCTAGCTGTAATTCAGGTATTAAGGAGTATATACATAAAAAGCACGAACCACCGGCGCCATGTTGAAGGAAATTCCAATCAGCCCCCAGCAGACAAGCAGCAACCAAAACACATTACTGCACAGTGGAAACTACAATGTGTGTGTTTGCACACACAAATGAGCCCATGACACATGCGTGGGGAGGGTGCTGTGTGGGTATGTGTTCATTAGAAGTGCAGCAATTTTCAAATCATTATCAGTATGCAGGTGTGTGATGGAAAAGGGTGTTTAACTGCATTCTACAATCAATTATGCAGATTCAAATCAATACTTTGAATGTAAAATGCCTCCCTGGTGCAGTCGCTCTAGAGGGCATATATTTATTGCCCATTTGTTTTTGCCAGCTATAAATTGAGAATCAATGTTGCCCTACTTTTAGCTTTGAAAGAATCGAATTAAAATTTTAAAAGGGGTCCTTTTTTCCATTTGTTGGGAGAGGGACATGTCATGTGGAAGTCAGATCCTGAAGGGGCAGATGTTGGCAGATGTTTGTTAAAGTTCCAAAGGGCTTTGGTGATTACACAGTATTTTTCTTTACCATGAGCATATATATACATTCTTCTGTAATCTGTTACATGTTTATTTAACAATAAAATATTTTAGTTGTTCTTATATAATGAAACTAACACATGTTTAGTGGGTACTCTGTGCTAAGAATTTATAATCATTTCACATGTAGTAACTAATCTAGACTCTCCCATTGATTCCCCAATAGTATTAACCTACAGATGAGGTCATTAGCGTTCAGAGTTCGGTTCATTTGCTCATCTCATTGTGGTAGAACCATGAAATTGATGAAGCAAGTTGGGATCCAGAACCCATACTACATATACCATGATTGTACTGATGATTTGGGACATAGGGATTTCACTGGATGCCATAATGGCTTGAATAAAACATCTCTTAAGATGTGTACGTCCAACTCGAAGTTGGACAGGCCGTTCATTTATCACCCACTTGATCTTCAATAGTCTTATACCAGAGGAGGTGGACCTCAGAAAGCAGTAATGAATCTGGACTGATTACAAGGGACATTTTCCTCTGGACCTTAATGAAATGAAATTCTAGATTAAGTATCAATCTCCTGTGAATTTAATTCCAGAAAACTGGCTTTCTGACTGCACTAATAAATGCTTCCTGACTGCACTAATAAATGCAGTTTCTGGACTTGCAAAGCTGAGGATGACATTTCAGCTCAAGGTTCTCAGTCAGTGATGATTTCACTTGCCAGGTGGCATTTAGCAATACCTACTGATATACTGGTCATCACTACTAGCAGTAGGGTACTACTGGCATCTAGTGGGTTGAGGACAGGAACACTACTAAATGTCACATAATGCACAGGGCACAAATAAATATCTGGTCCCAAATGTCAACAGTGCTCAGGTTGAGAAACACCGTTCTAGACTCTGGTAAAAGCAATCCAAAGACTAGTCAACTGGAGGACTCTTTCTGATGGAATTTTCCAGTTTCCTCTCACATTTCAGTGATTATTATTTCTAATTTACAGTTTTCACATGCAAATAAAGATCATTTAGTGTGAAAAATATATAAGCACTTATGTAAGGAACTTTTGAAATCTGAAATAGCATGCTATTTTAGTTCAAAACATAATTGTATTTTTTAAATTAAGTACCTTATAAAATCATCATAGTAAGCTGATGCCTTCACCACTGGGCCACAGGCACAGCACAAAGAGGCACAGGACAGGAGGTGGGCATGAAACAGCACCAAGGGGTGAAATGTGTAATACAGCCACCAAACATTTCATGGAAGCTTGTACAATTCAAAATGGTAGCAGGGCACATTGGGGTAATTACTCTTTTCTTCTGTTAAAGCATGAACAATACTCTCATTACTCTATACTTTTTCAAAATTATATTTCATATTATTCAACTTTTTTCACAGTTACATTAGATTTTCTACTTTAACCTTGATCTCAGAAATAGTAAAACTGTAGTTCTTAACCTTTTTGGTTAAAAAAAAAATCTATACACTGATTGCATTTAAAGAGTGTTACTGAATTCTGTTACAGTACACATAATACAGGGAAAAATTAACCAACTTATGTTGAGAAATTTATGCGTGCACACGCACACATACACACACACACAACGCTATGGCTTTCAGGTCAATATCAGGAAAGACATCATTTACTCTTCACTTGAAAGAAAAACCACTGTTATTAAAAAGACAATGACAAATTAGATCTCTGGCAAGTTGTATGTGTGGAAACATTCAATAGCCTCTTACAAATAAAGATGCAAGCTATACTGAAGTTATTTTAATATAGCTCGATAGAAAAAGTAATTTAATTTTATTTTACAAAAGGCTTTAAATGCATAATTCTCATAAGTAAGTAAAAGCTGTTCGGTTTTTAATAAAAGTAATTCAATTTTCTTAAGCTGTATGTGATATTACCTGCACCAGGATAATAGGTATATATTATTGGCTGCTTAGATTCTCAGTGCTTCACATCTATTAACTCATTTGGTCCTGGCAAACACTCTATATTATCCTATTAACTCCTGGGACAATCAAGGGAAAATGGGACACAATAGCTAAAAAAAAATTAAACCAGGGTCCATTATTACAACATGATAGAAATAATCTTTGAACCCAAGAAGAACAGTGCCAGGTCTCCCAGTGTGAACCCAGACATTGTTGAGACAAGCACTGGTCATCAAAAGTTTATTTGACAAAAAGATAGGACTGATTTTCAATTGACAGTCAGCTTAGTTGTCAGTGAATAACTACTTTCTCTGTTCTTTTGAAGACCTGCCCAAATCAGGTGTATGCCTGCTAATGAATCGTATTTCTCATGTGTAAGTCAAGATTTCAGAAATTTAAATGTTTTAAATTTCCAGAAACTTAGACAATATTGTTTTCTAACCATAAGCCTAGTATGAATTCATGCTACAAATGTTCAAGCTGTTTCATGATTCCAGGTAGAATCCGTCACTGGAACAAATGTCACTGGACCTGACACAACCCATGACCTACTACCTGATACATCTGCTTCCTGCCCAGTGAGAGACAGAATGTGCAAATGGTCAATGTCCATTTGTAGATCCAGCCCACGAAACCAACCTAGTACTTCCAGTAACCAGTTCAGGAAGCCAAATAATTACTCCACCAGCAGTTGGCTCAAACCAGTCAGGACTTGATTGATAACTTACAGCTTCCCTAATTTGGGGCCCTATGCCCAATTTAGTAGTGGCTAAGAGAAAGTCAAACATCTGCTCCTGACCCACTGCAGACCCTGCATCTGCTTAGCTTGAGGAGACTTCCCCGCCCAACAACCTCCAATCAGGACTGAAACTCCCCTGTCCGCCCCACGTCAACCTTTCCTCTCCTCTGCCTGCTACCCAGTCTCTCCAGACTCAAAGGATGGCAGCTAATTTGCTTGCTGGAGCAAACTCTGAATAATCCGACTGTGCTGGTTCCCACTGGCGAGGTCTTCATTATTTCCACTCCACGGAGCCCCTCCCTGCTCTGCCGTCCCAGTGGTAGTCACTCTGCACACTCAAACCCGGCACCAAAGTCCGTCCTGAAAACTCATGAAAGACCCAGGTACGTTTGAAAAGCAATCAGCCTCCTAATTAAAAAGCATATACATTCTGGATCAGCTCCAGCTTGTCTCATCCCAGCTGTGGGGCGGCATCACACAGGGAGATTTAAAACTTCCTAGGACAGCACCCAGCAGCCAGCACCGGGCTGGCTTGGGAACCGCTAAAATAGACTTGCAAATGAATTCTCCTCCAATGGAGAGTTTTGTTCTTTGCACAAATGTCTTCCTGCTCTTCATTCCCTTCTGCCGGGCTGTTTGAGACTGCAGAAGCGTCAGGATCTCACACCCCACCCCTTTCTCCCTGTGAAGCCATGTGGACGGATGGCACCAGGAGGCGGCTGGTACACAGTGACATTCTAGTGAGAAAAAGAGTAAGGTTTCGGGGAAAGTGGGCTTGAAGAAAATAGAATTTCTCTAAGAGCATGTAGCAAAATAGGAGGCTAGCCTCGCTTCAGCTCATCAGTACCTAAAAAAATAACATTTAGACTCACTTAAATACCACGGAGAGGAGACTGCTACAAATTCTTGAGCTTCTTTGGGTATTAATTTGACTTTGACATGAAAATTAATATTCACTCGAGGATGCTAGTTTTAGACATATTGAATAAGATAAACATGAGTATCTCACTCTGTCCATCAGTGACTTAAATCGAAAAGGTAACATATTGCTGCAATCCAAACAAGTAAATATTTATCAGCATGTTTTCCCAGAGCTAAGCTAAAGACAGGGAGGGTTTTCAAGTCATTCTTGAGGCAGCAGCCTGTAAGTTTCCAGGATTTTCTCTTATATATGCCATGGGCAAATTGTATATATAATTGTTAACACTCTCTGATGTTCATGGGGTAAGCTTTCATTTGGAGGCAAACACTGGCTTACATGCCCCAAGTTATAGCTTTACTTTAAATAGCTTTCCCAATTAATCTTCACAAATTAATGGATTAATGGGAAGGCAGTTAACTTTTAATGACAGCACAGCCAGAGGCTGATTGATTTTAGTTTTAATAGCAACTATTTAAATTCTACATATTAGGACAAAGAGACCCACAAATCCACCAGGCAAAGCCAACCAAAGGTGAAGAGTTAGAAGAAATAATTTTTAAAAGTCAAGAGAACTCTAGGAATCTCTACACATCACAGACCTTTATTGACAGATAATTTGACCACATGTAACTCCATGTCATCTAACTGATAGCAGGAATAGTGAAAAGGACAGTATTTTGCAGCAAACATTTCTGTAGTGTGGTATATATATGCATTTAAGATAAATGCTTAGGAGAATTAGTGGATCAAAAGTTAATTTTTTAAAATATATGTTTGGCATCTGAAGATGCCAAAACATATTACAGTTTTCCTCCCACAATGATTATATTAATACACTCTTCATTCCATCACCGATGCCTGGGTCAGATTTGCTCATTTGACAGGCGAATGAAATCGCTGCTTTGGTTAAAGTGGTCAAGCAACGTTTTTATACATTGTCGTCTGTTCTTGATTTATGAAAATTGCCTGTCATTATCCTCTATTTTGCCACTTAGAAACGTAATCTGAAGTAATTATAATATTTTATATATTGTTGATCAAACATGCTCACTTTAAATGCTTTTTTTCTGGTGCCATGTCCATCTTTACTTCCGTTTAGGTTTTCTTATTACTCAATGAAATATTTTTGTCATTTCCGTTAGGCTTGCTTACCTATTACAATCAAACACTTGTCTCTTTGTAAGTGATCTACTTAAGCAGAAATGGCATTGGAAACAGTACACGGTATAAAAACAGCTTCTGGGGTTCTTCCAGGGTCTGTTTATGTACTGTTCCAACTTGATGCACCACTACCTGTAATGTGAGTAAAAATATCCCCTACACAGTAGAACTGTGAGAATTTCATGACTTAAAATACCCAAGATTTGAAAAGTTCGGAATAGGTACTCAAAATAATTCCTCTCCTTTCCTCTACTTCCCAATGCTAGTGAGTAAAGAAAAATGTGTTCTCTTGAGGGGTTATTAATATGCTTGCCTCTTATGCACCACCTTGAAAATTAGTGTGATAAATGGATTTGTTTTTTGTGGAAACAAAGCATTCACATGGAGTGCTATGCTACCACTGGAGTTCTGAGAGTCATCTTGACATCTGCCCTCTGACATCTCAACATTCAAAACCTTTGTCTGGAACCCACTTAGATTTCTTAACTTTATACTTTCAGCACATGCCTTCTATTACCATTTCAAGACTTCATAATATCAGTTCATGGAAGCCCATCATGTTTTATTGAGTTAGTATAGGATTTTGTTTGCTTGTTTCTTGAAGAGCAGGAGGGTCAGAGTTCTAGAGTGGAACTTAAGGGCCCACTTTTGATGTTCAGCGCAAAAAAAAATTGTTAAAAAAAATGGTTTAAAAGAAAAACCCTAGATCCTCAGCAAAAGGAGAGAAAATGATGAACTGCTTCAAAATGAAAGTCTATAACCACGTCAAGAAGGGTGAGGCTTGCCTGCCTGCCAGTCTGCAAACATCCATCATTCAGATTCCGCTGCTAAGCCACATGAAACTGCTTTCATTGGTCAGCTCTGCCGCAGTCCTTAGTAATTAGTAATAATGCTCAACTAAGGCTTAAATTCAAAAGCCTTAAATACTTTCTTTATTAAAAAATAAGCAATGGAAACAAATGACTGAGCACTCAACTTAGAAAAAAAACAATGAAAGGAACATATAGAAAGCACAAGGGAAAAAATTAGTAAAAATGAAAACTAGTCAACTAGAAAACAGAATAACAACAACATAAATACATCTAAGATCTGGTTATTTTCTGGCCAAAGCAATCAATCCTATAAAAATGTCAACAGAAACCCAACTTATATGTTATAATGGAGAAAGTACAAAGATAAAAAGTTTTAAAGTAGGAAATCATCCCAGAGAGAAAACACAGCATTTTTCTTTTTAGTAGGTTTATGTAAAGACTCTTGAGTAAATTACTACAATTTCTTGTTTTTCACAGTCCAGAGACAGTGGCAGAAGAAAAATGTAAATGGCTATAGTATTCCTTTGCTATTGCTTCTATAACAAGTTACCATAAACTTAGGATCTTAAAAACACAGAAAATTTATTTTCTTATAGTCCTGAATGTCAGAAGTCCAAAATCAGTGGATGGGCTAACATCAAGGTGTCGGGAGGGTAACATTCCTTCAGGAGGCTCTGGGGAGAATCCCTTTCTTTCCCTGTCTAGCAGGTAGAGGCTGCCTGACCCCTCAACTCAGGGCCCCCCACCAGTCTGATCATAGCTTCTTTCCAATTCTCCTGTCACTCTTCAACAATTCTTGTAATTACATCGGGCCAACCTGCATAATCCATCATCATTTCCCCGTACCCAAATTCTTAATTTAGCCACAATGCAGAGTCCCTTCTGCTTTGTACAATAACATGATCAAAGATCCCAGGGAAGAAGCTGTAGGCCTCTTTGGAGGCTGTCCATCATTCTGCCTACCAGTTGCCCATCTACAGGTGTAGACCTAGCAATTAATTTTTCCTCAGATCTTGTGGCTTAAAATACTACCCACTGATTGGTTAAAAAAATATAGTTTGGAAGACAGACATAGTGCACATGTATTGCTTTAATAATAAGATCTATTTTGAGTGAGCCTTTGGAGTTAGCAATGAAATCCACATGTAAAATTTTATATTGAGACAGATACAATGGTATCACTCACAGGGCCACTTGGAGGATCATCCTGATCCCTCCTCAACACAAAGCTGAGAAATGCTCTTTCCTCTTTTATGAGCACCTGGGGATGCTCCCAGCTCAGTCCTAGTACCCACTTCTCTGACACCTCGCCTGAGCGTCCACTCCTCCCATCCCTCTACAAATTCTTAACTTGAGCAGGCTTCTACTACAGCACCTCTCTGGTGGTCTGAGTCTCTGCCTGCTGGGAGGAAAGTGTCTGGAAGGTCCATATCATGTTACCTCACACCTTGCACAAAAGCCAGAATACAGTGATTCCAAGGGTCACTTCTAGAGCCCTCCTCCCTCGGTTCAAGTCCTACCTCTGCCAATTATGACCTGAGTTGAGACATTTTGT
Source organism: Sciurus carolinensis (assembly GCF_902686445.1). NCBI lineage: Eukaryota > Metazoa > Chordata > Mammalia > Rodentia > Sciuridae > Sciurus > Sciurus carolinensis. The sequence goes on from NC_062228.1 coordinate 10,325,290, forward strand.
TTTAACTAATTCCCCCATCTCTCAATGGTGCTCAGAGCATGACCACACTAAGGTACACAGGGACTTCTGAAAATTCAATGAGTCAGCAGAAGGAGCCCTTGGCACCTGGGGAACAGTGAGGAGTACATAAGTGTTCCTAGTTGCTACTTTAAATGCTCATTATTATCAACTCAAAAAGTTCAAGAGATGGAACTGAATTAAATTTAGCTAGTATTTCTTACAACATGTTATAAGAATAATTCCTTGAGGAGAAGAGGGCCACGTTCAACGTTCCTAACTGCATTGTTATCCTTCTCTTCACAGAGGGTTTTTACGGAATCATTAACTTAAAAATCAAGTGAAGCTGTCCTTACGATGCATTGTTTTCATATTAAGGAACAATTTTTAATGTTCCAAGAGGTCGTGTCTTTCTTCATACCTCTTGAGCTTTAAAGGTATTTGTTTCATTTAATCCAGAAAAACAGAATTTAAGACTGCATCTGATGCAGAAATGGAGAGACCTCAATTCATAAGGAAAGTGGAAAGAAATTCAGAGAACATGAGTATCTCTTATTTGTATACCTTTGATGATGTAGTGAGAATATCTTGAGCATTCACGCTGTGCGACGGTACCTCATGCATTTGAAGCTACAGCAACAATGTCCTCCTAACTATGTGCTATTTCCATTAACTGATATTTTCAACCTGAAATTGCCATGTTTTAGACTTTGATTCCTGGAGAGAAAATTGGGTAAGCTTCAATTCAATTCTTATTGTAGTCATATTAGATGATATTTTGACATCACTGAACAAAAACTCCATTTTATTACTAAATTATTTTGAGAGTTATTATTTGTATCTTCAAATATCACATTTAAAGATGAAGGCTGAAATGCTTTGCAGCAATAAGGAATTTTTTCTGCAAATAAATATATTTTAATAAGGGAGTCCATAAAGCTATTTTAATAAACAGCTACTTCTCACTAAGGAGGAAAGAATCAGGCCAACTAGGAAAAATACGTTTCTCTGAGCAATAACCTATGAGATCAGATGGAGGTCATTTCCATTTCATTGGCTAAGATTATTGGGTTTGATTTCATAATCAAGCAAGGTATGAGCATGGCTTGCTTTGAGGTTTCATTTCCACTGTTTTGGCAGCTTAGCTAAAGGCCAACTGAGCGGGGGCACATTAGCTCAATGACAGAACAGAGAGCTCTGGAACCGTTCTGGCCTCTGAAACACTCTCCTTCCAATAAGTCCATGCCCCCTACCAGGGAACCACTGCTATCTCAAGGGTGCTTGGATTTTCCCAACACCTGATCTCCCTAAGCATAGGTGGTATTGTGGCCTGAACTCCGTTCTGCTAGAAAGACAGGCAGGTATGTGAGCCACTCAGTAGGAAGAATTCTAAAATGACCTCTAAGCCCCCATCTGTTTGAGCTGCATATTGTGTATAGTCCCCTCCCTTTGAGTGCAGAACTTCTATGTATTATCACTCCTATGATTATCGTATTAGATGCAAAAGTGATTTTGGAGATGGAATTAACTTATTAAAATCCTTCATTTAGTTGACTTCTGAGTATTGAAAAGTGAGATCATCCTGGGTGAATCTGATTTCATCATGCGAGTCCTTCAAAAAGACTAAAGGTCAGAGACAAAGAAGTCCATGAGATAGGAAGCATGAAAGAAATTTCTCCTACTGGCATTGAAGTTGCTAACTGTCACACGGTGGAGAAGGCCATGTGACAAGAAAGGGTGGTTTCCTCTAGGACCTGAGAAAGGTCCCCAGCTGATAGCAGTCAAGCAACAAGAGTCTCAGCTGTCAGAAAGCGAATTCTGCTAACAAACACGTAAGCTTGAGAGGACCCCAAGCCTCAGATGAGACCACAGGGCGTACCCTTCATGTGTCTAGGTCCTTCGTCTCTTCTTAAAACTTGAAACCCTCCTAATATCCTAATATCCTTTTATAACTAAACCAAATGGTAACTGGTAACTCATTCACTTTTAGTTCTTCCAGTATATATGAGTTCTGAAATTATTGGCAAATGCCACTATATTAATAGCTAATATTATCTTAGCCGTTGGTACCAGGTCTTGAATTTTTAAATCATAAGTGATTAATTAGAACACACGTGTTTCTATTCTGTTTGTCCCACTGTTATGGTTTAGATGTGCAATGTCCCCCCAGAAGGTCATGTTTTGAAACTCTGATCCCTGATGCAGTAATGTTCAGGGGTGGGGCTTTTAGAGAATGATTAGGGCTCTGCTTCACTGGTGAATTAATCCACTGATAGCTGAATGGACTATTGAATGGTATGTGGGGCATGGCTGGGATCACTGGGGACACGCCCTTGTTTTATCCCTGGCTTCCCTCTCTTCTCTCTCCTTTTTTATCCCTTCCCCTTCCCTCTCCCCAATTCTCGTCTGTGTGTGTGTGTGTGTGTGTGTGTGCGCACGCACGCGCCATGAGCTGATAGCTTTCCTCCTCCATGCCCTTCCACCATGATGTTCTGTCTCATCTCACACCCAGAAATGGAATCAGTCCAACACTGAACCCGACACTGTTAGCCCCAAATAAACCTTTCCTCCTCTAATTTGTTCTTGTCAAGGATTTTTGGTCACAGCAACAAAAAAACTGACTAACACAACCACCATAATCCACTATTAGCCTCAAAGCACAATTTTATAGACACAAATCTTTGAATATTTGTCATTCAACTTTAAAACTTAAAATTATTCATTTAAAATGAACTTTGGAGCTTTAATATAATAATGGTACTACAGTTTTCCAAGACACTGTTTAAAAAGTGATAATTTTTACAGAAAAGGCTCTCATAGAAAATTCTCATAGAAAAGACAGTCCCAGTCAAAAATCTTTTTGAGTTTTTGCTGTTTTTCATATTCATACTTCACTGAATTTAGAAAGAATGTTATATAGTTTTTTACTTCGTTTTCATGTCTATACATTACCGTTGCCATGTTAACACCTACAAAGTGCAGTTCACTTGTTCATCCCACAGGCTCCCCCTTATAAATGACATCCCCTCTTCTACCCACCATTGACCTACCACTCATGAACTTCCCTGACAGACATCACAGTGTCTAATATACCAGAAAGTGACTTCACGTTCAGCAGCGAAGGCATTAATAGGGTGAACTGATCCATGCCAATGTCCCAATGACATTTTAACTATAGCCTTCTAGAGAAAAACGCTAATAACAATGACAGTTACATGTATTCGTGTTATGTCCGAGTCAGCTAAATCCTTACATCAATCCTATGAAGGAGGCATCTCCATATCCCAGTTGGGATATAGAAATCAGAGAATTTGAATTTCTTACTGAAGGTTTTAGGTTTCTTTTCATTTCACATCTCCACCCCTAATGACAGTGATGCTGCCAGCTCAACTTTCTCACTTTATTGTCTGAACTCTTACTGAGTTATTTGAGCCAGCATTTGAGCACGTCCCATGTGGACGTGGAGTGGGATCAGCAAGGTGCCCTACAGCATCGGCAACAATGAAATCTGAGTTCTGTAGAGACATTGCTTTAAATGTGCATCAACGATATTCCAAGACAGGCATCACTCACAAAAAGTTGATTCAACTTTGAAGACAAGACATTGTAATAAATGAAATCAAAAATCTCTACCAGGTTCTAGAGAACAAGTCACAATCAGTAAAGAGGAATTGTTAGGGTACAAACCACTGTCCTACCTTCCCTTCACAACCTACCCTCCCCACCACCACATAGTATTTTGATGAGGGAGAAACTGAGGGTCTCCAGAAACGTCCCCCTTGGTGGGATTGTGGTCTGGAGATGACTTAAAGTCCTGTTGGCTAACCTTCCTAAGGCAGATGAGCCCTTGGGATCTTTATATGGTCGCAGCTCCCGGCCCCCTTTACCTGCAGAATGTGGTCACGCCCCTTACTGGCTTTCTGCCCTCGCTTCTGACTCTGTTGAATTTATCCATTTGTCTGGACCCTAGAACTGAGGCTCTGGCTGCTTTCCAGTACCATTTCCACCTCACATGCACAGGAATGAACTAATCTAAACAATCTAAGTGCCACCCATAAAATCTGGAGCATTAATTATACACCTATCTCAATTCTACTTCCTCCCACCCCATCAACCCTGGTATGGATGCTCCAGGACAATTACATTCTGATTATTACATTTTGCTTAAGCTTGACTATTACATTCTGATTAAACTAACAGTCGCCTTCAGGTTCATTACACTGCACCACTGCTGAGAACATCAGCTTGGAACAGCCTCCAGACAAAGACCCACTGGCTGACCTCCTTGGGTTTAAGTGTGCTCCTTGTCTTTATAGCATCCTGTGTGAGATTCCTGCATGGTAATTAAAATAGTACATTAAAATACTGTGTTCATATGCTTCTCGGTCCCACAGTGTAGTTAAAAAGGCTACAGCAGCTTACAGTCCCAGCTACACGGGAGGCTGAGGCAGGAGGATCACTTGAACCCAGGAGTTCAAGACCAGCCCAGGCAACAGTGAGACTCTGTCTCAAAAAAAACAAACCCAAAAATCTGTGGCAGTAAAATCTAAGGGGAGAATAAATGTAGGACTCAGAGAAAAGCAGCACTAGGGATCTGTGACTACACGTTTAGATAGGTGAAGTCTACAGAGAAATAAAAGAGTCTCCTGGGGCTTCTAACTATGGCTGATCAGAAAAAAGATCCCACGTTTGACAGAAAGGTGTGGAGGAGGGGTCAGAAGAGCAGAGATGACCTCTGGAGTCAAGCTTCCTACCTGGTTTATAGGGTCTTAGTGTATGGATGATATTTTTGGAAAGTTTTTAAAAGACATTTCTCTGTCTTGGAGATGTTGAACAAAATCAAAAAGGGTAAGTTATTTGAGGTTCTTGAATAAAACCTTCTGAAGACGGAATGCTGGAAGATTTACATACAACCCGTAACAAAGTGAGCTCGTCTATCATGTATCTGTCATCTAGCTATCACCTATCATAAACTCTTAGGCTTCTTTTTATATAGTGAATGTTGACAAATTTAAAAAATAACAGGTGATTTCATAGCCTGGGAATACATATTTCAATAAGCTTGGGAGAAATTTAGGAGATAGATTGGAATCAAGTGAAATCAAGTAAATCAAACAAAATTACTCATTCTTCAGTACCAAGCATCTAATTTTCACTGTAAATCGACTTACAGATATACTCACCTGATAGAATAGCTCCTTCTGTATATTTTAGTGCAGCAACATAAGTTAGACATAGTATAATTGAATAAAATGAAATGTAAGTAATTGTCTTTTATTTTCATTCATTCGACACCTCAAATACTTCATGATACTTGGAATACAGAGAATTTATATTGCTAGGGTTCAAATTGCTAGCTAACAGAATTTTTAGTAAACTTTTTGCCAGGTTTGTGTATAATTTAAATAAGAGTGTTTTACAAATACTAAAATTCAAATGGCCATTAAGAGTTAGCAAAATAGCACTATCAATTAAAATAACTTTCTAAAGACCAGTTGCTGATTTTATTCTCCATGCTTGAAATTCTGACATTCAAAATGCTAAAACACTAAAAAAGGAGCTTTCCCTCTTATTTTTCATACATTCTCTGAATTCATTTATAAATCAATAAAGGTTATTTCTTTACAACTTTGATGAAGGAAAAAAAAAAAAAACCTTCCAGGTTTTTCTCCACAGCTGGATATGTCCAGGGGCAGACTTTAAAAATGTAACAGTTGCCACTGGAGAGTGACTAGAAGTCTCAAATGTTTCTGCCACAGTTTTAACTCTCAAAAGATTATGTGATGCTACAGAGCACACTGGAGAATTAAAGCTCTCTGGAGGGGCAATTACCTCGGCTCTCCTCAATGCTCGGGGTATCAGTTATGGTCAATAATTCAGGAGCATTCACCAATGGCTGTTGAATCCCCAGACGCAGCAACAGAAACTGATCCAACAAGATATTTCCCAAAATGCTTCGATTACTACCATCATGACATACTGCACCATTTCTTTCTCCTCACCCTCTTCCTTTTCCATTTTGAGAGCCAGGCCTGTCCTTCTTTATGGACCTGCTTTCTAGAACATACTTCATCATGGCAGGCACTTGGTAAATGTGCGTTTAAGTAAATTGAATACAACTTGAAGAGTCCATTGTAAAATTATGATTGACATTTACTTTCCTTTTCATCAAGGTCTCTTGTTTGTACGCATCCAGTAATCAATTCTCAAACCCTAAATATATTCGGACTGAAACATTTAAACCACCCAATAGTAGGAATTCCGCATTTTGTCCTAAGGGGTAAGGATTTAATCTTTACTACCTAAACCAAACGAATGGGATAGGTGAGCAGGAGACAAAAAAATATCACAGTGCTCTGTGACAGGGAAGTATTCTCCATCAAACTATCAATTCAGAGTAAGTTCTTGTTCCTGCCCAAAGCAAGAGATATAATTAAAATGCAACATGAGATGCCAGATAATATTTTGTGTGAGCCTTATTTCTGAAAGATTTTACTCATCATCACCATGGAATGACTTTTCCCTAAAATATTGCATTTATATGTATCACTCACAAACTCAAATAAAAATTTTTAGAGATGAATGCACTTAAAATCCCCTACTCAGAAGGAAAGCCACTATCTACAAAAGTAAATTACATATTTTGGAAGATCAAAGCACATTTATAATAAAACAAAAAGAAAAAGAAAAACAAAACTAACTGGAATTGACCACTCCTTGTTCTCCACTATCTCTTCTGTCAATCTGACAGAATTCTGACATTTGGTCAGTCCTGTGTGTTCATATGGAACAAATCTATTGCCTACTCTCTGTAGCCACTGTCACTGTCTTGTATTCAATGGTTGGTATTACTTCTTGAGTTAAGCTACAATCTCACTACTCCATGGTCCTGCGCTAGACTCCCCTCCCCTTCCCTCCTCCCTCTCCTTCTTCACGTTGCCAAGAGTGTTACCATTTCAGAGAGGCAGATCTAATTGATATCACACACATGAATGCATATAACACTTAAAATATAAAATGACCCCCTGAGATCTGGATAAAATACTCAGTCCTTGGCATTATGTATATGCATCCTCATGACCTGGCCCACTCCTGGCAAATTCTATCTGCTCTTCCTCACCTGAGGCCTGTCCTGGTGCATTCAGAGGCTCCAGGCTTGTGTGGACTTTGTTCTGATTGGCATGTCTTCCCCCTTTCCTCCCCTGCTGGCTTTCTTATTCATCCTTCAAGAAATAGTTTCCTGGACTCCCATGTCTCACACCTGATGCTCTCTGCCTGTGGCCACCCCAAACGCTTTGCATTCCTCTCTCTCCTCACACCTCTCTCACTGTGCTGTGTTTTCCTGCAGAATCAGGAAGTGGCAAAGCTGAGCCCTGAGCCCAGGATGAGCTGGGTGAGAGTCAGCTCCCACAGTCACTGAGCACACTGCCTGTATTACAATGGACCCCTATCAGCACCCCATCAGCATCTTGTGCGATACCAAACATTTTGTTTTAAAAGAAAACAAAACCTGAGGCATAAAATATGATCACAACAGCATTATGCATCTAAGACTCAAAACTTCCACTCTCAATTATTATCAAGAAGTTACTGAGGCTGAAGACATGTGTAATGATAGGCACCGCAGTGGAGTCTTGCTAAATATTTGTTGAATGAATAAATGAATAACATGAGCAGAGTAAGGTGAAACCCAAGAAGCCTCAGAAATTAAAAGAGATAGGAACACGTTAACAGACTGAAGAAACAATGTAGGCCAAACCTGTGAGGAATAATTGCACGAAATCAAATACATTCAGAACATGTTTAAAAAAAAATCATGAAGAATTTTTTTTAACACATTTAGCTAGTATTTCTTTCTTTCTTAGGTATAATTCTCTGAATTATCAGTGCCAACTGAAAAATAACCAGAGTCCCAAAGCACGCAATTACAGGGTTCATTTAACATGGAATATATTCAACCAGGGTAATTCTTGGGGATAAATTTTCAGACTTTTCACAGTCAGATGAAAAATATAAAAGCTCATCTGCTATCCACTCTATTGATATTACTGGTCATTTATTGTTTTTTTAAGGGAAATGAGAAGAAACACAGGTTACCAAATAAATCAGAATACTATTGCCTAGGTGTCCACACTGAAATGTAGTGCACACCACAGTCTGCCTTTTATTGGAGCTACTTTAAGGTATGTCTTCCTGTCTTCTTCATCCAGTTTGGGTCCCTGAGTGGCAGGGACTGGGATACATTTATGATTTCACCCCACTCCCTTGACTGGAACAAGAAACTTAAATGTGGCTGCATTGGAGACTGAATGGATGGATAGATGGTTTCTTTACCCACCCAGCTCCCTCTCCAAAACCTCTGATACAGTATTTGTTTTTCTGTACATCACACCAGAAACTCACTGAGAAAATAAAACATCCCCAGCAATAACAGCCAGCTAGACACAACTGGACTTAACCCTGTTCACATCTCCTGATTCTAGAAGGATGGATGGTTCAGGAAATAACCACAGGACACACACACACACAAAAAAAAAAAAACTAAACACACTTCTCTATTCAAATCACTCCACCAAAAACACTACATTGGTTCAGGGCATCGACTGCATCTTTTAGTTTAAAAAATATATAGTTATTTCTAAAGGATGCAATGTTTTCCACTCTAGGATTAGCCATTTGCTGAACTGTTCCACCTGGTATTTTGCCTAGCATTTGAAATGTGTGATTAAATACATTTATTTTCAACAATATCTCAGGAAAAAAAAAAAAAAAACAGCTATTGAACTATGAAGGGATGCTCTGTAAAGGAATTCCTTAAGTGCAGAGTCCTAGGAGTCTATCTTGAAAAACAATTCTACAAATTATGAACAAATTCATTTTAGAACCAGCTCATTACTTCGCTGTGTAATCATGTCTCCTCAATTTTTTTCTTTTTACTTATGTAGTAAGTACACGAGTAAGATAGGAAGATAGGAAGGAAACCAGGAAGCAGCTCATAAATATTGTTAAAGAAAATATTATTAAAATGGTAATCTCATTGCATTGTTTGCTAAAGCAAATATTTAAGGGTGCAGCATATGGTTTGAGTGTGGTAGGAAGAGATACCTAGAGCCTCAGGCACAGCTGGGAAGAGCAGGGCTAAAAGCACAGAGGCCGACAGTCAAAGGAAGTGTGCAGCACGAAGGGCCCTGAAAGGCTCTGATATTTTCTGTTTCAGAAGGGGGTTAGAATTAACGAGGAACAGCACTCAGAGACGCATCAGATGTCACACAGCTGCATCTCTGCTGTCCCACAGACCGGCCAAGTAGCACTGGTGGCAGGTGAGCAATGGAACAGGGTTCTCCTTCAAAATTGTTAATCTGAAGTGTTTTCTTTCTCAGTTTGATGTTCATTAAATATACATTGTTTTCCCTGAGCGGTTCTCGTCTGTTTTCTTGAAACACTGGAATATTTCTCAAAAAAAATAAAATAAAATAAAAATAAAAGCTATTGGTTTTTACAAAAAGGAAGATGAAAACCCTAAGATGCCAGAAGAAAATCAAAATCAGTACCCAGAGAGGAGTAATACGGCCATGAGGAGGTTCTTCCCATAAATAGTTCACTCGTGCCTGCGGGATGGCTGGTGGTGACTGGGCTGACGGACACCTGCATCTGCAGCAGGCTCCGCGGCAGGCTCCCAGGGCGCAGGCGCCAGCTCTGGAGAAGGACACGCACGCTCAGAAGATTGGTGTTACTGCTGGGGGCTGCAGAGATGGCTGTCCATGCAACTGACAAGACCAACTGATGAGTGTGGGGGTTTCCTGGAGGGTGACAGATGCGCTTCTGAGATCTGTCAAACATGACACTCTACCCACCATCCCTGATTCATGTTTGAACAAACGATAGCGCTGGAAGAGACACAGAACTACCTTTAAGTGTTATAAATTCTGGAGTGGAGACGGGAGGGGTGGAAGGAGATCGCCCAGCTCTGAAATTTATCCTTCCAAAAGAAATCTGGATTTTTTTGCAAGACAGAGTGAGACAATGACATTGAACAGTTCATGACACTGACATTTGTAAATGGCTTAAGACACTGCAATACTAGAGAAGTACAAGAGTCCTAAGGGAGCCAGGTACTACTACAAGCAGATACAGGTAATGGAGAGAATCAAAAAATAAATCAATGAACCAAATGAACTGGTTCAAAATACAGGGATGTTTAAACAAGAGCATATCCACTGGTTGAGTTACTACAAACCCTTCAAAAAGACAAACACAAAGACTATTTAGCCACAAGAGAAATGCGCTGGAGAGGATAGGAAAACACACATGTGGGAGAAGCCTGGGTAGGAACAGATGCTGGGTTGAGACTGACGGAAATAATGTATGGCAAACATCTGTCCCGGCCCCCCCTCTTTGGAGGCCATTTTCCAAATGTAAAATCAGGCTGATTTTAAATTGACTTCTAAAAAGTTATCCAAATAAAGATTATTGATTTGTTCTATTTAAGTTTTGTGTATTTGGGGCCTGGGCATAGAATGGATCCCAGATAGAAGGAGGAAAAGATATGTACTCTGAGATTTATGGATTAGGAAGTGGGAACGTGCCAGAGATAACAAACTGCAAGATCAACTTTTGGGGAGGGCCTGGAAGAAACACACAGAGCAAATCACACCCCAACTGGAGCTCAGTAACATAAAGGAGGAAGTAATTTGAAGGGGATAAAATAATACTTGTGATAACAGCTATGGGAATGTTAGTGATAAATAAAGAGATGATTTTAACAAAGGGCAGTAAATTATCATCCTATGAATCTCTAAGACTGTTGGAAGGAGTATTTGAAATAGAATAATGTGCTCAAAGGAAATTACTTGCTTCGCAGACATAAAACTGTTGTGAAATGATGGAAAGGCAGTTTTGGTATCATAGAGAGACCCACCTCTAAGGGATGTCAGAACTCCTGGGTAGAGGCAGCTAGAGAGGGCAGATAAAAGGCAAGAGAAAGAGAAGGGACAGGGCGGTGGTGACATCCATGGTGACAGCCAGCTAATGGATGAGCACACAGGGAATGATCCCAGCGAGGCCACCAAGGAGGGTCCAGCAGGAGGATGACTTTATCCATCCATCACATTTCAATCAGTATAAGCAACATATTGGCTGAACTTGCAAAATAGTCTCCCAAATACCAAGAGAAAAGTCACTTTATATAGGCAATTGCCACAGGAGAATATCTGTTATGGACTGAATGATGCCCCCCCCCCACCACCAAATGCTCTAATCCTCAGTGTAAAGCATTTAGAAAGAGGACCTTTAAAGAGGTAATTATGGTTCATAATGTTCTAAGGGCAGGACCCTAATCGGATAGGAATGACATCCAGGTAAGAGGAGGAGACACCGGACACTCATGTCTCTCTCCCTCCCCACTGCCCAGGTACATAGGAGAAAGGCCACGCGAGTAAGAAGGTGGCCATCTGTAAGTCAGGGAGAAAGAACTCACCAGAAACCAACCCTGATGCTACCTCAATCTTGGACTTCCAGCCTCCAGAACTGTGAATATCTTTGCGTCACTCAACCTGTGGTATTTTGTTATCGCTGCTCTCACTAACCAATACAGCAAACAAAGGTATGTGTCCCTGAGCACCAGAAGGAGAAGGGCTTCAATAGAGGGAAGAAACAAAACCAGTTGAGCACCTTGGTCAGGCAGGGCACAAAGCAGCTTACTTTCTACTCAGACTGTTTCAGCCTTCATGCCCTCTATTCTAGAAGGCACTGACTCAAAGAAGGGATGGGAATGGAGAGTTGGTAGAGACATTTTTAATAGGAGAAAATTTTTTAACTATCTACCCTGAGCAAGTGCCTGGCACCTCATCCTGACCAAAATACAAGTGACGGGATCCTGGGAAGAAAGCAGAAGCACCATCCTAGAATTTCTCATGTGACCGAAAGACAAATATCGCACATTCTCACATACCTGTGAAAGCGGAAAAAGTTGATCTTATAGAGGCAGAGAATAAAATAGTCATTACCAGAGTCAGGAATGGGCCTCAGGGATGGACAGAGGACAGTTGATGGGTTCAGGGGTGAGTTGGATAGGAGGAATAATCCTAGTGTTCTCTAGTACTGTAGGATAACTATCGCTGACAACAACTGACTGCACATTTCAAATTAAATAGTAGAAAGGATTGTGAATGTTCCCAGCACCAAGAAATGATAAATGTTTGAGGAAATAGAGACATTGACTTCCCAGATCTGGTCACTGTGCATTGTATTCATGGGTCGAAATGTCACACTGTATCCCACAAATATGTACAATTATTGTGGCGATTAGAATTTTTTTAAAGTATGTTTTTTAAAATGTAATCATGGCAAAGAGGGAAACCTGAGAATGGAAATATGTGTGTTTTAATATTCAGGGACATGACTTTAATATTCAGGGACATGTTCCTAGAGGAGAGGGCAGATTCTGCTTCAAAGAGCCAGGGGTTTGGAGTCACTGGACTTGGGTTCAAATCTCAACCCTGTTATTCCTTGCTCGGTGCCTCTGGATGTAACTTTTACCTTTGTTTCCCAGTTTGTAAACGAGTCAGAACAACATCTGCAGCATGTTCAGGTCTGTGTGAGGATAAAATGAAAAAAAAAAAAATGCACCCTGCACCACCTTAGAGTTCACAGAGCCATCGCAACAGGAATGTCCATCATTATTAATGACAGCATAGGTCCACGCGCGTGGAAGGCTGCGGAATGTAATATTCTGGCAGTAAAAATCGCAAATGTGGACCATGAGGAGAAAGAAACATGAGAGCAATCTAAACAGAAAGGATGGCGTTTTACAGGAAAATCATTAGAAAGGGCACGTGTGCAATTAAAAGAGGAAAATAAAAGTCCATGACTCATTCATGCTGCAAAAGTTTGCTCAAGGCAATGAAAAGAAACGCCTTGCATATGTTTATAGACAAGAGTGAGGCAGCTGTGGTGCACTCTCCTTAAAGCTGGTGATGAAAAGAAAAAACAGAGGAGAAAAGTTTTTCCTACCCTCTACAAAGGAGAAAGGTTTTCAAATCAGAAAATGCAAAGTAAAGGCCAACACAGAGGAGGTGAAAGCCAGGGTGGATGGAAGAGCTGAATACTTCCTCCCAGAACATCAGGTGCTTTGCAGAATCCTCCCGAATTGCAAGTCACCAGCAGGAGACTACGGAGATGGAGACGCTGCGGGTGGCTTGGAAGGGGCGGGCTGCTCTGCCTTTACTTTAGGCTCATGGTGTAGGGTTGTCTCCCCATCCACTGAGAGTCCTCAATCTGAAACGATTTGATCTAGTGGCCTATTACATTTGCTGTCAGGGGAGGGGAGAGAGACGAACCGTGAGTCCGTCAGAGAACAAGCGTTCTCACAGACCAGTAGGATGAAGAACTCGACCTAACAAAATGAAAGGTAACACAGGTAAAAACAGTCAAATAAAAGGAGAGCGAAAGCGAATGGTCCTCTAAATAAAACTATCTGTTCATCTCCTCGGATTTTGTTGCTTCAATCTGAAAATCAGAATACCAACCATCCACGGACGTATTTTTTTTCCATACTTACTGATCATCCTCTCTATTCCAGGTACTGGGCTAGGTGGTACAGATAAGAGATCTTACAGTTCTGTAAAGAAGACTTTTTACATATAAAATCCGTTTTGATATCGGGGAGGGAACAGGGGAGCACTCAGGAGCTGTGGATTTCTGCTTTCACAGGTTCCAGGAGGACTTGTAGGGAGGTGACTGAGAACAACCCAGGCAAAGAGAGCAACAGACGCAAAGGCCAAGAGATGGAGGCCAGAGGATGGGGAACTCCAGGAATGAAAGAGAGGAATCGGAGACAAAGGACCCAAGTAGAAAGATGAGTATACACAGAACAGCAAGATGTGGTTGCTGTGCTCATACATCCAAACTCAACATCGGAAAGCCCAACGACGCAACAGAGCACGAGGCAAGGCTAGCCTTTTTAAAATAAAAATTAAAACCTTCCGACTGATTAAACGTATCAATGCATTGCGTCAGGCTTATCTAAAAACACATTAATAGGTGTAGTATTTTAGAATATCGCATGATGTGGAATGAAGTGAACGGAATCGCAGGGAGTGGCGAGGTAGGAGGCGGGACAGCTGCCTCGCCAGCCGTAGGAGCCAAATCAACCCTGGCAATCGCTAACGTGACAGATGTCACAGCCAGATCGTCCTCATATCCAGGAAAATGAAAGAGGAAAATGATCACAGGAGGCTCGATTTTGCTAACTCAGAAAAACAGAGAACTTCCTGGCCTCTTCTTCAGAGAACCTTTCAGCGATTAAGGATGCTACATACATTGCCTTCATGCTAATCTACTTTATGTTGCAATTATACACACACACACACACACACACACACACACACATAAAAGGCAAGCATATAACAAGGCTCCTGAGAAATGGATGTGGTCATTTACAGGGGAACCAGTAAAAAATGAATTTAATCTCAGTTTTACATGTTACACAGAGCAAATTATTGTGAGCGTAATTTTATTTTTAGCACCTAAAAACCTACATCATCTTTTTATTAGCCTACTTTTTCCACTCCTTTAACAGATACTGTTTTTGGTCATGAAGTCTTTTATTCTTATCATATTCCATTTTGTGATAAAGAATACTCCAAGTTTAAGAAACCCAATGCTATCTCCAGTATTTACTCTTTGCCTTCTTAACTGTATCCGAGGTCTTTTCCCAAATCATCTCTGTTTTTTGTTTGTTTGGGGAAAGGCTACACATCTCGTGATACTTACAGGGTGGCGTAATGACGTTTTAGAGGTGCATGAAGCTTTCTTAAAAGGATTGTAATACAGTCTATGTGCTAAAGTACAACAGTTAAAATAAAAACAGAAATCATACACACTGTGGAACCAGAGTCACCTAATTGAGCAGCTTTATAACCTTGCACAGAATTCCCTCACCACCAATTTAGATCAAATTGCTTTTATTTTAGCAATGTTCTCTTAATTAAGTCCTAAACATCTAAAACGTGGTAAATGTAAATATGTATTATAAATCCTTAATTATGAGGATCACTAAGCACTCATGCCACTTTCTGCCTTGGAGATAGATTCCCTTTGTTTAAAATCAGTCAAAATTAAGAGATAAAAGTGAATGATGTGAAAAATGTTCAACTCCGTTTATGATGCCCTTCTCTAGGTACCAGCATCACTTTGTCACATTGTCCTGGAGAGTTGAATCATGTTCCAAGTTGCCCAGTGGCTTCTAAGCCCATATCTCTGCTACCATTTTCTGCCTACAGTCATCTGGTCAGAGACCAGCACTCAGGGACTGACAAGGAGTTGAGTTAAACACCAGGGATCCTACAGTCTTCGTATTATACCCTGGCAAACAAAGAACTTAGAGATCACAAAATGGCAATATTATTTCTTGTGTTTGAGATGAATTTACACTGAATCTAAAAGGACAGTTTGTTGATTGTTAATCCTACACATTATTTTTTGCTGTTGTTGTTTGGAGAGGGGTTATGATATTTATTTTTTTTACATTACACGTAAAAGTTGTATGTGTTTATGGGTAACATGTGATGTTTCAATCGTGCGAATTGTGTGTTGCTCACATCAAGGGAAACATATCTATCTCCATACTCCATTGTAAAAGCTTACTAGAGACAACTGTGGTATGAACGGTAAATAGGAAACAACCTTCTATATCCCAACACTACTTAATTCAAAGTATACAACATAGGAACACTCTTTCCCATTTCCCCTACCAATTCTTACCCCCAACAGCTTCTGATATATGTTGAACACACACACATACACAGCAACTCAATTCTCTTAAAGATTACTTTTGGTTTAATTCTTTCTTCTTCCTGGTCATCTGCTGATCAACAGATTTTAAAAGATAAGTCTTGAAGATCCAATAAATATAGAAAATATACATTTTTGTATATATTACATGTTTATATATACATGTACATACATATGCATATATACATATACACACCTATATGGGTATATGTATATATGCATATGTATGTATATGTGTGCATGTGTATGTGTGTGTATATATATATATATGTAATCCCTTAAAGCAAAGTCATAAGCTTAAAATTTTAACTTTCTCAAATTCTTCAAGAATTCTTCCATTGAATAGAGTAGATGATTGGTTCCTACTGACAGGAAAATACGGGGTTCTCTGTTGTGGGTCAAGAGATTCAAATGTCTATTCAAGTTCAGCCAGGCAATGAACTCCAAAGCTATTATCAATTCCTAGAAGAATTTATCAACATGTTGAGTTTGGATGTGAGATGTCCCCCAACAGCTCACGTATAAGATAGTGCAAGAAGGTTTAGAGGAGAAATTTTGAATTATGAGAGCCTTAACCCATCCCTGAATTAATCCCCTGATGGGATTAACTGAGTGGTAACTGAGGTGGGTAGGGTGAGGCTAGAGGAGGTGGGTCCCTGGGGGCATGACTTCAGGGTATATATTTTGTACCTGGCCCATGGAATCTCTCTCTCTCTGCTTTGTGATCATCATGTGAGCCACTTCCCTTCACCACACCCCTCCTCCATGATGTTCTGCCTCTCCTCAAGCCCCAAGGAACAAATATGGCTGTCTATGGACTGAGACCTCTGAAACCGTGAGCCCCCAAATAAAGTTTTCCTCCTTAAAATTGTTCTTGTCAGGTCTTATAGTCACAGCAGGGAAAAAGCTGACTTTAACAAAGGACATTTAAAACAATCTCTTTAGGTTATGCCTGTAGAGTAAGACAAGAAATAATATTACAGGTTATAGTTTGTCTAAAAATTACATGATAAATGTGATTTAGGAAAGCAGGTGAATTTATATATTTAAATACTGCTTCCAAACTAATATCAACCTATGACCCCATTTGTAAGTACCATAATTGCCAGTAGGGAAGAAATGGTTACAGAAACAAATATGTCTTTTATGATTTAGAAGCACATAATACCTTATTTTAGAGCCCTGCTAAGTAATGAGAGGTACTTAATAAAAAAAAAGTAATTAGAGCTATAGCTATGATACATATCATACCATTTTTCCTTTGTGATTTAAAAACCTTAGAGATGGATTTCATCACTACTCTATTAAATACTTACGGCATTAAAAAATTTTATAGTTACTAATTTTGAACTACTTAAAATGTCAAACGTCTTCAGGCTTCACTCACTTTTCCAATGATTACATTGGAATGACTCATTAACTGTAATATAAACAGGCTCATTTTTACCTCCTGTTATGCTATTTCCCCAATTTTATTACCAGAGTACCACTTTCCCATGAACCATGACAAAAATGCATTTTGAAAGTGGGGGAAAAACAAATTCTTCCTTTTCCAAATACCAACAGAAGTAATCATGGATGGTAACTTGCAATGGAGTTTGCATGTACATTCTTATTATCATTACGTGACTTCGTAGTGGTAGGTACCATGTACATGAATACCTTGATAAAAGAATTTGGGGCAAAAACTTTGTCCTTAAAAGTCAACTGGGAAATACATACTGTATCTTTCCTGGTGCAATAACACATTGGAAGCAGTCTTAACCAGCACAGAGCCACCAGCCCCTGGACTGATGAGCACTTCGCAGAGACTAAGATCTTAGGTTAAGAACAAGGAAGGCAGGTTCCAGACATCAAGTGCATATAAACACATATATGTGGGCATGTGTTCATGCATTCATACTTAGTTAAAACACATAGTCAGTGGTATTCTTACAATTCACTGAAGCAATTTGAACGATGAAATCTGACAAAGATTCTCCCCCAAACTATTAAGAAGCCAATCCAACAAATAACAACCATCCTTTTTATTCAGAAATGCAATTTATCATAACTTAGAGCTGTAGGTAAACTATTATTCCTCAAGAAATTTAGATCTTAAAATCCTTCAAAATCTACTTAATACACTGTTCATCTTAAGGGTAAATTCTCTCATGTCAAAATATTCAGTTCACTGGGAAGTTCATTCTTCCTAGAAGAAAACTTTCAGTAACCAACATATCATCTCTTAACATCCCATAATTTTTATCTGCATATAGTTTGAGGCATTTCTAAGATTTTTCTTTTTAAAATGAGAAAAATCCAGCTAATCTTAGAGTTTGATATTTCAATTCAAAACCTGTTTTTGAAAATCTGTTTGCTAAAGAGTTTCTACAGGTTTCTAACTGACATATCCATTAAAACAATCACTCATATGTTCCAAGTTCCCTCAATCAGCAGCAACAATACACACTCAGCTCATTTCACCTCATAAATGTGTTAATTCAGGAAACTCCTATTTTAAGTATGTATTCTATAATGGGTCAGCCCTTCTCTATCATATTAGTTAACTTGAAAACTAGCCATATTCCAGATAAATACTAAACAAGTTAATGAGGCCAAAATTTTTGAATCAATAAGAATGAAATAAAAAAAAGTAAGCCATAAGCAATCACTGTAATTGTAAGCCATTGGAAAATATCAAATTGAAGTCTGCATTATTTAATATTTCATCAAAAATGTTCTGCTACCAGAATAAATGTGGTAGCAGAAATACCTGAGGTTTATGTAACAAAGTTGGATACGTATTTCTTGTTCTTCCCATTGTTTTCAGAGGCTGGATCATTCTGTAAACTTTCAATCAGTAAGGAGGAAAGGAAAAGGTGTTTAAAAGGACAGTGAAGGATTTCTTAGATAACTTAGGACTAATTGGCAAACTATAGGTCAAGTGATACATTAGTTGACAATAGTCAGTGCCCAATGTTCATTAATCTGAAGTAAAAGAGATTTGAATTCTAAGCATAGTATCAAATTGAGAAATAGGTATTGTAAAGTCAGACTGATATTGTAAGAGGAAAATAAGTTCAAAGTCATGCAATGCCTATGTCACTATCCCTAATTCTCTGTTCACATCATGATTCTTATTGACACACAGACTAAGGCACATTTTAGTACATTTCATGAGGCTGCGATTTTCTTTGATTTGGAAATTGGTCTTTTTATGAGACTTAGAAATCTTTATTTGGAGCTGAACTGTTGAAGTATTATAATAAAAAATAAACTTTTAACATATGGCCATTTGTTTTGAAAAGAATGCTAAGATGATATTTCAATGAATACCCTAACAATAGTATAACCTATCACATTTTAACTTACATTAAAAAAAAAAAACATAGTGTAATGTAAATAAAATGAATTCAATGATCAGGTTTTAGATATCAAAAATAAATACATAAGTCTCCAATTTAAAAAATAATGAATAAGTAGAAGGAAGACCAATAAAGTAGAGAAAGGGGCACAGAGGGAGGGGGAGGGAGATAAAGTAGAAGTTCCAGGGTCTGAAATGGAGCAAATTATATTCCATGCATGTATTAGTATGTCAAAATGAATCTACTGTTATGTTTAAATACAGTGTATCGATAGAAACATTTTAAAAAGTAAATACAACTCCAAATGGATAAGGTATTTACATACAAATTAATTATACTAGCATGAGAAGGTGAGAGACACTTGCTTAATTATTGTGAATTCTCAGTAGGTAGTGCTTAAATGAAAATCTATTTTTCAATTTGTTCTAGAAATCTTGCCAATTTCAGTGTTCTTAGGAAGCTACCCCTTTAAAAATCATAGAAGCACAAACACTCTTCAAACACGAACATTTCCCTCATTGAATTATTTGATTCCAAAAGTTAAGTTCCTGATTAATATAATGTGGAATATTTTACACTCATGAAAATGTAAATTTATAGAATTTTCATTCTAGATATCTAAGAGGCAAATGTTCATATGCTATTTGAAACATCCTATACTATAATCCTTTTTAAGGATTACTTAAAAAGCCCCATGACCAACCAAAACTGCTAATATTTTACAAATAAATATAAATAATGCATATTCATTGAAAAACAAGATTTTTGAACAACCAAGTATTTAAGGAGAACCATGAGGAAAATATTAGCTTGAAGGTTTCTTCTATTATAACTCCTAGAAATATTATCATTACCTTCAGGACCACAACTCTGTGGAAGGCATTTTTGTGCTAAATGATTGACTAAATGTTATCATAGTGTAATGTATAAATTACATTATGTAATATTTAAGTCAGAGGTCAATGAATACTTTCTATAAAGGCCCAGATAGTAAAGAATATCACATAGGTACTTACAGAACAAGAGTTAAAACAATTTTAACAAAATTTTATTTATAAAATTCAAAATATAATAATATTCCAATGCAAATTTTTCTCATGCATGTCTACAAATCAAGAGATGATGAAAATTTGAATTGTGCATAGTATTTTATACCATGAACAATTCTCATTTATTATTTATTTATTTATTTATTTATTTATTTGGCTAAAAATGTAAAAAGAAAAATTCTTAGTTCATAGACAATACAAAAACAGGCATCAGAGCAGATTTGATTCCTGGACCATAGTTTACCCATGTCTGAGCCAAATATCACATTAACTTACAGCTGATGTTATATAATTCTAATAATTTGCTTTCATTGAAGAAGTCAATTTAATCTGGATATACAGATTGGCTCCAAGAGAAGAATTGTTTGTATATGATATAAATTCCAAAAAATAATTTCAGAAGAAAACCATAATGGTTATTACTTTAAGCACTAGGTAGCATTGGAAGTCATGTCTGATCCCTGGGTTAGTTTATGAGCTATGTCACCTCAGAGTTAAAAGTCGCCTTTAACAAACACAAGTTGGGATGGATGCAGTAAATGCAGAGAACACACCACGTGGATGAAAATAAAGCACCATTGCTAGTAGAAAACTGAGCCACAGTGCACACTAGTCATTTATATCCAAGGTTAGCCATTTAGGCACTGCATCGTAGAATTATATTTTGCCCATACTTCATTATCGTTTTCTAGCTATTTTTTGGCCATAGAAATGAATTTGGGGGAGAGGAAGAAAGGGAAAGTTTCAAGGTTGAGTTTTAGCTTTGAGGATCCATCCTGTTGTATGTGGGTTCATGAGAAAGCCCAGGAGAGATCTACTCAGGTGATCACCTTCATCAATTACTGATTTTATTACATTTTTAGTACTTCCTTCAGAGTAGATAGCAACTCTATCCTTTATTCCAATTAGAAGAAAGAACACAGTGAGAAGCTAACTTCTAATTAAGTCATTGGTAAGCCACTTGATGAACATCAATTCTTCTCAGGTAAAGCCAAAGAGCCGTCATTACATAATCTACAAGGGTAAAACTAAAAGCGGGACTCCTGTTAGCCATACTACCTATACCTGCTCTTTCTTTTATGGTGAGGGGTCGCCTTCCCCAACACAGTCTTGATATTCAGAGACAGCAGATCCTTAAGAGCGAGTATAAAATAAAGAGATAGCCTCCCTTTCTTCATGTGTGTCTCTTAGTACGAAGTGAAGAAAATTAGAGACAGTGTAGCTTCTCACAGATCAAACCTTTCTACCAGGATCTGACTTTACCCTATCATGGAAGGGACACCTCATATAAAAACAAACAGAGAGAAAAATCTTGGGGCTCATTCAACTGCTTTTGAAATGTTTGGTGGGACACCAGTTGGCAAAGAATATGATCCATTCACTGTGTTTCATCCTTACGCATGAGAGTACTTATCAGGGCCACCAAAAGTATACAAGCACATGGGTCTAAGTTTATACATATTTAGATCTACATATACTCACAAGAGCATATTATGGTGTGTGTTTACATAGAATCTTTCTAATATAAAGTTTCCCAGATGATTAATTGGATCAATTAATATTCAAATTAAAGTACACCTAATCCTATGTTTACAGAGTCCCTTGTGAAAGCATTCATATTGGCCTGACTCAGTGGATGACAGATTTTTTTCTCCTGGTAAATCAACTGTAAATAAAGAGGAAAAGGTCTGTATTTGCCTAAGAGACAGACCTTTTATTTTCTTTATTTATATTCAGTCCTGTCTTTAATATTAGTGTTCATGATGGATTCACTTTTTACTAATACGTGGTCTGGTCCAGAAGAATGATTAGAGCTATTAGAACATTTTTAAACACATGCTAGTTGATGGTTGCTCATTCTTTCACCAACTTCCAACTTGCTCATAAACATACAGACTTATTCTTCCAAGAAGGATAAAACACATGGTCTACTTTCCACTGTGACCTGGCAACAAGTGGATCTTGCTTCTTCCACAAAACAAATCCTTCCCAAATACTGAATTAATAAAATAGAAATTAGGAAATGAAATATTTTCTTTTATATGCAGCTGCAAATCACATTACCCACATAGTAACAAGAAATTACAAAATGCAACTTAAAAATTACATGAAGGCATTTAATGACATTTTTGACACTTGAAGAACAGTCCAGTCAACTCTTGACAGATATGCCAACCAAGAACTCCAACTTTATTGTTTGAATGTTCCTGGGAATTTAAATTGTATAGGTTCTCTAAGTTCAGCCAATGTTAAGGAGAGCCTGAAGAAACCAAGGCTGAATGAATACAGAACCAGGATTGAGATTTTAAGTGTCAGCAAGAGGCCCAGCCAGAGCCACGCAGACTGGAACATTGAGCTCTCAGATCTCAGCACCCCACCTTTCCTTTACTGAGAAGATACACTACAAAAGAAAGCTCTTCAATGCTGATCTGCTCCTTATACTTTTCACAGGCTTCTAGAACACAAACAAACAACCAGCAACCCAATTAATCCTCTTAATATACTGCAAACCCAACTAGAGGCAGCATGTTGGAAAAGCATGCTGTGTTAGGCCAGCATTAAGCTCTGCTCCTTTTGAGGGAATGATCCTTGCAATGTGCTGCATATTGTAAGAGTGACCTCTAGTGCTTCCTTTTTGGTTGAACTTCAGCATGCCTTTTCCACAGAACTTCACTTGTGTGTGAGTGTCTGTGTTGTCTGTTGGTGGGTGGGTTGCAACGTTTATCAACAGCTGTACCATTGCAGGATTCCAAGATTTTGATGAGGAGAAGTGATGGGAATTTCCTTGGCTTCATGGGATTCCTGCAAACCCCATTTAAAACTGAATCTGGAACACAGGGCAGCACCTGGAGTGAAGTTCTCTCCTTAGAGAGTGACAGATGCACCATGAGGTTAAATGAGCTTCTACGAATGGAAACACAAGATCACAGTCGCCATGCCGTGGAGATGGACAGTTGACTAGGGATGGTGAGTTTGTAATGTTTTCCTCACAGGAGAGCCCTGAGTGAAGTCAAATGACATGCCACCAAATGTCAGCTTGCTGGCTTCAGCACCCCAACCCTGTATTGGTAGTGGCACAGGAGCACCATAAATTCCTTAAGAGGCCTCATAGCCCTTTATTGAAAAGCAAATCAGTAAATGGGCTTTTCCTTTAAAATTCAAGAAATAAAAAGTTGAATTTCTTGAACTTGTTTTTCATTCATTGTGGAGGGGGAGATCCTCCCATTTCGAGAATTTAAACCAAATATAACTTTTTAAAAACTTTTTTTTTAAATCTCTAATAACACATGCATGAAGGGAGTCTGCCAAATTATTTGGGGTGATATTTTAAATTAGAAACAAGGTTGTCACAAATCTTCCCTGAATCAATTAACTCAGAATCAGAATATTCAATCACAAATTTATGAAGTAGAAAATCCAACCACTAAAGAACACTACTTTTGAAAAAATCACCTGAATGCTTTTTCTTTCAGCCGAATGTAGGGATCAGCCCTGTCTCAGGAGTGCTCCAAGTCTCCTTGTCTAAGCAGCGAGGACACAGCTCTTATACCAAGGTTTGCCTTCGCCAGTCCTGCCTGCTCCCGAAGTCTGCAGTACATTTCAGTTATTAGCCTGCATCATTTTAAAGATGCAGCCAGCTACTAGTCTGCCAAATTGCAAACTTCAGAAATCTAAGCTAATGCAGCATAACGCAAAGTCTGCCAGTTGTTTCATGTTAGACATAATTCCAATAAAATTTAGTAATCCTAAAGAAAGGAAGAAATGAAGACATTCGCAGGCGATTCCCTGGTTAAGATGCTAATTTAATGTTTTACTAGAACTTGAGCATTCTCAATGAATATTCAAAGACAAGAGAGTAAGATCCTGCTCGTAGACAAAAAGAAAGATCACACTTTGCATATTCTGACCAGATCAAGAGGAAAGATGAGCATAAACCCAGTCATATTTGCAGGATTTTTAAATGATGCTTCATCATTGAGAGCAATATGCTCTGCAGCAATCTCAGGAGCAAATCATAGTCATAAAAACAATAGAATCAAAGTTTTGCAGGGAGCCCCCCTGCAAGTTTTAAATCATTTGCTGTTACTTACAAGAATTCCCAGCTTCCACTCTGCTCCAATTGTGAGTAGATAACAGAAGCAGCATCTTGAGGACGGCTCCAGGGGCAGACCCCATGTTCATATTGACTGAGCTCCCCCAAAAGATCCTGAGTGGTTCCACCAGCGCTTGAGTCCAGCTCTCAGTCCCTCTCCCGGCTCTGACTGGATCTTCGTATCTCCAGGTCTCGCTTTCTGTCTCTCCCTCTCTCTCCTCCCTCCCTCCCTTCTCTCTTATCTCCCTCCCTCTTTTCTCCTCTCTCTCTCTCTCTCTCTCTCTCTCTCTCTCTCTCCCTCTCTCTCTCTCTCTCTCTCTCTCTCTCTCTCTGCCTGCCTCCCTCCCTCACACACACAGCCCTGACTCCTCACTGAAAAGCACCCAGCATCTTTTCTAACACGCATCCACACCAACGAAGCCACGCCCACTCCTGGCAGCAGCGGTCCCTGAAATTGGCAGCAGCGTCCTTCCTCCCATCCCTCCTGGAACCCAGCAGCGCTCAGAGCTCAGCCACGCGCTGCGGGTGATGAAAGCGGACCCAGAGGCCTCCTGCTCGTGGGCCTCCTCGGGGGCTCCCTCCCCTCCCCTCTATTCTCCAATAATCCTTAACCCTTTTTTCCCTACTGGCGGTGGGGGTGGAGGAGGAGGCCAGGCGGTGGAGCCTTCTGATTTTCTGGAGGTCTCCTATTTGACAGGTGCCAGCCAACCTACTGAGCTATTCCTGATTATCCGGGAGTGCATCCAGGTAAAAACTGCATTATGTTTCAAAACAAAAGCATAAAATAAGGCAGAAATAACTAAGCAACCTTGGGAAGTTGTAGCTAAAACTGTCCTTGGGGAAAATACTTGCTTTTGTTTCTCTCTGTTTCTATAAAACTATCCTCTTCGGTTTTGGTGCCAGGAATTTATTATGGAAATTCCTCACATGGGAACAAACACTCCTGCTTGGCAGATATTTCAAATCATCTGGTAATAGTCTACAAGAAATTAACATTTCTTATTTTAGTTAGTGCTTCAGGAATACAAATCTACCAATGAAATGCACTGGGTAGATTTATTTTGATATGAGCATCTTGCTGTGAATGCACAGTCACACTCACAATCCGATTCTTTAGCAGCAATTCCCAGGAGGCCCCAAATGGCACATGATGGAACAGTGAATAAGGGACACCCCCACAAACACACACACCCCAACACTGAACAATGCAAAGATGTAACTCAGGTGGTTTAAAAGAGAGAAGACTAGAGTTGACTTCAGAAGATCAATGACTACAGAGAAATTACTCTTCTAATGGCTACTTTATGAATAGTACTTCTTAAACAGAATATTCAAATATTTAAACAAGGAAGTTAAGATCATATAATGAGGAGCATGTTTCTGATGGTATCAGAAAAAATAAATAATCTCTTTAAAATAAGTGTCAAGATGTTTCACTGGTACTGTGCTGGATTTTATCAGGATGGGAGTCTTGGAGTCCTTACACCTCTTGGTGATTGCAGATTGGAGCAGACCTAAGTTAGCACCCGCACGCTTGCTAGGGAATGAATTAAAGCCAGGGGGTCGACAGCAGCATCCACAAAAGCTAAGCATATGTGTTTACCTCTGGGCTGCAAAACAAAGCAGAGTGGTGATTTTTGCTTTTCCTGTGTTGCCAATGAGAAAACAAGAACGCAGAACATAAATGACTTGAAAAGATCACAGCGTGAGTAAGCACTGAAGTTGGACTTCATTTTTCTGACTCCGGTTTTACTGGTCTCACCCGAGGACTTGTCCTGAGATCTGAGTTCAGGTGTTCTCCACCTCCCTGCCTCCAGTCAGGGGCAGCAAAAACCTGAGGCCTAGAAAAACAACAGAAGAGAAGAGAAGCAGTGCTTATGGGTTTGCTCTGCATTCCGAGACCTACATTCCTGAGTTAAATCTTTAAATCATACTGTGTTAAGTGGACACTTTGTTACATAATTATTGAAGAGGGCTAAATTTATTGAACACATACTCTCTGCCACCTGTTGTCTAATTATTCCAGGCATCCTTTGAGGAAAATATCATTGTGCCTACAGAATGGACCAAGAAACTAGACCTCCATGAAATTGAGCAGTACATCCGGCATGCCATCATGGGTAGAAGAGGAACCTGCACTTGGCTTTCTGGTCTATAGAGTTCTGAAGCTGTTATTCCTTTTTTTTTTAATTATTTTTTTTTTATTTTTACAGCCTGCATTTTGATTTACTGTACGCAAATGGGGTACATCGTGTAACTGTTACTCTTGATAACTCCATAGTGAGAACAGACTGCTGGGCTCTTCAGAAGAAAAGTGTTATCTTCCTATTCAAACTGTATTATTTTTCCCAGAGAACCAATGAGAGAACATATTTTGAAAAGATCAGCACATAGAACAAAAATGAAAAGATACCCTGAATGTTTCATGACAATCAAAACTTAGGACAAAGTATCAATGATCATAAGAGATCCTAGCAGCCATTAAGAAGGGAATTGTCATATGGGTGATCCGTGCGAAGAGAAGGAGTTAAAAGCTAGCCCTGCCTGACAGATCTGCCCCTGCCCCGTGACCACAGAGGGGAGGACAGCTTAGATAGGTATACAGAAAGACCTAGATATGGATTCCGCTGTCCTTGTTGTTTTAAGTGACTCAATGACACTGGTCGTTGGTGACATAACACTGGACCATCTGCTGAGGGCCAGCACTGAGGGGGCCCTCAGTTACTTCCCTGCACTAGATCTCTGCCTAATAACTGCACAGGGTAGTGGCTTCAGCAGAAAGGGTCAGAGCTGGTAGCTGTCCCTGGCTTACGCGGGCCCCACCTACCAGCTGCCTGCACTGGGGCAAGTTGCTTATCAGCCAGAAACTGGGTGGCCTCCTCTGTGCACCAGGGGTAGGTACAGCACCCATGCCATGACCGAGATGATGAGCTGTGACACAAAGGTCCCCAGGAGCACCTGATCAGCGTTGCCACACCTCACTCTGAACAGACCGCTGGTGAGCAGAGGATTTATGGCTTGTCAGTAGGATGTGACTAAGACCTACCGACCTGTGCTTCATCTCTCCATCCCCACCTGGATGGTGGCCGATGTCAGAAAAAATAAGGGGGAAAATTAGAAAAGTTAGAGCTCTGATTTTGCACTGCTGATTCAGACTCCTTGATTCACGTCTCACTTTGTATTTTCCACCAATGAAGAAAAAACACCCCCAGGGAGACTGAGGGTCTGGTGTATGTATATTCTGGTATGGATCGGGTCTTACCTGAGAAAGTACTGTAACTCATAGCAAAGTTTTGTAATTTGAAACTCAGACTTTCCACATCCCCTTGGTATCATTTACTAGAGAACGATAGGTCCCACCATTGTGGTTTGTGGAAAATTCTGTACTGTAGTCTAGATTAGAAAAGGACCATTAGGCATAGTAGCACAATGTCACATCAAAACACTAGAAAGATTAAAATGCAACTCCTTTGTTTCCATTATGCATCTAATAATTGTTCAACCTATATTTCTATTATAACATGTTTTCCTTTCAAACACCAGTAATCACTTTTATTTTGTATCCTAAAGTTTGATTTATATTTATATCCCCAAAATGAAATTAAATTTTTGGACATACTATTTTTACTGTCATTTTTGTTGTGGTGGTTTAAAAACAATGTATACATTAAACTTACCATCTTAATCAGTTTTGAAGTATACAGCTCAGTAGCATTAAGTAAATGTACATTATTATGGGACAGATCTCTAGAAATTTGTCATTCTGTAAAATGGAAAGACTGTACCCATTAAATACTAACCCTGTCACATAGCAGCCCTTGGCAAACACCTTTCTACTGTTCCTATGATTCTGATCATTTTAGATACTCCACATGAGTGGAATCATAAATATCTGTCATGACAGGAATACTTCACATAACATAATGTCCTCAAAGTTCATACATGTTTATAGCATGTGACAGGAGTTACTTCTTTTTGTGGTCTGCATAATATTCCATTGTATATATGTATTTTCTATATTCATTCATGTGTCAGTGGATATTTGGTATTTGGGGTACTTCTACCTCGTGGCTATAATGCTGCAATAAGTATGGATGTACAAATGTCTCTGAGATTCTGCCTTCAATTCTTTGGGGTAATTACCCAGAAGGACTGCTGGATCATGCAGCAATCTATTTTTAATTTTTAAAGGAATGTTCACATAGGTTTTTATAGCAGCTGCACCACTTTACATTCTCACCAACAGTGAACAAGGATTCCAATTGTTTTTTTTTCGTCTTTGCCAGAACTTATTATTTTCTGTTCCTTTGATAGTGGCTGTGCTAATGGGTATAAACTAAGCTGGCATTATGGCCTTTATTTGCCTTTCTCTTATCATTAGTGACACTGAAGCTCTTTTTGTGTTTGCCAGTTGCATCTTCTTTGGAGAACTATGATTTTGCCCATTTTTAATGGTGGTTTCTCGTTTGTTCTTGAGGTTGGTCGTTGTCTCGCTCTCGAGTGGCAGGAGTTCATGAGGCCTCTTCTTCTTGGTTATCCAGTTGTGTTGGTAGGTAGGTGTTCAGAGCAGTGCTCTCTCATCCCTCTTAACTTCTGTGACATTAGTTGCAATATCCCCTCTTTCATTTCTAATTGCACTCCTTTGAATCTCTTCCCGTTTTTTCTCATTTGTCAAAATAGTTTATATTTTTCAACACAACATTTGTTTCATTAGTTTGTTGTCTTTCCTCCTTGTCATTTTCTCTAGCCTCAGTTATTTCCTTTCTTCATCTAGCTTTTGCTTTAGTTTCTTCTTCTCTTTTCAGTTCACTGGGGTGTGAGATTCAGTTGTTAACTTGAATGTTAAAGTAGCATTTACCACTGTCTCTCCCTTCTTAGTCCTACTTCACTGTCTTGCACAAGTTGGGGTATGCAACGTTTTATGTTGTCATTTGTCTCTAGATAGTTTCCAGATTCCCTTGTGAATTCTTCTATAACTCTTTGGTTATGAAAAAGCGAGTTCATTTCCACCTATGTGTGAATTTTTTTGCTTGTTTATCTCTGCTACTTACATTTCACTGTGATCAGAGAAATTACTCTGCATGATTTTGGTCTCTGCATGATTTTCGTGGCCTCACTTGGGGTCCATCTTCAATGTTCTGTGTGCTCTTGAGGAAACTATGTATTCTGCTCTGGTTGGTTTGGGTTGTGGGTGTGTTTGTTAGGTGTGAGTGCCATGTGGTAGTGTTCTGGTCTTCCTGTTCTCTCCCTGAGCTTCTACCTAGTTTAGTTCTAACAACAATTGAAGGTTGCCTGGCTCAGTGGCACTTAGGAGGCTGAGGCAGGAATTGGCGTGACCCCAGGAAATCAAGGTCAGCCTGGGAAGGTAGCAAGACCCCTACTCAAAGAATAACTTCACTGAAAGTACAGTATTGAAGTCTCCCATTATTGTGCAGTTTGTCTTTTTCTCCCTGTAGTTACAGCCACATCTGCTTCGTGGAGGGAGCTCTAACATTAGGTACATATATTCTTAAGTATTGCAACTTTCAGGTGAATGGACCCTTTTGTCATTTCCTTTGTCTCTGATAACAATTTTTCTTAGAGTTTACTCTGTTTGATGTAAGTACAGTCCCCTCTGCTCTCTTAAGTTCCTGTTCATGAAATGCATTTTTCTATCCTTTCACTTGCAAGTGATGCAGGTCCTTGGATCTAAATAAAGTACGTATTTTGTGGTGGGGACCTTATAAGGAGATCAGTGATTTTCCAAGGGGAGGAAGTGAGAAAGAGATCCTTCTCTTTGCCATGTTAGGACACAGCTGGAATGTGGTCATCTGCAAGTCAGGAAAGGGATCTTATGAAGAATCAAATATGCTGGCACCTTGATCTTGTTATTTCCCAGTCCCTCAAACGGTAAGAAGGGAATGCCTATTGTTTAAAATAAATAGAGTGCATTGCAGACAACATATGTTGGATCTTGTTTTATTTTGTTTTGATTTTTTTTCATTCAACCAGTCTATGTTTTTGAATTGGGGACAATTTAATCCAGTTACATCTAAAGAAATTACTGATAGGGAATAACTCACTATTCCCATCATGTTCATAGTTCCCTATATGTCTGAAGTTTTGCCAGCTCTCCCTGCCTCTCTTGCTGCCTTCTTTTATGTTTCATTGACTTGATTTTTTTTCTAGTGCTACGTTTTGATATCCTTCTCAGTCCCCTTTGTGTACATTGTATAGATATTTTTCATTGGGATTACAGAAAACATCTGAAAAATGACAATCCATTTTTAAACTGATCACAACTTACCTTCAATGACATATAAAAATTTATTCATTTACATCTCTGCCTCCCTCAGTTTAGAGGTGATGCAAATTACCTCTTTAGGTTGTGTGTCTATTAACATATTTGTTTTTATGCTTCTGTGTCTGATACTACAGGATTCTATTTGGCTATATTTTTACCCTTACTGTGTTGTTTTATGTTTTTGTATGTTTTCATGTTATGATTTATCATCCATTTACTTCAACTTGAAGGCCTCCTTGAAGCATTTCTTAAAAGACAAGTCCAGTGGTGATCAATTCCCTTAGTTGTTGTTTATCTGGGGAAGCCTTCACTTCACCTTCATTTTTGAAAGATAGTTTAGCTAGATATCGTAGTCTTGGTGGTCAGTTTTCATCTTTCAGCACTTTGTTTGTATCACTCTATTCCCTTCTAACCTGCAAAGTTTCTGTTGGTCATCTCATAGGAGTTCCTTACATATTTGTTATTTTTCTCTTGCTGCTTTCAAAATTATTCCTGTGGCTTTTGACTGTTTGATTATGATACACCTTTGATAGTGTTTCCTTAGGTTGTACTAGTTGAAGTTCTTTGAGTTTCTTGTGTGCCCATTGCTTACCTTGGATTTGAGGAATTTTTTGGCCCTTCTCTCTGTAAATAGACTTTCAGTCCTTTCTTTCTTTTCTTTCTGGAACTCCCATAATGTACATGTTGTTCTGCTTGATGATGTTCCATATGTTCCTTCAACTATCTTTACTTTTCTTCATTCTCTTTTTCTTTCTTTCTTTTTGGCCCTCTGACCTGATAACTTTGAATATACCATCTTCAAGTTCACTGATTCTTTCTTCTACCTGGTCAAGTCTGATGTTCCCTATAGTGAATTTTCTAATTCAGTTTTCATATTCTTCAACTTCAGAACTTCTGTTTGTTTCTTTGCAGTTTCTCTCTTTGTTGACATTCTCATCAGTTCATCTGTTCATTTCCTGATTTCATTTTGTTGTCTGTACTATTTTA
The DNA here is from genome assembly GCF_902686445.1 of Sciurus carolinensis. NCBI lineage: Eukaryota > Metazoa > Chordata > Mammalia > Rodentia > Sciuridae > Sciurus > Sciurus carolinensis. The sequence continues at coordinate 10,356,838 of NC_062228.1, forward strand.
ATTCACTGAGCATCCTTATGAGGTTTGAATTATTTGTCTGGTAAGTCATATATTGTCATTTCTTTAGGGTTGGTTCTGGAGATTTAATGTGTTCCTTCAATTTGGCCATGTTCCATATTTCTTTGTATGCATTATCTTCTATTGAGACTTAAATATTTGACAATGAACCACCTCTCCCAGTCTTTGAAATTTGATTTTATACAAAGTAGACCTTAACATGTCAGCTGGGCTCATATTCTGAAGACCTATTAAACCTTTTCTGGTAGTGCCTCCTTTCTGGGCTTGTATATATCACCTCATTGAAGAAGTTTGCTAGTTTCTACTTGGGAGTTCCCCCTGGTGTCTGCATGGAGTACTGCATGGAGACATTGCCACTCTGGTAAACTGATCTCCTTTGTGATCATGAGCTCTAACCTGGCAGTGGTTGGATTCAGTGGCAGTACGTAGATTCAGGAAAGACAGAAACCAGTCTCTCAGGCAGTCAGTCCTATGAAGAGTCAGAACGGTGAACATACATTTCATTTTCCTTTTTCCCTCCCCAGGGAAAAGTTGAAAATTGATATTTTTCTCCTGATCATAATGCACTGAACTTGGAGAAGGGCTTTGGTGAATGAGTAGCATGATTTTCCTACCAGTCTTCCATTGGTTGGTTTCACAGTGGCCTGGGGTGCACAAACCTCTTATCTGGTTTTTAGAGTTCACACCAAAATGATTGGGCATGTACTATTGTTAAGTTGATATCTCTGTGGAAGCAGGAGGGTCTGAGGCTTTCTAATCTGTCTTCTCGCTGATGTCAGTTTTCGAAATTGATAGCTTTTATAACTAAAATATAGCACAGGCAACAAAATTTTTGCCAGAATCCCTCTTGCCTAATATTTCTACTAAATATAAACAATGTTTTCTAGGCTATAATCAGCAAATATACAAAAATAGTAGTTGTTGCCATTCTAGGGTTTAATTAACCTTGTATAGGCTTAATATTTTATTAAAGGTATTCGTCACATTTTTAATTAAGAGACTTGTTCTGTAACACAAATGCATTTTTCATTGGCAATTTTTTATTGCCCAAAGTGCTACTGTTTTTCTTCTCTTTTAATCAGTATGTTAAATAGTACAAATGAAGACCTTAATAATAACATATATACTGAGTTTTACAACTTTACAAATACCTAAAGCTCTAGAAGTATACATTTCCTATTAACATCTCACCTGACATAACCCTTCCATGATAATTTCCACTTCATTGGCAAATTGAGATAAAAATTATAGGCAACATTGGATGCTTTCTTCAGAAACAAAATAATAATAACAGAAATCCATGTTTCTTATGTTGTATTGCAACAATAAAACAAGAATTTTGGAATTCTTGCTTAATGAAATTAGACATATGTAATATGTACACTTACTATACATATGCACATATTGTGTGCATAAACAATTTGCAAAATTCAACAATATTTGAAATATTCAGATTTTAATAGATTGTAGGGTATTTAGGTTTTAGATATCATTCTGATTTAAATGTTTTAAATTAGATAGTGAATGTGTTTCTGATGACATTTAAAATTCATCACTTTTACATAACCTTAATTTTTAAAGTTTTAGATTTGCTGAAAATTTACAAAGATAGTAAAGAAGGTTCCTTTTTAGCCCCACATCCAGTTTCTCTTGTTATTAACATTTTATAATAATTTGCTGTTTGCTATGACTAATGAACCAATATTGGTATATTATCATTGACTAAAGTTCATACCATATTCAGATACCCTTCATTTTTACCTCGTGTAGATTTCCTGCTCTGGGATCCCATTCAAGTATTCACATTATATTCATATCTCCTTAGAATTACCTTGACTATGACAATTTCTCAACTTCTTTTATTTTGGATTATTTTGACACTTTAAAGATACACTGGTAAGTTATTTCCCTAATGGAAGTTGTTGTTTTTCTTATGATTAGATGGAGATTATGAGTTTCATGGAGGAGAATGTGGCTTTCTACCACATCATATCAAGGGTACATACTTAATAACATGACTTACCAAGGATGATGTTGACCTTGATCAGTTGATGGAAGTAGTGTTTGTCAGCTTTTCCACTGCAAAGTTCTTTTTTCTTCCTTTCTTACCTCCTCTTTGAAAGGAAGTCACTTTGCAAAGTCCACTCTTAAAGAATGGGAAATTATACTCTGCCTATTTGAGAGTGTATATAGTTATATAAATCATATGGAACTTCTGCATGGCAGATTTGTGTGTTCTCAAATATATACCAGATAATATGGACTAAGAGATTTTTATTTTATCTTATTGATTTATATTCCAATATTCCTATATTTTGTATAACAATAATTATACTATTAATGAGTTTTCTCATTATGAAAAGCTTATTATTTCCCATATCTTTGCATGTCTACTAATCTTTGGACACCACACAACTGCACAAATTTTACATTGTTGGTTGTTGTATATTCTTATGTAGCTCTAAATCTTCTCTAAATCTTCTTGTTTTAAGGATGCAGTTAAGTACATGGAAATAATTTGATCCATTCAAGTCTTACTTTCCTGATTTTGTTAGGTGGCTATAGAGTAGTTCTTAATTTAGAGTTAATTATTCCCCACTACTGAGACAAGACTGTCCTTAGTGGTCCATCCAATGCCCTGTGAATTATGAGTGTTCTTGACTGACTGTTAAGCATAAGCAACATTCCCAGCCCTGAGTGACAAATGCCTATAATAGTTTTTAATATTTGTTCCCACTCCCAGATAGTGTCTTCATTCATGTGGGCTGATTACTATTCCTATGAGCACTCAACAGGAATCCTCCACAAGTGCCCGTGGTTCTCTGTACACTTCCCTTCTCTGTAGCACTTTATCCTATGAATTATAAGTAACTTTGTCTTTCCAAACTCATAGTTGGATTTCCTCAACTCAGGGAACCTACCAACTCAGTGTGGGTTCCCCTTCTTCTACTATGGCCTGGAAACTTTCTACAAGCAGTAAACTAAGACAGTCACAGTGATTTCCTTGATTCTCACCTTTCAGGGATCAGTGTCCTTTGTCACTTCACATCTGGTATCTTAAAACCCATTATCTGAGGTCAGGTGCAGTGGTACACACAATCTCAATGACTCAGGAAACCAAGACAGATGTAAGTTCAAGGTCAGCCTCAGCAGCACAGCAAAACCTTCAGTGACTTAGTGAGATCCTATCTCAAAACAAAAAGGACTGGGAATATAACTCAGTGGTAAAGCATGTCTGGGTTCAACCCCCAGTACCAAAAAAGTCCACATAATTTTATGTATTATTCCTGTTTATTTTAACTGTTCCAATTAAGAAACTAAATCTGACACCCATTTCTCTATATTGAGTGGAGAGTTTTTTTTTTTTTTTACATTTGGTATTTCTTTTTTTTTTTATTTTATTTTATTGTAAACAAATGGGATACATGTTGTTTCTCTGTTTGTACATGGCGTAAAGGCATACCATTTGTGTAATCATAAATTTACATAGAGTAATGCTGTTTGATTCATTCTGTTATTTTTTCCCTTCCCCCCACCCCTCCCACCCCTCTTTTCCCTCTATACAATCCTTCCTTGCCCCCCTCCCTAACCTTAACTCTAACCCTAACACTAACACCTCCCACCCCCCATTATGTGTCATCATCCACTTATTAGCGATATCATTCGTCCTTTGTTTTTTTGAGATTGGCTTATTTCACTTAGCATGATATTCTCCAATTTCATCCATTTGCCTGCAAATGCCATAAATTTATCATTCTTTATGGCTGAGTAATATTCCATTGTATATATATACCACAGTTTCTTTATCCATTCATCAATTGAAGGACATCTAGGTTGGTTCCACAATCTGGCTATTGTGAATTGAGCAGCAATGAACATTGATGTGGCTGTATCTCTGTAATATGCTGATTTTAAGTCCCTTGGGTATAGGCCAAGGAGTGGGATAGCTGGGTCAAATGGTGGTTCCATTCCAAGTTTTCTAAGGAATCTCCACACTGCTTTCCAGAGTGGCTGCACTAATTTGCAGCCCCACCAGCAATGTATGAGTGTACCTTTCTCCCCACATCCTCGCCAACACCTGTTGTTGCTTGTATTCTTGATAATCGCCATTCTAATTGGGGTGAGATGGAATCTTAGGGTGGTAATTCTCTTATTACTAGAGATGTTGAACATTTTTCCATATGTTTGTTGATTGCTTGTACATCTTCTTCTATGAAGTGTCTATTCATTTCCTTAGCCCATTTGTCGATTGGATTATTTGCATTCTTGGTGTAGAGTTTTTTGAGTTCTTTATAGATTCTGGAGATTAGTGCTCTATCTGAAGTATGATTGGCAAAGATTTTTCTCCCACTCTGTAGGCTCTTTCTTTGCATTGCTGATAGTTTCCTTTGCTGAGAGAAAGCTTTTTAGTTTGACTCTATCCCAGTTATTGATTCTTGCTTTTATTTCTTGTGCTATGGGAGTCCTGTTGAAGAAGTCTGGTCCTAAGTTGACATGTTGAAGCTCTGGACCTACTTTTTTCTTCTATAAGATGCAAGGTCTCTGGTCTGATTCCGAGATCCTTAATTCATTTTGAGTTTAGTTTCGTGCATGGTGAGAGATATGGGTTTAGTTTCATTCTGTTGCATATGGATTTCCAATTCTCCCAGCACCATTTGTTGAAGAGGCTATCTTTTCTCCATTGCATATTTTTGGCCCCTTTGTCTAGTATGAGAAAACTGTATTTATTTGGGTTTGTGTCCATGTCCTCTATTCTGTACCATTGATCCACCTTTCTATTTTGGTACCAATACCATGCCGTTTTTGTTACTATTGCTTTGTAGTAGAGTTGAAGATCTGGTATTGCGATACCCCCTGCTTCACTCTTTCTACTGAGGATTGCTTTAGCTATTCTGGGTTTTTTATTCTTCCAGATGAATTTCATAATTGCTTGCTCTATTTCTGTAAGGTACATCATTGGGATTTTAATTGGAATTGCATTGAATCTGTATAGCACTTTTGGTAGTATGACCATTTTGACGAATGGAGAGTTTTTTAATAGTGGTGTTACTTATTTCTGTTATCCATGAAAACTATTAGAATCTTTGTTCTAAACTATGTTCTTGAACAAAACTTAGTTTATCTATGAAGAGTTGAGTGGTTAACAGAGAAACAGTGTTTAAAAAATCCCTGTCCTAAAATATTTTCATGCATGTTTCTTCAAGGAAACCACTATGCGAATGCTCTCATCTCTAATATCATAAGGTATCCTGATACTAACATTCAGTGATAGATAAATTACCTTATACTGTTACTATTTTTGACTTAGACATCTTTGATATAGAAAGATAAGTCCAGCTCTAAAAATCAAGGGTAAGTTTATGTATAACAAAAGTTTCATAGATTTAGTGTGAAGTTTCATGTACAATAAAATAAATCCTTGATCAATTTCACACAATGAAGTTGAAGATGCCATTAAAAGCCTACCAATCGAGAAAAGTCAAGGACCAGATGGATTCTCAGTTGAGTTCTACAAGACCTTCAAAGAAGATTTAACACCAATATTCCTCAAATTATTCCATGAAATAGAAAAGGAGGGAAACCTTCCAAACTCATTCTATGAGGCTAATATCACCCTGATAGCAAAACCAGACAAAGGCATATCAAGGAAAGAAAACTTCAGATCAATATCCCTGATGAACACAGATGCAAAAATTCTCAATGAAATTCTGGCAAATCACATACAGAAACATATTTATAAGATAGTGCATCACAATCAAGTGGGGTCCATCCCAGGGATGAAAGTTTGGTTCAACATAAAGAAATCGACGTAATTCATCACATTAATAGACTTAAAAATAAGAATCAGATGATCGTCTCAATAGATGCAGAAAAAGCATTTGACAAAATACAGCACCCCTTCATGTTCAAAACACTGGAAAAACTAGGGATAGTAGGAATATACCTGAACATTGTAAAAGTCATATATCCTAAATCCAAGGCCAACGTGATTTTAAATGAAGAAAAATTGAAAGCATTCTCTCTAAAAACTGGAACAAGACAAGGATGCCCTCTTTTACCACTTCTATTCTACATCATCCTTGAAACTCTAGCCAGAGAAGTTAGAGAGGAAAAGGAAATTAAATGGATATGAATAGAAAAAGAGAAACTCAAACTATCACTATTTGCCAATGATGTGATTCTATATTTAGAAGATCCAAAAAATTTTCACATGAAAACTTCTAGAACTAATAATTGAATTCAGCAAAGTAGCAGGATATAAAATCAACAACCATAAATCAAACATGTTCCTATACATCAGTGATGAATCTACTGAAAGAGAAATTAGGAAAACTAAACCATTCTCAATAACCTCAAAAAATAAAATACTTGGGAATCAATCTAACAAAAGAGGTGAAAGACCTCTACAATGAAAACTACAGAACACTAAAGAAAGAAATTAAAGAAAACCTTAGAAGATGGAAAGATTTCCCATGTTCTTGGATAGGTAGAATTAATATTGTCAAAATGGCCATACTACCAAAAGTGCTATACAGATTCAATGCAATTCCAATTAAAAGTCCAATGATTTTTTTCACAGAAATAGAAAAGGCAATTATGAAATTCATTTGGAAAAATAAGAGACCCAGAATAGCCATTCTTCCTTAGCAAGAAGAATGAAGCAAGAGGCATGACGATACCAGACCTTCGACTATACTACAGAGCAATGGTAACAAATATGGCATAGTATTGGCACAAAATAGACATGTAGAACAACAATAGAAAATAGAAGACACAGAGACAAACCCCGTAAATACAGTTATCTCATACTAGACAAAGATGCCAAAAACATACATTGGAGAAAAGATAGCCTCTTCAACAAATGGTGTTAGGAAAGTTGAAAATTCATATGTAACAAAATGAAATTAAACCCCTATCTCTCACCCAGTGTGAAACTCAGTTCAAAGTGGATCAAAGACTTAGGCACTGGAACGGAGACCCTGTGCCTAACAGAAGAAAAAGTAGACCCAAATCTTCACCATGTCAGCTTAGGATCCAACTTCCCTAACAAGATTCCTAAAGCACAAGAAGTAAAATCAATCAATAAATGGGATGAATTCAAACTGAAAAGTTTCCTCTCAGTAAAAGAAACAATCAGTAATATGAAGAGAGGGCTTACAGAATGGGAGAAAATCTTTACCACATGCACCTCAGATAGAGCATTAATCTCCAGGATATATAAAGAACTCAAAAAAACTTAACACTAAAAAAACAAATAACCCAATCAGTAAATGGCTGAGGAACTGAACGGACACTTCACAGAAGAAAATATACACTCAACAGATATATGAAAATATGTTCAACATCTTTAGAAATGGAGAAATTCAAATCAAAACTACTCTAAGATTTCATCTCACCCCAGTCAGAATGGCACTTATCAAGAATTCAAATAACAATAAATATTGGCAAGGATGTGGAGAAAAAGGTACTCTCATACATTGCTGGTGGGACTGCAAATTGGTGCAACCTTAATGAAGAGCGCTATGGAAATTCCTCAGAAAACTTGAAATGGAACCACCATTTGACCCAGCTATCCCACTCCTTGGCCTATACCCAAAGGACTTAAAATCAGCATACTGCAGTAATGCAGCCACATCAATGTTTATAGCAGCTCAATTCACAATAGCTAAATTATGGAACCAACTTAGCTGTGTTCAATAAATGAATGAATAAAGAAAATGTGGTATATATACAGGATGGAATATTACTCAGTCTTAAGAATGGAATGATGGCATTTGCCAGTAAATGGATGGAGCTGGAGAATATTATGCTAAGTGAAATAAGCCAATCCCACAAAACCAAAGCCTGAATGTTTTCTCTGATTTGTGGATGCTTATTCACAATAAGGGGCAGGGGGAGCTAGGGAAGAACAGTTACTTTGGATTAGGCAGAGGGGAGTGAAGGGAGGGGAAAGAGGAGGGGAGTAGGAAGGATAGTAGAATTAATCAGACATTATTACCCTAGGGGTATGTATAACACAGCTGGTGTGATTCTACATCATGTACAACCAGAAGAATGAGAAGTTATACTCTATTTATGTATGATCTGTCCATGTGCATTCTACTGTCATGTATAGTTAATTAGAAAAAATAAATAAATTTTAAAAACTTGTTTAAAACATATTTAGCATAAATCAAAGCTCTTAATTCCTTATGCTTGAAATTCAAGTATACTAAATAGCTCATTAGCATTGTCTTAGGTCACCCTCATCTGATCATCATGAATTTGGGCCATTTTCCTAGGAACTGATCATGATGTTTGGAAGGGGAAAGACTACCTGATTCTAGAGGGCTGGATATAAGAGGCACATAAAAAGGGGAATAAAGAAAGAGGACTGTGCAACAAAGGTTGGTAAGGGGGTCACAGATGGGTTTTCCTCCCGTATGTTTCTGAGTCATTGCAAACCTAAGACTACAACATTGAGTTTCTCTTCTCTGATAGAAAAAGTTTATCCCAGTAGGAATGCGGTGTTTGAAAATATCATACTTAGGTTTGTGATGTCTTTATAGTGAACTGATTTTAAGCATAAGAGAGCAGTTACTGTACAAAACAAAGAATTCAACAGATAAGGACTTTGAAAATTTTTTGTATCTACCAGCATTTATGTTTTAGAACTTGAGACTGCTTCATGAAAAGGTTTTCATTTCTCAGAATAATGAAGCAGAAACAGTTTTGGCCTCAGGCAGGTCCAGGGAAATCAAATCCACCCACCACCTAGATCTTCAGATCCACAACACAGAGCAAGCATTGTGCCCAGCAGTGACGTGCCTTAAGGGAGCAATTCTCCAACTCTCAGGTAGAAGACTACTGTTACAGAAGACTGAAGATAGCTGGGGTTAATCTCCTACAAATAAAATTGGTCATTACTTTTGCAAACACAGTAATGGTGCCATCTTCACAGTGGCAAAAAAAAAAAAAAAAGAAGAAGGTAGCCACAGGGCTCACTTGCTTTCTTAAGGAGATGAGCTCACTTTCTGTGTGCTGTCTGAGCAATACTTGGAAGTCAGTCCTATGAGGTAGATAAATGCATGAAGTTGTTTGGACACACTATCCAATATGGTAGCCACTAGCCATGTCAAAAATAGACACAGTTACTAACCATATTTCAAGTGCTCAATAGTCCATGTCTAATGACTACCATACAGGACAAAGCAGATACTGAACATCTCCATCAAAGCAGAAAGTGCAAACATTAGATGTTTGCAAAGTGGAAAAAAATTGTTTCTAATATGCCAGTATTTCAGTATACAATTTTTCCATGAAAAGTATTTAACAGCAATTTTTCCTTCCAATTTTATTGAAATTGTGTACATTAAAATTTTAGATTATCAAGTCTCAAAATAAAAGTTCTCACTCTTTTGGAACAAAGAATGAAATCATTTGATTGAAATAACCCTTCTAGACTACTCACCAGTAGTATTTATCACCTCCCAAGGTGATAAGCAAAAGTGAAAGATTACATGTGAGTTAACTTGCTAAAAGAATAAAAAGTTTTCTAATACAACTTAGTGTACATACTTCCGTATTAATTGCAGCATAACGTACAATAGCCAAGAAATAGAATCAACCTAAACACCTGTCAAAAGATGAATGGATGAAGAAAATGTAGTATATACAGACGATGGAGGACAGATCAATCTTGAAGAAGGAAATCCTGTCATTTGTGACAACATGAATGAACCAGAGGACATATTAAGAGAAATAAATCAAACACAGAAGATAAGCATCACATGATCTCACTTACATGTGAAATCTAAGAGTTGAATTCACAGAAGCGAATAGAATGGTAGATACCAGAGACTGGAGAGATGAGGAGTTGGAGAGATGTTGGTCAAAGCCTACAAAATTTCACCTATATAAGAGGAATAAATTTAAGAGATGAGTTACACATCATTGTAACTATAATTAATAATAATGTATTATATTCTTGAAAATTGCTGAGAGTAGATTTTAAATGCTCTTACCACAACAAAGTATATGATGTATTACAGTAACCCTTTTCACGATGTACACATATTTTAAGCCATCGTGTTAAAATTTATACGATTTTTATTTGTCAATTTAAATAAATAAATGAGAAAAAACAAATTAGGGTATATACTCTGGTTCAAATCTTAAAATAAACTGACTTAGATGTAAGAGATAAACCATACCTAAGAAAAAAGAAAAACACAAAATGTTAATTAAATAGGGCCTTAAAAAGTAGAACAAAAGTGATTATAGGTGAGAGTTAGAGAATACTGCAGAAAATAGAAGAAAATGAGGCCAAGAGCTTTGAATTTCATCCCTTTTCATCCATGAGAGCCGGTCCTCTGTTCTAAGCTTGGGTATTCAGACCTCCCTTCCAGATTGGTTATAAATATTGTTTGATATTAATTAATGCCAAGTATCTAATCCAGTTCCTATAACATAGTAAGGGTTTGATATATGGATCCCACAGATATTAACATGAAATAAACAAAGAAACATTTAAAAAATTTTCAGATACACTAATAATTATATCTTCTTTCACCAAGTATTTAGGCCAAACAAAAGGTTTAATGTACCACATGTTAGATTTTAGAATACATATCACAGGAATGATACTTGGTAGAGTAGTGTGATGGAACAATAGATTTGGCTCCTCTGAGTTCCTGTAGGGTGTCTGTTATACTTCTTGGTTGATGTTACCCCATGTCCATTTTGCACTAAGAAAAAAAATTACAGCTTATGAAGTTCATATATTCATGCTCTCTTTTCTGGAAAAATTACCTACAAAATGATGTGAACCTCTTTCAGTTCAAAGTCCTTGCAAAATTCTCTTACTCCATTGAATGCCCTGGTTAAATTAAGAAAGTCAAATTTTCTTGCATGAGAAACTCCATTTAAATGCCCCTGAATTCAGACCCATTGTCAGATTAGGATTTTATAATTCTTTTTTATGTGGTAGTGCTTTTTCTTAGCTTCTTGATTCTTACAAATTGTGAAGCATAGCTTATGATGTATGTGTTATATCTAAATCTATGTACTATATGTATATGTATAATTACATATTTAGCAATATTTCAGTGATGTCAGATCTTAGGTATGCAGCTTTATAGGACCTTCTCTTTATTCTCTTTACTTGAATTAGTTCAAGAAAATTCCAACATATGAGATTTCCCTCAAAAGGATATATATATATAAATTATAAAGCTTCACATTCTTAAAAAAATTGTACCTTTAACCAAAAACCCTATTAATTTTATAAAACATATAAGGGAAAATTTAAAAACCAAAAGATTCTCTTGAAACCACCTCACGGCCTCATACATTGTCAAAATTATTGGTCTGCTTATGAAACGATTATTTTTTCTTACAGATATGAACCCATGAAAAAACTTATGAAAACCTGCCTATTTTCTTGCCTTTCAGAAAGTAAGGTTTACAAAAATGGCAAAGATATATTCATTCATGAAATATCATTCAACATATAATATTGGTTATAAAATTATTTTAGATTCCCATAATAGTCAATGATTTGCTGTTTTATAAGGGAGATGACATCATCTTTAAAACTATTAAGTTAATGATTATGAAAATGTCAACTCCTTACTAGTTAATAAAAAATCATAAAATGAAGCCAATGTTATGTTTCAATCAAACTTTGCTATATAAAAACTATTTCAAAGCTTAGCCTCTGAAGACAACAGTGATTTCTCATTTCTCATACTTCTAATGGCGAACTGGGCTAGAAATCCAAGAAGGCTTCTTTTTCACGGTTAGTTGTGGGTGCCCAATGGATGCTTAGTTCTCCTGCACAGAGCTGCATTGTCTGCTTTGCCTAGAGATTCTCAGGCAGTGATCAAAGGAGGATGAGATGTAAATTGCAAGTTCTTGAGGTCTAATCACTGAGGTCACACCATGCCACCACATTCTTATCATAGGAAGTCACAAGTCCAGCCCAGACTCAAGGTGGAGAGCAGATTCCACCTCAGTACAGGAAGAGTGGCAGTGCCACCTCACAACCAGAGGGCTATAATGGAAGAATTTGTAGCCACAAAACTATCTTTTTATCTTTGTATGAGTTTACTAACAAAAATTTTGACAGCAGAGTAAGACACTCTGTCCCTCTGGTTTTAATCATATAAATACAAAAGATAAACTTTTTAATAACTGTTTGTTGTCTTCATCAATTTTTCCAAGATCTTTTCTTAATATTTTGACATTCAAATCATTATCTTATAAAGTTTGAGATAAACTTGCATTTAATTTTCTGTGTATATAATGATTTTGACAGCATCTCATCACCAAAAATGAACTCACTTTGGGGGCTGGAAGTGTAGGTCAGTGGTAGAGTGCATGTTTAATATGTGCAAAACCCTAGGTTCAATCCATAGCCCAGACAGATGAGTAATTGACAGATGATAGATACACACATACATATGTACATACATACATACATAAAGGCAGACAAATAGATTGACCGACCTATCTAGAAATGACCTAACACATTTAGATCATTTAGGAGTGAGGGTGTCTATGCTAGTGTTAAACAAGAATGACAACTGAGAGGGACCTGATTATACTGTTTATAACAAACAATTTATTAATGACTATTTTGCTGTGAAAAAATTTGTGTTCTACAAAGTCTCTAATTGCAGACCTGAAATCACATGTAGTTAGTAAGGACACTCCCTCATCCTTGTTTCTGCCCCTTAATTTGTGTTCGACATTGCCCTCTTATCCCAGGTCCAAATATGAATAAATAAAAACATCACATGAATTTCAAACACGGGGAGTTTAATACAGAATTTTCATAGATGGAAAAGGGCCACAGGAAAAGAAGATAGGATTGCACACAGATTAGTAACTGCAAGAAAGCACGACCACCCTGGGTTTGGAGAAGCACAGAGGTCTATATGTTACCCAGAGCTTGTGCTCCGGGATGCACGGTGGGAGCAGGGGCTCAGCACACCTGTGTCTGCTGTGCCTCTGCCTTACCACGGTCCTACCACAAAGTCTAAGAAAGGAGGAGCTTCTCCCCCTTTTCTATCTCTCATTAGCTGAACCAAACAGAAAGAGAGACTGTAGGGGTCAGGAAATGCAGTCTCTGGATCCCCAACTCAACATACTGAAGAGCACCGAGACAAGAATGCGACTCAACACACACAGTGAACAGGCAGGGCCTGCCTCCCTGGGGGTCACAGGCAAGGGTGACCGTGTGTCCAAAGAGCTCTCAAGCCAGTTCTCTTGCAGTGAGATCTAGGATAAGGCCCAAGTGGGTTATTTCTTGACTTGGATAGCATTTGAAGGGCTATTTATTAAGAGAAACAAGAATTTTCTGGCAAGAGATTGAAGATTAATTGAATTCGGGTTTCTGGAAAAGTGTATCAACAAAGCATTTCAAAGCTTTCTCTGTTTAAGGATAGGCAAGAACCAAGCCTTATTTCCCCAGGTCACCCTATCAGATTCATCCCTTTACACTCTAAGTGGTCACTAATTTGCCTCCCACTTCCCTCCTAAGCTTTAAGCAAGTTTACCTGAAGCATCAGGGGATTGGCTCCATGGGAAGCAGCTGCTAAATTCCACTGAGATGGCACTTTGTGGAAACATAATAAATCTGTGGTAGGGCTCTCTCGCCTGTGAGGAATACGCTAGAATATTTGGCATTCACTTTCTCTTTCTCAAATTGCTTCTAAAAGCATTATTCTATCCAGAATGACGGAAATCCCTCAGGTCACTGGATCAGAGCTAGAAACCACCATGGGATTTAAATACCAGGAGAGGTGACCTTGAGCCCAGGGTTGGCTATGAACACTGTAACCTTGGGAACTTTATCTGTAAAATAAGAAGATTTGAATAGATGATCACCACTGTTCCTTGCAACCCTGATAAGGGTAAAATATTATGGAAAAGCTTTAAAAGATGTTTGAGTCGAAGTGCATTGGAGAATGCATTAGAAAATTTGCTTTCAGTTTATTATATTTAAAATGTCAGTACTTGCCTCTGCATTTTGGAATATCTGTTTACTTATTACATTATTTTCAAATGGAAGCTATAAAAACATTAGGGGCTCTATGATATTATTCCATAAATTAGACTTATGGATCTTAGAGAACTGTGATGCTAAACAGTTGCCAGGAACCAACACCTTCTCTAATTTAGAATGCGGGTGAAAAACTAAACCTGAGGAGTGACTGTCTTCTGCGCCTGTTCTTTGCAGCATGCTCACACGTTGGAGGGATGCTGGGTAGAAAACTCACTGACTAAATTCAGACTCTGCACCTTGGTATTTATATGACACTGGACACAAATTAATTTATTTTAATCCCCTTTTTATCAGATATATGAAATTACATTAGTCACAATTTTTGGTTCACAGTTTCTTATCCCCGGAAGCATATATTTTTAATTTCATTTTTATTTTTAGTCTACTTCTCAATTTAAAAAAAAAAAGATAATGAATGTAAGAACAGTCATGTTCCTTTTTTATTTATTTATTTTTTGCTTGTTCTTGAAGTTATAAAACAAGCCATTCTTCATCTAGCCTGGCTTTTTTCTTTATTCACTGAATGGAATGTTACTTATCTGTGTTGTCCTGTTGCCCTTGGCAATATAGGTCATTCTATTTCATTGTCGGCTTTGGTGTGAATATACTACGATGAGTTTGAAATCAATTAGGTCATCTCTGAATTTTTAAAATTAAAAAAAATTGCTGCTAGGAATTGTCTTCTTTACGTCTCTTAATGCAAGGTGTAAAATTTTGACTAGATCTATAACCAGGAATGAAATTGAAGGGTGTGTAAATGTTCAAATTTATAAGCTAATGTGAAACCAGTTTTCAACATGATTAGGCTGATTTAAACTGCCGCCAGTAACGAATAATGAATTCCACTGATCTGCAGCCTCTCCAACACTATGTATTTTCTTCCTTACTTTCTGCCAGAGGAGTGTGTGCAGGATGTAGGTCATTCTGCATGCTTCTGATGACTAGTGTGAGCTTTTCTTCAAATGTTTACTGCTTCCATAGGGTTTCTTTTCAGAGAAACACCAGTTCAAATTTTACCCATAATTTTATAGGTACCATGTCTGAACTTTCTATGTAATTCTACTGGTCAATGGATACACCATTATACTAATGACACTATTAGTTATCATGGTTCTTAAAATCTTGATCTCTAAATACAACAAGTTTCCCATCACTATCCATCCTTTTATTTAGTGGTCTCTTAAGACCACTGAACTTCCATATAAACTTTAGAATCACCTTGTTAAGTTTTGTGGGACACTGTCAGATTTTTATTGGAGAAATATCAAGCCTAAAACTCAATTTAGGGAGAATGGACGCATTCCAAAAGTGTTTCTATCCTGGGTATAGGATACATCTCCATGTATTAAAATCTTGTTTAAAGCATTCCAGCCAAGTTGTTAAATATCCATGCACAGAGCTTGCAAAATGTGTTATTTCTGGATCCATTCTGATTTTAGTTGTAAATTATATACTTAAAATATACATGGACACATTTTTATGTGTGTCTTCAATTGTCTGTTGATGGTATATGGAAAACTATTCACTTCATATATTGATCCAGTGCCCAACCTCACTGTTAAGCTCTTACATGAGCCACAACATCTCCATCTACAAAACACCTGTTACACATGGTTGTTATGGAGATGAAATAAGAAAATAATCACTGATGACACACAACATTTTTGTAGTCATGTACTAAATGTCACATCCCATTCCCTTCCTTTGTTAAGAAGATAGAAAATAAGAGAGAGGGATACAGAGAGAAGGTGATAGAGAATTAAATCTAATTTTTTTGTTTTACCAATACCTTGATTTTTTTGTTGTATTTTTGCATACTGGTTGCATAAACATTGGACACTATTGGGTTAGTGAAATACAAAGTATATGGTTGCGTGACATTTATTTTCAAGCCAGGAAAACAGAGGACATATTTAAGAACTGCAGTCACAATGGAATGACTTACTCATTGTTAAATATCTTATATAAAAAAATAGAATACAATAAGATGGTTTAGGCTTATTTCATTTTAGGAAAAAAAATCAATGATGAATTATTTCAGACTTTTGACTACTGCTCCATTGTATTTGGTAAAACCTAAATTTCCTGGTCTATCTTGGACCCATAAGATTTCCCTTCTCCCTTCATCATCTCTTTTTATTTTTCCTTCCTTTCTTCATTTCTTATTTTCTCCCTCTCTCCCACCTGTTCTTCCCTTTTTCTCATCCTCTCATCCATGATAAATGTAAGACTCCTCGGGTCCAGAATTAAATGAGGAATAACATATGCATGGTTTTACACACTGACTCACAGGTTTATCCAGCCTCTCTCCCCAGCTCTGGGGGATAACAGCAGTTTATGGTGAAGTTCACTGGCATGAGTACGTCCACCTTGCACAGTCTCATGTGTAAAAACGTAACATAGTCAAACTTTGAATACCAATTTGTGATAGAACAATTTCACATCTCAACTTGAAAGAAAAAAGATTTTGAGATTAAATGCTGTTCATACTATTAAAATCCAGTATATTGAAATACTGATTATGACTCACTATGCTTTAAGGTACACACTTAGGAAGCTTTTTCAATATTTGTGCATAAAGTCCTAATGCTCTCTAAGCTGTGTGAAAACACTCACAATAAAGAACATGAATGTGACTGGGTGGTAGCTCAGTGGTAGAGCACTTGCCTAGCAAGCGTGAGACACTGGGTTCAATCCTCTGCACTACATAAAAAATGTTTAAAAATAATTTTTATAAAAGAACATGAATGACCCCTTCTGAGGATGGCCTTGCTTCAGTAAGCTTGGAATGATGCCTTCTTCTGAAATTGTTGATGCACATGCATAAGAGGCAATCTCTACCTCTGACTACCCAGTGTCTTTTGCCTGCTACTTCTTTCATAAAGTAATCATCAAATGAACTACTTAAAGAAAAACCAGTAAAAAAAAAAATCCAACTTACTAAATTCATTTTTCACTGTTGACTCATTTCTTTTTTTTTTTTTTTTCCTGTTGACTCATTTCTATGATCATTTCCAATCTCCATCCTCAAGTAAGAGTTGTTTCTGGGATGAAAATAAATACAACTCTTAATAAATAAAACGTCACATGAAAAATTAAAAATATATTTTAATGGTAGTGAAATACCATCAGACTACATTGGACAAGAATAATTGTTTGAAAAATAAACATGAATGTAGAATGACATCCTTATATTCAAATTTTGTCTTTCCCCCTATTCCTAAATTTTCATTCTAACCAACAGAGTTCATGATTTTCTAAAAAATACATGTCCATGTAAGTCACTAATGGAGTACTCTTTCCTATGTATAAACATCTATTTTCAAAAGTCTATGATAGGATTTTCATTCCATATACAACTTTAAAAATTATAATCTTTTCTCCCTTCTCTGCACTTAGATTAGTAGAATGTAAATTAAATAATCACATATCACATAGTCAGTAACAGCAAAAGAAATATTCAAGAATCAAAATCAGGAGCTGGGGTATAGCTCGGTGGTAGAGTGCTTACTTGGCATGTACGAGACCCTGGGTTCAATGACCAGTTTCACCAAAAAAAAAAAAAAGTTATGATGTGACAGCTTCATGATTTTGAAAGATATTTTATGTTTCAAGAAAATACTATGAATTATGCAGTACTTCACACAGGAAGTGTGAGTAATAATTGCTAATTTAGAAGACATTGCTGACTCTGTAATCAGAATTTTCAAGGGTGAAAAACGAAGTTTGTTGCCATAGATAAAACAAATCATCAAGATTTATATTCCCATAAAGGCAGAGATCATCTATTTACTTTCTTCCCTACATGAAAACACCAACAAAAATAGAGTGTTTACTGCTTCTTTCCCATCCCCCAAGACAGATTTTTGCTGTGGTTTGGTTTTGTTGATTTTTGTTAGTTTGGGGTTGTTTTTTGGTGAAGACTAGTAACCACTTTGACTCCAGTCAACTGCAGTATAAAAGAAAAAGCCTGAGAAAAGACTTTTTTACCTTTTATGTAATTATTTTTGCATAGTGAGTTCAATGGATGCTTGTTATTTCGAGTTTTATTCATCAAGAATATGAATTCTTAAAGGTAATTCCATTAAAGTGAGAGTCCACAGCATATCACTGGATAGGTGGAGGATCACCTCAGAGGTTTGATTTCCTTGTCAGTGGATATATTTTATAGGAACCATCTATTCATTTTCTGGGGGTTTGTCGATTTAATCTAAGTGACCCTAAATAATTGTTAAAGCCTCACTCAGATCCAAGGGTCTATGACAAAAATAAAAGTTTATCTTCATCAGCATATATGTTCTTGATGACATTTGAAGAAAATGATGATAAATTATCTTATAGGAAATAATATTGATTTCTCTGGGGTAAAAGTTAAAATGAAGTTAATTTATTTTGCATTGTTCCCAGTTTTATCTGATCTGACTTTAATTTAAAATTACTTTGGACTATTTAGATATGTGGTACTCAATTAAATAGAAACGATTACCTAAATCATGTTTAACTGAAAGAGTTGCCAAAAGCCCCACCATGATTCTCTGCCAATATGCCTGACACTTCTGGACAGTGTTCACCAACAGGAGTTCTGACCAATTCCAAGGGGCAAAGGTATGGCCTGGCATGATGAGCACATCAGTGCCAAGCACCACACAGGTCTTTCAGACATAACGTCCTCACCGTTAAATTCAGGAACATAAGATTATGATGCAACTGTTCAAGGATATTAATTCAGGAAATTTTTTTCAAAAAATAGAAGTGTATAAATATTTAGTGGAATTTTGAGATGATTTTATATGCATTACATTACCAAAGATACTTACTGAAAAAGTTGAATTTCATTAAAAAGTTTACAAGAGCAGTATCCTACTTCATTCCTCTCCTCTGTTTGGTACCTGTGTAACTGATAAATTTCTGCTCCACTTTCTTCACCTCTGAAAGGGAGATAACCCTACAACATTGTGAAAACCAAATGAACAGGTATGTATAAAGTGATGTGCTTAATGACTGTACACAGCAAGTACAAAATAAATGTTAATGCTTAGTATTATAAGCCCCACCTTCCTTGTCCTGATCCCCATGATGGTTAATCACTATCTGCATTCACATACATATTTTTTGAAAAGGCTTTACTACTAAAGGGAAGGGAGGGGAGATAGGAAAAAGAAAAGATGGTGGAATGAATCTGACATAACCTTCCTATGTACATTTATGAATACACCACCGTGACTCTCACTATCATGTGCATCCACAAGAATGTGGTCTTAATTAGAATAAGACACATTCCATGCTTGTATAATTATATCAAAATGAAACTTACTCTCATGTATAACTAAAAAGAACCAATTAAAAAAAGCAAAAAAAATAAATAAATAAATAAATAAATAAAAGCATAACAATAAATGGAAATATTTTTGTTCCTGCACAAATAAAAAAAAAACTACACTGAGATTTCACCTTATATCAGTCAGAATGGCAGTCATCAAGAATACAAATAAAAATAAATGCTGGAAAGGATATGAAGAAAAATGAACACTTTTACACTGTTGGTGGGACTGTATTTTAGCACAACTGCTATAGAAATCAGTATGGAGGGTCATCAAAAGACTAGGCATGGAAACACCATATGACCCAGGTATATACCACTTCTTGGTGTTTATCCTGAAGAATTAAAGGCTACACTACAGTGATACATGCACACCCATGTTTATAGCAGCACAACTCACAATAGCCAAACTATGGCCCCGGCCTAGGTATCCATCAATGGATGAATGTATCAAGAAAACGTGAGACAGATAGACAGACAGACAGGAAGGATGGAATTTTATTCAGCCATAAAGAAAAAAATAAATTATGTCATTTGCAGGAAAATGGAACTAGAGAACATCATGTTAAGTAAAATAAGTCAAACTCAGAAGATCAAGGGTCATGTATTTTCTCTTATATGTGGAAGCTAGAGAGGAAAAAGGAAAAGAAAGGTGCAGGTGGATCTCCTAAAAAATCAAAGGGAGTTCAGTAGAGAAAAGGGACCAAAGGGCAGGAGGTACAGAGGGAGGGGGAAGTGCTGAGAGTGATATTGGCCAAATTATGTTGTTATACTGTGTGCACGTACAAATATGTAGTAACAAATCCCATCAATACGTCCAACTATAATGCACCAATTTAAAAAAAGAGGAAATAAAGAAAAAAAGAATATACGACTTTTTCACATTATTTATTTGCTTTTGCCTCCTATAGATGTTGACTTTGTACATCTGCACAACTTTCCAGTGTCTCTCAATCTACAAACTTAAGGTTGCTAGTTTATAGCTTGGGTTAAATCAAGAATCATTGGTTTTTACATTTTCTTTCCATCAATTACAAATTTCAGAGACAAGTGATAGTAAAGCCAGCAACAGTCACTGAGACCAGCAGAGGCTTTGTTTTTATCTAACAAGAATTTTGGAGGTAGATGGTTGCTGTTCTTCCCCACTGTTCTCGGGTATTTTGCCTTTTATTCTTACAGCTGTCAAATCACATTGTCTGATGGCTGACGTAGCTCCAGGCAACAGGACCACCTTCAAAAGCAGGAAGCAGGGGCCAGCCAGGGTGGCAAAATCCTTTCATCTCCTATGGACTGTTCTTATTAGGAGGAAAAATAACTCTCTAAGAAGTTACCAGGTACAATTTCTCCTGCATCTCATTTACCAACACTGCATCCTATGGCGGCTCCTAACG
The DNA here is from genome assembly GCF_902686445.1 of Sciurus carolinensis. NCBI lineage: Eukaryota > Metazoa > Chordata > Mammalia > Rodentia > Sciuridae > Sciurus > Sciurus carolinensis. The sequence continues at coordinate 10,377,617 of NC_062228.1, forward strand.
CCACTTCAGGCTGCGGCTTTGAGAATATTACACAAAACAATGACATTGCCCTAATTGGCTTAGACCAGAAAGTTCCAAACTTTCTCAGTTCACAGCTCCACTGGGGTTTTCATGATTATTTTCACTGTGCCCTAGGCAAAAGAAATATCAAACAATCCCCTTTTTATAAGTAGCTGGGACCAAAGAATGTAGCATGTATTTATATCCCTGACAAGTTAGTAGCCATTTAACTAAATGCTATGCGTAAATGGTTAAAAAATCATTTTTAAATATCCACAATTACTTAATGAAAGGAAATGTGTGCCTGTTGGGCGCTGCGGTCTCCAATTTTAAAATCAGATTAAGCACCAATGTCCTCATTTCCTATCCCACCTGGATATCCATGTGGTACTTTTTTAATCATATCAACCACTGAAAATCCTGCTTCACAAATATACCACATCCTGGGAAGGAAGACACAGAACAAAGGGTGACTCCAAGCACAGCCTTGAGTGAGTTCCAGAGTCTACGCCCTCCACCACCAGCAGACGCCCTGACCATGCAGCAGGGAGAAAGTTTCCCTTTGAACAAGTGCTCTGTCGACAGACCTTCAGCCACCTTTCCTCCCGATGCCTTACCGCCGAGAGTGTTGGAAATCTTGAGCCCTGGGATTTTCAAGACTCCTCTAGGGCCATTGGTTTTATTGCTCCTCTGTATCAGGTACTGGATTCAGAATTACTCTGCCTTCTAAATTAGTTATCATTCCTGGGTCACCTTTCCTTCCCAGTAAAGTTTTCACTGGTCTTTAATCAGTGATGGACTGTCAGAATTTTTTTCTTTCTCTGCGAGTTGATGATTTTTTTTTTTTTTTTTTTATTGAACCAGGGCCTTGTGCTTGCGAGGCGAGCACTCTACCAACTGAGCTATCTCCCCAGCCCCGAGTTGATGATTTTTAAAATTCCATTTCTACTACGGTAGTGGAGTTTGAGGAAGGAACTAAGTCAGAGTCATTGATGCAACATTTCAACAGGAAGCCCAGGGTGGATTCTGAAACCTGGAAATCTTGGGAAAGTGAGGAGTAAAGGTGGAGAATCCCAGGTCTATCTCACACACGAAGGATGCACTACTGTTAGATGATACCCAGTCATTCTTCATCTGTACCCAAGTCTGGGCTGTGCATTTTTGATCTCACTAGACTTGATTGCCTGCCCAGATACCTAATGTTCAGGACATCCTAATGTTCACCTGAGCACCATCCCTCCCCAGTCAAGGCTGCACTACAAATTTTATACCAAGTATTAATTCCAGGTGATTGGCAGTGGTGAACAGTTTTGAACTTGAGTTTTATCAATCAATAGTTCAGCAATTTTTTTGGCATTATAAAAAAATAGTTTACATCTATATCCACTTGATCTAAATCCACTTATTCCAAGATAACACTTTTTAAGACTAAGATTTTTTTTATTCCTATTAAAGAATAAGATGTGGTATGTTATTCTGGCCAACCACAATATATTTCCAGATTTAGTCGTAGGTTAAATGCTACCAAATTTGAAAAATTTCATTATTCCTCCTCCTCAGCTCCCCAGGAAACTGTGAAATAGTTGTCCCTTTGAAAGGTTTGATGCCAGAAATCTTCATGCTTGTAAACAGGTAACAGGTATCACTATGGAACCTGGATTCAAAGTTGGAAGTTAAAATATCTATTTTACATGAAGTTTGCAGAAACAAGCAATTGTTTTCCTTTTATATCTGCATAGGACCTGGCTTAAGTTCAGAATTTACAAAACAAGAAAATTCCTTAAATATGCCCTTTATTTATTTATTTGTTTTTTTTTATCCATTAGGAGGTTACACTTTTTCTAGCAGGAACATAGATTATGGAGACTAACTTTGTGCTCGGTCATTGACACATTTGGAAAATTAACTTCCCAGTATTTCAGCAGCTTCAAAGACTTGAATTGTCAGTATTTAAAATGAGAAGCTCTTTTACATACATGAAAGTCAGTACAAAAAGTAGATGGATTTTTATTTTTATTTTTATTAGAGAAATCGGTCATTGAATCCTAATCTTAAAGCTTCTTTTCAAGTTACAGTTGTGCTCTGGAGATAGTAGCTTATGTTTGTTTGTTTTAGTTTCTGAATTAGGTTGCTTTGAGAAAGACAGGTCTAAGCTTAAAAATGTATGTCTATTCACACACATAGGCAATTGTTTTGCAAATTTTCCCAGTAAGAATAAAGCCACACTATGTGAAAAATTCTTTGGTACTTGACTGAGATGCTTCAAAATTCTGCATAATCTTTTAGTTTCTTAATGTGCATATTAACACTCAGATTATTTTATTACTATGTATGTAGCACTTTCCATACTGATTCACCTCCTGCTGTAGGTTGTAAATTTTTGGAGGCATAAACTATGATTTTCCTTAGTAAATAAAACTGCAACATCTGCACATTACTAAAACCATAGTAAACCCTCAAGAAATATATGCAAATATTTTTCAAAATAAGAGATGTTGGTTGCAAATAAAAGAAACTGATGCTGGTCACCATACACAATAAAGAAATATGGATAATGCCAACTCCACAGGAATTTCAAAGAATTAGGTTAGGAAATGCACAGAATTCAAGGCAGCCCTGAGGGAGGCAAGAGCCAGAACTCCGGAGTGCCCTCCTCTCTGCCTACATACCACCAGGGCTGAGAGGGAAGCAAGCAACTGACGAAATATCAGACTGCAGGCTCATATGCTGTCAGAAAGCCAAGGAAAGAAGTATGTCCCTCACGCCCTGGCTGTCTTATGGGTAGAAACCCACTGCTTCTCATCAGAGAATGCACCCCAACCAGGGTGGGGGTAAATTTTGAGTGGGCATAAAATCATAAATTTGTCCATTAACCTCACACATACCTTATCCCACAATACATTTCTTATAAAGAATGCTCCTCTGAATATAATGCAATGTATTTCTTATGAACAAAATTGTACATCTCTCTCCTCCAGGAACAGCAAGGTCTCATCAGTCTAGGATGACTGGATCAAGTCCATTGGCTCGAGTCCTATCTCCTCTACGTCTATGTCATTAAAATGCTACTAAAGTCTACAAATTAAATTTTCCATAAGGGATGAAATCACAGACTCACTTTTCCTCTTTTATAACTGCTTACTGGAACCTGGATTTCTTAGATTATTTGTGTTTAGACTATCTTAATTTTTTAAATTCCATAAAAATACCAATTTCCTAAATTGTTTTTGCTAAATATGTCTTCTTGTAAAAATTACATTTGGTTTACCTTTTTGAAAATGAGAAAATGTGTACTTCTAATTTTTCTTACATTGCTTTTCAATAGTTGAGTGTTCACAGCAAAAGTAACCATGGTTCTTTATAAGTTTAGTTCTAAAAGTGTAGCTCATAAGTAATACTTAATAAGTAGGCGCTATGCTCCTACGTTATTCTGAAATTCTGATTAGCTTTAATGGGACCGAGTGAATTAATTTTCAGACATATGGGCTCCAGTTTCTTATTCTTCACGCACTTTCAGTATAGTACTGTTCTTTGAAGCTATAAATTTATAGCTTCTCAACATTTAGAAAATGATGAGTTAGGCTAGAATGCACTAAAAAAAGAAAATGTTTATGAACTCTCCATAAACACCCTAACCCTATAAGACGCCCAAATTCCCAACACCCTTGTTAGAATTCATTAGGACACAAATAATACTTCCAAATAATTATCTAAATAGATAGAAAATAAGCCTTTTAGAACATTTAAAAGTTAAAAATTCCTATTAAAGAAACTTTATTTTAAATGGCATAATGAGATTGCATATGAGTTTTATATAAAACACAAAAATTAAAGAATAGCTTCCTTCACTAAAAGACTTTAGGTTCAAATAGTCTACTTACAATCTGTTATGATAAATAGAATTTAATTAAACAGTTACCATTTAATAAATTTTAAGGGTTTTCTCCAATCCTTTTTATAGTGTGAATTTCTTATGTTTCAAAAAGAAATAACAGCAGTCCCTATTAAGGGAGGTTATGCATGTAAAGATACGAACACGCACAATTTTAATAATAATAGCATGTAAATATATTGAATTGTAGTAGTCATAGTAGTAATGTTTTTAATCCTCTTTCTAACTAAGAATAAATATGCTTTAAGGTTTTTGATCTAAAAAACTTGTATAGACTATGGCTGCTATGATGACATCTAGTAAGGAAGGTTTTAGGTTTTAATAAAGCATACTCAAAAATCTGTGCTAATGCAGGACAGTTGTATTTCTAAAGTTATACCAAACTGAGTAATAAGTTTCTTGTTTGCATCATAGCAATCAGAACAAGCACTTTATGAGTTTGAACATATGGGGAAATTTTAGCAAATGAACTTTTTATCTTAAAAGTTAATAGATTCTCCACATGGAGCAATGCATTAGTGAAGCTATTATCTGGGAGAGATTCAAGAATAAAGACACAAATACACAGAACTTGTGCAAGAGGGAGGGAGGGAGAGAGGGAAGGAAAGAGAAAGAGAAGAGGAGAAGAATAAGAAAGGAAATAGAGGAGGAAAGAGAAGAGGAGGAAAGGGAGAGGTTTATCAGAAAATGTGCCTGGTGACCTGCTAGGCAGATGAGGACAAACTCAAGCAGCTTCTCCCATGAGGGTTCTCGTTGTTGGTCAAGCACTGTTTTGTCAAAATTCAGCACGGTTCATTAAATCACATGTAGGGTTTGTTACAGCACAGATTTCTGGACCCCGCCCTCAAGTTCTGATCTGAAGTTTGGGTGGGGCCTCCCACCAGGTCTGGGGTCTCCACTTGATAACCATTAGTCTATGGTGTAATAGACCGACAGGCTATTTGCTGTGTCATCCTGCTTGAAAAGGAAATCTAAAACCATGTTGATGAATAATTCACATGACCAATAAGGTTTAGGTTTTCCCTCAGATTTTACCAATTATTTTCAAGAAAAAGCCAGGAAAGTTTAATTGTTGTACATATATGCAGCTAATCCCATATTGTGGGAGTTGCATGTAATATATAGGTACCACGAGTTAAATAAAACAAGTACTTTTGAACATGGCCAATATATAATAATGGAGAAGATCGATTAAACTGACACAAATTAAAAGAACAATGAAGCACCATTTTCAGTCTTCAGAAAGTACTTCTGAAAATGTTTTATAACATCCTGGAAGTCTAAAGTCATGCCACCCAGAAAGGGTGATCAATTCCCAGATTTGTGGAGATGGTAAGGTTTAAAGCCATTACTTATTTGGGTATCTTATATTAAAAAATAAAACTATAAAATGTTATATAAGTAATAAAAAAAAACCTGCATTACCATGTTATAAAAACTAACCTTACTTCGGTAGAAATTATGAAGGTAACATATATTTAAAATTAAACACATTTGTCTTCTGTGAATTTGAAAACATGTTCTATGCTATAGTTAAATTTGGTCACTTTTTAAGTAATGTATTTACTAAATTAACAGTGGACCACAGTAACGTGGCACAGGAGGAACAAAAGTACACAGAGCCAGACAAGGAGATAACTCAGAGACAGAGACTTTGGGCTTGTGGAGGAGCCACGGGGCTGTCCACTTGGGTTGTGGGACTCCCAGGTACTCACTTGGCACCTTCTCCCTTCAGAAATATCCACTAACTGATTCTCTGCTGCACAAATGTCTACCACTGCCCTGACTAGAGAGGATAATAGCATTGCTTCTGGGCTAGCTGAAGTTGCTATTTTCGCCTATTCTCAGGGAACTATATGCCAAGAAAGCTCAGCCCAAATAAAGCACATATATCACTTAACGGGGAACACGAAATGGAAGTCCCTGCCGGATTCATAGCCATTTTATTTCCTTCAACAAATATCCCTCATCGACGGGAGCAACTCTTCCATAGCAAGATGAAATCATCTTTCCTAAATGTCCTCAGCAACTATACAAATAGGTATGTGTGCAGGAAAATGTATTTTAAAATAAACTAACCCAAATACCTTGATAAACATCAATACGGAAACCCCTATGGCTATAGTCTCTAAAATAAATCAAGTGAATTAGCATTTTCCGAGAGTTAATTTTCTTAATATTTAAATCAAATAAAAGTATTAGGTGAACTAATCGTGTTACACACTAAAGAGGCTAAATGAGGCTGGGAAATAGTAAAGAAATTAATCCACATTGAGGACAAAGTTAACCTGTTTTGTAAGCCTCTGGGAACCACTTAACAGAAATTGCATAATCTTGCATAATAGCAGATCGACTGAATCCTCCAGAAGTTTGCTGACCTAGCATTTAACTCTCGCAAAGCAATTATTGGGAAAAGAAGTTCTGTCAGATAATAAAATTAACATTGCTACAATATTTAGCTTTTTAAAAATCTCCTAAGATGAATTTGGTGAAGGTTGATGAAATACACATACATTCCACTCAGGTCGTACAGTAAAACCTCCTTATTTAAAAACAGTGGCCGAGCTCTGTTTACAATCACAGCTGACCCAAATACACTTCAGTGTTGACTGATGGACGAAGGCAGGACTACTTCTTTCCCATCAGCCCAAAGTTTATATAGATCGTTTTTCTATTTTTCTGTGTTTTAATGTCACAAAACAGGTATCCTTTAGTAAAATCTAGATATATGTCAGATAACCCTTCCCAACCCTGACGTGTCTTCTAAGTTGATGATTTTCACATTTTTTTTTCCAACAGTAAAGCAAACAACCTCTAAGAACTTTAAAAATGAAATATAAGGAGTCAGACACGGCTGGTGAGGTAGCTCAGTGGGGAGCACTTGCCAAGCACATGTGAGAACCTGAGTTCAATCCCCTGCACCAACCCCACAAAAAAAAAAAAAAATCCCAAGTAAGAAAGCAGACTCTTCCTTTTTTTTTAGAAACTAGATTTTCTTGCACATACATTTTCACGACTTCAGTACTGGGCTTGCCCTCTCTCTACACCGAGTCTTAGTTATCTCTCTGAACATGCATAGATTTGAATTTGAAGCTGGTTGGCAAGGACAGATGATCCCCTTTTCATTACAAAATGAAACTCAAACCCCTTACCAAGGACACAGTCTGAGTGTAGTAGGTCCTCCCCTCTCACCATGAAATTCCACAGCCTCTACTCATTGCTCTGTATCCCTGGAATCCCAGGGCTTTCTGTTGTCTACCCTGCTCTGCCCTCACCAGGGATCAGCTTCCGCCAGCTCCCACCTGGAGGCCATCTGTCTACAGGTCTGCCTTGCGGCTCTGAGGACCTCCACTCGGTCCAGCTGGAGCCCTGGGATCACAGATCTTCCTGAGGGCAGCCTGGCAGCCCTGCTTTATAACCTTGTCCTCAACCTCAGTCCACCACTGGGAGGAAGACTGGGTGCCAGGAAGAGACTTTATGGACGATTTAGGGAAGTGTAAAAGAAATTATAAAACAGAAACTCAAACTTCAAATCTATCTTAAGTGACTGTTTAGAGAGTTTCAGAAGAAAAAAAAAAAAAAAAAAAAAAAAGACCATGTTTTTCCTACAGTGTCCACCGGACATGCCATTGCGAGCTCTCATGGTCTCTCTCCCTGTTATTCACCATCCCCTGTACCTTAGATTAAAACCATGGTTTTGAAGGCCCAAAGTTCCATACCTTCATTCTTCTTTAGAAAAAAACTGTGACTCTGTCAGAAGTTAACCCCAGGATCTTTCCCCATCTCCATCCTCACCAGGACAGCCTGGTGGACACAATAGCTCAGTAAGAGCGAATGTTCAAAGGCCTAGAATGTTATTTCAAAAGCTGCACCACAGTTGGGCAAAGTCCTTCAGGAAGGTCCAGAACAGATTCCCAACATACATGTTGGAGTTCTTTTTGCATGTGAAAGGGGAAACACAGGACTATTTTTCCTGTAATGTTGCCAGTCTCTTCTTGTGGGCTACTCTGGCCAGGACACACACATGCACACATATGTACATATGTACACATGCACGCACACACACACACACACACCCTTGCTTCCAGAGACTCTCTAGACTTCAGTCATTGTGATCAGAGACGTGTGAGAAAAGCAGACTTGCAGTTCAGTCCCATAAGGCGACATGCCACGTCAAACAGGACTCTTTAAGTAGAAGGTGTAGTAAGCATAGTAAAGGAGAACTGTGAAGCATATTAAAATCGCCCACTTGGAGGACCTAACCCAGTCTTGAGGTCAGAGAAGGTGTCCCTAAGGAAGTGGCTCTGGGCTTCTATCTGAAGCATAAGTATTGATTGGGTGAAAGAGGAAAACTTGAACTGAGAAAGCTTCTCTTAGGGCTTAGAATTGCTCGAGTAGCTCAGCAAAGGAAACTATCAGCAATGCGAAGAGAGAGCCTACAGAGCGGGAGAAAATCTTTGCCACTCATACTTCAGATGGAGCACTAATTTCCAGAATATATAAAGAACTGAAAAAACTCTACACGAAGAATACAAATAACCCAATCAACAAATGGGCTAAGGATATGAACAGACGCTTCACAGAAGAAGATCTACAAGCAATCAACAAACATATGAAAAAATGTTCAACATCTCTAGTAATAAGAGAAATGCAAATCAAAACTACACTAAGATTCCATCTCACCCCAATTATAATGGCGATTATCAAGAATACAACAATAGGTGTTGGAGAGGATGTGGGGGAAAAGGTACACTCATACATTGCTGGTGGAGCTGCAAATTAGTGCAACCACTCTGGAAAGCAGTGTGGAGATTCCTCAGAAAACTTGGAATGGACCCACCATTTGACCTAGCTATCCCACTCCTCAGCCTATACCCAAAGGACTTAAAATCAGCATACTACAGAGATACAGCCACATCAATGTTCATAGCTGCTCAATTCACAATAGCCAGATTGTGGAACCAACCTAGATGTCCTTCAATTGATGAATGGATAAAGTAACTGTGGTATATATATATACAATGGAATATTACTCAGCTATAAAGAATAATAAAATTATGGCATTTGCAGGCAAATGGATGAAATTGGAGACTATCATGCTAAGTGAGATAAGCCAATCTCAAAAATCCAAAGGACGAATGATCTCACTGATAAGCAGATGATGACACATAATGGGGGGAGGGAGCAAGAATGGAGGAAGGAGGGACTGTATAGAGGGAAAAGAGGGGTGGGAGGGGTGGGAGGGGTAGGGGGGGAAAATAACAGAATGAATCAAACATCATTACCCTATGTAAATGTATGATTACGCAAATGGTATGCTGTTACTCTATGTATAAACAAAAACAACATGTATCCCATTTGTTTACAATAAAAATAAATTAAAAAAAAAAAAAAAGAATTACTCGAGTAGGCCAGACAGCACAAGACAAACTCAGGACAAATCCATCACTCCCACAAAACATAATTCCAATATTGCAGTCCTATAATGGCATATCAATAAAATCATATTCGTCATGCAGGGCTGTATTTTTTAAGCCCCAATCTGGTTAGATTTGAAAGTAAAAATATGCATTTATCTTATATCTGAAAAGCTCTGTCTTGAACATTTTAACACCAGCCAGGGCCAAATTTATCTTTGGAACCATTTCCTTTGATCACACAAGCCTCGATGGCACTTTATCTTTTGGCAAATAATAGACTGATTGCAGACATTTGCTTTAACCTTCTGAAATTGCTGGGAAAGAACATTAACTATAAATATACAGTGATAATTGATGGTCAGAATGCCAGTCGGGGTTTGAGCTCATTGAACAATTTTAGGCTCAAGAAAGAAAACAATTTAAAATTGCTCGAAGCTTGCATTGCTTCTAAAGACTTTCCTTGTATTATGCACGATGAGTTCTGAATGGGCTCTAGTGACATTGTTATACATTCAAGTCTTTCTTCTGAATAGTCAAAAATGCACCATTTTTTTCTGAAAATATTAATTCACTAGCACTTAAATGCATATGTAAAAATGACAAATTCAAAAAAACAAGTGATCCAAATGGTACAGAAGGCTATTGAATGAAAGACAATATGCAGCCTCTTTACCACCCCCCATCTCCAATCTCACTAGCAGAGGTTTTGCTCATAGATGTTTCTCTGTGTCTTATTTCGTCCTTGATTACACATCTTTTAGCACAGAAGGCTCTTCCTCGGCAGTCCATCCTTTGGTTGCATTTAACACGACCACTCTGATGACCACGTAGGACCTTCATGGTTGCTATGACATTATAGTCCTATATTAAAATGCTGTCATAAAGATTGCAAATCCTTCTATAAACATATATCTTGGCATATGTAGAAGAGACCAAGTATTACTCTCCAAATGCTAAGCTTTCTTCCCTCCGTGGGTAGGTAGGAGCATGTGATCATTGTGTTCAATGAAATGACCAGTGCATTTCATTGAGCTCCTTGGCTTGAGCTCCTTGGCTTTCCTGCCCTCCCATGGTGACACAGGAGCATGAACATTCCAGAAAGTCCAGCTACCAGATTATGGACTTTCCATCTGCCTGGCTATGGGAACCAGAAGCTTCCCTCAATCACCTGACCTGAACCTGCACTGATTCCTAGCAGGGGTGAGAAGCAACTTGTGAGTTCTCAAGAAAAGTTTTAGCCTTTTTCATGACATTTGTTCCATAGGTTTTAAATATTCACTTGGCAGGCAGTTTGTAAATATAATTGTGGCCCCATATTATGCACCCCATGAAGGTAGATTTATGAACAACTAGGTAAATCATCTCCCCTTACATGGGAAAAATTTATGTCCGGAACTTAAAGTAAATTAATATATCTATATCTCTATGTATAGATAGATAAATAGATATAAATTGTTAGTAATATATAAGCATTAATATGAATTAATATATTTAAAATAGCAATTTAATGACATTAAAAATTATAAACATATAAACATACTTTAACATAAATTTCAACCATACTTCCTACAATGCATTAGATTTTCTTTTTACCTTTGCTAAATACATGCCTTGTTTTTTCCATTCTGTGCACTGATGCCTTAACCTGATCACCATCCTTTCCTTCTTGGCATGTCACCTGAAGCCAAGAGAGGGTCCACCTCCATGGAAAACTAAGACCACTTCTCCCTTGATTCCAACCACCTATTCCAAATTCTATTGAATTTCATGAGACCAACCATTGGTTTAAATGAACATATGAGCATCACTGAAATGAACTAGATATATATACATTACGGGTTAAATATGAGGTGACCCCAAAAGCTCATGTGTGAGACAAGGCAAGAGGGTTTAGAGGCAAAGTGATTGGGTTATGAGAGCCTTAACCTATTCGTTGCATTAATCCACCAGTAGGGATTAACTTGGTGGTAGCTGTAGGCAGGTAGGGTGTGACAGGAGGAGGTGGGTGTGGCTTAAGGTCCCTGGAGAGTGGAGTCTCTTTCTCTGCTTTCTGGTGCGATGGTCCCAGTGACTTTCCTCCACCACACCCTTCCACCATGATATTCTGCCATGACTATAGTCCAGAGCAACAGATATATAGATATAGATATAGATAGATATATAGATATATATCCTAATTTGCTTCTATAAGGGAGTGTCCCTACCATGAAACTTGTCTTCAGAGCTGACAGCACAATTGTTATTTATTTATGTGGTTATTTAACTATTATATGACTCCCCTATACTTCATGGGAACACAGATTCCTCTGTTTCACTATTCTAGCCCAAATCCTTGGGATCACATCTGGCTCATTCAAGTTGTTCAACATACATTTTTAGAATACTATTTTGTTTAATTATAATGACGAGTGTTTTTATAATTAACATAATGATATTTGAGGCAATTCTTTTCAAAAATACTTGGAGCATGAATACATAATTTGAGAAAACCATTATTGTCCTGCTTAATTTGCCTAGAAACTGATTGCACCTAAGTTTTGTTTCAGGTATTTTGTCAAGTTATGATTTTATATTAGTATATGCACCTGTACATCCTGACCAAAAAAATCAAGTGTGCATGTGTTTGTGTAAACACAACAGAGGTATACACATACATGTAAGTAAACTCCATAAAATATTAATTTAAATCAGTGGTTCTCACTCCCAGGGGATATTTGCCAACATCTGGAGACATTTTTGGTTGACCAGGTCTGAGGACAGGAGCAGTAGCTTCTAGCGGGTGGAGGTCAAGGAAGTTGCTAAACATCTCTGTAATGCACAGGACAGCGACATCAATCCAAAAACAGAATTATCCAGTCCAACATGTTAATAGTATCAAGATTAAGTAATCCTGTCTTCACTCATGACCTCAAATTTTTAAATAGAGAAATAGTGTGATGCATTTTTGAGTTAACAGGTGTGACATACACCATTATTCAGAGCAGGTATGTTTTGTTTCCTTTTGTTAGAACTGAAATGCTTAGCTCCTTCAAACTGCTGTGACCCATTTAGGCTGGGTGACATCCTTCAGATGGAGGAAGGTGGGGTGAGCTTCTGTTTGCCACTGGGTTGGGCCCTTCACTCACATCACACCAAGACCCAGGTGGCTCTATGATGTGCAGACTGGGGAAGACCCAGCGTCCAGAGCTCTGGGGTCAGCTTGATCATGAACGAATGCCTAACCTCAAAGACCACTGTGAAGCCTGCCTCTGTCCCTCACCCCATGTTTATGTGGGGGTGTGCGCGCCTTCAGCATCAGCAATGAGTACAGCTCCCTGTGTCTCTAGAATGGATGGTGTGATAAGTGGAACTGTGCTCTCCACTCAGCAGGGAGACCACCAACTCATGATGCTCAATGAGAACTAAGCACAGGCTGCATGTGTGCCTCAAGCAGCAACTCTTTAAAACTTATTTACCTAAAACACTTTGAAAACCAACTCTTACCATTCCTTCACAGCCTTGGAGAATTTAATAATTTATAGGTCTGCACATTGACAATAGAAATATTTTGTCATTGATGTTTCCATTAAATTGCACTAGCCTGAAGTCAGCATGGGGTTGAAATTCTTTCCAGCGAATACTCTGATTTCTTTCACTCATTTATCAAGAACGCTTATTGACAGTTTACACAGATAGAATCCTGCCCTTGGAATCATTTTTACAAGAAAGGAACAATCATAATATTGTGTAAGAGTCTTTGTGAAGGAAAAGAACTTACGCATCAATAAAAAAAACAGCTCTCATCATTATTGCCTTTCTTTATACACAAGATGCAACCTGCCTTCGGATTCACCATGAGCACCATTAGAGAAGCAGAACTCCAGACCCCGTCCGGCCTCTTGACGGTGACCTAATGACTAGGTGAGGTGGCGGAGTTCTCAAACTGGGAACAGCAGCTTATGTACAGGTCCTCTTTACATTTTCCTGCCTCGGGTGGAACAATGAATGAGATGATAAATGGAAGACAGTGAGTTTCCAGCTAAATGTTTGGCCAGAATGTAGAACATTAAATCGATAGTGATTGAGCTTTACCATGTGTTTAATAATAAACTCCATGGGGGTGGCGAACACAAGAAGGAACATGTTTTAGCGTGAGGAAAAAGATGATACACGTATGGCCATTATAAATGATAAATTACTCTTGAGTAACCTAGTGCCACAGGGAGGAGTTGACATTTCAGCTGGCATTTTAACAAGAGAGGTGGCAGAAATAGAAGGGATAATCCTTACAACAGGGACCAAAATGAGGGCCAGAAACATGCCAAGGCCTGGGAACGGGAGAAATCTGACTCTCTAGATTCTCACTGACCCACAGCAGTACAACACACACCACATGTGGGATTTAAATTTTCTAGTAGCCATATTGTAAAAAAATACCAGGTGAAATTAATTTTAATTAGCAACCTTCTTGATTTGGCCCATCAATTACAAGTGCCCAATGGTCACTTGTGTCTGTTGGCTACTGCATTGGACAGTGCAGTATCCACATGTTGAACAAAGATCCTCAGGTTATGGGGAGCTGGAACAAGCTGAATCATACAGATGAGCCACATGCATTTCCCACCTCCTCTGCCACTGGTGGAATGTAAACCACATCCTGGTTCCAGAGAAATAAATGTCCCTTTGATGCCTCTGCCCTGGGTTCTTTCTGCAGACAGGACTGCTTTGTATGTTATCAGGACATCTGTCCAGCTTGCAGTGAGCAACACTGGGCCACTCTTCTCTTTAGTGGCTGGACTTAAAGGCTTGAAATTCAGAAGATAAAGGCCTGAAGTTCTTGTAGTCAGCAGAGAAAGGCCCTGGAAAGAAGGACTGTCTGTTTGGTACAAGTAGCACTCTAATTAATTTTGGCTCCATAGTGATGATGAAATTTTACAGTAGGAAATGGAATTAAGAACACAGGAGACGTAAGGTTGGTGTGAAATATTTGTACTTACTCGTTCGTGTGCAGAACTGATGTGTGAATATCAAATATGCAACTGACACATTATCGATGCAAATGTTAATATATGAAAATTAACATGCACTTGGTCAAGATGGCCTTAGAATTCCCCTCAACTTACCTAAACTTTAGGTTCTTCTTCACCATATGCCCCTGATCTCCCTATTTTTAGAGCTTTCACTCTTGAAAATTTGTAATTGTACATTTTTTCTCTGCCCTTTTGAAATATATGTAAATCTTCTCCCAGCCTGTAGCCAGTTTCTCAAAACCAAAGAAACGTCTTTCTTAAGGACCTGGGAATCATCTCTCTCTCTCTCTCTCTCTCTCTCTCTTTTTTTTTTTTTTTTGTTTCATTGTACACAAATGGGGTACAACTATTGTTTCTCTGGTTGCATACAAAGTGGAGTCACACCATTTGCATAATCATACATGTACATAGGGTAATGATGTTTGTCTCATTCTGTTATTTTTCCTTCCTCCCACCCCTCCCCACCCCTCATTTTCCTCTATACAATCCATCCTTCCTCTATTCTTGACTCCCTCTCACTCCCCTTATGTATCATCACCACTTTATCAGAGAAATCATTCGACCTTTGGTTTTTTGAGATTGGCTTATCTCACTAAGCATGATATTCTACAACTCCACCCATTTACTTGCAAATGCCATAATTTTATTCTTCTTTATGGCTGAATAATATTCCATTGTGTATATATACCACAGTTTCTTTATCCATTCATCTCTTGAAGGGCATCTAGATTGGTTCCACAATCTAGCTATTGTAAATTGAGCTGCTATATACATTGATGTGACTGCGTCACTATAGTATGCTGATTTTAAGTCCTTTGGGTATAGGCCAAGGAGCTGGTTCAAATGGTGGTTCCATTCTGAATTTTCTAAGGAATCTCCACACTGCTTTCCAGAATGACTGCACCAATTTGCAATCCCACCCGCAATATATGAGGGTACCTTTTTCCCCACATCCTCGCCAATACCTATTGTTGCTTGTATTCTTGATAATAGATGTTCTAATTGGGGTGAAATGAAATCTTAGGTAGTTTTGATTTGCATTTCTTTATTACTAGAGATGTTGAACATTTTTTCATATATTTGTTGATTGCTTATAGATCTTCTGTGAAGTGTGCTCATTTCCTTAGCACATTTATTCTTAGAGGTAAACAAGTACAATGACACAACATTTCAAAATCTCTGGGACACTATGAAAGCAGTACTAAGAGGAAATTTCATTGCATGGAGCACATTCAATAAAGGAAGGAAAAGTCAACAAATAAACAATGTAACATTACATCTCAAAGCCCTAGAAAAAGAAGAAAAGATCAACACCAAAAGTAGTAGATAGGAAATAATTAAAATCAGAGATAAAATCAATGAAATTGAAATTGAAACCAAAGAAACAATTCAAAGGATGGAGGAACTTTAGATTATGAAAGGGAGGAGGGCGCAGGGATATGAAAGATGGTACAATGAGACAGACATCATTGCCCTCAGTACATGTATGATTACACAAATGGTGTGAATCTATATTGTGCAAACCATAGAAACAAAAAGATGTACCCCATTTGTGTACAATGAATAAAAATTCAGTCTGTAAAATTTTTTAAAAACTACCCAAATCAATATAGCTACTAGTACTCAATATTTCTTTGGTTCTTGAAAAAAAATTGACAAAACAGAAGTTGGTTCTTTGAAAAAATAAACAAAATTGATAAACCCTTAGCCACACTAATGAAGGAGAGAGAAAACTCAAATTACTAAAATTCATGTTGAAAAAGGAAATATTACAACAGACACTATTGAAATACAAAACATAATTAGAAGCTATTTTGAAAATCAACACTCCAACAAAATAGAAAATCCCAAAGACATCAACAGGTTTCTAGAGACATATGATCCACCCAAACTGAATCTGGAGGACATACACAATTTAAAAAATGAATTTCAAGCAATGAAATAGAAAAAAAAATCATCAAAAACCTACCAACCAAGAAAAGTCCAGGACCAGATGGATTCTCAGTCAAGTTCTACAAGTCCTTCAAAGAAGAACTCATTCCAATACTCCTCAAAGTATTCCATGAAATAGAAAAGGAGGGAACCCTTCCAAACTCATTTTATGAAGCTAATACCAAAACCTGATACCAAAACCACACAAAGACATATGGAGGAAAATTTCAGACCAGTATCCCTTGAACATAGATGCAAAAATTCTTAACAAAATTTTAGCAAGTCACATACAAGAACATATTAAAAAGATAGTGCACCATGATCAAGTGGGGTTCATCCCAGGAATGCAAGGTTGGTTCAACATCCGGAAATCAAACGTAATTCACCACATCTCTTTGAAACGTAAACGTCATCAAAGGAGACGGCAGCCCAAACTCCTAATCTCTGTAGGACAGTAGGAGCCTAATTTCGATGAGCACCAATTAACAAACACTGATGACCAGAGAATAATCAGAGGAAAGCATTGGCAAACTCAGGAATAACTTAATGTACTCCACACAACCTACTGATCCACTTCCCCCTTGACATCCCCCAGTATTTTTTTACCCACTCAATGCAAATTCCCCACCTTTGTTTTGGTGGAGCTGAGCTCAGTCTTTGCCTCACCTTGGTAGCCTGCACAAAGTCTTCCTTCCCTCTTGAAGTTTGTCCAGGCCAATTTTTGCTTTGATGTCCTTTGTTAACATATAATTTGTCTTGTTCCAAAAATAATGTAGGAAATGAAGTAGAGCTAAATAATAAACTTGAGATAAAAAGGAAAAAGG
Source organism: Sciurus carolinensis (assembly GCF_902686445.1). Classification (NCBI taxonomy): domain Eukaryota; kingdom Metazoa; phylum Chordata; class Mammalia; order Rodentia; family Sciuridae; genus Sciurus; species Sciurus carolinensis. The sequence continues at coordinate 10,394,694 of NC_062228.1, forward strand.
AGAGAGAGAGAGAGAAATAAAGATGGGGCACATGGAGCCAACTAAGTGGAAAGTCTGAAAGAAGTGCCCAAGAAAGGAAAATCATCTATTCTGAGAAAACTTGAGTTGGAATTTGATGAGCTAATCTAGGGCAACTGTAATTATGTGGAAAAAATGAATTTATAAATATTCCCCTGAAGGGTACAGCTCTACCTGTAAATAGAGATGGTCCAGGCTATCATTTTCATCAGTCTAGGATGTCTTTCATCCTCTCAAGTTCCAATCATGTATTGTTATGGCTTGAATATGTGACGTCCCCAAAAGCTGAGGTGTGAAACAATGCAAGAAAGTTCCAAGGTAACATGACTGGGGTATGAAAGCCTTAACCTAATCAATGTGTTAATCAACTTGAGTGGATTAACTTGGTGGTAACTGTAGACAGGCAGCGTGTAACTGGAGGAGGTGGGTCGTTGGGGAGGGCCCTTGAGGTATTATATTTTGTCCTTGGTGAGAGAAGTTTCTCTCTGGTTCTTGGTTGTCATGTTCTAAGCTGCTTTCCTCCTCCACACCCTTCCACTATGATATCCTGCCTCTCCTCAGTCTTAGAGCAATGCAGTCCACCATGCATGGACTGAGACCTCTGAAACTGTGAGCCCCAAATAAACTTTTCCTCCTCTAAAATCGTTCCTGTCGTGTCTTTTGGTCACAGTGGCAAAAAGCTGGCTAAAACATAACCTACTCATAAGTAACTTCCTCATTGTGTCCCTTTTCACTCTAAATGGCTGTGTCATTGTCCTTGCTATGACTGGACATTCTGACCTGGGCTTGGAAGGTTAACTTCTGGCTCCCTATTAAATCCTGATTCACAGATCAGAGTCCTTCTGAGTTTAATCCTCTACCATGTGCTAACTATCCAGGGAGGTAACTGTTGTTCTAGGTATTTCCTCAAACATGAGCACATCAAGTGGATCTCTAAAAGATCTGAAATTTATATCACTTACAGGAGTCGCAATGGTATTTCAGATAGATAGATCATTAGCTGCGGAGTATGGCATTTAGGAATGTTTTATAGTCCAACATCTGATCAGAACAGTTATGAGCAGTGCTCACATAAATCCTTTAGCAAATTATATCTATAAATGCAAATAAAAACATCTTGGAAGCATATTTCCTATCATTAATCATAAATATGTTGCTCTTCATAGTTATGAATTCAGCAAAGCAAGCAGAGTTTTATATAATGACAGATCTTAAAACACTGTTAGGTGAAATATAAGATATGTAAATTAAGATATTTAGCCTAGCCAAACAATAAAGTCATTGAAAATAGCAACAACATAAACAGACATCATTAGAGACTAATCTTCTTTTCCGAGTCACCAGAGTAGAAACAAAATGTTATTTATACGAACCGACAATCACAAGATGTATGTTTTAAAAATCAGCATAGATAAGGAAAGCCGTACAACTGGGTGACTGTTTTAGTTTTGAAAAGTTGGCTTGTTGCCTATCTCACTTGCTGTCAAATTAAAATAGTCACTAAAGTTTAGGAAGTCAAGAATTCTCACGTTAGTTCTTACTGGATTCTGAAAATTATGGATGGGCTGGGATTTTTTTTAAGCTTTTCACAGTTCCTTCATACCTCTTTCCTTAAGGGAGCTCAGAACTGTTTGGTTTTGCCAAATATATCCAAGGATTCTGTGAGTCCCAGCAATAATGGACATAGCCTGGCATTTTATAAAAGGAGATATCTAGCTTTGCAAATAACAAATGTCTCTTCACTGGAACTTATCATTAGATTTTTATTTAGAAAACAAAAGAAGGAACAGATGAGAAAAGGACATGGTTTTACCCTTTTACTATACATCAACTCTGCAAGCAGACATATATTTTAAATAAACACTATGTATTACTAAAATAAGTTTCATGTCTATATTTTATTGCCCCAATAAAGTATTTTCCATGTGTCTGTGCTCATTTTCCCTGGTTCAAACAGGTCTTCTTTCACTTAAGCTATCATATTTAAATGCAAAGGCATTATATAATTAAGAGAATCCACCAACTGAACTATTATGTTCTTATTAAGTAATCATTTGTGAAATACCCCCATCAAATAATGCAAACCAATCAAAAGGAATGGTCAGGAAGACAAGGACTAGCCAGGCGTTACAAGTGCAAAATTTAAGAAAAGTCTGAGTTTTAAATCACACTATTTTTTAAAATTAATTTATTTACTTATTTATTTTGTGGTACCAGGGATTGAACCCAGGGCACTTAACCACTGAACCACATCCCCAGCCCTTTTTATGTTGAGACAGAGGCTCACTAAGTTGCTTAGACTCTTGCTGAGGCTGGCCTTGAACTTGCAATCCTCCTGCCTCAGCCTCCTGAGCTGCTGGAGTTACAGGTGTGTACCACTGTACCCAGCTAGTCACCATTTTAAATGTAGAGAATGAATCTATTTGAAAAATAAATGATAAGAAATACAAATCAGGATGAAAAAATAACCACTATCTGGTGCTTGGAGACAAGTTCATTTCCTGCACTTACCAGTCCATGCTGGATTGGGGGAGGGGTGTTGCTGTTATTGTTTTGCTTGTTTGGTCCTTTTAGTTCCTCAAATAGTTAACACTCCAGTGCTTCAGCTTCTTTCTGAAGTATGAATTAAAGAGGTGAGAACATGTAACAAGAGTATACTAATTCTTCATTATCTGTTCATATGCTGGTTTGTTATACTGGCTTATAAAAAAATGGTTAAATTATTACAAAGCAGAGATTAGTTTATGAAAAACTAGAGACCCAAACAAAAGCTCAGAGCCACTCACTGCATTATTGACTTAATGGTGGGTCTTAATGAGCTATGAAACCACCCTCTGTTAAGAACACCGCTAGTTTACCAAACTTCACATTGTTTTCTCCTTTAAATGTTTCAAACATTGAAGTCATGGAGTAATTTGAATCCTTATTGATTGCCATCTCCTAGAGCTCTCTCTCCCAATGCCTGGTATGAAGCCAGTCTAAAATGTTTTTATTTTATTATGTTTGAATAAAAAAATAGAAGTGGTCACTGAAGGTGAGCTATGTTTTATTCTTCCTCCAGTTTAAAAAAAAAAAAAAAAGGATGTGTTTCACAAAATAGACGCACCTTTTAGTTTCAACTATTTGAAACTAAATAGTTTCTATCTATTTGATAGAGCTCTATTCAAAACCCATATTTTGGGCTACTTTCCCAATGATGAGAGTATTTTCATAAATATGAATTCTAGTTGGACCCACCATTTAGTCCTCTTAATGTTAGCCATGCCTGTATCCTTTTAAAAAAAAATGATAATCCAGTTATAATCTCTTAAAATCTGCCTAGAACAAAATACCAGACGGATAGTATTTAATCTGGATTAAATAGATTATAAAGACCATTAGTTTATTTCAATTCAACTATCCATTCAAAGTCCATTTTCAGCCATTTTTGTTCATCCTTCAGTATGTTGGTCCCTATTTTCCTCTGGGCTCTGGATGGGGCTACCATGTCTGTCCTCATGAGGAGACACAATGATTTTTAAATATCTCCATGTTTCCTAGGCTTGGTATGTGTGCCCACAGTGAAGCTATTTTAATATTAAAGTGTTAAAACATATAGATGTTGTTGGTATGTGCTTGAACACTAGACTGCTTCATCGATTAGTAGATGAAATGTTTATTATCATAGGTTTGGGTATGATCATGTATTTATAATCACTGACATGTTTGATATTTAATATATGGAAGCCATTATTACTTTCATTGAATTTTTCAATAAGTTTAAAAATTTTAAACTTTTTATAAACCAGACTCTAAATCTAAATATATCTTAGATTTGAACTTGCTGGGGGAGATTTTAAGTGTTCTCACCACCAAAAAAAAAATCAGTACTTTCAGAGGTGAGGAAACAGATAAAGAAGGATTAAAGTTTGGGGGTTTGGTTTAGTTCAGTTTTTGTTTTTACTTTGTGGTACTGGGAGAATTGAACCCTGGGGTGCTCTACCACTGAGCCACATCCTCAGCCCTTTTTATTTATTTCAACACAGGCTATAGTTGCTAAGGCTGGTCCCCAACTTGCAATCCTCCTGCCTCCGCCTCCTGAGTCACAAGAATCACAGGCGTGTGTCACCATGCCCAGCTGGATTAAGTTTTCTTGCCTCATGCCACATTTATGAGTAAAGCACTAGGATCCTAATTCCACTGTGACCCATGGAGAGTCTACCATCCCAGGTTGCCTCTGGCCTGAAACCACATCTCTGTGATCAAGTAATCTGACTCTAATAATCCCTGAGTTTCTTTCCAGAAACTGCTACTAATGAATTTCACCACCATATTATTCCATTTTCACCATTGCAATGTGATTTTACCATTGCATTATTCTTCACATCGATCATAGGTTTTTAAACTTGTTTCTCAGGCTCAACCTGACAGAACTTTTTCTCATCTACAAGCCCACAGAACACTTCGCCAAAGCCATCTGTTTCATGTGCTTAGTGTTGTACGTCTACCTCTCACACAACTAGTCGGTGTCAGAGAGTGAGCCCGAGAGGAATCAAACCCATCAGCTGATGCAGATCAGAATGCCCCCTAATGGATGCCCCTCTGTGTTTCTACTGGAAAATTCTGTATTCCAGCTTCTCATTTTATTGCACTAATGCATGACTAACTACCCATTGAATATTTACCTTTGGAAGTTCACATTATTTTTTTTTCCCTACCACATCTTGCCTTTATAATTGTTCTCTTTGATGTTTTTTCCTGATTATCTGTTTTTCAAATCCTGGGAAAATGTTTGACTTTACTTTCTTCATCTCCCATTATCTGCAAGGTCAATCAATTCTGCAGATTCTTCAACTGAATTTTCCTGCCCCCACCCCCAGCCCACACACACACCCATGTTTTTCAGTGCACAAAACAGGCTGACCAATAATTTTTTCATTGATCTTACATCTTCTGTCCTCCTTTTTCTCATCTGCCTGAAGCTATTTCAATTAATGCTCCTGTTGCTATGGCCTTCTTTGCTTAACTTCTGAAGTTAGCTTCTTCCTGTTTTCCAATTATTACAGTCTCATCTTGACCATTCAGTCTCCTCATATTGGTTCACCTGGTCTTTAAAACACAAGGCGTCTGATTTTTCCCTCTGTTGATTAGCTCCTCCTCATATATATATCTCACATGCTCTTTCCCTTTGTGTGATTCTCTGGGCCATTTTAAGAGAGACACGATACTCCAAGCAACTTTATTCAGCATGCATTTATTTAATCAGCATGCTGAACTAAAGGACAACATAATAGGTATATGAAAATTAAACTGATGGGTGAACTATCTTCTTATTTTTAAATAGCATTCAGGATGTTTTCCTTTCTTAGGAAAGGATCAACATAACTTAATTAACTAATATAAGTACCATTTCCTCTTTAAAATAACTATACTTGCAGGAAAGTCCCTTTATTCTCTACCAGCTAGAAGTTATGGATGACTTTTCAATAAGAATGGCAAAGCAATCACTTTAACACTGGACCTGATTTTCCACTTTTAAAAAACTTAGTCTCTATCAACATCTTGTTCTAAGTGAAGTTCATCATATTATTATCAACAACATCATTTTCTCCCTTTCCTTTACTGTATCCTCTTATTCTTGTTATTGATTTCTTACTTCAGGTCTGTGTACTACTTTATTTCCACTTAATTTATTCCTAGTATTAGTTTCCTGAGGCTGCTGTAACAAATTGCAAAATGATCTTTTGCTTCCTACTGTACTGCTGTACTTCTATTTTGCTGTACTTTTAGAGAGCACATTGCAGATGCTCAATTAATATTTGAAAAATACCTGCAGAAGTGTTGTCTTCATTTTTACCATAAAGTATTCATTATTTTCAAGGAACTGTGACCAGCCAACTACTGAATATACTGCCTTAAAAATGGTGACCTTGATGCCTTTAAAAGGACCCATGTAAGTGCTTGGTGATCTACCAAGACAGCAGTTATACCAAGTTCCTGTGTAATATTGACTGAATCAAATGAGTTCTTACCCAGCCTCCACCTGATTCTGTACTTCTCTACATGCTAGGTGAATCGACCTCTTCCACATTTATATATGAAGCCATGAATGGAATATTCATTTCTTTCTTCACCCTCTATTTCTTAAGATATATTTTGATGCCATGTGGTAATCTTTATTAGTTTCCTGTCACTGTTGTAACAAATTGCCACAGACCTGGGAATTTATTTAAAAAAAAACTTATCCATTCATGATTCTAGAGGCTAGAAGCCTAAACTTAGTATGGGTGGCCAAAATCAAGGGCCTCTTTGCCATGGAGACTTTAGGAGAGAATGAGAATGTGTCCCTCCAGTGCCTGGTGGCTGCTGGCATTCCTTGGCTTGTGTTTGCACACTCTGATCACTGACTTTATGGATCCACTCTGTGTGGGTGTACACATGGGCACGTGAGTGGGCCCTTTCCTCTTCCATCTGTATCAAATCCCCTCCCCCTTGTGATTGCACACTGGTAGGAGAGAATAATTTCATCTCAAGATTCTTACTGACATCTGCAAAGACCCTTTCCCTCTTTTAGGTAACATTTATAAGTTCCAGGGATTAGAACTTGCTATCTTTGGGTGGTCATTAATCATCTTACTACAGGCATACAAGAGATTAGCATAAGCCAGTATGCCTTAACTGTTAACTCCAGATAATTACAAATTGTGGGTCAGAAATTTCTACGTACCTGCAATTAAGTGATAACCAATATAAAAAGTATTAAAATCAGAGTCTCTCAAGTTCTTTTGCACCAAAGAAGAAAGAACTTAGGAAATACTCTGTTCATAGAATTTTAGTGCTAATGAAAATGGTAATTTAAATTATGCTAAAAATGTTTAAAAGCATAAACTCTTCAGGCATCCTCAGTGGAGAGCATTTTATTGATGGCTAGTTTTGGTAAAGCTGTTTTTAAAGGAAGATTATATCTGTATGGAGTCTACTGATACATAAAAACTCTATAAAAATAAATCACTTTTTGAAATTAAAAGTATATTCAAAAAGAATGTGGGCTGAACATCCCAGGAACATGCAGAGCGGAGGGGGAAGCCCTTTCAATTCTGGAATGTGATGATGTCAGGTGTAGGGGTCCAACTTGACGTGACTACAGCCATCTTTACCATAAGCTCCACTTTGCTTGGCAGGTGACCCTAGCACATATTCCAAACCTCCAGGACAAATGAAGTCCTTGAGGTAACAAGCCAAGCGTGGTTGCAGCCGCTGATGTCTGGACAGGTCACTACTACAGAGTCCACCTCTGTCTGCCACGGGGTGGAGGGATCCACATGTCTTCAAGTCTCCCAAGACATGCTTCTTATTGTAAGTCCCCAATAAACCGTGTCCCGTGCCATCTTGGATCTGCCTTTCCCTTCCTCTCAACAGCTTCCACCTTTGATGGTTGGTTCTCACACAGCCAGGCCAGGTTTTTTCCAAAACACTAGGTAAATGATTTTCCTAAACAACTAGGAAAAGAAATGGAGAATTCTCATTGTACATTAATCTTTTTGGGAAAATGTGCTATTATTAAACTGAAGTGTCAATGATTTTTAATTAAGAGAATTTTGGAGACCCAGATTCTGTTTTCTGGCAGTTTCTTAACAGTCTCTTTATGTCATGAAATCTCTAGCCTTTTTGGTTTGGGGGTTTTTTCCTTCAAACCTTGGAAGTATTTCAAGAACTGTTTTTGGTAGTAATTCAATGCTTTCCTGGCTGATATTGATTGAAATAATACACTTCAGAAAGGCATGAAATTTTAAAGAACTATTTTAAACTTCAAAACTGTTTCCATTTTATTTTGGTTTGACAGTTGAAAGTAGCTCTTATGTTATAAAAATTCTTTCACCTACCATTGCTAATTTCATAAAAAGGAAGCATTTGCTTACACAGAATTTTATACTTGGGATAAAGAAGGAAAAAGACTGAGAGAATACATGACAATCATGAAAATAATGTCAGGATATAAAATGTAATAGAATAATGTAGAATTTAGGTTGAGCTTATTGACATTAAGTCTCACTTTTTATTTTATATTTGTTTTTAATTTTGTTTATTGAAACTACACACTTGGCCAGTCTTGACTGTCTATAATAAGAAGCAATATTCAAACATTTTCTTCATGTATGAAAGAGTTAACACTGAAAATATCACTATAAATATGGGTCTATAATATTTTTAATTTTCTTTTTTCTATTAGTAGAACTTTAAATTCTCAACTCCTGTGGTTTCTCTGTGCCCCATTCTTATTTTCTCCAATTTCTCCCAACCCACTTAAAAACTGTACCCTCACAATGGGGAATACTGCTATTGGTCTAAGTGCAATCTGAACCTTTATTATTGAACAAATGCTTTCATCATGCATGCTTTACTCCTTCCTACTTTCATTCATTCAGAAAACATCAACTAGACATGTTACAGGCTTCAGATTGATACTGTGTGTGTAAAGAAAGATAAAACAAGGGGAACCCATAACCTAAAGGGTGAATGGGGTCATCGACATGAAGTTTTCCAACATCAGTCCTAGTACACACTAGACCCGATAAGCCTTTGTTGGGAGGGTCATTCTGTCCTATATTGTATAATGAGGAGCAGCATCCTGGCCTCTACCCCCAAGGATGCCAATGGCATCACCCCTGTTGTTACGACCAGAATGTTTCCAGACATTTTTGTCTCCTTTGGAGTAAAATTGCCCCAGGCTGAAAACTGTTATACACCAATGTGCCAGATTCAGTTATAATACACAGCCGAGGGTAGAAGAAAAGATCAGAGAAGCCTATCTAGGAAAGGTAGAATTCGAGCCAAGTCTTAAAGGGCATGCAGCAATTAGGCAGTTTCATAATCATCTCTGAAGCATTCCAAATAAAGGAAATTATCATATGCAAAACAGAAATGAGATTCTGCATCACTCATTTGCAGGTAGAAGAAGAAACTTACAAAATGTGGGTGCTTGAAAGCTAAAATTTAAAAATAGCCAATGAAAACAAGGGAGGCTGAAGTTGTAAGGAATGTCAGATCATGGAGCCGTACCAGGGAACAGTACCGTGTCACAGCAACTGGACTTGATCTCATAAAAATGAACAGCTGCTCTAGAGTGTCAGAGAGAACTGGGTTTTGAAAAGACGGTTTTTGTAACCCCATTAGACAGAAGGCTTATGAAATCATGCCCATACATCAAAGGTTTCCTCCTTTCAAATCTAAGGCACAGCAGAGTAATCACAGGTGTTTGATAAGTATTTATTGAATGCATAATCCTACGAATGCCCCTAGCACCTATTACCCCTGTGCTGTGTGGGGTCCTTCCCTCAATGCTCTCAGGAATGACGGAGCTGGGGAGGATTTATGTGATGGCAAGGATCCTGGAGGCAAGGAGATGGTTAGGATGTATTGAATGATTACAAGTTTCAGAAATAATTGGTAGGTAAGAGCAACACTAGCAATGCTCAGGCCCACGGATTCCTGGTGACATCAATCCTTCCAGTTAGTGTCAAAACTCCTGCAAGACCCCTCCTAATTTATGATGCAGTGCTCTTCTTAATACTAGCTTATCTCTCTTATATCATAGTTTCCATCTGTTTAGGTCCAGATTCCTCCTTTTTAAGTGAACATCAATATCCACCTTGTCTTCCTGGCTTAAGTTCTCTGGGGAGCAAATGAGATAATATCTAGCAGTTGCTCAGGCATCATAAAGGATCATCAAGGTCCATAGTTAAAATGAACACAGAAATATACATTCTGCCCCAGCCTGGCATATATTGATACTATACCAATTCCTTTTTAAAAACATTCCTAATGTTTTTGCATAAATTAGTTAAATGACTAGGGTTTGAGCATAAATAGGTAGGACTGACATATCATCGAAGTAAATGCAGAGAAGGCACCAACTATGTGAAAAAGTATTTGCTATCAAATAGTTTAGATATTTGGATTTTTTCTTCCAATCTCCAAAACAAATGCACAGACTTAAAAGTAAGAAATGAAAAAAATAACAGAATGAATCAAAAACTGTTACCCTAGGTAAATGTACGATTACACAAATGGTATGCCTCTACTTCATGTCCAGAGAAACAAGATGTATCCCATTTGTTTACAATAAAAATAAATTTTAAAAAAATTTAAACGTTAAAAAAAATTAAAAGTAAGAAATGCTAACTACTTAAAACTTTTATAAAGTTGTTGAGAATAAAGTGATCTCTAACCTCAATGAAAATTGGTTGAAACTTGCTTAATGTCATTTTAAAAGAATTTAATGTACATCCAACTTTGAAGTGAGTCAAGCATATATAGATTTTATGTTAAAAATTTCTATACTGTTAGTAAATACATTGTGACCAAGGATCTTGTCCTTTGTTTACATAGACTTTGTCTATTTTTTATATGAAAAACTGATGGAAATGCACCATCAACACGCTACTGATGGCCCCCTTCAAATTCATCCAATCTTAATGGTGCATTTCATTTCTCCAATTTACAAATGAAATTCTGAATCTCATTTCTGTATTGTAGACTGTATGCCCTAACACCCAACATGATGTCATTTGTGATTTTAATTAGAAATTTCTCCAATGCCTTCCAGGTGTGAATATCTAGTTTAAAAATAATTCTAACCTCCCAGAAAATACCAGAGATTTTTATTTATTTATTTATTTATTTATTTATTTAATTTTTAGCTCTGCTGACACGTATCTGAATGAGATAATTTAGCTTATTGAATGGTTATCTCACAGTTACATGGTCTACACGGGACTATAAAATGACCAATCATTCCTGCAGAATAAATTAGTTTTACTTCTCATGCCTTCTTTACCACAGCATATGATCAGTTCCAATCAAAAGCATTTGTCTTGGCAAATGAAAAGCCTATTGTTCAGGGTAAGTTCAATTGTTTATGTTACTGAGTCTTGCCCACATTCCCCACAGAATTCATAAATATTCTTTCCCTTTGTCTTTCACCTTTTTGCCTGGAATCCTAAATTCCTTTTTATCCCTGAGGCTGGAAGCCAGATTTTCAAACATCCCAAGTTCCAATTACACTCAAACTTATGAGCCTGCAGTCTCTGTGGGCATGTGCGTGAAAACATATCCATCTATGTATTTCTTTTAGTATTTTTTGTTATTAAAATTTATTAGTTTTACTTTTTTGTTCAGGCATTCATTTACATGGAGTGAAATACAAATTTACAGAGCAGGCACTACCAATGTTCTGCCTTGAAACTATAAAAATTTTCAATAGAGCATTTATAGAGTATCTAATTCTAAGGAAAACAACTTCCATTTGAACACCAAAACATGAAACTGTCAAAAGCATATTCCCCTGGAACTCAATGATCTGACACACATGCTTTTATTAGGCTTTAATTAAATATTACATTCTAAGCACAATGAATGACAATTTTGGTACAGCATGGTAAACAATTCTTTTGGATTCTAATTTATAGTCTATTAAGGGCCCTTTTACTATATATTGTATTAATCATGGTTTAGGGGGTTCATTTATTCCTCCCTGAATTTCTGATACTTCTACATCTGTGTCCTTGATCATTCTGACAGAGACTGACCTTCTTGCTAATTGCAAGAGATAGCAGACTCACCCAGGAGTGTACCTTCATGTGCAAATCAACCAATCCAAAGTCCATAGCCAGACAAATTTATTGGGCTCTCCAGAGCTCCCACATTCAGGTCAGTATCCCTTGACCATGGACCAGGCGCCCAACAAATAGTGGCAGCCCCTATACCTGAGGCTGAAATTATTCAAACCAGACAATCCCAAGCCTGCTTATCCTGCCTCACCTGTTATTTCCTACAGAAACCGTAAAAAGACTCTTGCTCATATTTCTTCTTACTCCTCCCCCTCCTGATTGACCCCATGCGGCCCCAAGTGGCCGTCATGGAATGGTGCGCCCCTTCCTCTTGGGAACTATCAGCAGCAAAGTACTCCTTGGCAGTCATCTCCTGATCTACTGGCTTCAACATACCTGGATAATAATAAAACCTACATTTCAAAACAAGACCAATAAAAAGTGACATTAATGTTTTTTTCCTTGGACAAGACGTGCCTTTCGTGGTACAAACTCAAGACAACAAACATGACTTGTCAAAGTACAAATTCAGAGCTCTTAGTTAAGGGGTTGGGGAGAAATTGCTCAAATTCTGTGTTTGAGAATTACTATGTTATGCATTGCTAATGTCAATTTAGTCTAAGACAAACCACATATGTGATGATGGTACTATGAGATTATACCACCTGGTTACTTATGTCATAATCATCTCAGCTTGTATACTTTTATGATGTTCCCATATCAACAAAATTTCCTAATGATGCTGATAGATAACAAACAGGAGCAGTAGGAACCTGATTTTAAGGGGATAGTTCTATAAACTGGGCCCACTGGGCTGATCCCACCGATCTTCCATTTAAAAAGCAATTTACCTGCAGCCCTGCCTGGCTTAAGTCAGTAAGTATGACTTCAGCAAATATCCTGTTATCTGCAGGACAAATGCAGGCCCAAAAGATTCCTCCCACCCTCCTCGCTAAGGAGAACACAAGTCACAATGAAGGGGGTACTTTTTACACAGACCAGATTCCAAAATTCAGGGAGATATGAGGGTTAGAAATGGTTAGTGCGGGTCAAAGTGATCCAGATTTGCTTTGGACCTTCACCATGCACAGCGGGAACTTGAAAGTCTGAAGAGATCCTGTGGTCACTCAACAGATAGACCTGGGTGGGCTCTCTGGAAACTTCCCTGGATCCCCCAACAAAACCGAGGGCGAGAGGGGCCCACCATCCTTCTCCTGCCCTGAGAGTGTTGCCTTTTCCCCATTTTCTCTCTCTTCTAATAAACTCACATCTACTACTTTGAGTGACATGTCAGAACTCTTAAGAACCAGTGAGAGAGGACCACCGTGACTACCTCAGTTCTGCAGCAGGTCCTTGCTCGATAGCAACGCACTGCATAACATATCCCTGCCTTGCACGACTGTGTAAATATGGAGCGACAGGTTGACTGATTGCCTTTCCACGTGGTATTAACTTTTTCCTCACTATACTTCCTTTTTTGCCATCTAACCTCTTTTATTGCTTTTTAAGGAATTTGTTTAGGAAGATTCCGTTTATGTAAATTATCTTGGTGACCTCTTCTTCTCCTTCTTTGGACAATGGTTTTACTGCGTACCTCCTTTTTCTTCCTGAATTTCAATTCCTTTCCTCTTGGGCGGGTGAAGATGGCAGGGGACTGTGCTCGGATCTAACGCCGATGCTTTTCTGACCATTTTCTCACCAGATCATTTTCTCATCCATCTCATCAAGGTTTCCCTAACAAATACAGGCATGCAACTCCAAACACATTTTGACCAAAACTGTTCTTTCTTCTGCCTTTGGGGTGCACCTTCTTTCAGGTAAAGTGTCCATGATGACCTGCCAACTGTTGTCTACCTCTCTCTACTTTTTACATCAAGCAGTGCCCCCTTAGGTTGTAGGTAAAACTGTAGATTATAAAAATGTGCTGCAATACAGTTTTGCCTTCTTCCATATCTTTTCTGGCATTCTGAGTCACTGATCTCTAGAGAGGTATTTCCCTTCTTGACTGTCATCTGGTCTTATTGCTGTATTCCATCTCTCAGAACTAAATGAAGAAGAGTCATCCCAGATTCGGGCCTATCATATGACAGGATCTTTGATCTCCCTCCCCTCTCAAAGAGCATGGCTTGTCTCCTAGGGGACTTCACAACATTCAACACATCTTTCCCATTTATAGGATGAGTATGTGTCCATTTCCTTACTTCCATAAAAGTTGGGTTTTTACTATTTTTTTTTCTTGTTTTGCTTTTTCTCCAATGGTTTTTGAGGCAGAGGAGAAATTACCTATTCTCTGTCTTCTTCAACCTGAGGCACCTGCATATCTTCTTCTTTTTAATGAGGCAAAAGAACTATATAAATGCAATTATGGCAAGATCCATACCCAAAAACTAGTTACTATGGGTAAGAAAATTGATAATTATCTGTAAAGATGACACCTACATGAACTAAAATAATAAAACTACTTTCTCTATGCATACAGTATGAATTTATTTTTATGTCATTTGATTTTCACAATAACCTTGTGAATCAAGCAAATATGGGGTTTTTTATTGGCATATTACAAAGGAACAAGCCATGTCTGAAAACAAATTTATGACTTGCTGTAGTCAGGATTAAAATTCAAATAATTCATATTCTAATGTCATTCCTTCTAAATATCTCTGCTTCTTAAAATTTACAATATGCACTAAACGTAGGAGAGGATATGTTATTAACAATTACTTGACCTCAAAGGGAAATTAAAAAGTAAAATTACTAAGTCTTAGCCAGAATCCTCTTGGATAAAATTACAAAATCCCAATTCAAACCAGCCGAAGGTAGATGTGGAAAGCTAAATGACGCCCCCCTGAGGATGTCCACGTACAATCCCTGGGACCTATCAATATGTTACCTTGCATGGCAAGAGAGACTTTGAAAATGTGCCGAAGGATCTCGAAATGGAGAAAGTATCCTCAGTTAAATGGGTAGGCATGATATAATTGCAAGGGTCCTCACAGAAAGGATGTGGGAGAGGCAGAGTCAGGGAAAGTGATATAATATTGGAAAGAGAAAGTACACGTATGAGTGAGACAGAGAGATCCAAATACATACCACTCCCTTTTAAGGTAGAGCTGGAGACCATGAGTCTACACAGGCAGCCTCAGGAGCCTGGAAAGACAAGGAAATCAGTTCTCCCTTCTGCCCTCCAGAGTGAAGGTAGTTCTGTTAACCCTGTAATCCCAATTTCAGACTTTTGACTCAAGGACTATAAAATAATATTTATATAATCTTAAGCCACTAAATTTGAAATAATTTATTACAGCAGCAAGAGGGAACTGAAAAGCATGGAATTTACTAGTGCACAACCCTGAAAGGGGCAAGCCCTGGATAGGTAGGGGTATGGCTGGATTTCTTAGATCTCCAAACGTATATTTCACTTTATTCTGATAGCTATTCCACGTAGCTGGGAGATGCCGCTGGCAGCTTCCATCTCCCATTTCCTCACATCAGTCTCATTAAGGACTAAGGACATTCTTCTCATGCCCACCCATGTACAATGTGCCCAGGGCGTCATGCTGTGATTCTTTCCAGTTGACATCAGAGGCCCGTGGAGTCAGCGCACCTGATGGACAGCCTCACAAAATTCACATAAAGGTTCCCAAAAGAGAAAAAATATTCAGCAGACAAAAATGTAACTCCATTTCATCCTTGTCTTCTTAGCATGTGCACATGCACACACACGCACGCACCACATCTACTATATAAAGTACTAAAAATAATCCTGTAAAATAATGCGAACTTTCCATATGCATCTAAAAGCAATTAATCCTGCTAAGGTCTGACCTGTGGTCCGCCCTGGCTCTCAGTCCAGTGCCTCTGGCTGATGTGTATCTGTCAATGAGATCCAGAAGTGTTGAGTTGGGTCATCGGAACCAAGTGGTCATCTCAACCTCCCACACATATTATATATACTTCCCATGGAACAACTGATTGACTACAATGAAAATTTCATTTTTAACAGGAAAGAAGGAAAGACAGTCCGGGGTCATCAAGTTTTTGTTTGTCATGCATTCTGGGGACAGGGAGTACCTGGGCAGCCCAACTCTGCCCCTGCTCTATTTGATCCCAGAACCTGAGCTGCATCATCCTCCATCTTGTTAAAAAGGCACCACAGTCAGAGCTGGTCATCAGCACAGGATCAATCCCAGACCGCCACTGTTCCAAAATGGGTTTTTTAAATAATAAAACTTCCTGTGGTTGATTCACAGTGTTTCACATCCCCAGCCTATAAACAAAAAAACAGATTTTTCTGTCTGTCAGCTCTGCCTGTTGTCTAGTGCCTGAGAACAATGGGCTGGTTTGATAACAGGAGCTCTTTTGTCTCCAAGCAGCATCTAGTAGTTGGCCTTTGCAAAATCAGTAAATGTTACTTTTATTGTGTAGTAAGTCCACATCAGGAGGTGTATCAGGAGCCCAGGGAATCAAGTCTCGGTTAGGAAAACAATCGCCTTATCTTTAGAATTTGTATATAATTTTAAGGTTTTGCTTTGTTCTCATTAATGCACATTTGATATAAGAAAAATTAAATTACTGAATTGTAGATGTGTTTTTTCAATTGAGGACTGAACTATTTTCAAAGCTATATTATCTTATTAATTTATATAATAATAATATCTTTAAATTGTTAAGTTCTTAGGCTGAGAAAGTATCAAATTTTACTGGATGCTGCTATGCTGTGCTATTGTTTTTCTTTTCTTGGATTTGTGACAGAACAATGCCGTGAAGGATGAGTGGGCATGTTTGCAGCCACACACACTAACATCTCCTTAGCAGCCAATATCATAGCAACCTGCTGTGAGCCGGTTTTTATCAATCGACTTTAAAGATGAGTCTGTTAAGAGAATTTGCAAGAATGGCATTGGGGAACGTAACAAAAGGTACCTTACAAAGAGGAAACTCAGGCTGAATTCACATTGGGGACTCTTTCCATCACTTTCAAGCCATTCGAGAAAGCTAATCCATTCACAAATGTTTAAAAACAAGGAGAAACATGCCCTGGCAAATGACAGAAGCCTCATGAGACGATAAACTGTAACATCCCTAAAGCAGTCTGGAATTGTTTCTCGTACATCAACACATACAAATATCCATCTAATTATGTATGTATTAAGTTATCTGCAAGTGACTGATAAGATTTGATGATGACTTGCAAGTTTGATATTAGAAATAAGCTACTTATATTGGATATGTTAAGCTCACCTTTTAAAATTCCATGAAAGCTCTATTAGAAACAGGTGGGCTTCTGAGAGTTAATGTATATTTGGCTTGCTAATCTCTCATCTCTCTTTTCCTTGCACTGTGTATGGGGATTGATTTCAGATCCTAGAAGGAATGAACACAGAACTATTTTACAGTCATTAGAAATCTATACTAATGACATCAATACTTTTCTTATTTATCATGATGCTTCTTTAATCTCTGAACACTTTCCTGGTTTTGAACAGAAAACAGCAAAATTAAAACCAAGGAGCAATAAACAATTGGAGTGTGTGTGTGTGTGTGTGTGTGTGTGTGTGTGTTTCTCACATGCACACATGCATTAAGGCAACCAGAAAAAAATACGCTTTTGTTCTGCTCACCAATACTTCAACTATTCACATTTTTGACCAAAATGTTTAAGAATACATAATAAATTGCAATGAAAATAGCACCAAAGAATGAAATTGTCAAATGCTATTTTTTTCACCGATGCCTTTCGCCCGCTGTATGTAGTGGATATAGGCATTCAGGACCATTTC
Organism: Sciurus carolinensis; assembly: GCF_902686445.1. NCBI lineage: Eukaryota > Metazoa > Chordata > Mammalia > Rodentia > Sciuridae > Sciurus > Sciurus carolinensis. The sequence continues at coordinate 10,412,077 of NC_062228.1, forward strand.
ATGTTCTAAAACAAAATGTAATAAAGATTCATTTTACCAACCAGGTAAAATGCCTCCAATGAGATCAGGAAGGACAGATTTTTGGATTTCATGCTGTTAACCACTTAAGTCCAAACCAAAGATACAAATCTATTCATTATTCATTCAGTTTGAGATACTGACATAAATTATTTCATTAAATCCAAAAAGGTTATGAAAGTATGATTCTTATGTGTCCTGTGTTCAAGAAATAGTTTTGGGGTGGTTTTGTTTTGTTTTGTTTTGTTTTTTCCCTCTTGGTGCTACAGACTCTCCCAGGGGCTCAACATTTATCCAGAAAACATATTTTAGAACAGACAACTACTTGTGACTGCTGGGTAGGCTACATCTGTCATCCTCAGGATTCTTCCCTGTTATCATCATCAACATGTCATTCAGAGAAAAAGGGTAGATTACTCAGTCCAATCTCATTGCTCTACAAGAAAAAGTATTTAGCCATGAATTTTGTATGTCAACCTAGTATACACAAAAAAAGTTCATATTTTCATTTTCAGGATTTGGACTTTGGGGACTTTACTGTGCAGCCCATGAAGGACTCTGACCGTTTCTGTGGTATAGCAAAGACCTTGCCTGGCCCAGGAACAAAGAGATAAATCGAGAATGTAACCACCAGAGTCCCAGTAGCTCACAATTGAGTTCTCTTCCCTGTTGTAATAAAAAGAACATTGAAAGTAGGAGATGTTTAGAGAAAAGAACAGACTGCAGCATTTTGCATCCAGGTAAATTATGTTTTCTTTCCATAGGAGTCTCCGGAGCCTACCCACTAGAGACCCAGCAAGCACTGTGTGCTAGAAAGAGTGTATGGCTGCTGTGTCTCTGCCTCTGAATCATGGTACAGAACGCTCTCACCACTTCCACAGGTCATTTGTTCTCTCGAGGCTTAAGAGAGGAAGGCTGCCTGCAAAGCCAAGGATGGTGCGGAATGCAGCAGGCAGCCTGTTCTCTTCCCCCACGTGGCCTCCTTCCCTAATCAGAGTGCCAAACAGTTCACCTTCCTATCAGTTTTCACACATAGGAGATGTGCCCCGTTTGCTGTGAATATATCGAAGAGTTGACAAAGATGGACAATTAGAAAGCATTCATCCAAAGCCAGAAAGAGAAGGCTGATTCCCCAAGCAGTGGGTAGAAAGCCAGTGGAGATAGAAGCTGGGAACCCCAATCAGGGCATGAGAGGTGGATCTCCACTTGACCTGGTGGATGCTAACCTGTGCACCAACCACACTGCCCATTTTGGGTGTTGTCTTAGTTCCTTCTTGCTGCTGTAACAAAATACCTTAGGTTGGGTCCTTGATAAACCACCAAGTTTCTTCCTCAGAGTTCTGGAGGCTGAGAAGTCCAGGATCAAGGGGCCAAGAGGTTTGGTGTCTGGGGACTTACCCTCTGCTTCAAAGATGACACTTTCTCACTGTGTCCTCACATGGTGGAAGAGCAAAAGGGGGAAACCTGCTCCATCAAGCCCTTTTATAAGGGCACTAAGGCCATACAGCTAGTGAATGGCACAGACTGGACCTGACTTTGGAGGTCCTGACTGGAGCACCAAGTTTTAAACTCCACCCTGCCCTCTCCACTTCTGCCATAGGAGATGGGATCTGCTTTCAGGCCTGGGAGACGGGGATTTCTGTTTTATCTACAATAACTGAGAGGGTAGGAAGAAAGGGTTCCTGAGGTCTGTGTCCTAGTTAAATGTGCCATGACCAAGCAGTAGAAGAACCAAGCACCAAAAACACTCCTGAGGCACTATGATCCAATGCGCCTACCCTATAAATGGTAAGATATTTAGTGATTTATCCATTTGGGAAGTGGCTTCAGATGTCCTGTGAAGAGTAAGATATTTGAAAAGGAAGACAGATGTTTCTAAAGTAAATACAGGAAAAAGTAAATAACAAGAGGGATACACTTTTTATTTCCATTTGGGACCAATTTCTTACTGAAAACTTCTAATATTAAAATTAAAATCTAGAACAAGCATTTTCTCATGTCTTTTAAAAAGAAAAATCATTACTAATTTTAAATTTCTTTTATCATGTCAAATATCTTCTGGAAGAAAAAAAAGCTTTCCCAGCATCTAAACATTCTTCTTTAAGCAGACTCCGAAATAACATTGAGTCTTTTGAAAATTTTTTTTCTAATCTATATTTTTAATTAATTTTAATGGGTGTGTATTGTAATTAGTCCACATAGTGGGACATATCATCTTTATATTTCTCACAGTCTTTGGAGAAATTAATTCACATTTGATCTCTCCAGTGGTATTATATTCTCCTTACAGGCTGTGGCTGTTTCCCTCACATGTATATTTTTAGATGTAGAAAAAGCAGGCATTCAATAAATGTTTAATAAATACATTGAACTTATTTCTAGAAACCAATTCTGTAAATAATGTTATACTGAAAATACTGTACATAATGTTACAAAATTCTGCTAAGGATGTTCAGGCTACTGTAAAGGATAGCACTTCCAAATTCCCCACAGAATGGAATGAAATTGAATTTATTTGGGTTCCATCCAAACAGGCTTTTTCATATGTACATTCTAGAGAAGCCTTCAGTAAAGGAAGGAGAGTGATACATCTCCATTGCTAGATGTATCATAGCTACATGTAAAATATTCGCTGTAATTTTTGTAGGAGTGCATTGCAACATATGGACAATCCCACTCAGATTTTAAGTTCCTGATGATGGTGGAGAGCAGACACAAACGTACTATTAGTTCTCTATCCCCAAACATGGTAGTTTTAAACAAAAAAATTTTCTTAGGACTCAATTTGCAGATTGACCTGGGGTGGCAGGTGGTCATCTTGTCTAGGCTGGTTGACCTCTGCTGATCTTGGCCAGTGGCTCACATGTCTGTGGCTTAGCTGGAGGGTGTGATGTAGGCTGCACAACTGTTTTCCATTTTTTTCCTATGACCAGTGACATGCTTCTCAAGGCAGTGTCAGAGGCACGGCAAGGCAAGCAGAAACATAAAAGGCCTATGCACAAGCCTTCCCAGCTCTGAACAAGCGCAGTTACACCAAATAGTTCTCTTGGTTACATGGTAACCAAGGATGTGGATACAAAGACCAGCAAGGAAGTGGACGCACTAATATTTCACCTCTGACTCTGGGTGCCCATGCTCCATCAAAATGCTTGCTAATTTTACATGCTGCTAATTTTAGTGTGCACGCTACACTCATGCTTTTCTAAAAAAGCAAATCAAGAAAAAATAGGAAAGCAATCTTTCTATCAACTAGATGGGTAGATTCAGCAGATTTTATGGGTAATTAAGCCTTTAAATGAAGATTTAGGAGTACAAGTTTGTTCAGTTCTTTCATTTCTGCTACTGGAATAACTGAACTTTATTCAAAGCAATTTTAAAAATCCATATATTTTTAAATGAAAAGTGTATTTTACAAAAGCAAATTTTAAAAGAGCACAAAAGATTTTTCAAAAATCAGGTGTTTGAATTTCACTGGCAATACAAAATATTTAGCTGTACCTTAATCTTGAATACAAATTACTACTTGTCTAGCAAAACAGATTTATGTTTTTAAAATCTAACAGCCAAATATTTCCTAAGATTCAGTTTATACATCATGTACCAACCTTTCAAACAACATTCAGCTAAAAAAAGCCAAAATAAAGCCAATAAACTTAGAACAATGTAACATTTCTTTTACTTATTTAATTGATTATATTTAACCTCCTGTTTACCTATAGTAGTTCAGTGTTCTTATTGAAACTTTTTAAATAATTTTTTTCCTAAGGCAGTGTCAATATAAAAAGCACTAGGTTTATTTTCCCAGCTGTGGTTACTGCCTTCCAGCTCCTCTGCAGAAACAGCTCTCCATGTGCAGGAACTTGGGGCTTGACCAGACCAGATCAATCAGACAAAAAATGAATGCATCATCCCCAGTGATTCCGGATTTGAAAATACAATTATTTAGAGTGGACCCCTTCAACAACCCTAGCACGTCAAAGACTAAATTAGAGATTTATCTATTATTTTAATTATTATTTACTAGAGGCTTTGTTTTAAAAATCACAGTTATTCTTTTACAGATTAAATGTATAAGTCATAATGTTCCTAAAATGCAGTTCATGCATAAATTCTCATTATTATTAAAAGTTGTATTAAGCATCCGCCTCGTGGCAAACTTTATGGCTCATCCTGGGAATGCAGAATCTATCAGGTAGGATCTCTGTTCTCTAGTTGCTCAGAGAGGGTTGAATTAGTGGTCTCTTTTAGACCATAAGAACAGCGTTCCAAACCCATTTTTCCCAGGCTATTTTAAATCCCTTTCAATTGCAGGGACACAAATTTCACAGATGCTTCTGCACAGACCACCATTTTGCAGGAAGCAAGTGCAGTATGCAATGGACAATCATGAGAGTTCTCCAGATCCTCTGGGCTTCCACCATCTTATATTCCAACTGATGCTGAGATAACCAGCTCGGCGAGAACTCTCTTCCCAGTTTCTTACAGACGTCCCCTGACATCATCTGCACCGGCTGTCCTAACTGACTTCCCCAGGGGAGTCAAGGGGATGCACAGGTCCAAATGTGCAGCGCCAGCAAAGTACACCCCCTAGGGAGAATGGGTGAGTGAAAAGATGGGATCCAGCATGTGAATTCCTCCCTGCTTCCCCGAAGTTGGTCACAAGGTAGTTTATGAAGTTTTTTGAGTACTCGTTTCATGGATCGGACGAGGAGTGGCACTCAGCAAACTCAGCAACATCAGCACAAAAGCCACTCTCCCCAGACCCTCCCCTCCCTTTCCTCTCTCCCTCTTGGCTCAATCAGGTTTCCTTTGGAAATAGCACCCTCTGCCTCAGGTTCTGCTTTCTGGAAAACTCAGAAGGGGACACGATAAGAGAGAAATTTGTCGCGGGAGTCTCATGGAACGAGTTAGATGTGAAACAGAAGAAAATAAGCAAGAAATGAAGTTCTGTTAGAGAAGGCAAAAGGAGATACTGAAAAAGGACACTTACAAGTCTAGCCCAGGGATGAATGAGAGAGGAAATCATCTGAATCACTGTGGGCACTGATCATACTCTGAAGAACCAGTCATCTTACTTTGAGGTTTCCTCTGTTGTAAATCTTTTTTACTGAAAAGCTCCTGAAAAACAAAACTCATTAGAGAGTGAAGGTAATGGGTCTCTTCCAAAATGTCTACTGTTCACTTTTATTGCCATGTTACCGCCGGCAGTACTGAGAAGGCGGTCCCTCTCCGATAGCAAACGGCTGGATCAGTGTCTTTCCCCAGAGATAAATGAAGCAACAGTGTGGTAAAAAGCTCTTGATTTCAGGAGGTGAACAGTTGGATCTTTAATTACAAAGGACTGAAATCCATTACAACACAACGGGGAGTGTGTTTAATTTGCAGAGAGAGAGAGAAATAGCTGTTTTTTGTGGCTTAAATGACCTTAACACAAAAGCCCGACAGTCCCCACTTCTGAAGGGCAATGTGTGACCTCCACCCCAAACACACAGATGGAACCCAGGGCCAGGAAACGCTTCCTTTGGCAAACCAAAGCCTATGGCATGGCCCAGCTTCCTGTCGCAGGCCTGGTTCACCATCAAGCATCAGCTTCATGCTTCAGAGGAGCACTGGGCCCTTTGGCCCGTTGGTAGGGACAGAGTTGTCAGAAGGCAAGGGAGGATTGAGCAGAATGTGGGGCTTTGATCTCTACTTTCTTCTTCAAATATGCCACTTCTCTGGATTTTTGTTTGAGGAGAGTGATACTCTTTTATCTTACTAAAATATTTTTCAGAGTCTGCTACCTTAACAACCCAAAGGATGCTCTGAAATCATCTAACTTCCTTTGCTCCCAGTTCTTTCCCGGTGAGTCTATGCCACTGGTACTAAAGCTTTTGACTCAGCAAGGTTGCCTTGGCTGAACAAATAGGAACGTGTTCTTTGTGAACTCAGTGTTGCAAACACCTTTAAATAATTCAAAAGGGAACCAAAACGGCACTCATTTTGCATTTTAACATTTATTTTTATGATAACACTGAGGGACAGAAGGAGTCATGTCTGACTCGGTGTTTCCTTACAAGTGGAGAGTGGAGGAACCCCAGTCAGTTTACACTCAGCCCTACGTCAAGTCATCATATGCTTTCTCCCAAGAGGAATATGAGGCTAATCAAGGGAAGGTGCCAGAAGGTATGGTCTTATGGCACCCTCCCACCCGCCTCTTCTCCTTCTCCCTAAGGCAGGTCGCTCAGGGACCTCTCCCATCCTGTGATATGAGACCTCACTGGAAATTTCATTTCAAGTTGATTTGAGGATAATCCCACACACGCTGTAGTTTGAACTTTTTAAATTAACACGAAATATTTTTGTTTTTATGACATACAGTGTGAAGTTTTAATTCATCTATATATTGGGTAATGATCAACATGAGATCATTAGCACATTCATCAGCTTAAACTTTTACATTTTCTTCTTGGTGAGTGCACTCAAAATCCTCTCTTGGAGCCCTTTGGAGATATAAAATGCATTATGTTAGTTAGACTCACTCTGCTGTGACACAGACACCCTCCTAATTTTAATACTGTTCCCATTAGCCAGCCTCTTCCCATCCTGTTCCCTTCCACTCTCCCCAGTCTCTGATTACCAGTTGGTTTTTGGAAAAGGAACCAAAAACGGACATGGGAGGGTCAGGAGGACAATCTCATGAATAAATTATACTACGAAAACTGGGATAGCCACATGCAAAAGAATAAATCTAGACCCAGTTTCTCACCAGTTGCAAATATCAACTCAAAATGTATTAAAGACTTATATGTAAGACTTGAAATTATTAAATAACTAGAAGAAAATTAGGGAAGTGCTTGAGGATACTGGCCTAGGCAAAGATATTTTCAAGATGATGCTCATTCTTCATCTGCAGAGGATTCTCTTTAGAACCACATCTCTTTTCTTTCAAGAAAATCTGGATCTCAAAACATGATCAATTTGATTTTATGGACAAATATCAAAGCCACTTTTAAATGGTAATTCTAAAACATGTTTTTGTTGAACACCTTCAGTGAAATTACTGATATTTTCTTACTTGGTTTAGGTTATATTTCTAAAGAAAAAAAGTCAGCATAACAAAAGTCCATAGAAATTTGCCTTTGTATTTCTAAAAGAAGAAAAACCTATAGACAAATGTTCACAGCAGCTCTGTTTGCAATAGTTAAAGACTGAAAACAAACGAGGTGTTTTCACTGACTGAATGGTTAAACACACTGCACATCCACACCGTGAAACGCTACTCATCAGTAAATCACAGAGTTGGAAAATACGTTGGGACTACCAGGGGCTGGGAATGAGAGCATACAGAGGAGCCAGGTGGATGTAGTTATAAAAGGTAACACCAGGGATCCTTTTGAAAATCCAGCTGTTCTCACCCTGACGGTATGAGTGGATACAGCAACCTACCCTTGTGATAAAATTGCATAAAACTAACTGTACACACACAAGCACCGGTAAAAAGGAAGACATCTGAAAAAAACTGGTGAACTATGTCAATGTTATTTTCCTATGATATTGTCCTATAGTGTCACAAAATTGTAACCACAGGCAAATCTAGGTAAAGCATACACAAGATGTATTTTCTTACAACTGCATGTGAATCTGTAATTATGTCGAAGTAAGAAGTTTAAGAAGATGATAACACATTGAAATATGCTTTTTTTCCTCATCAGGAAATGATCATGGTCCATGTTGTGATCAGAAATCAAATTTGTAATGCAAATCAAAACCACCCTAAGATTCCATCTCACCCCAATTAGAATGGTGATTATCAAGAATACAAGCAACAACAGGTGTTGGCGAGGATGTGGGGAGAAAGGTACACTCATACATTGCTGGTGGGGTTGCAAATTAGTGCCGCCACTCTGGAAAGCAGTGTGGAGACTCCTTAGAAAACTTAGAATGGAACCACCATTTGACCCAGCTATCCCACTCCTTGGCCTATACCCAAAGGACTTAAAATCAGCATATTACAGAGATACAGCCACATCAATGTTCATAGCTGCTCAGTTCACAATAGCCAGATTGTGGAACCAACCTAGATGTCCTTCAATTGATGAATGGATAAAGAAACTGTGGTATATATATACAATGGAATATTACTCAGCCATAAAGAATGATAAAATTATGGCATTTGCAGATATCATGCTAAGTGAGATAAGCCAATCTCAAAAAACCAAAGGAGGAATGATATCACTAATAAGTGGATGATGACACATAATGGGGGGTGGGAGGGGTTAGTGTTAGGGTTAGGGTGAGGGAGGGGGGCAAGAATGGAGGAAGGAAGGACTGTATAGAGGGAAAAGAGTGGTGGGAGGGATGGGGGGAAGGGAAAAAATAACAGAATGAATCAAACAACATTACCCTATGTAAATTTATGATTACACAAATGGTATGCCTTTATGCCATGTACAGAGAAACAACATGTATCCCATTTGTTTACAATAAAAAAAAGAAATCAAATTTATAACCACATAAAGAGGGGTGTGTAAAAGTGAAGGAAATATTTTCAGTTCTGTATCTAAAGTTCTATTTTAGACAATATAATATTTTACACATATTCAATTCTGTCTGTTTATAAATCCTAGGAGTAGCCTGACTTTGTTCTTGGTTGGTTGGTTGGTACTGGGGATTGAACCCAGAAGTGCTTTACCACTGAGCTACATCCCCAGCCCTATGTATGTATGTATCTATGTATCTATGTATTTATCTATCTATATCTATCTATCTATCTATCTAGAAATAAGTTCTAAGTTGCTGAGGCTGGCCTCAAATTTGTGATCCTCCTGTATCAGTCTCTCAAGTCACTGGGATTACAGGTAAGCACCATGGTGCCTGGATCGCTGAACAATTTTTAACCCTGATTCTCAAACTATTTGTTTTATTTTATTTGGAGTCTTTTTAAAAAGTAATTTTCATAATTTAATCATGAGAGTAATGATTTTTTTGTTTTTATCTATTACCTTCGGTGTCAAATGGGATAGGAAAGGGGGGAGTCTTCCTTGACCCTATTAAACTGAACTTTCACTCCAATTACTGAGGCAGAGTTAACTGTACCCTTTGTGGGCACTGCCAAGAAAAATGTACCTTTCTTTCATTTCAGAAATGTTAAAGCAGGAGAAGCCAGCATTCTAAGCCCATGAAGCCTCTCTTGTATCTACCTTGAACACTCTGAGACAAGTGAACCAGATTATTTTAATTACAAGAATGTGAGTTGATATTAAGGAAATTTATTTAAACCTTTAGTTAAAATCCTGTTTCTGAAACTCAAGTAAAGCAGACTTTTATCCTTAATAGCCAATCCATGATTAGTACTGAGTCCCTAATATTCAAAATAATCATTCAATTCATGCTCTCTACTTCTTTTATCTAGTTGTGATGACAGTATTGCTAATTAACTAGAAAGAGGACAGAACTAAGCCCAGGTCAATTATCATGATTTATGTACTTTGATTAGTGTGTGGGAATAGGAACTCTAATAGCACTCACTGTGATCTAATTTTAAATAATAACCAAGCCAAGCAAAAAATAATCTAGACAACATTCTGAACAGAAAAATAGGCCCATTAAAATTTTAGGAATAAGACTCAATATTCTAATCCCAATAGGCAGTGTAAATGATCACCATGTTTGAAAAAAATCTCATTCTACTTTCTAGTTAAAATTACCTTTCAAATTAAATTTTACTTTTTTTCTGGAAATAAAATATGAACAAACAAGAATAGAAAAAAATGAGAAAATGTGCCATATGCATCATACCACCTGGGGATATGAAAAACAGAGAAGACTTATATTATCTGCTTGCCAATTCTGAGCCATTCTGGACAATATTCTCATCATTGTGGTGATTGTCTGCCTACAATCCTTGTCCACAAGAGCTTCTGTCTCAATGGCTGAATTTCTGTGGTGTCTAATATTCATGCCTTCATGAAATTGGTAAGGCTCCAGCCCTGCAGCACTAGCCGACTCTGTTGTTCTTGGGGTTTCAGCCTTATTTATCTTTGCCAGGGTCCTTCTGGTTCCTGGCTATTCTACCTACCAACCAACCCAGATGGAACACCAGCTTGTAAGATCTACTCGTCTTTATCAGGAGATGGATTCATCTGCAAATCTCATTTCAAAAACAACCATTTACATGAATCTCATGGATACATGGGGTTTCCAAAAAGATAAACACTTCAAAATCATGAACGAATTAGCCTCATCTGGTCTTAGGTAACTTATTTCTACCTTGGTTGCTTGCGACAAGTTTAACTGACTTTGCTGTAAATTCATTGGTGCACTCACTACAGTAGTTGGATGTGGCTATAGAGGCCTAGTCACGTACCTCATCCAAATTAATATGTGCTCTAAGTGTGAAGTACATGCTAGAGTTCAAGGATTTAGTATGAGGGAAAAAAAATCTATCATGTTTCATTTATATTGATAATTTCTTCTATTCATTATAATCTGAAATAATAATATCTGCATTAGATCTCCATTACTTGGCCACCAAGGCCGAGCCCTAAGTCCACCTTCTACCTCCTAAAACTCCTCTTCCCACTGAGGATCATGTTCCAGAATTGCCCACTAAAGTTACTACCAGGATTCTTCACTATTTATCTAGCTTCCTTCATTCCTGCTTCTCTGATAATGGCTGACCAATGATTTTAGCCTCACTTGAAACCAATTCACCAAATATTTATGGGTAAGTAACATTTCCAAGGACACAGAATTTATCTCTCTTCCAGTAATAATTTTTTAGTTTAAAACCCATCTATCCAGCAATATAGCTCCCCAGCCCAGCTCGGAAAACACATTTCTCTTTATTGCCAAATATGACATCAAATGGTTTCCAATTGATATGGAATTTAGTAGCAGATCGAAATATTAGACAGACTAATTTGTATTTTTATTTCTGAATTTATCTCGGTTAAAAAAAGAGTTTAAAGATAGAACTTTGATACGTTTCTTTTTCCTTAAATATTAAGATACAACACTTGATACATAATAAAACAATACCTATCACAAATGTGGAAGTTATGAAGTATAAAAATAACTGACTACTCATGACCCTCCACATAATCCAAGAAGTAAAACATTAACCACACTATTGCATTAACTCTGTGGGACTTCCTCTTTCCACGTCCTCAGCCTCCTGAAGAGTGACAGCTATCAATCATTTATTGCCTCCTGGTTCATCTTTAAACACATTTTTCACACATGTGCTTGTCCTTAGATAGTATTCAGTTATACATGTTCTTAATCATTCTAAAAATAGCAATGACAGTTTTCTGTGACTCTTCAAATTTGACATTTTTAATGTTAAAATGAACGTTAGTTCTCTTGGTCATGATATACATTTTTTTAGACATTGTGGGATTCAGTTTGCTAATGTTTGTCATGGTATTTGCATCTGTGCTCATGAGGGTTATTGATCTTTAATTGTCTTTTATGTACATATTCATTTGGGGTTTTTCCCATTTTATTTGGTTGTACTATCCAGGTTATGGTGAGTCCGTATGAGAAGCTGAAAATATAATCTATTTCCTGAAAACCTTGTCAATTGTTATTCATTTCTCCTCATATGTTTAATAGAAGTTTTCAGTGAAATCTGACAGTAATTTTGAGATAGATTTTTAATACTGTATCGAATTTTATTATTAAATATAGGAACATCATAATTTTCTTTTTGTCTATTTTGGTAAGCTGTCTTCTTTCAATGTGTTTTTCTTACACTGAACTGTATCATTTTGCATTTTAACATGTCTAATAAAGTTCAAAGGAGGAGCACATCAAAGCAATTCAATTTAAATATTTCAGATGCAAAATTTTAAAATATTGCTAAATAGTCTAATACATTAGACAATTTTCTATCATATTTTTTGAGTGTGGCCTTCAGTAAATAGTTTTTTAATAGTCATTTATTTGGCTGGACAAAAAAAGCTACATTTCTCCTAAACAATTACACTTCAACTCCCAGACAACTATAGTGTTTTGGTATAGAAATATAATATGCATTATATTACCCTAGGAAAACTCACTCTATGATATATGACAAATTGATGTGATATTGGAAACAATCTCATATATCTCACTGACTGCTTGTCTTTTTGCAGTAAGGGATTTTACATTCTATCTGTGGAATTAGCAGGATCTGTTGCAACATCTCAGATGAAACATCCACTAAGTTTAATGGGTCTTTGTCTGATTTGGCCCACAGAGTTCAAGTTTACTCATCATTTTAAAGAATAGCTTTGACTTTGTTAATTTTCTCCACTGTTTAATTTCCTATCCCTTCATATTTCTTTAGACTAAATTTGGACAGCCTCTAGATTCTTTAAGTAGAAACTGAGATTGATTTTAGACCACTCTTTAACAACAGCATTTAAGCTATAATTTTTTCCTGTAAGCACTATTTAATGCATCACATGAAATTTGATATATTGCTCAGTGGGTCATAAGTTTTGTTTTAATCCTTTAGTGAGGAATCGAATGAGTTGATGAATGAAATATTGCTTACTGAAGAATCACTGGTCTGAAATATGAGAGCTTTTAGTGGTATTTGTTTGGTTTTGGGTGAAAGTGTAGTCATGTGAAATTAAATTCTTAAGATTTTTTTCATTGTTAATGACCAAATGCTTTAAGAATTTCACTGAGAGGAGACAATCTATAGAACAGGAGAAAATATTGCCAAACCTGCTCTCTTATAAGGGGTTAATAACCACATAAGGAACCCAAACTCAGTAGCAAATAATAATAATAACTCAATTAAAAAAACAGCAAAGGACCTGAATGGCTATTTCTCAAATGAAGCTATACAAATGACCAACAGGTACTCAGAAAAATACTTAACTTTACTAATCATCAGGGGAAGGCAAATTAAAACCACAATGAGATAGTACCTCACACTTATTTGAAGACCATTATCAAAAAGATGAAAGATAAGCATTAGCAAGAATGTGGGAGAAAGGAATCCTTGCACACTGCAGGAGAGACTGTAAATTAGTACCGTCATTATGGAAAACAGAATACAGGTTCCTCCAAAAAAAAAAAAAAAAAAAAAAAACAGAACTACCATGCAATCCCACAACTCCACCACTGGGGTAGCCAAGGAAATGAAGTCAATATGTCCAGAGACATTCACATTCCAAGTCCACTGCAACATCATTCACAACAGCCAAGATGTGGAACCAACCTAAGTGTCCATCAGCGGAGGAACAGATGAAGAAAATACAGCATATGCACATACAATGGAAAATTATCTCTCCTTGCAAAAGAAGAAAAGCTCGCCTGTTACAACATGGACCGACCTGGAGGACGTTATGCTGAGTGAAATAAGCCACACAGAGGGGCAGATACTGCATGCTCTCAATCACGTGGGGAATCTAAAAAGTAGAATCCACAGAAATAGAGTCGAGTTGTGATTATCAGAGGCTGCAGCAAAGGAGTGGGAAGAGAATAGTTAGAGAGATATTGGTAGAAGCATGCAGTTTCAGTTAGACAGCAGAAATAAGATCTTCAGGCCCACTGCACAAAGTAGTTTATAGTAATACAAGGCGCTCCAGTGCCACAGTTATACAGTACTTAAAACAGTATAAGATCTACCCGAAAATTTCCAAGGGAGATGATCTTACACATTCTCACACACAAAAATAAGCATGTGAGTTGACTGACTTGTTAGTTTGATTTAATCACCATGCACTGTATATAGATCCAAACATCATATTGTACATCTTAATATATAAAATTTTTACTTGCCAATTAAACACTAATAAAACTAAAGGAAGAAAAGCCAAATAATTTATTTTAAAAATAATTTTATTGAGAGAAAAACCATGAAGAACAGTGAATATACTGAAATAAACATGAAAAGGTTTGAAAACAACCAAATTGTTTTCATAGTACGATATCACTTATGGAAGTGAACATTTACTTACTATAAACCATTTTAGAAATTATATATTAAAAAGAACTATTTTGGAAAATTCTTTGTACATACCATAGTTGTAAATGAACATTTGTTCTGTTTTTGTTCAGAATCTCCCTGAAGAAAAAGATTCTGTATATTCTATTAGTGCAATTGCTTTCTTCAGAGGGAAGATATTTCAACTGATACTTTTTTTAACTTTCAGATTGCTGTTTTTATGAATAATCATACATTCTAAATCTAAAAAACATAAACTAAAATCTTGCCTGTAACCATATAGTAATTTTTACAGCTTCTCTCTTTCAGTATTTATGCCATGACCTCTATTTCAGTTGGAATCAAAATTCCATTAATAGCTCATATTTATGTTATTTCCTTACACATTCCCACAATATACAGCACAGCTAAGTTTTATTACATTCACCTTGACCATCTATAAAAGATAGAAATAATAAAAGGAAATAATACTGACATGTATTAAGCTTCTAGTCTCCTCTAGGTACTATATATAGTATTTTTAATATAGTGACTCAAAATCCCATTAGAAATTATTATTTTCACTGTTTCACTAATGAACAGACTGAGACTCAGAGACTTAGAGGACTTACTTAAGATTATGCAGTTGGAAATATTCCATCAACTTTTTAATGTTCTTTTCTAAATTAAGTTTGTTTTCCCCAATCTTTATAAAAATACTCGCTTCCAAAAATTCTTTGTTTTATGCGTCTTACCAACTAAGTTAGTGATTTTCATATCTAGTTTCTCCACAAAATCTATGATGTATTAAAGATGTTGTTTTTAAATAACCAACAATTCAAACCACTTGCCCAAGCTCTTAATATCCAGATTCTCTTCCTCCCAATTATATTACATTCCTTAAAAATATCTGGTATTCTCAATTTAGTTCAGCTGTGTCACCTTCTTGCGTTTCTCCTTTAGTCTTCTCCACCAGAGTCCCACCCTCCCCTCCATTCAAGGGTTCAAAGATCAGTGGTCATCAACAAGGAACTATGAAAGGATCTGCCAGACAAGCCAAATGCTGTAAACACCCCACCTTGGGTACCCCCTCCCCACAGACAGTGAGAGAGGTGCTTCCCGGCTGGCTAGAAAGCTGGTGTGGGAACGGAAAATGACTCCAACTAAGATATACACATACATCTATTTTTTTTTTAATGGAGTAAAAGCAAATATATACAATTAATCATGCAAATAGGAAAACCACTAGAGATAATGAGGAATAGTAACACTACTTAACATACATTGACCTCTTACTGAGTCCAAGCATTTTAGATGTGCATTTAATCTTATAATTAGCATTTTCTAGGTACTAATGTTATCCCCCTTTATAAAAATGAATCGAAGAACAGAAAAATTTTCAGTCACTCCCAGATTCAAGTGATCCACCAATTTTATACTGATGGGAGGTGATGAAGACAGGGTTCTGTTCAAACACACAACATATGGCAATATATGGTGTAACTTACAGGCAAATAAACATTTTGATGGAAGTGATGGTTATTAAGAAAATATAGAAATAAATGTGATAATACATAAAATTAAACAATGCACACTACCACCATTGACATCATCAAAATATAAAATATAAACAAATAATCATCATAAATGGAAAAAGCTAAAAAAAAATCACTCCCTACTTTAAAAAAAAAAAACTGCCAAAAGAATACATAATCTCATGAGCCCTGTGAGGTAAACAGGTCATGTCTTTACCTTCAAAATATTAGAAGTACAGAAAACTCTGATAGTAATAGAGGGAATAAAATTTAAATAAGCGTAATAATGTTAAACTAAATCTTGATTTAAAAACAAGTGAAAGAAGGTCGATATATTTTCCCATCATTCTTTACTAATAGGACTCATTTTTGAATTAATTGTATTAGAAGTACAATTCCCACAGCTCACGTCATAGTTTGATATGCATTGGCTGGACATCCTCTCCCAAAAGAGCTTCTCAGAGATCCAAGTGTTTTTTACCTTGTTCCCACCTTAAAGGACATAAACAGACAGCAGCAAGGAACAAAAAATATTTCAAGGCCATTGCCTAGCAAAAGTATCAATTACCCCCTGCAACATTCTGCTGTCCTAAACTGGTCCCACAGTCCCGATCTACCTGCAAAAGAAACTGGAACATGTCATTCTCCCCATATGTCCAGGAACAGGAAATGTGACTGGGGAATATCTTGCCAATTTCTGCCGAAGTCCACATTTTTGTATATCCCCTACCCACTTGGCTCTTCCTCACAAATACTAAAAAGACTCATGTTCTCTCCAAGGGGAGTCAACATAGAGGTCACCCAGTCTCTGGCTTCAGCTCCTAGCCACGGGATGCACAGTCTTTTCCTGCATGTAAAACAACCAATCCTTTCGTGAGTTTTTTCTTTTAATATTTAGCCAACATACAACACTAAGGCTCCTTTTGCCAATCCCTTCCTCCAAAGCACATTAGAAACATGATCTGCCTTCCAAGTATTACCCAGAACCAATTATTTTACATAGCAACTTTTTGGTACTATGCCATCCCTGAATTATACAAAAGTAAATAAAAAAGAAAATCATGATGCCCTGGGTATTCCCGGATAAGGATGCAACTGATGATGTGATTAACTACCTCACACAATGGGCTTCTCATGATGAATTTCTTTCCAGGGGAAGTATTAGGAAGTGTGTTTTTGCTATCACCTGGTTATTTTCATCACAAAGACAGCATGAATCATTTCTATCCTTGTCTGTACTGGTATAAAAGCACATAAGTTTATAGTAAACGTTCTAAAAATGAGATTTGAAAAATTGACTTAGAAAAACATAGAACTTCAGAGAATGAATTTGGCAACCAAGTCCTTGATTTCATCACTTTCCCACCTATATTTCTCCATCATTTCTCTTTCTTAAAATATGAATTTGTCTACTTATATTTTTAATCACATTCTTGTCCTCTTAAGATTGAGGCTGAAATTTGAACAAGCAGATTCAGGAAAATAAAGGATAAAGGTTTATGATGACTTGAAGAATCTGCTATATTTAAGCTTCTTTCTCCCTAAAATGCTTCTGCTACAGAAAATGAGAAAATATGGAGAATGAAGGCTCTGAAATCTTGCTAGGTTTTAAAAGTAATATACATCTATTATTAGGCTAATATTCTCCTTTTAAAAAACGACCTACAGTACAGAAGATGCCAGTTAAGTTGTTTTTAATTTGCTGATGATTGACAAGGTAGGCCAAGAGGTCTCTCACTTTCTCTCTGGAAGGGTCATTGGAACAGCTGCTCACATACAGATTAATGGTCCATATATTCTAGCCTCTTGTTGCTGACCAGCTGATAAGGCACATAATTGTCCTTAACAATTGGGCATAATTTATTCCTGCCTTAGGTGGCTGTTACCTTCAGCAATTAAAGCATAGTGACTGATGGGCCCTGTTATGTTATCCTTACAATTTAGCTGAATCTGCTCTTCCTACTTGTAGTATACAAGTCCATGGCCAGAAAATTGCATACCAAATGCATTTAGCTAGAAAATGTTCTTCCATTGTCATAGAATTCTAGCAAACTTCATAAAATAGATGCTCTACCCTATTTTAATGAAGTGCCCCTTTGCTATGCAGTTAAGACATAGTTGGATACCATCCTTCCTGGGAATATGTGTTTTGATGTTAGAAATTTACCAAAGTGCACACACTTAAATTGCAAGTTTATGAGCATCCTAAACTGACATCAGTGCAGCACTGATATGAGAAGGTGTGGAAGGAACCACCTGAAATACTCAAATCCAGAGGCATTTCAATGTACTATCAATGTCTAGGGTGTCTCATGGAATGCCATTGTGTTACACAAAAAACAATGGCAATCCTCTCCCAAGGAGAATGACACATCCCTATTAGACTGTGTGTTATGCTCACTTTTTGAAAAATTAGATAAGCTGAGAGAGAGTGGTTATTGCAGAGGAAAGACATGGTTTGTGAGAGATGTTACGCCACATGCCCCCACCAAGGTCTTCCAACCCATAAGCACACCCGCTATAGTTATGAGTTCTCCATATGTCTCACTATGAGGCCCTGCCTCCCCACACCTCAAGGACTTCTAAAGCTTTCCAAAGTTGTGTCTTAAATCTTATTAAATCACCATATATATGTGAATTAAACAGTCACATACGTCTCAGAATATCACCAGGGCTATAATTTTGTTATGTATGTCTATTCTTATCTCTTTTTAACTCACAAGAATAAATTTCATTAAAAATATACAACTCAAGGATATATTCAAGATGATGGAGTAGAGGAAGGCTGCATTTCTAGTTGTTCCCTGGCTCAGGATTAAAGTACCAGGAGTACCGTTTCTCTGTGAAAGAGGGATTTGACCAAGGCTCAATATTGGATAGTCAGTGTCCTACAGATTCAGAAATTCAAGCACATTAAACAAAGACGAAAAACCACAATGGAGTCAAGATGGCCGTAGCAGCAGTAGCAGCACTGGTTCGGCACAGAGGGATAACACAGAGAAAAACACAATAGACAGATTTAGTACAGAAAAACCTTAGATCAGAAAAGCAGGCTGAACTTAGCTGCTCCAGAGGCTGCATTGTGCACTGGTGCTTGAAAAGTTCTCTGTGTTTCCCAACTGGCCACAGAGAACTGAGGAGCGAGCCATCTGGAGGCAGACACACTGTGGCTGCTACTGTGGAGTTCAGAGATCAGAGCAAACCCTGCCATGCTGTCCCAGTAAGTACCTGTTGAGTATCCCTAGCAGAACATGAGTGAACAAGCACAAAGAAACTTGTACCTAGGGGCCTTTAAGTCAGAAAAGCAAAGGGGAATCCTACTGGCTTCTCCTTTGAGCCTGGCAGCTCACATGACCAGCTGAAGCAGGTAGGGAATCTGAACAAGTGAGTGTGAATACACTCAGAGGCTAGGCCTGGGAAGCCTGTGTTCACGGGCAGCAGAATTCATGGAGGATCGACTCCCCTGCTGCACAAGTAGAATTCTTGGGAGGTTCCTGAGACTCAATTCCCCAACAGAGATTGGCAACTGCCAGGCTCTCAGGGGTGAGTTGAACTAATCTATCCAGAACAGACACAACCAACAAAGTCCCTAAGGACTGGTTAGCTCCAACCACTGGAACCCACCTCATAGAACTCTGCAGCAGCCCCACCCTGGGAGTGCATCCATCTGTTCTGTGCAGAGAGACTATACTCCATTCCATCCTACCTTATACTGCCAAGAAGAAAAACTGAGAGCTATTTCAACCAGCTTCAGTCTTAGGACATGCCAACTGGCAGCTTGTTGAGCAACACAAAAAGACAAAGGGGTTAACAATCCCCAGTCCTTCCTCCCTCTCTCTATCTCTTATGGTGCATAGTCCAAGAAAAAATGGAAAGAAAGACAGTTGGGCATCCATCCTCAATGACTATTCATCCACTTCAGTGGAGATGATTTTTTTTCTTCTTTTTTTTTTTTTTTCTCTTTTTTTTGGAACTGGGGATTGAACTCACTCAACCACTGAGCCACATCCCCATCCCTATTTTGTATTTTATTTAGAGACAGGGTCTCACTAAGTTGCTTAGCACCTCACTTTTTCTGAGGTTGTCTTTGAACTCACCATCCTCTTGCCTTAGCCTCCTGAGCCACTGCACTGGGAAGATAATTCACTTTTCATTAAGAATCTTTTTCAGGTTTTTGTTGTTGTTTATTTGGGGTTGTGTGTGTGTGTGTGCAATGTGTGTGTGTGTGTTCTTGCTGTGCTGATTGGTTCATGAATACATACATATATATACATATTTCTTTTTTTTCCTCATTTTTAGCATTTAATGTAGTTATTTTTCCATGCCTTGTCCTTTGAGGGTTAGGGGTTTGGGTTTGTATATTTTGGTTTTGTTTTCATTTTTTATTATGTTTCTTTTTCTCTCTTTTCTCCTGCTAACAGCCTAATTCTCTTGTTTTTCTCTTTCTCTCTTTACTTTGTTTCTCCTATTTTTCTATTCCTTTCTTTCATGTTCTCTTTGTTTACTTTATGAAATTGTATATTCTTTTCTACCTTCTTATCACAATTCTTTTCTCTTAATTAGATGGAATATCAGATAAAGAATTCATAAAAATGATCGATGACTTCCAAGAGAGCATAGAAAAATAACTGAATGAATTGAAGAAGTCAGTATAGAATGTGAATGAGAAATTCAATAAGGAGATAGAGATATTAAAAAGAGAAACAGCAGAAATCTTAGAAATAGAAAACATAATAAATCAAATAAAATGTTCAGTTGAAAAATTTCTCTAATAGAGTAGATCATGCTAAGGACAGAATCAGAGCTGGAAGACAAAGTGCCCAGCCTTGAACATCCAGACAGCATTGAAGAAAAGATAATAAGATGTACACTGATCCAAATATAGATCAGAATATGTACATCATCAGAATATACAATAATTCTGGAATAGCATTAAGAGATCAAATTTAAAAATCATTGAAATTGAGGAGGGTTGTAAGATGTAGGCTAAGTGAATTGAAAAGCTTTTCAGGGAAATAATAACAAACAATTCAAACCTTCAAAATGAGATGGACTTTCAGTTGCAGGAAGCATTCAGAACCCCAAGTAGACAATATCAAGAAAGAATTACTCCATGAACATTATAATTAAAATGCCTAACATACAGAATGATAGGATTTTAAAAGCCTCAAGAGAAAAACAGGTCACATTGAGAAGTAAACCAATCAAAATCACCTCCAATTTCTCAGCATAAATGTTGAAAGCCAGAAGGACTTGGAATGATGTGTTCTAAGTCCTGAAAGAAAATAACTATCAACCAAGACTGCTATGTCCAGCAAAGCTATTCTTCAAAATTGAAGGAAAAACCTTCCAAGAGAAGCAAAAATAAAAAGAATTCAAGATTACTAAACTGGCACCTCAGAACTTACTTAAAGAAATACTCCACATGTGTTTCACTGAATTGAATGGGGAGAATTGGGGAAAGGGTGCAGGGATGATAATGGGAAAGACAATAGAATAATCAGACATAACTTCCCTATGTTCATATATGAATACACAACCAGTATAACTCCACATAATGTACAACCACAAGAATGAGAAGTTATACTCCTTGTATAGATGATATGTCAAAATACATTCTACTGTCATGTATAACTAAAAAGAACAAACAAAAAAAATTCCACAGAATAAATCAAAACAAACCCCAGAGCTCACAAATGAACAAATTTCATTTGAAGAGTAGCTAATCAAATGAGAAACAGAATCAAAATAAACATTATAAATATATCAAAATGGCAGGAATTAATAAACACCCCTCTGTAATAACATTGAATGTATTTGGTCTCATTGAATGGAAATGTCTCAACTCTCCAATTAAAAGACATAGGTGAACAGGATGGATTAAAAACCAAGATCAAATTTATTTTGTTTGCAAGAGACACACACCTTACAAGCAAAGACAGCCATAGGTTGAAAGTGAAAGGATGGAAATTGATATACCATGCAAATGGAATCCCAAAACAAGCAGGAGTAGTTACTCTCCTATCTGACAAAGCTGATTTCAAAATTAATCAGAAGAGACAGAGAAGATCACTTCATATGGTAACAGAACAATTTAAAAACAAAAAGATATAGTAAATATTTTTTCTCCAACTGTGAGTGCCACTAATTACATAAAGGAGACACTACTCAAATTGAAGCCTCATATAGATCCCAGTACAGTAATACTGGATGATTTCAACACACCTCTCTCACCATTTCATAGGTCATCCAGACATAAACTCAGTAAATACTCCTTGAACCTGAAAAATATTATAAATCAAATGGACTTAACAAGCATATATAGACTATTTGATCCAACAACAGATTAATATATTTTCCTCTCAGTGGCTCATGGAACCTTCTCCAAGATAGACCATACTTTAGTTCACAATGCAACTCTTGGCAAAAACAAAAAATCTTTTTGATATAATTTCTTGCATCCTACTACATCATAATGGAATGGAATTAGAATCATGATAAAACCCTATACAAACTATATAAACACATGGAGATTTTACTATATAAACACAATGCACTTTTGAATGATGGATGAGTGATAGAAGAAATCGGGAGAGAAATTTAGATATTCTTAAACTCAAATGAGAATAGATATATAACAACCAGAAACTCTGGTATGCAAGGCATAAATATGAAGGTAAGGCAATTCTAAAAGGAAAGTTTGTAGCTATGAGTGCTAAAAAAAAACCCATAAGGATCCCAATTAAACAATCTAATGATGCATCTCAAGGCCCTTGCAAAAGAAAAATAAACCAATTCCAAAACTAGTAGAAGAAAGGAAATTGTTAATATCAAAGCTTAAATAAATGAGCTTTAGAATAAGAACACAATACAAAGTACCAATTAAACAAAAAGTTGATTCTTTGATAAGATAAACAAGATTTATAAGCCATTAGCCAAAGTAACCAAAAGAAAAAGGCCCAAATTATTTTTTCTTAAACTAGGCATGGAACCATCATATGACCCAGTTATACCTCTCCTCGGTATTTATCCTAAAGAATTAAAGGCATCTTACTACAGTGATATATGCATACCCACGTTTATAGCAACACAATTCACAATGTCCAAACTATGAAATCAGCCTAGATGTTCATAAATGAATGAACAGATAAAGAAAATGTGGTGTTTATACACACTTGAGCTTTATTCAGCCACAAAGAAAAATGAAATTATGTCATTTGCAGAAAAATGGATGAAACTAGAGACAAATGTGTGAAGTAAAATAAGCCAAACTCAGAAGGTCAAGGACCAAATGTTTCCTCTCATATGCAGAAATTAGAGAGGAAAAGGGGAAAGGGATCTTGTAAAAATTAAAGGGAGATCAGTAGAGGAAAGGGACCAGGGGGCAGGGGATGGGTAGGGAGATGGGAAGTGCTCGGAGTGATATTGGCCAAATCACATTGCTATTTTGTGGGCATATGCAAATATGTAATAACAAATTCCACCAATATGTACAACTCTAAAGCACCAATTAAAAAGGAGGAAAGAAAAAATATTTAAGAAAAAAAGAACACCTAATTTTGAATGCAATGTCTTTCAAAATTTTTATCCCTCTTACCATTAGCAATGAACAATTTTTTAAAATGCGTAATCTTCAGCATTTTGATAAACATTTTTTTCTTAGTCATAGAAATGATTTAATTTCTAACCTGGAAGGAATCCCCAGGAGGTTGTTGATCAACCTACTAATAGTGATTCTTTGTTAAATGATATGGCAAAGACAGTAAGTCACTCTGGTTCAAGCTTTCCTAAATTCATTTCCTGGAAAAGAACTCACTCAAGTTTATGATCATTCTGAACTTTCCCGCCACTTATCCAGCAGTGCCTCTGTAGAAATGTAAAGTGAGAGTGTATTAGTATCAGACTATGAATCACACAGAGATTTTGAATTATACTAAAATTTTCTCCATTGAACAATCTCATTTAATCCTCTTAAATGCCTAAAAATTCAAAATTATAGGGTCAGTACTTTCTCTAATAAAAGTTCTAAATAACTCTCCAGGTTTTATTTCCTTTCTTTAGGTTTTTTTTTTTTTTTTTTTATGTCCTGACTGCAGTGCATTTGCATGGCATAAAGTTCACCCAATTTGGATATACAATTCAACTATTTTTTAAAAAGAGCTGTGTATACCACTATCCAGTTGAATTTTTCCATCATTCCAAAAAGATTCCTCAGGCCCATCCACATTCAAGCCCTGTTTTCACCCAAGTCACTGATCTGCTTGCTTGGTGTCTGTAAGATTTGCCTTTTCTAAACATTTCATGTGCTCACAAACTCACAAAGATTGGGTATGGTCTTTTGGTTCTGCTTTGTTTTCCCACTCGGCAGCATGGTTTGAGGCTCACTTGAGTTTTAGCAGGTACTGGCAACTCGTGTTACATGAATACACCATATGCTACTTATCCATTCACCAGTTGATGGAAAATTTCGTTGTCCCCATTTTTTTGTCCCTGAATAATGTTGCTATGAACATTCACACAGGGGTCTTCGGAGAACATGTTTTCATTTCTCATGGATGGATACCTAAGATGGAATCACTAAGTTGTACAGTATATTCATATTTAACTGCTTAAAAAAATGCTAAACTATCCTATGAAGTAACTGTACTATCTTACATTTCCACTAATGTGGAATCCATTTGAGGATTTGATTTTCTCCATATGCCTGCCAATGCTTGTTATTATGTTTTTATTATATTTTATTATAATCATTCTAATGGATGTGAAGTATTTCATCATGTTTTTAATTGGTAATTTTTTTTATTTGTTCTTTGTAGATAACAATGACAGTAGGGTGTATTTTGGCATATTATACATACATAGAGTATAACTTATTCTAATTAGGATCCCATTCTTGTGGTTTAATTGGTAATCTTCTAGTGACTAATGATATTGAACATCATGTTTATTAGTCATATGCATATTTTCCTTGATGAAATGTCTAGTTCAAATATTTCCCTATTTTTAAGTTTATTAAAATGTTGTTCATGTAAGATATAGTTCACCCAGCAAGTGGACAAGCCCATTAGTTTTCAGTTAAGAGCTTTTTAACCCTTGCCATAATTCATTTTTAGAACATTTCATCATCCCCAAAAGAAACCTTGCACCTATCAACAATCCCTTCCCATTCCCCTTCTACCCTAAGGTTTACCTTGGATTATTTGATTTGAAGTTATGAGTTCTTTAGATATTCTTGGTACAAGTAATTCATCAGATATACAAGTTGCAAATATTTTGTCCCAATCTGTTACTTAACTTTCTATGCTTTTAAACCCAAAGAAAGATTGTCATTTTTCCTCAATGGATTGTGCTTTTTGTGACATATCTGAAAACTCTTTGCCTAATATGAGGGCACAGAGATTATTAAAATGCTTGGCCTTATGAAAAAACTATTATGCTATTCTTGTGGAGAAAATTGAATCTCCCAGAGTTAACTAACTTCCATAGGGTTTACAAATTAATAACTTGAGCTGGTATGTTTTGCCTTTCCATTACAGAAAGACTTTCATAGAGACTTTCTTACCTTAAATTGCTTTAATAAATACTTACTGAATTCTGAATATTTCAGTTGAAGCCTGAGAGTCAAAAATTGGTATCCCCATAGCTGTTTCTGATAGAAGGTAAGTAGTGCATATAATTAGGGCTTCACTTTCAAGAAAAAGGAATTTCCTGTGGACCTCTGCAGAGCTCTGTGACTGACTTACCACACACCTCGTATAACAGAAAAAAACACTTGATTTTGCTTAAAGAGAAAGAGATCCATTGGGAAGTTTATGGGTTGTGTAATATCAGTGCAATTAGTTTCTCTTGAATTAACATTTCTGCATCGTGTGATAATTCTGCAGTAGTTTATTAGAAAAAGTTTTAACAACATTGCAATAAACAGAAGTCATATTAAGCTGGCATGTTACATGAATTCAAGTCCCATCCACCCTAGTTATTATGAGTTAGACTTTGGGGGGAAAAAATCACTCCCAGATTCAGTTTTCTCAACTGTAAGATGAAAATGAAAACAGTAGGCCCTTCTTCTAGAGGTGGTATATGCCTCGACAAAATCATAAGGACCAGGCCTCTGGTGAGAGGCTGAATCCAAATCACTCCTGATAGTTGGGCTTGTCTAGGAAAGGGCACTACAGATTCCAGAGTATGTGGTGGGCAGAGTGGAGGCCACACTGAAACACAGCTCCAGAACGCATGGTTTTTGAGTGTCCAGAGACAAGAGTAAGGATCGCCATAGAGGTAGACCAGAAGGACACAGAGGAGAAGCAGGGAACAGTTTCTGCAGAGACAGCTCCAGGGCTCACTGGATCCTGGTAGGTGGTACCACCTACTTGCTCTTGCATTTTTCACAGCCTTTTGAAACTCTCTTCTTCTCAAGTGGCAGGAGGTATTTTTGTGGTATCACTTTATTATTTTATATACTTGTCACCACAAAAAAAAAAAAATCTACTTGTTTTCTGTAAAGTAATTTATTAAGCTATTATATCCCCTGAGACTTAGAAAAACAGTGTACAGGGAACTACACACACACACACACACACACATACATTGTATATATGTGATATATATTTTTTGTATTTATGTTTTATATATATATATATATATTTAGCATATCTCATCACACCCTCTCTCCAGGTGGGTGAATGTTTTCTTTAAAGAAATCCACTCTTTAAACTGATCTGTGTCTGTTGCTTATAAAGCATTCTGTCAACTAATACTATAGTTTAGTTTCAGAGTTATGATCATGTATAACCAAACCATCCTTAGACCTTATGGACTTCATGGTCCAGTCTAGCTGTACCTCAACCCATGGTACACAGAAGGTTGTAGGACTAATTGCAAGAACTACTCCTATACATACCCTCTGTATGCAGAGGAGGGTAAACAGTGTGTCGTCGTGCTAAGAGCAGGGGTTTTACAATCAAATCCTGGCTTACATTCTGGCTACCAGATCCTTGGCAGAATCAATAGTAACTAACTCGCAGGTGTGTGATGAAAATCCTGCGAGTGGCAACTGTTAAATACTTGGCCAAATGCCTGATAGATGGTAGCATTTTCAAAAATGCTATTACTTTAAATTTTTAAGTGGACATACATTCTAGTTCAACTGATTTTTCTGAAATTCCTCAAAACACAATTGTTATACTAAAAATAATTGAATATACACACATCTGTTTGTTTCACAGTTACACAAACCACACCTCTGCGTACTAAGCAGTAACACACTGAAATCCCTGGATGCACCACATTGTATTATATTGATCAACCTTGAACATAATATTTTCTTGGCATAAGCTTGGGGTTCCCATTATACTTTCTATGGAGAGGGTGTTGCCCTCATTCCTAATACTAATCTTTCTGTGTCTTCTCCCAATCTTATCTTTTCCAACTTGTCAGCAAACTTTGTTTCATCAGCCATACCTTATCCTAGGCATATCTGCAATAGTCTGGATTTGGAATGTGTACCCAAAGACCCAAGTGTTAAGCCAGGCACAGTGACACACACCTGTAATCCCAGCAGCTTGGGAGGCTGAGGCAGGAGGAGTTAAAAATCAGCCTCAGCAACTTAGTGAGGCCTAAGCAATTTGAGCGAGACCCTGACTCAAAATAAAAAATATGAAGGGCTGGGGGCTGTGGCTTGGTGGTTAAGTGCCTCTAGGTTCAATCACTAGTACCAAAAAGAAAAAAAGAGACAAGCTCAAGCATTAAAAGCTTGGTCCCCAGCCTCTGGTACTATTGGAAGACAATGGAACCTTCTGGAAGGGCAGGCCTCATGGAAGGAAGATGGCCTTTAGGGGCACGCTCTCAAAGGGGATGCAGGAGCTCCAGTCCTCCTGTCTGCTTGCCAACCATCATGAAATGAGCAGTTTCCTCCACTGTCCATCCCCATCGTGATGTGCAGACTTGCCACACCCCACCCTCCAAATGGAATCAACTATGGGGTGAAACCTCCCAACTGTGCACCAAAAGAAAACTTTCCTCCTTATAAATTGATTACCTCAAATGTTTTATCACAGTGCCAGAGAGCTAAGACAATATCCAAACACCTTCTTTTTTATGGACTGTCTTCCTTTAACCTTGATATGTTCTTGAGCATTCCCCCAAATGAAAAACCAAAATAACACTTTACTCCCCTCTGATCTCCTGAGTCCTGGCTTCCCAGCTCACTCCCAAGCCGTCTGTTCCTCTCCTTTGAACCCCAGGTCCCTGGTGTAGCTGTGTATCAGGTGTATCAGTGCCTCACAACCACATATGTGCTCAGTACCAAGGAGTTTGCATCAGAAAAGCCAAGGCACCTAAGTATCAAAGAGTCAGTTACAATGCTTTTACACAGAACTGAGTATTAGATAATGTACAAGAAAGCTATTCTACCTCCAGAACACACATACATTCTGGGTCTTTTTTTTTTTAATAAATTATTTAGAATGACCTTTCTGATGATTATAGGCATTTATGATCTTAATCTGGTTCCAGTTCAGTTCCCCACTTACTTCCACTCCTTCTCTTCACCTGCCACAACCCCACAACATGGCTTCTGACCCAAAATAAATCAATGGAAATTGCTATTGTCAACGTCACCCTTGCCTGCTTCATCACTGCACAAGTGGCCTTGCTCCCGTGATTTACCAATTATCTCTTCAGAACATGACAGTGTTGATGTGTCTCTTCTTGAAATCTTCTACTGACTTGACCTAACACTGTATTTCAGCTTTGCTGTGATCCTCTCAAGATCTTTCCCTGAAAGATTCAGATACTAAGTCTTACCTCCTGTCCTTGGGCTTTTGGTGACAACATATACTGTCATATCCGATACAGAGTAGAGAGCAGGAACCCAGGAAAGATGGACGAACACATTGTTGAAGACCTGCATCTGATTACCCATGTCACCGCAGTTTGCATTACCTGTGTGCTCCCTTCTCTCCACCGATTCTGGGCCATAACCCATCTCCCTTTATATCCCCTGTCTTTGCAACCTCTGATTTTTATCTCTTGATTCTATGTATCTACACATTTTTAAAGTAAGAAATTACATAAACACACAAAAAGACCTGTCGTGTTCTAAACACTAATAATGAACAGTCAAAAAGAAAATTAAGAACAACAAATTCCATTTACAACATTATCAAAAGGAATAAAATACCCAGGAGTAAGTTTAACCAAGAGGTGAGAAGTGTTTATTCAGTAAACCACAAAACAATGATGAAAGAAATTAAAGAAGACACAGATAAATGGAAAGACCTCCTGTGTTCATGAATTGGAATATATACTATTGTTAAAATGTCTGCACTACCCAAAGTGATTTACAAATTCAATACAGTCCCTATCAAAATCTCAATGGCATTTTTTTACAGAAATTAAAAAAAAAAAACAAAGGTCTCCTAAAATTCATATGGAACCATGAAGGACCCTGAACAACTAAAACAATTCTGAGGGAGGAAAACAAAGCTGAAGGCATCACACCTTCTTATTTCAAAACATATTACGCATCTGTACAAATCAAAACACTATAGTAATGGCATGAAGAAAGACCTGTGGAGCAAGGGAACAGAAAAGAAGGCCCAGAAACAAACCCACAGATATATGGTCAAACGATCTCCATGGAGGAGATCAAGAATACACAATGAGGAAAGGACGGTCTCTTCAAAAAGTGGTGCTGAGGAAACTGGATATACCCAAGGACAAGAAGGAACTGGACTTTTATTTTATTCCACACATAAAAATCAACTCTGGATTAGAGACTTAAACTTGAAACTGTAAAACTGCTAGAAGAAAAGAAAGGGAAAAGCTTCCTAATGTTGGTCTTGGCAATGATTTCTTGGATCTGACACAAACGCACAAGCCATAAAATCAAAACAGAGAAAAACAGGACTGCATCAAACTGAAAGCCTTCTGCGCAATGAAAGAAATAAGCAACAAAGTGAAAAGGCACTCTAAAAAATGGGAGAAAATATTTGCAAACCATATATCCAATAAGGGGTTAATATCCAAAATATATAGAGAGAGATAACAACCACTACAACTCAGTAGCAAAAATAAAAATAAAAATAAATCTGCTTTAAAAAATAGGTGAAGAATTTGAATTGACATTTCTCCAAAGACAACATAAATGACCAACAGGCAGATGAAAAAATGTTGGATGTGACTGAGTACCAGGGAAATGTTCATCAAAACCACAAATGAAAGATTACTTCACACCTGGTAGGATGGTTGTTATCAAAATAATAAATGAAATAAAATAAAAAGCAGAAAATAAGCAAGCATTCAGAAGGATGGGGAGCAACTGGAACCCTTGCATGCTGTTAGTGGGAAAGTAAAATGGTTCAGCTACCTTTGAAAACAGTTCGCAATGCCTTAAAAGTTAAGGCAGAACTAAGACATGATCCAGGAATCCCACTTCTGGGTGTGTATTCAAATTTTCCAAAACAGGATCCAGAAGTGATATCTGCATACTCATGTTCAGTACAGCACTGCTCACTATAATCAGGAGGTGGAAACACCCCAAATGCTCACTGACAAATGAATGGATAAAAACGTGATGTATACATCCAGTGAAATAGCTTTCCACCATGCAAAGAAGAAAGTTCTATCCTATTCTATAATGGATGAATCAGCCAACATTATACCACGTGAAACAAGCCAGTCACAGAAGGCCAAATGCTCATGATTCCGCCCGTCTCAGGGATCTAATGCAGTCAAACTTACATAAACCCAAATATTGGTGGTTCCAGGAAGTAGAGGGAAAGGGAAAGGAGCAGTTGCTACTCAATGAGTTTAGAGTTTCCACCACACGAGATGAAGAAGTTGTGGTGATCTGCTATTGTCCAGCACTTTGCTTATACTTATAAACACTGCACCTTACACTTAAAACTTAAGCGGGTAGGAGCTGTGGGGTAGCTCAGTGGTAGAGGGCTTGTCTAGCATGCGTGAGGTCCTGGGTTGGATCCCCAGCACTGAAAAAATTTATAAAACACTAGAAGAAAAATTATTATGAATACAGTTTCTAACTTTCTCTGAGCCTTCATTTCTTCTTTAACTCTTTTTATTGACTTGTTGTTATTCTCCAATGTGCCCTCGAGCAACTATCTCAAATCATCTTCTTTATGCTGATCAATAACTTGAGGGCCTCCAGAGGGCTGCACCATCCTGGATTCTGCTGTTACCCCCCTCTGCTCACCTTGGCCTTCCCAATAAGCTGCCATTCCTTCCCACTCACTGTTGCCTCGACTCCCATTATTCCACGTGATTTCTCTATTATTACAACTCTCTTTCCACACGTGGAATGTCCCTGCTTGACTCTTTCTTCCTTTTCATGGACAGACTCCAGTTTCTTGAAAAGTCAGCTAGATGTTCAGTTGACCCAGCCTCTACTCCATCTATTTTATTTCTACCTTGGTCACTGCCAATCATCAAGAAAGGGTAGTCTACCGATGTCTTTCTCATTCCCTCAACAAGTGGGTTCTTTCTGAATTCCTTAAGTCAGGTTTGCATCTTTATATGAATATAGAAATTACTCTCCTGAAGGACATTAGTAACATCCTATTTAATCCACCTCTCACCACCATCTTGTTTTTATTCCTCTGATTGGTTTTTACATGATCTTCCTGGTAAACAACTACTTGGTCTTAGAAATATGAAGCAATGGTATGCCTCTTTAATAGGAATAGATAGATGGTAATTTGGATCATAATTCACAGTTAGTTGCTAGACATATATCTCACAATTCCCAAAGGGATTTGAAAGCAGAAGCAGATCACTGTTGCGTGTAAATGACAGCTCATTTAACAAACAGACTAATAATTTGAATGACAAACATGGATAATTCAAGACAGGGAAACATGTCCCTGACACGTAAACTATAGCAGTGAGTAAATAACATCAGAGAAACTTGAAAACACCAGATGAATTTAAATACCTCACAGAATTGGGCTGCACATTAGCACGTGGAATCTGACACAGAAGACTGTGGGCAAAGTACATGTGTTCATATGTTTTTAATATTTGCCTGATAAAATCCCTACAGGATATCCACAGGAGGTACAACAAACCAAAAGAAATCCAGGGCCCATCAATATCCACTTTGTTGCAAGAGAAAAACACATTTGATTTCCATTTTTAAATGAGACATATAAAATTACTCTTTTTATAATAAAAAAAGTTAAGGTCTTTAAAATAATTGTTATAAAATGAAAATAACAAAAGGAAGAATGCTTAGGTGCATCACAACCCACTCCTGCTCCATCAAATACGTAATTGAGACATCAATTACTAGTTTCTTAAAAATAATTAAAGCATTGATATTAAAGTATAACTGAGCAGAACATTAGACTCTCCATTCTCCATTAGTGTTAAGTAATCTATTTCAGACGACTTATCATCATTTCTTGAAATTGATCTACTACAGAAGTATAAGAAGTTCTGTGGGAGCTGAGTACAGGAGCATACACCTGTAATCCCAGCTACTCAGGAGGCTGAGGCAGGAGGATGGTAAGATTGAGGCCAGCCTGGGCAACTTAGTGAGACCCTTTCTCAAAATAAAATGGGCTGAGGATGTAGCTCAGTGGTAAAGTATCCCTGGGTTTAATTAGAAGAAAAAGGAAAAGGAGGAGGAGGAGGAGGAGGAGGAGGAGGAGGAGGAGGAGGAGGAGTTGTTGTTATTCTCCTGGTTTTGTTACCATATGAAACCTGGTGTCTTGTACAGTCCACCTTTTTTTAAAAGCACTGGTCTCCCATATTAGTGAAAGGGCTGGAAACTTACCTGGTCCTTAAGGAAAAGAACTATTTACCTTTTGTTTTCTGTCCTTATGACCGAATGTTTAATTAAATTTTAGAATGTCTACATGCCCTAGGCAACTCTAAAAACAGGTATAAGCCAGGCACAGGGGCACATGCCTGTAACTACAGCTACTCAGGAGGCTAAGACAGGAGGATGGCAAGTGTGTTTGTTTTGTTTTCTTAGGAGGATGGCAAGTTTGAGGCCAACCTGGGAAAATTAGCAAGACCCTGTCTCAAAATAAAAAGTAAAAAGTGCTGGGGATGTAGATCAGTGGTAGAGCCACTTGGTTTAATACAAAGTACCAAAAAAAAAAAATTCATGTATGTATCACATATTTTATTTATATTTTATTTATATTAATTCTTCCTTATATGCAGTAGATCATACACATGCAAAAAAGTATTTGATATTTATTCAAAAATTTAAACGCAAACATGTGAATAAAATGAATGTAAGCTAAAGTTAATATGTTGACTTTTCTTTGGAGATAATAAGTTAGTATTTACTTTATTTCTATTTGGTCATCCATGAAAGAATGATTGAAGAATGTCAGTATAGCAATCACAGCAGAAAAGAGGAAGAATAGAGGCAACATGTCTGCACAAATTTTAGGGAATAATTATTAGAGAAAGTGTCATGCACAGAACAAACAGAAATAATATATAAATACAAATATAAATAAATACAGGAGCAACCACATTCTCAGTCTTATTTCTTTCCTGTGATAGGAAATGCAAGTATTAAAATGCATATTTTTGAACTTTTTTCTCCATACCAGCCAGGGCAGTGAATTTAGCATCCAATGCATGGTGCATGGTTAGCACATAATTGCAAATGCTTCTCAACTTTGGGAGCTTCACAATTCCACTGTTGCCAAGGAGTGAAGAAAAAGGACTCAGCCTCTGTTCAAAATAGACCTTAGTATTAGCATTAAATCGAATATAATTAGAAGTACAGTTAAATGTTATATCATTTTTAAAAGAAAATTATTTTCTCATCAAGTTTTACAATGGCCTTTGGCACAGCACAGTGAAATTGGACCTTAAAATAAAATCTCAGTTAAATGAAAAACCAAGATTAACTGACAATTTTCATCCTTTGAAATTTCCCTAAGTGTATTTCTCTCGTGACCTTTCTAATGACAAAGTCTGAAATGATAGTCAATTAAATTTATATCCCAAGGCACACTATAAATTTGTCAGGCTCAAAACAAACGCACTGTGAAGTTCATAAAATCAGCTCCAGGTACAAGGGAGTAAGTAAAGTCGTAATAGGTCAGTCCTGGGTCTTGGGACATTGACTTAATGATGCTCAGATCTTTACAAGGATGAAAGTTCAAAAAGACCCTCAATGCTCCCCTAATGCCACGCAGTGTGAATAACCCCAACCTATTTTGGTATCAGTAGCTACAAACTGAACTCCATTTCAGGTTACACAGTTGACAAGCCATGAAGTTCAGATATACATGCTCTCCCAGTAATTCAGGGAAGGCCCAGTTACTGGTGAAATGCTCACTGCTTGTCTAATATAACATGGGAATCAGGACCTTGGTGATCGTTTGCTCTCGGATTTTGATACCACGTGTTGCTCTTGGTCAGGGCATATTTTTGTTTCAAGTGAACTTTTTCTTCCCAACTTAGCAAAATGGTAAGTAACAATAACAAGTCCCAGTTTATTACTTTATAACTTGAGTGACAGCTAATGATGCTCTCTGTTGTGGAAACTAGGCGAAGGCTGGGCTCCCTCATCAGGAACAGAAGAACTATCGGATTATAGTCTTCAAAGAAATGGATGTATGCCCAATCATTCAAGGAACTGTTGCCAGAGAAAATTTGATGTCAAAGGAATCCCTGAATTTTAATTTGTTCAGGGAACTCTAATGAATGGCCTGCATCTCATATGTTCACCAACACTATGCACAGGTGGAAAATCCTACTTGTGAACTGTTAAGGTGGCAGACCGTCTCCAAGCACAAACGGAACTGAATCCTCTTCTAGACCTGGAAAAAAGTATTTCTTAAAAGCAGGTGCTTACTTTAGTTTAGCACTTCTTGTGTTAAGCATGCATTCCTTAATAATTCTGTATCATAAATAATTTTAAGAGCAGATTCATTGGCAGTAGGAAAACATTATGAGAAATAAAATACTTCTAGAAACTTAAATTCTCCTTTCCCTATTTTTTAAAGATTTCTCTCACATTTAGGTTCAAAATACATTCCTATTTTCCATTAGCATTAAATATTTATCATGATATGAAAACATGATGGTATATTAGAATGCCTAAGCTAAACTTTTAAACCATTAGAAAAAGCAGAAATGTTGTGGTTGTTCTTTTTATGTAAGCAGAGATAGAAGAAAGCTCTTTAAAAATTACTCAACTACTTCAAACAGAGTATTTTCAACTTCAGCAATAGACAGAGAGTTTAGCTTCAGTATAAGGCCATGTTTCAATTATGTTTCCCAAAGAAAATAATTGAGACTTGAGTGAACTTTTCTTTCAATCAGACTGCGACCCATTTATAGAAACCTACCTGCTAGCAGTGGTATAAATCTCTCTGCAAGTCGCCATCTCTGTTCAGGAAATTATGACAGACCCATCAGGGCCGTTAAATAACCATAAGAGATGGTTTCTAGGATTTAATATGAAGTGAATATAAAAATATTTATTCAAGTGGGAATTAATTCAAGCCTGTGCCTTTTGCTGACAAAGAAGGTATTTATCTGACATCCTTTTACTGAACATCTGCTCTTTGCAAAACACTAGTAAGAAAGCAAAGGAGATTCAGGCACAGTCTTCTATCCTGTTGCAGAGATAAAGATGGTGATATTTCTACTGCCTTGTAAACTATCATTTTGTTAGAGCAAAGGTAGCAATTACTACAGAAATAGGCAAGAGAGAGGTTGATTAGAACAAGACAGAAATGGGCCCTAAAGAAACAAGTGTTACCTTGGGAGTATTTAATTAATAAGGATAGATGGCGATGGAGAAACACAGGCAAGAAAAAGGAATTTCCAAACAGAGAACCATATTATAAAAAGTAAGACATAATAAGGCTCAGAAGACTTCGGTTCTTGGGATGTATTTAAAGATTTTGAGCAGGAGAACGGTATCATCAATATCTCTTTTGGAAAGATAGCATTGGCAGTAGTGTAGTTATGATCTCCTAAGTGAAATCTGTGCAGTCTGGTCAGAGGTGGGTAGGGTGCAAAAAAATCAACTAGAGTAAATTGATTTTCATTTCATATCTACAGTTTCAGTGTGCTATTTTATAATGTACATATTTTAGTTCAATAGAACCTGCGCATAATTTAGAGAGAGAGAGCATGGATCTTCCTTCTACTGTTAGATTTCTCCCAAATATTTCAACACCCAACAATATTCTTAGTGCACCAACAGCCCTGTCTTTCTCTGGGTTGAACTTAGAGATAACTGAGGTACAGGATGAGTTGGAACAGAATAGATGGGATCAGGTTGAGTTAAGGAAATGCTACTATCCCTCTCAAGCTTTTATTACTTTGAAGAAGTAGAACTATAACATATAATTCTGTAAATAGGTGGAGAAGGTAGAGAGATTGTGATTATTTGAAACTCCAGACATGAATCAAAATGGTATAAATGGTTAAATAAACAAATATACTTCAAAAAATGCAGGAAAGCAAGGGAGAAAATACAATTCACTAAAAAATAAAGGATTCATATACTCTTTTGTCTCTTCATCACAGTGATTTGCAGTAAATTAAAGTAGCTCTGAGAATAATATTAGGTTTCAATCCAACATCCCAGGTTTTTCCTGCTTAAATGACATCACTGGATAAACATTGATAACTTACATTGTTGCAATGTGTACTTCCACCAGTTTAACTTTTTCTAAATCAAATTAATGCACATAGAGTAGTTTTCTATCAGCAAATGTTGATTTACTCTGATAAATGAGGTCATACACATACATTTGGGTGAGTCTACAATGTATTATTGAGATTCAATGCACAATCGTAGATATCATTAATAGTTGTTTACATCCAAAGTCTCTGAACTGAAATACTGGATCCACCATGTTAACTAAGATAAGTTATATTTTTCCCCCCAAGGCTAAGTTTTCTCACTGCATTAATGAACATAATACTGCTATTATTTAAGGCAAAAGGATGACTGTGTCATTTCATTGCTGTACTGAAACAATGTCTAATAGGATCTTCCAAAGCAGTGACTTTAAATTCTAAAAGGGAACTCAGGTCTCAGTACAAGTGCAGGAAGTCCATGTACTACACACGTATGTATTTTTAAAATTCAGTGTTACTCATGTTCTGCTAGACTTGTATTTTTGTACCTTACAAAGCAAACTCAGACTCTACATAGTTTAATGTTAACTTATACATTTTTTCTTTTAGAACTGCCACTGATTTCTGACTAAAAGAAAAAATGGTCCCCCATACTTAAGTTTGTATCACCCTATAGAATACCACCCAACTTTGTACCACTATTAAGCTATCACAGAACATTATTTCTTTCTGTGCTATGTATATAGCCTCTCCCCAATTCTTTTTAGTCAGTTTAACATCTTTTTTCCCTCATTAATAGAATAAGTAAATCTTTGACATGTGTTGACTACATATTTATTTTAAGCATTTTTTGAAACTATTCTTTTGAAATGGCTATTATTTACTGAATAGTAATTGTCATGTACAATTATTAACTTATTTCTTTAAAAAACTAATCTGAGAAACAAAACAGAATACAGTAGTTCCCCCTCTTACTCATGAGGATTATACTCTAAAACCCTAGTTAATGCCTGAAAGCATATACTACTACCCCCATGTTCTATGTTTTTCCTATACATACACACTTATGATAAAGTTTAAATCATTAATTAGAGTAAAAATAATGATAATGAAATATAATAATTACATACTACAACAAAATTTTTAAAATTTTTATGAATTATTTATTTCTGGACTTTTCATTTAATATTTTCAAACTGTGGTAGACTTTGGGCAACTGAAATCATGGGAAGCAAATCATGGATTAGGGGGGATTGGTGTCATCCATATTTCAAAAACTAGCAAACTTGGTGTGATCATCAGTCACTGTTTAAGTAACTGTCAAAACCACGGGAAGTAAAACTAAGAATTATCACTGCTCCATTGTCTCCATCTCTTGATTGAAAGAACTGAGATCATCATACCAAGAGCTAAATTATCCTCTTATCCTCCAAAATGCCATGGTTAGTAGATCAAGAGAGTACACAGCACATTTATTCTCTGACATAATTTATGACTCATTATTTTCTCCCCTGATTTTTTTTTTTGTTGTTGTTGTTCTGTATTCTGTGCCTCAATCCAGGTTATACCATCGATCATTAAGTTCTACAATTTTGAAATTGTCTCAGGATTCCCATTCCCCTAAATCATCCAAAAAATCATAGGCGGTGATTCACAGAATTCTGTCAAATTTACCTCTGTGAAGCTGGAGAACATACAAAAGGATGTCGAGTTTCTGTTCTTTTCAGTTGTTGAACTTTCTAATTGAACTTGACTCCTTCTGTTCCTTCATCTGAGGCATGTCCTCAGTCACTCATCTCCAGCCTCCTCCAGACAAGGTTTAATAACAACAATGGTTATAGCTGGGTTTGAGGCATTAGAATGAAGTACAAGTGTAGGAAGTCCATGCACTACACACGTATGTATTTTTAAAATTCAGTGTTACTCATGTTCTGCTAGACTTGTATTCTTGTACCTTACAAAGTAAATGTAACTTTGAATTGAAATGAACATGACAAAAAATATAGGTCAAAATTCAAAAATTTCTTTCTGCAACCCCAGCTGATTATCTGCCACCCCTCACGTCCCCCCAGGATGAGTTCCTATCACATAACTGCATTACTGCCAACATTATCTTCCCAGGAGAAGGATCTGATAAACTCACTCTTCTGTTCACCACCTTCACACTCACACTATGTAAAAGACATAACCTGAATCTCTGGCCCCCTTGTTTTGCGTCATATAGTTCCCTCCACTGGTGATACTCCTGTACACTCACCTCTCTTCATATACCCCAACAAGTCCTGAACGTTCAAGGAAGGCTAGAGGTTCCAGGGTGCCCACCCCCAGAACTAACTTCTCTCATGCCCTCTTCCAATCGCCCCCTTTAGCTACTGCACCCCTGCTGTTACCTGTGCTCCAGCACTCTGGACAGCGCCCCTCTGTCCTAGGCAGGGATTTCCTCCTCTCACCCCCTCCACCACCAAAGAGGTCCCCTGTGAACACACCAATTACCGTGTCAAGAGACTCTTCGGATGTGGTTAAGGATCATGGGATGGAGAGATTGCTCTGGATAAGCTGGGTGGGCCCAATGTAATCACAAGGTTGATTAAAAGAGGGAGACAGGGAGGTCAGAGTCAGAGAACGAAGGCAATGCCAAAAGCAGAGATCGAAAAATGTCACACTGCTCACCCTGAAGATGGAGAAAGGGGCCCTGAGCCGAGGAATACAGGTGGACCCTGGAAGTCACAAGTGATAAAGACATGGATGCTTCCCTCGAACCTCTGGAAGGAACACAGCCTACCACCCACTCTAGACTTCTGATTTCCAGAAAGTTCAGATAACAAATCTGTGTTGCTGTAAGTTTGTGGTAATTGGCTGCAGCATCAGTAGGAAAAGAAGGTGTCTTACAGGATGTGACTGAATCTTCCTCTCTAAGTGGGAAATTCCAAGAGAAAGACTGCAGCTTAGTCTACCGTGTTTCCCACAGATATCTTTGGAATAGAATCTCAATTAATACTTATGAAAGGGATGACTTTGCAGACAACATGCAGTTCAATTAGTCCCCACACGAGCAGGGTATCTATCCTTTAATGCAGGTGGTCTAAGGAACACCACATTATGATCTTAAATGATCCTGAACATTTTCTCCTATTGTCTGTTAGTCTGAGATGATGGATGCCAAATTCATTCCTCTGCTGGTAGTATG
This sequence comes from Sciurus carolinensis, assembly GCF_902686445.1. Taxonomy (NCBI): domain Eukaryota; kingdom Metazoa; phylum Chordata; class Mammalia; order Rodentia; family Sciuridae; genus Sciurus; species Sciurus carolinensis. The sequence continues at coordinate 10,451,315 of NC_062228.1, forward strand.
TATATCTGTTTATGGGTCACAGCCTTTAAATACCAAATGGAAAAAACCAAACTCTACACGATTCCCTGTGTATTTTTTTTTTTCAGGAAATAAAATGGAGACATATTTCCACAGTAAATCTCCATGTCTTCTATATTACCAGGTTTTAAAAGGTTATGTACATTAGATATTACATCATTGTTTGAAGTACATTAGTGCTTTTGAAAACAGCTGCTTTCAATCTCCATTCTCATAAAAAGAGCAACCACACAGTCTGTGCTTTTTCTAATGGCTTTAAAATGTATATTAACTGAGAAATTCTGATCCACACTAATGTTTGTGTACCATAATATAGAATATTAATGGAAAACATAAAGGAGGAAAAGTCTTTACAAAATAGGGCAGAAGGAGAAACTTATGTTTCTCCAAGTATTTTTGGTCTCAATATGCTTTCCCTTTGGCAACAGATATATTTTTATGAAAGCTTTATGAGGCAAAATTACTAATAAATGTGTGTATTTAGCACACCATGTGTAAATAGAGCCTTTGCTTTTGAGAAACTTTTGAAGATGAGAAAAGCCGTGACCTTCATTTGTACACAGAGCTGATCCACCACTTACGACTAGGTAATGAAGACTGGCCTACTGTGTGCAGAAAGCTGGCAAGTGCAGGTAGCATGGGCTAAATGTTAGCATCTTACCTACACGTACCACGTGTAAGGATTCTTGAGGCTCCAAATCAGGTACCATTTTCCAAAATGCTGAACTCACGTTTCCCTTCCTGCAGATTGTCATCTCCACCATCCTGGTTTTAACTGGGATCACTTGCCTGTTTAACACACAGGGAAAATACGCACTCTTTCTCCCGCAAAATGCATCTCTGCTATCACTCAAAATGCAAGAATAGAGGTGTTCAGAGAGCTGATACTATTATTAGTTACGCATCCTCTACTCACTTTGGAAAGGTAAATACCAAAGAAAATTCAAGTCTTTGAAATGAAAGGACAGACTGCCCGGCAGCAGCAAGAAGCTCTTCCTGTGTTACAGAGATGAAATGCAGCACAGTGTCACTAACACCATGTGGCAATTTGACTGCAATGAAGACCGTTCCTTACCTGAACCCGGAGGGAGAAGACATGGACCTGCACCCTTACGTGCTTTCTGATGAGGGTTGAATACTACCTTTAACTTTAAACCTGAAGAGAACTTGAAGATTTTACAAAGATAAAACAGAAGTTGGTGGTGCTCTGACCCTTTGCCCTGATGCAGAGGTGAGAACGTCAACTCAGGGTGGGCGTGAGCACCAGCTCCCCCTGGTGGCCACCTGGTGACCAGGAGCGCGGTGCATTTACTTTGTGATGGACAAGTTCACAATTTACCTTGGGATATAGATTCAATCAGCTGCACTTTAGGGATTTGTACCCAGAAAGCATGCCAGGGAAATCCTAGAAGGAAACTTTAAGCCATGAAAATTTTCTGTTGACTGGAGCAATGTAGACTAACGGGTGGGAGGCAGGTGTGTGTGTGTGTGTGTGTGTGTGTGTGTGTGTAAATAAATACAGATACATATACTGAAAGGATCTTCACTTAGATCACAGGGAATGCAGGGCTTAATTGTAAAAGTGGTTCTCTTCGCTGTTTATTTGTATTTAATTTCCTTTTTTTCGATCCTCTCCATTGACATTTCTCTTCATACTCACTTCCTAAATTGTATCCAAAATGTCTGAATTATTTATCCGCAGCTGCCTCTGCGTGTTTCCTTCACATTCTTCAATTTTTCCCTGTATCATCATTGGTAGTAAGGTGACAATATACATAAATATTTAAAACACCTGGCTGTAATGGTGATAACCAAGAGGAACAAATGATTTTATTTAATCACTGATTTTATGTTTTAGGCCCCATCATATTGCTTTTGGACAAAGGCCTCTCACGAACTCAGTGATTAAAGAGACTTATACATATATTCCTTGGAGTTACATTATAAAGATATATTTTGACGGGGCCTAAGAATCATATTACTTCAGTCCCTGGCAGCAATATCTTATGAAGTTATTGAAGCAGAACATGATTCTCCAAATATAAACAGAGCACCTAGTATGTGTAAGCCCCAACATTAATTTCAAAGTTGTGCAGAACAACTTCTAGCCTTAAGTAATGTGCAGAATAAAAGGACCGATAAGGCAGCGTTCCAGAATAGTCCTCGTGTTCCAATCAAAACATTGATATTCCTTGAAAAGAAACCTCAGAAGACACAAAGCGTGGCTCCTGCTGATCAAGATAAATGTCGTCCTGACCGATCGCCATGGTATCACTTAAAATTTTTCGCTAGAAAACTAGGTCCTGGGTTCCTCCATCTCTGTGCCTTGAGTAGAAGGGTCTCCTGTGATCTGCAGGGAGCACCAGGAGCAGCTCAGACTCAGTTCCCTGGGAATGAGTGAATCACAGTATGGAGGCAGCACTGGACCTCTGGGACCAGAAGGCCTCTGTGTGAGACTCCTCTGCATCACAAGCTGAAGGGTCTTGGGTAGGATTTCACTCGGATTTTTAGATCTGTGTAAATTTTAAGGAATGCTTGCTCCTTCATTTAATCAGTAAAGATCACGGCTCTCTGCGGCCAGAGCACCCTGCTAGGACAGGGGATGCACTGAGGGGTGACACGGGCCCACAGGGAGAGAGGGATGTGATGACATCACTACATGGATCCAGGCATCACCAGGTGTGGCCGACTCCATGCAAGTCCACCTCTGCCTTAGCAACGAGGCTGAGGCACCAAGAAGGAATATGATGCTGGACAGCGTGATCATGCCTGTAATCCCAGCAACTCAGGAGGCTGAGGCAGGAGGATCACAAGTTCAAGACCAGCCTCAGCAACTTCGCAAGACCCTGTCTCAAACTAAAAAAATAAAAAGGGCTGGGGACGTGGCTCATGATTAAGTGCCTCTGGGTTTAATCCCTGATAAAAAAAAAAAAAAAAAAAAGACCTTGATGATATTAATTGCAATGAACATTTTAGGAAACAGCTCTGATGGCCAAATAGGGGATATCCCTCAAGTTAGTTCATAAAAGACCATCTCGACATAGAAAGATAAAAGTTGTTTTTGTCAATTTTTTATTGCTGTGACCTGAAGACCTAAAAAGAACAACACAGGAGGGAAAGTTTACTTGGGGTTCACGGTTTCAGAGACCTCTGTGCATAGATGTCCGACTCCATAGCTCTGGGCCTGAGGTGAGGCAGGACATCATGGTGGAAGGGCACGGAGGAGGAAAGCAGCTCAGGACATGGCACCAAGGAAGCAGAGCAAGCCCCACTTACCAGGGACCAAATATAAACCCCGAAGGTAAACTCCCAGGGAACCCCTCCTCTCGTCACAGCCCACAAGCCTACAGTTACCACCCAGTTAATCCATGTCAGGGGATTAATACACTGATTCAGTTCAAGCTCTCATAATCTAATCAGCTCATCTATGAACATTATTGCATTGTCTCACAGCTGGGCTTGGGGGATTCCTCTTATCTAAGCCGTAACAAAAGTTGGAAGCTTCAGGTTCTGGTTCTCAAGGCTTTCTGTGTGTGGAAACTTTAAAACATCTTGGTATCCTGGCCCCATGTCATAGGAATTAAAGTCAGAATTTCTGGCCATGACACTGGACAACAAAAATAATAATAATCCTTGTTGTTAAGATAAGTTTAAAGCAAGCATACATTATATATTTATTATATTCTAGATTTTTCAAAATTATCCACTCATCAAAATAGCCTTTCTTTTTGAAGTCTCTGAATCTGTGGACTGGTCAATGAAAACAGCCTACTTCTATTTCATTTTTTAAATTTTTTATTTGTTCTTTTTAGTAATACATGACACAGTAGAATATATTTTGACATATCATACATACATGGAGTACAACTTCCCATTCTTGTGGTTGTACATGATGTGGAGTTACACTGGTCATGTATTCATATATGAACATAGGAAGTAATGTCCCATTCATTCTCTTTCCTATTCCCATCTCTCCTCCCTTCCCCCTTAATCAAAAGTACTTCTATTCTTCCCCACCCCTCCCGTTATTGTATGTTAGCATCCACATATCAGAGAGAACATTCAGCCTTTGGATTTTTGGGATTGGCTTATTTCACTTAGCAGGATAGCCTCCAGTTCCATCCATTTATTGGCAAATGACATAATTCATTCTTCTTTATGGATAAGTAATATTCCATTGTGTATATGTGCCACAGTTTCTTTATCCATTCATCTATTGAAAGGCACCATAGTTTAGCTATTGTGAATTAAGTTGCTCTTAACATTGATGTGGCTGCATCACTGTGGTATGCCAATTTTAAGTCTTTTGGTCATATGCCAAGGAGTGGGATAACTGGGTCAAATGATGGTTCCATTCCAAGTTTTCTGAGGAATCTCCATGTTGTTTTCCAGAGTGGTTGCTCCAATTTTCAGCCCACCAGCATGAGTGTTCCTCTTCCCCACATCCTTGCCAACATTTATTGTTACTTGTATTCTTGATAATTGCCATTCTAACTGGAGTGAGACAAGATAAAATCTGGGCATAGTTTTAATTTGCATTTCTCTAATTGCTAGAGATGTTGAATATTCTTTCATGTATTTGTTTACCAACCATGTTTCTTCTTTTGTGAAGTGCCTGTTCCTTCCTTTGTCCATTTATTGATTGGGTTATTTGGGGGTTGGTTTATTTGTTTTGCTGTTAAGTTTTTGAGTTCTTTATATATCCTGGAGATTAATGTTTTACCTGAGGTGCAGGTGGCAAAGATTTTCTTCCATTCTGTAAGCACTTTCTTCACATTCTTTTTTTTTCTTCTTTTTCTAACTTTTTTATTTTCTCTTCATGATCTTGATTGTTTCCTTTGTTGTGAAGAAGCTTTTTAGTTGGATACCATCTCATTTATTGATTCTTGATTTTACTTCTTGCACTTCAGGAGTCTTATTGAGGAATTTGGTTCCTAAGCCAACATGATGGAAATTTGGGCCTATTTTCCTACTTCTATTTCTAAATATTATTTTATTTGCAAACTCAATTTGAAATGAAGCCTTGCCCACTGAATTCACAGAGTAGATCACTAGTGAAATTGATTTTAGTCTTATGGGCTTTAGGAAGCTGCAAGCATCCACCTACCTGGATTCTTGTAGATATGAAGCTTCAGGTATCTTATCCCAGGAAGTTTGGGTTATAACCACACAACTTTTTTGGTTGGCAAGATGTACCTCAATACCATCTTTCTTTTTCATGACTGGCAGGTTTGCTGAGTCCATAGGAAGACTGCATGGAGCAGTTCCTTTGTCTTTTATGGAAAATATTTTGGACAAAGAGGAGCATGTGGAAATTTTTAAGAGTATTAAAAATTGGGGTATAAAAAGATAGGTGATGCCCAAACCATAATTTCTTTGTCAGAGTGAATTTAAGCAGCTAGTTGCAATGTATTCTTTTTTAAAGTTATAAAGGAATCACATTTCCACCATTTTTCTGAGAGTATTACTGACAAATTAGAGCCAGGTTCTAAAGAAGTTTTTGAGACACTATTTCCCACTATCAATCTCCAAGACAGAAAACCACATAGAAGCATTTAATGTGTCTAATGTAGACGATTCACTAATTGTTCCACACAGCTGGAGGGGAGACAGGGTCACTAATATTTACACAACTGTCACATTGTCAGCGTCCTGCGGGTCACCCTTCCCTTTGGTTTCTCCTAATTAATACTAATTTTGGAAGGTCTGAGAGTAAGCTGCTGCCCCCTGGCTAGGTCATCCCAGAAACCTCTGTGAGCCAATGACCTTCACAGTTGAAGAATTTAATTGCTACCACAGAGCTATCGGTCAGAGGAAGAGGGTTGATGAACTATGTAGACAGCCTCTCAGTGGCTGAGATATTTTAAAACAATACTCTCTCTTACCAATGCTACAGGGTTAAAAAAAAAATCACACTGCAGTATCTTAGAACTCCTCAGGACAGGTTGCATCATTAAACATTAAGGACACCTCACAATAGTTCACTAGATGAAATTAAGGAATGAAAGCAATGAAAATAACGAAGCTTTTCAAGCAGCCTGATCAATCATTGAGTATACAAGAGACAAATACAAAAGGTGACCAGAATCTGCTGTGAAATCCCTAACAGGCCTAGAGAAAAGTTTAAAGGTTAGGGGACTCATGATTCATAAGAATTAATATTCATCTTCTGAGAGTATATTTTAAGGAAGACTTATTTGTACAGAGTAGATTTTTGCTCTAAGGTCATGAAACTAGGTTATGAATAACACTAATGGATTTTCCCCATTCCATCCTTAATTTTCCTACAGAACTGCAACAGTATACAAGAAGGAGTTTCTGAAAGGTGTGCATATGATACACAAAACATTAAAGCGACTCAAACATTCTGTGTAATTCTAACTAACTTGAGGTTATTGCCTGTGTTTTGAGGAGACTCGGCTACCCACGGTAAAGGACGTTTACATAGACATTTGTGATACTGAGATCTGCTGAAACTTGTCTAGTGCATCAATAAGGAAAGTTTCTGATTTTTAAAGAAAGGTAGAAAATTAGGCATTAAACAGAATTTACTTGGAATTTTTAGAATAGGCTACATCTTTTTAGTTCATTTTTGCCAAAACTTTTAGCCAGAATCTAATTAACAAAAGCCTCTTTAATTGTAATTTAATATTTTAAAACTCCAAGCAGTTTTTCAGACTGATAGTGTACAGCTCAAATTGGATTTCCTTTTAGCTATATATATTCTGACACTCTCTAAATACAAAACTGTTTAGGAAACATTACGAAAATTAAAAATAAGTTATCCGTGTTAGTTTTGTACTATGAGGTAACAAAATACCACAAAATTAGCAAATGGACACACACATCCCCGCTGACCCATCTCCAGGAGTCGGCTTGGCTGAGCACTTGACCATTTAGGGTCTTACTGACTGAAACCAAGGATTGGGCTGCAGTCTCCTCTGAAGGTTAGAGTGGGAGAACTAACTTCCACTCTCAGGTTGTGACTGTTCGGTTGAAGGTGGACCTTCCTGCCAAGGTCAGGAGGAGGCTGTCCCAGTTCCTAGGGTGGCCATCTGGGCTTTGCCAACCAGTGGCTGACTTCATCCAGCCAGCAGGGGACCTGTAGAGCAAGTTTACCAAGAGTCTTCCATGATGCCTGGTGATCCCAGGAGTGGCTTTCCCTGTCTGCCACCACATCTGCCACCTTTGCCACATCATCTACAAGGAATGAATGCTAAAAATAGGGGACGGGGGAACCATTTCAGAATTTGTCACACTCTCTCTCTAAAATAAGTTTTCTTTCGAGTGAAGTTTGCTTTTACTCAGGTAAAAATCCATTGATGCTTAATTTTAAACTTAAAGTATAACTATTTTATAGGTAAGTTAACTATATCCATTTCAAGTCACTGAAGATACTTTCAAAGTCATTACATTACCTTATGGGAGGAAAAAATTTGTACATATAAATATGCATTTATAAATATGTATATGCACATATGTATAAATAGAAAAGATATTGAGAAAATGCGTATTTGCTTACAAATTTGTATAACTAGACATTGTGATATGTAGGCATATTTAAATGAAATGTAAAAATTATTTGGTATTTTATTTTTTAGATTTAAAAAGCATTGTCATGTTTGCTAATATTTCCTATTTACAAAGGCAAAGCCACCACCCAAATTAATGGCAGTAATTAGCAGATTGGGTTTCTCACCACAGGCAAATGTCTGTCTTTTAATGTTATAAATGAGCATTTAAGAGTTGAAGCAGCAGGTGGTATATCCTCTAAGAACAAAATGATTATTTAACATAATTTTATAAAGAATGAGATATCCCTATTAATCCCCACTTTAATATACATTATGTAAATAAATTCTAAATATTACATTTTATTTAAATTTTATTTAATATTAATTTAACTGGCCTGTGAGAAGCATTTGTAAAAGGCTTATATTTAGTAATTTTGCTTGGTTTCTATTTTGTTGATTCTGTGTGGGTCTTTCTCCAGTGAATTTAGGTGGTGCTATGTGCTATGACCTGGACGTAGTTTACCCCTCAGGTTCACGTGTGGAGGCCTGGTCCACAGGTTGGCAGTGAAGAGGAGGTGTGTAACTTTTAAGGCGTGAAACCTAGAGGGAAGTCCTTTCATCATTTGGAGTGTGCACACAAAAGGGACTGGCTTCTTGCCTGTGTCACCTCTCCCTTATCCATACCCTCCCACCGCAGTGTGATATAACCAAGGGGGTCCTCTCCAGAGCACAGCCAACACTAGTGCCATGCCCTCTAAACTCCAGAACTATGAGCCAAACAAAGTTTCTTTACAAAGTTAGACAGCTTCAAGTATTTTGTTATAGTAATGCAAAACTTTAGTCATTACAAATTCAGAAACTCATTTTTAACCTGAAAGATAGCTTTAATATTTAAAGCTTAATTTCTTAATTGACACTACCCCTAATAATATTTTAATGATTATCTGAAGATTAGATTTATGGGTGAGTGAGTGAAAAAACTTAACCCATGGAAATACCTTTGCTATTGGATTTATTAAATTGATAAGATTATCTTTGGCAAAAAATCCATGTGGATCTTGCTAGGCGGCAAACCTTAGACAAATTAATTAGCCTTATTGACCCTTAGAATAATAGATACAGTAATTATTACAGAACATGGTTATTTGATTTGTAAAGCAATGTGCAGACATACCTTGAACTGGAAAACAAAATATTTTGCCTTCTTCATCCCTGCCCCTCTCCATCTAAAACACATGTGCTCTTTGCAATTTGGGTGAGATCCTCCGTTCTCAACTTTTTACATCCCCCAAAACAACATGTCTAACCAATAACCATGTTTCTAGTTTACTTCATTAGTAAACATTTAAATAAATTACACCGAAACATCACTAACCATCAGGGAAATGTAAATCAAAATCCCACTGAGGCATTTCAATTAGTTTTCTCCTCTCGTAACTATTCTTTCAGGGCAGATTTTCCTCAATTGATACATGTTGACATCATATTTTGCCTGATCACTTTTTTCTGCATTAAAAGGCTTTTTACAAAATTCCTAGTTTACCGGTGCTCTCTTCTGTCAGTGTCACAAAGTTCAACTACTAAGTGTGTATTTCTGTTTATTTTGGAGGTATCAGCAAAAATGAAGCATTATACAACCATGGTGGAATTTCCTTCTGTTTGAGGGCTGGCTAACATATAATTTTCCTAGGATAATGTCAAGTTCCTAACCCTGTTCAAAAATTTAAAAGTAAAAAGGTTTTCCAATTAGATTAATATATTCAAATAGGAAATTGATGCCAAACTCAATAGATGTCTTGAGGCACTCTGCACAAGGATGGGGGTGAGTGTGTCAGCACACCAAGGGGCCATGGACAGAGGCTGGAGACATTAGGAAGCAAAGGGCCATGGATTCCTGAAACCTGGGGAAGTTGCTGAGTACTGACATCTGGCAGGAGCTACGGCCATCCACTGATGAGTACCGTCCAACCAGAGATGCCCAGGGATGGAGCCAGTGAGTGCGTATAACTTGCTTGCAGTCAGCAGAAAGATATTGGTGCTTACCATGCCTCACATTCGATTAGTTATTTATTTCTCATGAATTTATCTTTAGTAATCATTAGCATTTCCTCTTCCCTTAAAAACAGCCATTTATATCTTTTTCCTATGTTGTTTTTAAGGTTCGTTCTCAAGATTCATGACGTGTGTTTTAAAATATCTATTAAGTATCATAGTCATAAATTAAAAATATTTTTCTTGATGTCATTTGATCTCTAGTTTTTCCACAGTGCCTTTAATAGAAGATATACTGTGTACACTGTATGTTGCTAAATATACCAGGGTTTCTTAAAGCATTTTTTGGTAGGGTTTCTTTTATGTTGTTGTTGTTCTTTTGTACTGGGGATTGAACAGTGATGCTTAACCACTGAGCCACATCCTTTTTATTTTTTATTTTGAGACAGGGTCTCACTAAGTTGCTGAGGTTGGCTTTGAACTTGTGATCCTCCTGCCTCAGTCTCCAGGGTTGCTGGGATTATAGGTATGCACCAATGCACCAAGCTTGTGGAGTTTTTTTTTTTAATTTAGAAATACCTTAATTATCTGTTTACTAATTTAACATATGTGTAGATATTTTGTGATGTCTATGATATACATATTGATTTTAAAGCAGTTCAGAATTTTTTTCATGTGGGGCTATATAGAAATCCTAAGGGGTAGGGGGAGTCAAGATAGCGGTGCCTTTCCTGGGCGCTCTGTGGCATGAAACCAAGAAAGTAGATGGGCAGTTTCTCAGTAAGGTGGATGAAAAGAAGTGGGGGGACTTTACTGGAAATTGAGAATGGACATTCAAGTCAGATCAGGGACTCAGGAGGCTGGATATAATAAGGAAGAAATCTCCCAGACCTTTGCTGCCTGAGTCAGCTAGAATGCCCCCCATTAGAAACTGGAGGGATGAGGGAATTAAAGGAATTCACATTTTTAGGAGGCTGTGGCATGGCTGGGTAGGGAGAAATCAAGGACACTGCTGGACTAACCTGAAAGGTGTGCTGCACCATATCCTTAGGAAGGAAAGAAGCTGCATCTCTCCCTGCTGCCTGCAGAGGGCAGAGGGAGGAGACATTTTGCAACTGAACCATGGAGACCAGCAACTGTGGGAACCAATTCCTGGAAAATCTGAGCTGAACACAAAACACAGGCCAGGCAAACCCACACCCATGACACAGAGTATGCCTAAGTGACTAGGAGATAATCAGACATGGAGAGGGATTTACGTGAGGGAATACAGGGCATGGAATCCCACCCAGCTCCCCACTCTCCTTTGAGGAGCTCACCAGACCTGCTAAGAGGGACATGACCAGCCAGGAATTCTAAAGGGTGGGGGAGGGAGTGACTGAGTTTGGGGATTGAACCCAAGAAACCAGGAAAGGCAGGGTCCATGAGTGACAGAGGGTGGGTGGCAGGTAGGGAGCAGGGGGGATGAGGGGGAATGGGACACACAAAGGATTGGCTCCTCCACCACACAAGTGGAACCCAGGGGAGGTCCCTGGGGTATAGTCTTCCACTGTGCACCGGCAATGGCTGCGCTCTGGAGGTGCAGTGATTTAAAAACTTCAGACCAATCACTATTCAAGAAAGAACCTGGAACTTACCAAGGCCTAAACCCCACCTCCAGAAACTCTGCCTATAGGATCTCCTCTCACAGAACATGCCAGCAACCCCACCCTAAGGGCAGAGCAGACATCACACTCCAGCCCAGCCCACCCCACCTAACACTGCTGAGAAGGGAAGCTGAGAATTTTTTGAGCTCCAACAGAAACAATTCTTTAACTTTCCATCAAGAACTTAATTTTAATTATGACCTGAATGGTTCATGGACACTTCTACATACACTTATTTTTCTCCTTTCTATTTTCTCATTTATAGTATTTTTTAATGGTAGTTTTTCAAGGCTCAGTGTTTTGAAGGCTAGGATATTTGATTAGTATATTTCAGTTTTGTTCTATATTTATTTTTTAATTTTATTTTATATATTTTTTCTATTACTTATCTGTTTCCCTTGATTCTCTTTCTCTTTTTTCTTCTGCTACCAACCAAACTGTATCATTATCTGTTTCACTCTTCTTTTTTTTTACTTCTATCTTCTCTCCTCCTGCCTCATAATCATCACATCCTATATCACATCTGTTCTCTCCCTATCCACCATTCAAAATTGTAAACCCTTTTGCAAACCTACTATTTTTACTGTGGGCAATAACTTATCATAACATTTCTGTTTATTGTGATGATTAACAGTGTAGATGTCACAGCAGGAACTATTTGGTTTAATGCTGTATATTGTTTGCATTGGTTGTTATTATTTGTCACTCCCTAAACTATGAGTTACTAGAAACCTTCAGGGACACTAGAAGTCCACAGGATAGGAACTCTACTGCCTCAGATCCATACTATTAGGTGGGTAGACACACAAACAACATGAAAAAACAAGGAAAAAAATCACCCCAAACAAACCAAGAGACTTCAGTAACAGAATCTAATGACACCATGTTGGAAGAAATGTTAGAGAAGGAATTTAGAATATACATAGTTACACTGATCTGTGAGGTAAAGGACAATGTTAGGGGTAAAATCAGAGAGAAAACACAGGGAGTGAAATATCACTTCAATAAAGAGAGATTCTGAAAAAACAAATCAAGCAAAAATCCTTGAAATGAAGGAATCAATAAACCAAATTAAAAATTCAATGGAAAGCATCACAGCAGACCGGACCACTTGGATGACATAGTTTCAGGCAATAAAGACAAAATTATAATCTTGAAAATAACATTGATCATGGAGAAAATATGTGAAGAGACCATGAACAGAACTTCCAGGAAATATGGGATAACATGAAAAGACCAAATATAAGATTTATTCAAACAGATGAAGGCTCAGAGATACCAACCAAAGGAATGCACAATTTTTTCAATAAAATAATATCAGATAATTTCCCAAACCTTAAGAATGAAATGGAATACCAAATACAGGAGGCTCACAAGTCCCAAATACAAGACCCAAAATTACAACAGACCCACACCAAGATACATACAGAAATACAGAATGATAGAATTTTAAAGCCTGCTAGAGAAAAATGACAAATCACATTTAGAGGTAAAACAATCAGGATCTCAGCTGATTTCTCAACCCAGACTCTAAAAGCTAGGAGGTCTTGGAATAATATGTACCCAGTTCTGAAAGAAAGTGAATACCAGCCAAGAATACTACACACAGAAAAATTAAACTTCAGAATTGACTATGAAATAAAAACCTTCTGTGATAAACAAAAGTTAAAAGAACTCACAAATAGAAAGCCTATACTGCAAAACTCCTAAGGGGTATGTTTATGATTTATCAAAAAGGTAAACTAAGGTACAATAAAATTACCAGCAGCCTATCTGAGCCAACACTGACTCATGAATCAAGCAGATCTAAATCAGAAGTGGTTCAGAATCTCCACGATGGGAATACAGGTGGGTGGAGGTTTCTATAGGACCAACATGAAAGTAAAGCCAAGAACAGCTTGGATTGGATATACTTCTACAGTTGGTTCATTTGACCTAGCTCTTGGAAAATCCTATCATTTAAGTTTGTTAGCTCCTTCTGATGAGTCACATCAAAGTTCTGCTATCTTTTAATATAGGTGCTGTGGTCTGAATGTGTGCCAGAAATTCATGTGTTGGAATCTTAATCCCCAAAGCAGCAGTGCTGGCAGGTGGGAACCAAGGGGAAGTGGCTTGCTCGAAGGGGTCTGTCCTCTGCTCTTCTGCCACATGAGGACACACATGTCCCCTCACCAGTCACTGGACTTCCCAGTCCCAGAACTATGAGGGGGGAAAAGATTCTGTTCTTTATAAATTTCCCAAAATATGGGATTCTGTTATAGTAGCACAAACACCTATGAGACAACAGACAGTCACAAAAAAGAATTCAGACAAAGCTGTGCTTATGTTTATAAATTGAGCAAGGCTAAGGTCACTTATGATGCTTGACTGGTTTTTGTCTGGGGTCTCCATTTCAATTTCCTTCAACAATTTAGATAGCTCATTGTCTCAATTTTTTGAATCATCTATTTCCTTTCATTTTCTTATATGCATCACATCAAGAGTCTCTTTAAAGAGACTTGTAAGTTGTTTCACTGATCTATTTATGTCAGCATAATACTATTTTAATTACTGTAGATTTACCATTTTGGGCTTCTGAAAAGGTAAGTCACACTGAAGCCTGTATCTGCTCATTGATCCCCTGGTTTACACTGAGTCCTGCATTCTGTTTCTTCAATCAGTTTCCCACCGGGAGAAAATAAATCCAATATATACCCTGGGTTGAGAAATCTGGGGTGCAGAGTTAAGGAAACACAATGGTTTGCAGAACACTATATGAAAATTCACCCTTTTTAACTTGGCGATATGAATCTGTCTTCATGTGAATTGCATTCACAAAGGGTACAAAATGCCTTCATTCCTATCACAGAATATGAATGCATAACTGTTGTTTGATCTCCATGTGTTTTTAGTCAACGTAATACAGTCTTGGACTAGGAGTTCAAGGTGACCCAATCAAGGAAGGAAATGATTACCTAGTTTCAGCTGTGATTCAGATTAAAGTGAGAGTTGCTTCCACACTTAAAAAAATAAGTACCAACGCGACCGGGAGCCATGGCTGCTTTCAGTGATGAATGCATCTCCTTGTTGCACCTTGGGGAACTGGCTCATGAATTCACAATGTTCATCACCTCTCACATTCGCTGGGCCACCTGCTAATTTGCTGTAAGCAACAGATTTGATGTTAATATTTTTGTTTCTTCACCCACTAAATTACCTTCATGACCCAAATGGTCTAGTTGGTATTCAGTTCCTCAAAGCATCAATAGTTGGTTTTCATAAGGAAAAGGAAACGGTAGCCGAGGGTTCTCGGCTTGAGCTGCTGGCAGGTAGGCAAGTCCTGTGGTGTGCTTGCTGCCCAAGGCCTCTGCTGGGAGGCAGTGCCGTCCCCAGCACTACCTGATGGGGTCCTACATGAAGTCTTAGAACCCCGATTTAATTTGATTCTTCTTCCAGCGGGCGGTTAGCCAGCACCTTCCTCCACCCTGGACTTCAGAGACATTTTACCAATTTTGTTGTAAGTAAATAAATTTGACAATCTATGGGATGGGATTTGTTGTTCTTAGAATGTTGACAAAAACAATTGATTTAGAGATGAAGGTTGTTTGGCGTAGGTGTGGGAGGACGGCAGGAACGAAAATGAATGCTTTAAGGATGCGCAGAACCACATGCAGTCCACCGAGGCAGCTCCAGCCGGGATGAGGCCCCGCCGGGGGCGCTGGCTCACATGCTAATGGAGCAGCAAGGAAAACCTCATTTAAACCAAGTGGGAAATTATAGTTACCAAATTGGCAATGACTTCATTCACATACGGATCTTTCACTGCCACTTTTCCCTGGTTGCATGGGTCACTTCTGACCTCAGGGTGCTATACAATTCTTGATTTCATTAACGTAAAAAATATGCTCTCTGAACACTGACTGGCAGGCCTTCTCTGCAGAAAGACTAAGTGTGTGAACCAAACTGAGTCTGTCCAGCAGCCCCCGAGTTGCTGTGATGTGAACTGGGTGTGTGGACTGCTAAGACTTCATCGGGAGTTTTTCAACATGAAAAGCATTTGATGCATCTCCTTTGAAGTGACGCAGCACATGCAAGCTCTAAAAACCAAAATGCTAAGGTCTTTCCCCTGAAGAAAGCCTCACATTAAGTAAAAACACAGCTGCTTCCAAACTCTGCTTCTCCACCCTGAAACCATCCTCCAGGTCTAAGCCCAAGCATATTGTTCTTATAACAAGCCAAGGGCTCTGCCCCACTTACATTTCTTGCCTCTGCTATATGACTTGGTAAAATATTTTGTCATCCATGATGAGTCTGATTTGTTAAAGGACTCATTTACCCAAACATTTATGAGCATCCATTACAGGGAAGTCTTGGTGACAGGTGGCAGAATTAAAGATCAAGAAAGTCATTGCCTGGCCTTCTCTGAGCTAAATGTCCTGCAAGGGAGGCAGCTGCATTAAATAAGAAACTGCATGTTTTAGAGCTTTTATTTGTCATTGTCATCAAAAGACCTGACAAGAACAAGGTAGAGGAAGAAAAGTTTATTTGGCTCACACTTTCAGAGGCTCAGTCCATGGTTGACTGACTAGCTCTGGACCAAAGGTGAGGCAGAACATCATGGCAAAAGGACTCAGCCATGGAAAGCAACTCAGGACACGGAAACTAGGAAACAGAAAGCTCTGCTCACCGGGGACAAAATACATACCCCGAAGGTACACCCGCAGTGACCTACCTCCTCCAGTCACACCCCACAAGCCTACTGTTACCACCCAGTTAATTCATATTCGTGGAGGAACCCACTGATTAGGTCACACCTCTCCTAATCTAATCATCTTGCCTCTGGAAAGTCCTGCATTATCTCACATGTGAGCTTTTGGGGGACACCCCATGTCTAAACCATCTGCCATGGTAAAAGTTGATAAAGGCTGCCATAGAATCTGAAGGGCAGTGAGGACATGTATGTAGCAAGATCACCTTCCCTAGTCGAGTGGGACCAGATGACCTGTTCAATACATACATGTCGGGCACCTTGAAATGCATAGATTGGTGCCTGAAAAATGATGTGTTTCAGTGGAAAGATGACAAGATAAAGGCAGGAATGGAGATCGAGACCAGCAAAAGCACCAGCGTGGGAGAAAACCAGAAGCTAAGGAGGACACGGGATTTTTGAGGAACCAAAATAAGGTGAGGACAGCTGTCACAAGATGTGACACAGGAGCCATCAAAGTGGAACTGGAGGAGGAGGCAGCCATGAAAGTTCTTCTGGACCAGGTTAAAGAATGTGAAATGCATCTTTAATGTAGCCTGATGGTCACAGTGCTCATCGAGGTACCTACTAAATTAGAGTGGACTTTCCTTTGTATTATTATCACCACCAAATTTGTACATTTCTGGGCACTAAATGAAGGTGATATGTGACAAAGTGCATCACACATATGAGATTCAATAAATGTTTAGCGATTCTAAAACTGGCTTTGCCAAATAAAAATTATAACTTTACCCATTTGCAAGAATTCTGTAAAACACACATGCAAATTTCTTCATTGATCATCTTAGCAAATGGTACTTTATCTTTAAAAACAGTTCTTTACCCCTTTAGCAAAAACTTAATTTCAAACAAACAAAAACTTAAAGGCACTGAAATAGATGATTGCAAATTTCCAATGCACTGAAATATAATTATAAGCACATTGAATGGAAGCACTATAAATAAAAATAACTCATCAGGTTGCTTTTATAACCTGAGCAATGCAGAGTAATTAAACCAAGAAATTAAATTCCATAAAATTAAAAATGTAATTTCATACATCAGATTTAGCAATGGTTTTCAAGAAACCAATTGATGGCACAGTTTTGAAACAGCCCAGTTTGGTTAAATGGTAGTCAGTGCCTTGTATGTTTCTTATTTCAAGACTGTCTTCCTTTAGAAAATTAACAATATGAATTTTCACATCAACTTGAATAATCCATATAGTTAAAATTTTCTCTGTATGTGTGTGCATATATGTGTGCACACATGTACATTTCTGGCAAAGAGTTGCACAGAAGTTTTCTCATTAAAAACATCTGATGGTGTGATTTGTATCATGAAACAGTCTTTACAGTCACAAAAATATAGGCTATTGCTGATGACAAATTATTCACACTATTCTACTTAATAGTATCCTGGGCTGAGCAATTGTGTATTTTTTTTTCTATGTGTGCATGTAGAACACAATTCAAAGACAGAATTACAGAAAGAGAATCCTAAGTTGATGATAATTTTCCATCAGGAAATTATAAAATTTTCATAATATTCCAGGTGTCTCTATTTTTTATACATTTCTTAGCATATACCAATAATCAACCCATATTAATTTTCTAAATGTGAGTGGTAACTTCGTTGATTTTAGCTTCTTCTCAATGTCTTGTCATCTCTTGAAGAAAGTATGTTTTCATTTTCGTTTCTGTTTTTATAAAGAGCTTAAATCCCACTGAAAAGTTGATGTTTAGAAACACATATACACACACATAAGCATGCACAAACAGCAATGTATTTCTATAAATAAGGGTGAAAGAAGATAGGTACCTCCATCTCAGCTCCCATCCCAATTAAGAAATGAACTCTTCCACAGAGAAAACCGTGCAAAGAGCAAAGCAGCAGCTCTTTCTGTACAGCTACCCTCCTGGAGTTGCTCTCTCCCCTTGCTTCTTCAAAAAAAGTAAAAGCTGGAAAGAGTTAAAACCTTCTATTGGTGCTTGTCCATCTTGGTGTCATTAGGTCCTGCCCACATTTCCATACACAGTCCTTTTATCAAACTCTCCAATGCGACCCAATTTGATCACTCTACTTTTTTTTTTAACAGACTGCATTTTGATTCATTGTACACAAATGGGGTACATCATCTCATTTCTATGGTTGTGTACGATGTAGATTCACACCTTTTGTGTAATCATACATGTATGTAGGGGAATGATGTCTGTCTCAGTCCACCATCTTTCATACCCCTCTGCTCCTTTTAAGAACCTTGTCACATACAGTCATTGGTACCAGAAATTGTCCCAAAAGATAAACTTTCAACTGGGATTTTAAAAATGGGTTGCTCATATTTTTGAGAGCTACACAGAAAGCCACTTTTCTGTGGGATTAAATACTGTGTTAAGTCACAGAATGCAGTGGCAAAATGACTATTCAGATTTTCCCTGACAACATGAGCACAGGTGTAGGTGAAGACAAGATGCAAGTGTCATCTGACCATGGCACTTAGCTGCCATGGTACAACTAAAAAGTATAATGAAAATGGGGTCAGCTGGCTGCTACAAAGAGCCCTAGAGGGTATGCACAGCTAAAAAGAGAAACCAAAAATCAAGACTACCCAACTTAAAAACAAGGGGAAAATCAGAAAGTCTTGATGGTAGCTTTGAAGGAATATCACAGGTTGAACATGGCCAAACACCAAAGTCAAGTCCAGGATCCGATTCTGGGTAATGAGTTGTAGTCATCTGCCATCATCCCTGGACTGACAGAATGACTTTTCCGTTACCATACCACCCCACACTACAGTGCCTCTGCCCAGGTGGACACTTACCATAGCAAAATTCAACAATAGACTCTCTCTCATATCAATCACTGAACCATCTCAGACACGAGTTGGGAAACAATGCCTCTCAAGGTCAGGTGTACTCCAGTAGAACATGATATATGCTTCAGGATAGAAATCAATATATTGCACAACAATCAATGGGTCTAAAAACCAAAAGGCGGAAGTAGAAGTGTGCCCTTAACTATTGCACCTAGAAACACAGATGATGGATTTTTTTATTGTTGTTTCTTCGGTAGAAGTGCAATTAAAAGGTCTGGGTGTCCAAGGGAGCAATATTTCTACCAAAGAATATAGTCAAGGATTGATCAAGTTCAATTATGAAATAGATCTCTGGCCATTTGGATTGACAGATAGATGAAGGGACTAGGAAGACTGGTTTTAATTGCTCAGGAGAAATTGAGTTGCTGCCACACGATGATGAGAAGGGACATGTGTAAATAAAACTATGTCCAGAATCTGAGGAACCAGTGGGATGACTCTTAACACACCACTGTCCAATAGTCCTGCCCAATGAAAGACCCAGGTAACTCCATCAGGAACAAGGCCACCAAAGATTCAGGGTTGTTTTTATTGGTTGGTTGGTTGGTTGGTTGGTTGGTTGGTTGGTTGGTTGGTTGGTTGGTTGAGTTTACCATTCTAAAAGAACACTGTTGTTCATCCACAGGGAACCAAAGCACAGAAACAGTGATGGAAGAACACACTTCTGATTATTGACTTTGGCTTTGTGGTAGCTGCATAAACGAGGATTATACCAATGACATTTTGTGCTTATTGTTTATGGTTCATCACTTTTTTTGGTCCCCTCTACCTTATATGAACAGCACTGGTGTCACCAGTATTTTAAAGTTACAGATGAAAATATGCTTTAATTGCTATCTCTCCAAGCTGTTGCATTATCTCATCATATTTGAGGATGTTGAGTGGATAAATTTTCTACCTATAGAAAAAAATCAAGAGTGGTTTTAAAAGACAAAAGTGAAGGACTATACTACAAGTCTCCCATTAACCTCTCCAATAGTGGGCACAAGCAGAATATCAGAGGTGGGAAGAGAAGAGGCTGATGGCTTTATTTTCTGGCTTCTTCTTTGCTGGGTCTCTTTGGTAGACCCTCCACCCAAGGCCATATCTCCTCACCATGTAGCTATCATCTGTGGGTCTCCTCAAGTATAGCAGAGACAAAGGATCCCCCATCGCTGGTTTTGTGATGCTGCATTATTCTCCACCAATTTCCTTACACCCTGCCCACACTTTGTAGATATTCCCTCCATTAACTTTTCCCAATTATCCTGTTTATCTAAAGATAAAAGCATGAAATAGCCTTATAGTTCAAACATTTTAACTTGAAAAACACAAAGGATTTTCCAGTCTATTAGAATAGGTTTTCTACTTTTTTGTTTTTCATTATCTTTCTCACATCAACTTGACTTGCCATGCATTATATAATTGTTTCCAGTCTCAGGTTTTTCAAGTGGAATGAGAATAGAAAAAAAACACATATTAAAAAAAAATCTGAGTTCCAAATTCTGGATCTTCATGATTCTTTCTTATTCTTTTGTACCTTTAAATCAGCAGCAAATTTTTTTCACTGACTTCCGATGAAATCTTTCCAGTGCATTCCACTTGGCTTTTATAGAAACAACTCTTTTTACATGAGTCTCTTTTCAATTGGCATGATATATAACTGAAGTACACACACTAATGACGTGTCCAACTGGTCTATATGGGTTTGGGGACAATAACCACTGACCAAGTTCAGCATACAACGCTGTTGGGAGAAGCAGCAGAAAATACAAGGAGCCAGACAAAAGGCCAACATGCCCTGGGAGTTGGTAAACACATTTTCCTGAGGAATGGTAAACATCAGTGAAGCTGGCACATTGGTTAGGCAGAGTTTGGTTAAGATAATTACTATAGTTCATCCGTGAAAGGGACGCGAATGCTAGGAAGAGCGTGCAGAATGTGATTTAAAGAGTCTAGGACAAATCACCAGGAACATGGGCATATAAGAGATGCGCCAGGAGAAGCAGTTGACAAAGGCAACCAGGAAGACAAGATTAAGGAATATTGGAGACTTACCAGGAATTACTTGGTACATAAAAGAGCATATTTCATATCCCCAGGCAGTTAAATTCACAAATTATTTTTCAGTTATATGTTATCTTGGCTGCTTCCTACTGACATGTAGGGAAGTGTTTGCTTCTCAGGGAGCATGAAGAGATGAGCGCAGGATCGTAAATTAAAAAGCCCTGGCTGCAAATTCTGCCTCTGACTCTGATGTGTCTTTTACTTGGTGTGTCTGAACCTCACAGACCTTAACTTAAACAGGATGTGACCATGAAGGTGTTGGAAAGTGTCCGGCACTAAGCTTTCCCCTCAAAAGTGCTCAGTCCTTCTTTCCTTTCCTACTTCCTAGTCTATCCTCTCTAGGACGCACTGTAAAATGGCTGGACACCCAGAAGGAATTCTGAGCCACCCTTTCCTAACACATGTGTGACTTGCTGGCTCTTTTCACTTTATTCTTAACCTGGACCACTTACTGACAATTTCTCTCCAACTGATGGGAAATGTTCTGCTTCGTAGCCCAGGATATATGCTTTGTGATCTCCTGATTGATTTTATTGATTTTATTTCATACTACTTTGGTCCTATTTCTCAATTTAGGTGTTTCTCCACGCCACATCATTTCAATAGTGCAGTTGAGCCCTTGGAGTTGAGCAGTGTAGCAGGCCTGCAGAGACTCAATTCTTTTCAGTAGGACATCTTCCTGGGGGCAGGGGAGCAGGGCAGTGATCACAGAGCTAACCTAGATGTCCATAACAGCACCTTCTCCCGGTGTGAGGTAACACCCCTCAGACCAATTTTATACACTCCCTTATCCTGTCTTGATTTGCCAATTTTTTTTAGTTTTTTTTTTTTTAACCTTAACTATTAGACAAATACTAGCAAGAAAATATTTCTACACCCTTTTCTTTTACAGCATTCTGGTAACTAGGGTGTGCCTTTAAAGTATACAGGCAATGGATTAATACGTGAAGGAGGTGAATACAGTCCTTTGTGGGCTCTAACAGCTCATTTTAGACATAAAATACATAGAAATTGTGGAAAGGAGATATAAAGTAGCAATTTTCTTTCTCTTTTTTATAAATCATGAACCTAGGCATTTTAACCCTAAGTTTCAAGCTGGTCTTGAACTTAAATTTCCTAAACTAGGCTGAAACCCAGCATAGTTCCAGAGACCCCCTCTACTCAGGACCTACCTATAGTGTCCCTGCTGACCAGCAGGGTCCCAACTGATAGGCCAACTTCAGAGTCAGATGTTGTAGCAAAATGCAGTCTTCATCAGCTTGAGAAATGCACTGTCTACATCAAAAATTCAGAGGGCTATTTACTGAAATGCTCTTGTATACACAACTCTTATATTCAATTCTTATTGTCCTTAAAGAGAGATCAGTGGATACCGCATGGTGATTATTATCATAACGGATTCTGAGATTTTCTCAACTTCAGCCTATTTTGAAATCCTTTTTCATTAAAAGATCTCCAAAATAGCAATCAAATTCAGAGGGTTATTTCTGAAGTCATAAATGGGATCATGAAGCTCCATGTCTTCCCCAGTCACTCACCTGGAAATAGGAAAAAACATGGCAGCAGCTACTTTCACCCAAATTTATAGTCTTGCATATGTTGACTTTTGGCCTCCTTCGTAGAAAATAGTGTGTGTTTGTGTGTATGTGTGTGTGTGTGTGTGTGTGTGTGTGTGTGTATTTTTTTTCTTTTACATATGTATCAATTAAAATGTGTGACATGAAGATGGTCTGACTAAGGCAGGGATATATCTCAGTGACCGCGTTACTGTGAAGTGCGTGGTCTTGGGCGTTCAGTGAGAGCTGTCTGCATGAAATGAGGAAACACGTAGACTTCTCTGACAATAGTTCAGCCTGTTTCCCCCTGTTGTACCAAGACTTGGAAGCACACTGATAAAGAAGAAACAATGCTATCATTAGTGTAATCACTGTGGGTGTTCAGCTCTATGAATAGGACTGAAATCTGCTAAGTTTATAATACTATGCAGACCCTGTGCCAAGTACTCTGTGTAATTACCTAATGACAGTAAACACAAACTTTGCAACTGCTACATGAAAACAGGAGAAGCACTTCAGCACACAGGCACAGGCAACCACTTCCCAGAGGGCTCCTAAAGTTAGGGAAATAGCACCAAAAATTAATAAATGGGACAGCATCAAAATAAAAAATTACACAGCCAAGTAAACAATTAAGAACATAAAGACAGAACCTACAGAATGGGCAAAAAGTTTTGCCAGCTCCTCTTCCAACAGAGGATTAATATCCAGAATATATAAAGAATTCACAAAACTAAACACCAAAATAAAACAAAATAAAATAAAATAACCCAATCAATTAATGGACAAATGAACAACAGACAACTCTTAGAAGAGGCAAATGTTATTATGATCATATTCGACCAGGAGAAGAACAAATTTAGAGAGGTTTACCTGCTTCTCTAAGGTAACACCTGGCTCTGTAAACTCAGAAGACCGACTCCAAAGCATGTGATTCCTCAAGTTCTAAGAGTCTGAGCAGTGGCTCAAGTTGGTAGTGAGTGAGCAGTCGAAGGTGCCTCCATTCAGTGTTTAAAATAAACAATGCAACATCAGCATCCTCCAAGACTCAGATACACAAAGAGTTTGGAAAGTCTAAAATTTACCCAGTGATACTGTCTCCTCTCCTCTCCTCAATATCCCGGACTCTCCAAGAAAGGAGGCTACTCATATGTCAATTCTTTTCTCCTTAAGAGATTTCTCTATGCTCATTTTTACCCTTATTATAATCTGCAAAATGTGTAGGGCAAGCACCAATTTTCCTGTTTCAAGAATCCTAGAATAGATAAAATAAGCTATTTGGATCTTTCTCCTTTCATTTGTGAAACCATTTGAAAAAAAAAAAAATCACAGGAGTATAAAATGAAGAATCATAACCAGACCATAATGTCTATTATGAGAAAGTATTTGGGTGCTACCTATTTGTCCTTGCTATTTATTTCAACTGTATCTATCATAGGCAAGTGCAACACAGGCTTAAGAAAAAATGGGCAATTAAACATTGCAAATAACTTCTGTATTATGACTTACAACAAATTAAGTATTTGTCAGTGATTTCATGTTGCCAAAAGGTGTGGTATAATTTTGAACCAGTATTACAATGAATCTTATACAATACTGATTTATTTGCTGACATATATTACATTAGTAAGGAAAGTTCATTCAATTTATAGAAAATCTATGACATCTTAATAAAATGTATCTCAGAAAATGAGGAGGAGGACATTATTAACTATAAAATATTATTTTCAAGAAATAATTGTTTTAGGTTATTTTCAGTAAGAGACCGCCCTCTCTTTCTCTAATATATATTAGAGCTTTATGCTGGTAATGAAAGGGAATGAAGGGAATATATCATTTGAAGAACACCATTTTAAATGGTATTAGGGGAAAATTTTCAAAATATTGATAATATTTTCTACTACTGAAATATTTTTAATGTATTTTAGATTATATTTTTTTAATATCTTTATTTTATTTATTTTTAGGTGGTACTGAGGATTGAACCCAGTGCCTCATACCTGCTAGGTAATCGTTCTACCCCTGAGCTACGACCCCAGCCCAGATTATGTTTATTTTCAAAACTCCAAAAATAAGCTTGTGTGCATGTGTGCACGTTCAAGCAAAATATTATTGATCTTTTTAGCTGAAGACACAGAAGTGATTTAAAAAGTGAAAAAATGTAAGAGAGAAAATTCTAATTAAAATTAAAATTACCTCCTGTATCTCACTAATGATTCCTTTCATGAGCAGATTATACCCTCTGTGGTCCTTTCCCTTCCCCCTAAGCTGGAGGTGGGAAAGATCGGATTCTTGGCCACCACAACTTTGGGGAAACGTGGCACCTGGGAGTTCCCATCATCATTTTTGCTTCCACCAAATGATTTGACCAGAAAATTCAACCAGAACTTTCAACAAAAATCATTTTTTAAGCTATGACTGAATCAGGTAAACTCTTAAACTAATGCACTAAGTGAATAGTGGGTAACAGTTTGCAGTTACCAGATGCTGGTGGGAATTTTTTTTAATTTATTTTTATTGTAAACAAATGGGACACATGTTGTTTCTGTTTGTACATGGAGTACCAGCATACAATTTGCATAATCATACATTTACATAGGGTAATGATGTTTGAATCATTCTGTTATTTTTTCCCTTCCCCCCCACCCCTCCCACCCCTCTTTTCCCTCTATTCAGTCCCTCCTTCCTCCATTCTTGCCCCCCTCCCACCCCCCATTTTGTGTCATCATCCGCTTATCAGTGAGATCATTTGTCCTTTGGATTTTTGAGATTGGCTTATCTCACTTAGCATGATGTTCTCCAATTTCATCCATTTACCTGCAAATGCCATAATTTTATTATTCTTTATAGCTGAGTAATATTCCATTGTGTATATATACCACATTTTCTTTATCCATTCATCAATTGAAGAACATCTAGGTTGGTTCCACAATCTGGCTATTGTGAACTGAGCAGCCATGAACATTGATGTGGCTGTGTCTCTGAAGTACGCTGATTTTAAGTCCTTTGGGTATAGACCAAGGAATGGGATAGCTGGGTCAAATGGTGGGTCCATTCCAAGTTTTCTAAGGAATCTCCACACTGCTTTCCAGAGTGGCTGCACTAATTTGCAGCCGCTGGTGGGAATTTTTGATCCTGGGAAGACTCTCCCGGCTCTGACTGGCAGGGTCGGCAGCCTTACCCGCTTGCTGTCCCAACTAGCTCTAGTGCCTTTACACAAGAGCTCACTCTTGTTCTTTAGCTTGCATTTATCTGCACCTCCTCTAACCCACATTTTCTGCATCTCCTTCTGTGGACTTTGCTTTTCTTGCTTCTTTGTTCAGTTCCTGAAAGCTGCCATCAATAATGTATTTAGGGGACCCTGCATGTTGAGCTCCCCCCAAGAAAAAATTCACCACTTTTTTTCTGATATCATCCTAATTAAAGTGTGCATACTTCGTGAAAGCCTAGTTATCTGCACTTGGTCCCTGGCTGATAACTTTTCTTTGGGCTGAGATGAAACCATTTTCTTCAGTATATTATGGTTTCTAGCAGAGTCATGAGTAGGCTCTTCTCTCTTCTCACACCCTCAAAGCAAAAGAACTGTCTTCTCAAAAATCAAAAATTGATTCCATAATGTATTTTTGCACTTTTAATATTCTCTGATGGCTCAAGTGGGATATCAGAAACAATGGTGGCCTGGGAGAAGTACTGCCTGGTCCCTTTAACTGTTCACTCCTAAAACACGTGCATAATTTGAATTTCACCAGGACACTTGTAGCAAATACTTTCATTTTGCAGGACTGCATGGTGAAAGGTGGACCTGGTCCTCTTCGGTGGCTCGTATTGGTCTCTCTGCCATTCACCCGGCTGCTGCATGGATTTCCACCATGAGTGACATGGGCATGCATGACAGGGTGCTCTGCCTACCCAAGCCCTGTTCAGCACGCTTACTAATGATTTGAATTAGAATAAAGAATGAATACTTACAGTCTGCAAGAAAACACAAGTTAAACATATCTTACAGTCCACATTAATTCCCTGAGTTTATTGGGAAAAAAAATCATAAGATGGATTTAGGAGAAAATATTACAACTAAAATTATAAGCTATTCTCCATTTTGTTGATTTCCAAAATTTTGAATTACATTTATAAACCAATTCTTTTTGTGAACAGTTGTTGAACAATAGGTCAAGAGGCATGTTTTGTGAGTCAACTATAGCTCTGAAGTCTGACTGCCTAAGGATGATCCTAGACTCCATTCTCACCAGCTGTGTGACTTTTAAAAAATCACTTAACCTCTCTGTGCCTTTCTGAATAATACCAATCTCTCTTAATTCCTAGGAGAAATCAATAATATAATGAATGAAAATAATTTGAGAACTAGCTGGCAGATGGTACTAGCCAAGTTAAATCCCACTGATCATTATTATTATTTATTATCTTTTCTAAATATCTGCATATGGACTATTTTCTTCTACATTCCGTCTTAAATTTCATCTTCAATAAAAGCAACGTAGTAAGAGAGACTGTCCATTAACTATAACTATTAGTTTTCTTTTCAGCAGTGCTCGAGATCAATCCCAGGACCTCACCCGGGCTAGGCGAGCATTCTACCACTGAGCTATATCCCCAGCTCTGTAATTCCAATTTTTATTTGAATATAGGGTTATGTGTTCCCACAGTACTTAAGAATTGGGAAGTTTCCTTAAGTGAGATAGCCCACACAACAGCACTGAACAAAGAGATGAGCAATTCAAGGGGAAATTAGATTAAATCCTTAAATTAAATTCTGAATTTAAAAAAATCCTAGAAGAAAATGCACCCACGTGGCTTGCTATTAAGACCTAACATTTTCCCGGTTGTGTAGTAATGGAGGTTGGAGGGACATCCCTTAGGTATTCTCCCGAAAAGATTTGGATAAACAGTTTAAATAGACAGTGTGATTAAGGCCTCCTCAATAACACCAAAATCACCTCCAACTTCATTTTGCTCATTCAAGGAAAGAAATTACTTCAATTCTAAGTTAATACGAGATTTCTTTTTAATGTAATAATTGGCCGACAATATTATTCGGCTTTGATATGCAATCATCCTAAATGGTCTTTGAGGGTTATTAAATCAGTAGGAGCTTCAAGGCCAAGGACAGTGGGAAGACACAATAGCTTTATTGTTCCCGTTTGCTCTGTGGCCTGAGTGCTCCCATCTTGTTTACAAAGTGATTTTTGTAGTGGAAAGGTAATTTTTAAAATCATGATTTTACCAGAAAGGGCTGGAGAATGAAAGTTAATATCGTATAAGAAAAAAAACGAGCCAGCGCAACGAGTTCCATTTCGCCCGCTTCTCAGCCCGCATAGGCGTGGAGGGGAAAATGGATATTTGCACTGAATTTCACCCAGTCGACAAGTTCTTGCCTAAATACCTCTCTAGTAGAACGTAGTCAAAATTCTCTTAAAAACATCTCCCTCTGCACGTTTTCCTAAGAATGGAAGAAGTCTGTTTTTAACTCAATTCCTAAGTTCTGCGAGAGGCGCTCCATGTCCCTCTCCAGCAGCGACCAGAGAGGCCGCAGCCCTGAGCGCTGGGCAGGAAGAAATCGCTCCTCCCTAACCCACCAGCCCAGCCCCGGTAGGGCTTTGCCAAAGGCATGAGGAGGGCCAGAAATCACTGAGGAACGGTGAAATGTGAATAAAATAATGACAGCATTACAGAAGCTTAAAATGATCTTTGATCCAAAAGCGGGCCCTTAATTACGCACACCTCTCTTGCTGCAGCTGCTTTGGCGACTCCATGCGCCATCCAATGCCTTCAATATCACAGAGGGCCTCCAACCCCGGCCTCCGCCCTCCCTGGAGCTGCCCTGCTGGAATCTTCACTGGTGTGTGATTCTCATTGTTCTAGCCAGACTGCTCTGGGGAGACTCCTGCTCTTCAAGGGTTACCTTTCCTCTCAGCAGCAGAACCCTGCAGATGCTGCCCCTCCCCTGGACCTCCCAGGCTCCTCTTCTCCTGATCCTTGGCCTCATTCTCAGACACCCTTCCAGCAGTTGCCCACACACATCTTTTCCTAAACACGCTCTTATTTTCTCACTTTTACATGATTCTTTTGAATGAGATCTTTCCAACAGTGATCTATAACCTGAGGACCTATCATCCCTCTCCAGCCCCTTTTCTGAACTCTGAACCAGTCTGTTTGCTTAGACTGGAGCCCAGAAACTCACTCTCCAACACTCTGGTCCTGCACAGGGTCTCATTCCTCCCTTGGCTACAAGCTCACACTGCACCCGGTCAGAAACCCAGGCATCCCTGCTGATTTTCCTTGTGGTGGGTTCTCCCATCACAAGGAAATGTCTGCAAATTCCCTAATTTTAACATCAAAGTTATTTTAGATCTGACACACTTTCAATCTCTCCACCAGGGTTCTAGTTCATTATTCATTTGGTCTATTATAATAACTTCTTGATTATGCTCACAATCTCTGTAATTTTGAAGGTTGACAGTCAATGCCTCCTTAACAAACTTGTCTTTCTTGTCTCCAAATAAAACCACTAATGAAAGCTTATTGGAGTTTTCTTATTTGTACTAAGATCATTAGTTTTAAATTCTCTTTTAGAATATACCACTAGGAAAGCCAACTCACTTTGAATACTCGGAACTGTATGCATTGCTAACAGTTTTAATATATTTCCTATTATTGGCGAGAAGTATCACCAAACTCCATCCTTTTAGATACTCTGATAGCCCTGGATGACCCCTGGGTCCCTTACTTGATCTGATGACGTAGTAGAAATTAGGTGGGCTATTATACAGACAGTTGTAGCTCTTTTATTAGCGCTTCATAGTTATGCATAGTAGTTGGGTTCATACTGACAAACTCGCACATGCATGGAATTCTATTTCAGTTCACGATCCCACCTTATCCCTCCCCCTTTTCCTTCTTGCCCTCCCTCCCCTTTCCCTTTCTCCTTCCCCTGCTAGACTTCTTTTGCTTGTCTATTAATTTATATTTGATTAGTTCTTTCTACCTATGCATAAAGGTGATGTTCCCTGTTGTATATTTATGCATGCACTTAACACGATTTTCAAGAGTCCGTTCTGCTTTGCCTCCCCCTTCCCCATCCCTCCACTCTGCCTCCGATCTCCTTCATTACTGATCTTCCCTTTATGTTGCCCTATCCTTCCCTGCCCCTTTCCTTTATTTTACACTAGCTTCCACATATGAGAGAATACATTAGGCCTCTGAGTTTGAGTCTGGCTTATTTCACTCAGTATGATGTTCTCCATTTCCATCCATTTACCAGCAAATGCCATAATTTCATTCTTTTTTGTGGCTGAGTAGAACTCCATTTCATACACATACCACTTTCTTAATCCATTCATCTATTGATAAGCATATGGGCTCATTCCATAATTTAGCTATTGTGACTTGTGCTGCTATAAACATTGAGATGGCTCTATCACTATAGTATACCAATTTTAGATCTTTTGGGAAAATACCAGGAGTGGGATAGCTTGGTCATGTGCTGGTTCCACCCCTAGTTTACTGAGGAATCACCATACTGCTTTCCAGAGTGGTTGTTCTTGTCTGCAGTCCCATCAACAATGTAGGAGTGTACTGTTATGGTTTGGACATGAGGTGTCTCCCAAAAGCTCACATGTGAGACGATGCAGGAAGGTTCAGAGGAGAAATGATTGGATTGTAAGAGTCTTAACCCAATCCGTGAATTAATCCCTGATGGAATTCATTGAAGTGGTGGGGTGTGGGCTGGAGGAGGTGGGAATTGGGGCATGGCTATCGGGTATGTATTTTGCAACTGGAGAGTGGAGTCTCTCTTTCTCTCCCTGGGCTTCCTGATCATCCTGATGTGAGCTGCTTCCCTCCACCACCCTCTCCCACCATGATGTTCAGCCTCACCTTAAGCCCCAAGGGATAGAAATGGCTACTATGGGCTAAGACCTCTGAAACCATGAGCCCTCAAATAAACCCTTCCTCCTCTACAGTTATGCTGGTTTGGTCATTTAGTCACAGCATAGGGGACCAAAACATGTGCCTTTCCCCACAACCTGGCCAGTATTTATTGTTGTTCCTTTTCTTGACCCTTGCCATTCCGACTGGAGTGAGATGAACTCTTAGTGTAGTTGTTTTACATTTCCCTGATTACTAGAGATATTGAACATTTTTTCTCACATATTTGTTTCTTCCCTGGAGACGTTTGTTTAGTTCTTTTGCCCATTGGTCGAGTTGGGTTTTTTTAGTTCCTCGAACCTTCTGGTGTGAATCCCCTGTGGGAGGAGTCCCGGGCCAGGCTGTCCTCCCATTCCGTGGGCTCTCTTCCTGCTCTTCATGGGTTCCTTTGCTGAGCAGAAGCTTTTTAGTTTAATGGCATCCCACTTACTGCTTTTATTTCTTGCACTTTGGGGGTTCACTGCTACAGTTTTAAGGAGAAGTGAAAACACACACACTGGAAATCCATCAACTCCAGGGGAGCGAGCTTCCCAAACCACCCTCCGCACCTCCATCTCCAATGTCCCCACTGCCCAGGGCATGAAGAGGAGAGCTGAGACGGGAAGGTTGGCACCCAGTCCTGGGCAAGGAGGGTGAGAACCAAACAAGAGTCCCTTCTCACTCCCGATGGGCTGAGGGACACCTCAGGTCACTGCACGGGAATTTGGGGGTGATGCTGGAAAAGAGGACGGGCAATAACTTTTCCTCCAGGTTTTATTGTGGGCGATTGTTGATGGAGCAGAGAAATTGTTGAAGAAGCAGAGCCCGAAATGGAGAGGGTGAGGCGGAGGGTGGACGCACGCAGGCGGCGGGCCCGGGATGAGCCAAGAGGAAGAAACTGGAGAAGCCGCCCGACGCCACTAGCATGGCAGTGGGAGGCGGGCAGGCTGTGGGGACCAGGGAGCAGCAGCAGGAGGCCACAGGGGCCGCCCACCCACTCCAAAGACCAGGACCCACCGGATGGACAAAAAAATTGCTCAACCTCATTCATCATCCAGGAAATGCAAAATAAAACCATAATGAGATACGACCTCAGCCCTGTCACAAGGGCTGTTAGCAGAGAGAAACAGCGAAGGTGCAAGAAAAGGAACGCTTTGCATCGCTGGTGGCAACGTCAATGGGCAGTCCCGGTGGAACGGAGCATCGCTGTTCCCGAAAAAATTAAAACGAAACTGGTAAAGGATCTAGGAATCCCACTTCTGCATGTGTATCCAAAGGAAATTAATTCAGGATGTCAAAGAGACGTCCACACAGCGACGCTCAGGCAGTCCCATCACAGTCCCCAAGACGTGGGAACGCCCTGGATGTTCAGGGACCGAGAGAGAAAGTAAGGCACATACACCCAGCGACATCATTCAACCCTCAAAAAAACGAAGTCCTGTCGTTTGCAACAACACGGATGAACCTGAGGTCCATCATGCTAAGTGAAATAAATCAGGCAAAGATGGTACTGCGTGATCTCGCTTATCCGTGGGACCTAAAAGAATCCAACACAGGCAGGTTGGGGGAAGGGGTGGAGGAAATGGGTCCCTGTGAACATAGGGAACCAAGTTTCAGTGGCTAGATCAGTAAGTTCTGGAGGTCTGATGTCCAGCATGGTGACTACAGTTAATGATACCGCATTGCATATTGGAAATTGGGTAAAGCAGAAGATATTAAATGCAGACATTAAATGTAACCACGCAGTTGAAAAAATGGTAACTGGGAGGTGATGGGTATGTTAATTAGGTTGTTATCACAATTTCAAAACCTATACATATATTGAAACATTACATCATATACCTTAAATATATAGTTTTTATTTGTCAATTATACTTCAATGAAGTTGGAAATTTAAAAGAACAGATTAATGAATGAATCTTGAATCTGAGCATCCCGACAATGGTTTCCTGAAACACAAATGCAGAAATCATCCACCATAATCTTATTAGTGCACACTCCTAAGTTTGTGCTATTATCTAATCAACTTACACATTGATATTCCTATGGAGTAGCTTACTAAGACTTTATTTTCATTACAGAGGACCAGAGAAAGACACAGTGAACAAGGTGACACATCCCATCTCTGAATGGTTTGATAAATTTTACTGCTCTAAGATTTAT
This sequence comes from Sciurus carolinensis, assembly GCF_902686445.1. Classification (NCBI taxonomy): domain Eukaryota; kingdom Metazoa; phylum Chordata; class Mammalia; order Rodentia; family Sciuridae; genus Sciurus; species Sciurus carolinensis. Next base: position 10,483,774 of record NC_062228.1, read on the forward strand.
CAGAAATAATATTATAAAAGATTACTGGAGGTGGGAAAATAGATTCAAATTAAGGGCAACATCAATTTCTACTCAACTCAACAATATGTATGTATTTCCACAGTAGATGCTATTATATCAATTTGGGTGCTATTAGGGGGAAAAAGTGATTTTCAAAGTTTAGTGTTACTGTTGGGGAAAGAAAAAGCCATGTTTTATTTTCTTTTAATCCAGTCTGGAAACTTAAGGCAAAGTAACCCCATTTATCTCAGCGATTTTAGTAATTGTGTTTGCGTCCCAGGCTATTTTATAAAAGGTAAACAAATGTGGGTTACACTTAAGCCTTAAGGGGAAAATAATGGGAGATGCTTGGTGATCTTCCTCGCTGCTGAAGTTCTGGACTGGGACAGGTCGCCTCAAATACTTTATCAACTAAAAATATAATTAATAATGGGAAAGAATATAGGGAAAAATAAACACTGATTGTAGTCTTCACATTAAATTCCACCTTCAAATGTCTTCTTTCTTCTTACTTGTTTCCTAAGTTGTTTTCTCGTGCCACAAAGAAAACGGCCAATTCAGTCAATGTTGGCATCAGAGCGTTGATGTTATAAGGGGGGATGTGTTGGTGCCTTTGATATTGAGGCAACTGCCTCAAATATCATCTCTACTTTTATTTGTCAAGGCATCTGGTCAGGGCCTGTGAATCTCCCACTGGAGCTGGTCATTCCTATACAGGTAACTGCAGACCCTGAGCAGGCGTCAGGAGCCAGGCTGGGCTGAGGACAAGTCACTGCCAAGCAGAAAGGTCTGGTGGAATGCACATCAGCATGGCTCAGAGAAGGGTTTGTTTCATGCTTAGGACTGAGATTTATCATTGCCAGACTGAGAGGTTTTCCCCAGCCACCTCTCCTGTTCATTTGAACAGTGCTGTCTTATCCTGAATCATATTTGCTTAGGGCCAGTAGCAGATGGCCTTTTCAGGATTTCCCTTTAGAGCCAGATAAACACATTCCTTTGTAGCAATCCACTTTGGATTAAGATTATAGCCTGTAAAAGGAGACAGACCTTAGAAAAGAAGAAAAAGGATAGATAGGAAGTAAAGTTCACAGTGACTACACACATCGGGAGTCGAACGTGTTCATTAAATATCATCGTGGCATAATTGGTTTCTTAATGAAGTAATAGAGGCAGGCACTGATAAAAGCATAAGAGATAAGAACTGAATCACACTCCCTCTCTCATCTTATCAGCATCATCCAACAGACAGATCTGTATGCCTGAGGGAATCACAGCTCTGTAACAGAATCAAATACGAAATTATCCCAAAATAAAGGAAAAAATCCGACTTTTTTGGAAGATTGCAAAAAGTAATTGATTTAATTTCAGCAAAGCAACCATTCTTCAAGTTTGTATTTCTCTTTTGTAATCTTTCGAGAAAGATATCTTAATAACAATGGTCAGTGGAAAACAAATTAATAACATAGAAAATCATTCCAAAAAATCTCAGTACCCAGATATCATTACTGTGTCAGTGATATAGATATGTATGTATACATTTATAGATATAGATACACACACACACACACAGTGTAAATATACTTGTAAATATGGTACCACTGTGGTGGACTATGACCGGAAACTAACTTCCTTCACTTAATACTCTACAATGGCCTTACTGTAAAATCAGTACAAGTAGATCTGCTTTTTACAAATTGCTACAGTAGTATTGATGATCATTTATTTAACTCCAGCCCTCCTACTGGAACATGTAGAAAAGTCCAACATATTGCTACCACCACCACCATTAGACACCTTCTTGCTACATGCTCACTTGGCATATGCATTTTAAATTGTGAGAGAGTGCCAAACCGGCCACAGGGGCAGAAGTATTTGTTTCCCCACATTTTTTGTCACTAAGGACCTTTGATTATTTCAATATCGGCTAATCTGATGGGAAAAAAAACGGTATCAGGGTGTTCATCAGCAGCACTGTTTGGAACACCAGCAATCTTCTCAGATGTGCTCCGAGGCCTGCTGAACAAGCTTTCTCTGAATCTGTCATCGTTTTCCTTCTGTTGGAAGGACTTTTATGTACTACAAATTCATGCATTACAGTGGTTGAAACCCTACCAGGAAAGGTACTGAATGTGTGTTCCTCCCAAATTCACGTTAAAGCCCTAACTGCCAGTGTGGCCGTATGTGGACTAAAGGACTAAGTTGAGATGAGGTCATACGGCAGAGCCCTGGTCTGACAGAATTCATGTCCTAGAGACAGCAGAGAGCACTTTCTCTCCTTCTGCACACATGCACCAAGCTCAGGCCACGTGAGGACACTCTCAGAAGGTAGCTGTCTGCAGGCAGGAGGGCACCCACCCAGGATTCCAAATCATCAGGAGTCTTGAGCTTGGACTTCCACCTCCAGAACTGAGAGAAGATGAGTTTCTCTTAAGCTCCCTGGGCTGTGGTATTTATTGTGGCTGCCTGAGCAGACTAAGTCGGTACCATTACAACCCCCACTTTACAACTGAGGACAATGAGCTCAGAAGGGTTGGGAACTTCTTCAGCATCACCCTGTAGCAGGTGTTGGGTTGAGGATCCCAGCCCAGATTCCCCGACCACAGAAGGCATTCCCAGCATCTCAAGTATCAGCCTTTCATTTTGGAACACTGAAACCTTCAGGCATTGAATTGGGTACAGTTTTGCTTTTTCATGCAATTTGTGTGTCAGCATTCTGTGCCCTCTAATACACTGTCACACACTTAGGCTAGTTTATCATTTCCTAGTTTCTGTAGGCTAGCAGGCAGGGCACCTAGTTTCCTGCCCCAGCATCTCTCCCAGCGAAAACACAGGTGCCACCCAGAGTCCTGGTCTCATCAGAGCTACGAATGGGGAAAGATCTGCTTCCAACACTCTCAGTTCACCGCCATAATTTATTTTCTTGCAGTTGTAGAACTGAGGTTTGTTTTCTTCCTTTTTGTTATTATTGTTACTTTTTCCAACTTTACTGAGGTATAATTGACCAAATTGCATATATTTAAAGCAGACAGCAGGATTCTTTGACATATCCATAGACCGAGAAATTATTGCCACAGTCAAGAGAGTTAAGACATCCAGGAATTCACAGTTACAAGTATGTATGAGCGAGGGTGTGGGTGGGTGGTGGGAACATTTAAGATCTACTGTCAGCCTATTTCAAGTGTACAATGTGGTGCTAACTCTAACCATGTGCTGCACATTAGACCCCAGAACACATGTATCTTACAACTCCAAGCCCAGACCCTTTGGCCAACATTTTCCCACTCCCCACTCCCAGTCCCATTCTACTCTCCAGTTCTAAGAGCTCAACAGTTCCACATTCTATGAATAGGATCAATCATTAGTATTCATCTCTACTTGACTTATTTCACTTAGCATAATGCCCTCATTTTTCAGACATGTTGTCTCAAAAGCAGGATTTCCTCCTTTTTATGGCTGAGTAATATTCCCTCTTGTGTGCATATCTGTTTCTGCATATTTTCCTTTTCTGTTCATCCATCAGCTGACGTGAGTTTGTTTCCATGTCTTAGTAACTGTGATTCTGCTGCAGTGAACATAGGGGTGCAGATGTCTCTTTGAGGTACTGATTTTATTTTTATCAAGTGTGTACCCAGAAATAAGATTGCTGGATCACTTAGTCATCCTCTTTTTAATTTTTTGAAGAACTTGCATACTAGTTATCATGGTTGTATCAGTATACATTCCCACCAACAATGACAAGTGTTCCCTTTTCTTTCCTACCCAAAGCAATCTATAGATTTGATTTTGTTGTGTGTGTCAACCAAGAGTCGATTTCAGTTTCTGGAGGCTACCATGATTCTCTCTTACATGGCCTCCCTGTAGAGCATATCACAAAGTGGCAGCTTCAATCTTCAAAACCAGTGATGGAGAATTTCTCACCTCAAGGAGCTCAGCTTGGGTTTCAAGATGATGGAAGAGAGCGAGTTGCTTTTCTGGCTGCTCTATGGTGTGAAATCAAGATAGCAGACAGACAGCTTCTCAGCAAGATGGGTGAATTAAAAAAAGGTGAAGGGCTTTACTGGAATTTAATACGGGACATTCAAAGCAAATTAGGGACTCGGGAGATTGGAGATAAGAAGGAAGAAATCTCCAATACCACAGCTGCTACTGCAGCAGGAGACACCAGCCAGATCAGTCCCCCTGTGAGCACAGTGGAGGGATAAGGGAGTTTCGGGGTGCCTGAGGCATGACCAGGTACAGAGAATTCAGAGATCAAAGACTCTACCCTACCCAACGAAACTGAAAAGCACGCTACACAACATCCTAGTGTGGGAAAGAAGCCCCATCTTTCCCGTCTGCCTATGGAGGACAGAGGAAGGAACCATTTTGCAACTGTGGCCCAGGGGCTGGCAGCTAAGGGAGTCAATTCCTGGCAAAGCCGAGTTTGGCCCAAAAAACAGGCCTAGCAAACCCACACTGCATGACAGAGTGTGCCAAAGTGATTAGGAGAAAATCACATACGGAGAGGTTTACACAAGGGACCATTGGTCACGGAAACTCACCTGACTCTCCCCTCCCCCATCCAATCTGGCTGTTTGCAAGACCAGCTGAGAGATGTATCTGGCTGGAAATTCAAACGTGGGGGTGGAGGGGCAGGATCAAGTTTGGAGACTTGGGGTCTGCAGGTGACATAGGGGACTAAGAATGGGCTCTTGCCCCACATGACTGGAATCCAGGGGAGATCCCTAGGGTGCAGTCTTCTAGCTTGGAGCAACAATTGCTGGGCTCTGGAGGTGCCCTGACTTAAAATCTCCAGACCAATTGGCATTCAGCAAAGAGCCTGGAGCCTACCTAACCCTAAACCCCACTTCCAGGAATCCTGCCGACAGGATTCTCTCTGACTCCGGCAACCCCATCCTGAGGGTGAAGCAAGCATGGTGCTGCAGATAACTCCACCTAACACTACTGAGAAGGGAAGCTGAGAATTTTCAAACTCCAATAGAAAATTCTTTAACTTTTCCTCAAGATCTTTTTTTTTTCTTTTCTCTGTTTGTGACCTTAATAGTTCATGGACATTTATACGTATTCATATTTTTTCTCATTTCCAGCAATTTTGAAGTCAGTTATTTTTCATGGATCAGTATTTTGAGAACTAGGATGTTTTTGATTAGTGTTTTTCAGTTTTGTTTTGTATTCTTTAATTTTTATTTTTTAAAATTTTTACTTTATATATTTTTTCTCTCACTTATCTGTTTCCCTTGATTCTTTCTCTTCTCTTCCAATAACAGCCAATCTCTATTGCTCTCTCTTTCACTCTTACTTTCTTACTTCTATCTTCTCTCCTCCTCCCTCATAATCATCACATCCTACATCATGTGTGATGTAGGATGTCCACCATTTGAAATTACAAACCCTTTTGCAAAATTACTGTTTTTATTGTAGGCAATAACTGATTATATATTTTCTGTTTTTTGGGACAATTAACATTGTAGATGTCATAGCAGGAACTATTTGGTTTAATGCTGTATATTATTTGCATTGGTTGTTATTATTTTTCTCCCCCTAAACTGTGAGGTGCTGGAAACATTTAGGGACACTCAAATTCCACAGGGTAGAAACTCTACTACCTCAGATCCATACTGTTAGGTAGGTAGACACACAAATATGAAAAATCAAGGGAACAAATCTCCCCAAGCAAACCAAGATACTTCAGTAACAGAATCCATCAACACCACAGTGGAAGAAATGTCAGAGAAAGAGTTTACAATGTACATAGTTCAACTGATCTGTGAGATAAAGAATGATTTAAGGAGTGAAATCAGAGAGTAAATACAGGAAGTGAAAGAGCACTTGAATAAAGAGCTAGAAATTCTGGAGGAAAAAAAATCAAACAGAAATCCTCAAAATGAAGGAATCAATAAACCAAATTAAAAATTCAATGAAAAGCATCACCAGCAGACTAGACCACTTGGAATACAGAGTAGCAATGAAGACAATATATAATCTTGAAAATAAAGCTGGACCAGGGAGAAAAGATGTTAAGAGGCCATGAATAGAACTTCTAAGAAATATGAAATAATCTGAAAATGTCAAATTTAAGATTTATCAGGATAGATGAATGTTCAGAGAAAGAACTCAGCTCATCTTTTAAGGACCTTCATCAGATTAAGTCAAGCCCACCCAAGAACACCTCACTTTTGATTAAATCAAAATCAACTGTCATGAGACCTTAGTTACATCTGCAGTAAAATCCCTGCACCTTTTCAATACTGCATTGGCTAGAAGAAAGTCAGAGGTGCCATCCACACTCAAGGGAGGGTGAACACAAAGGAGCAGGGATCAAGGGAGCAATCCTAGGGTCCGTCAATCACTGTGCATATTTTCAATTTGTCCTAAACGCTAAGACCCATGCTTTTCTCCACTGACTTCCACAATTTGTTCTCTGGAATACCAGGGACAGAGAAGATGGTGATCTTCTGGAGAGAAAGAACAGAAAAAGCACAGCAAGAGGAGAAGAGGGGTGATTGGAGAAGGAGAAACTTGACTAAGCACCAATCAGCAGAAGAGTCATGTTGGGACCATGACATCATGCACGTTTTAGTCCTATCTTGTCCCATATCCAGCCTGTCTTCCATTGTGAGAGAATTACCCAAGCTCTTCTCAGCTTCGTTTCTCCTCTACATCCACAAGGTACCAAATTTCTTCTGCCAACCACGGCATCATCATGGAACCTCTTACTCATCCTTCACACCCCAGCTGCAGTGATAAATTATCCTCCCACATCAATGTATCTCTTTCTCCCTTATAATTTGAAGAATAGGCCTCATGTTTATGACTCAGAACTTAACCGGGGTCTCCTGATCCTTGAGATGAACACATGTCCCTAAAACTTCATCTGAGGATAGTGGAGAACTTTCTCCAAGGTCTGCTCTATCCCTGAGGGCTTCTGGGGTCCTCTGGGCATGAAGCCTCCTTTGAGCTCTTCTGAATTCTATTTCCTATCATATCACTATCACCCTCTTCCAATGCCTCTCCACACATCATTCTGAGATCATTAAATTCAAGGGTAGATTTAAAGAGATGGGTAAAGTTCTAAAGACAGATGAAGCATATGCTCCCATGACAGGAATGTACACCATTTTATTGGAAACATTAAGAACCTCTTAAAATTTTGGTTAGTTTATCACTACCACCAGTCCACACTCATCAGGTCCTTTTCCTGTGTCTGTGTCTATGTGTGTGTGTGTATGTGGGGGGGGGGGGGGGAGAGAGAGAGAGAGAGAGAGAGAGAGAGAGAGAGAGAGAGAGAGAGAGAGAGAGAGGGAGATAACATAAACTTTTATTTCCATTTATATGTATTTTTATTTGCATTCATTTCATGCTGAATTTATTCCAGTTTCCAAAAAATGGATCACTACAGTCTCATATTTTCCTTCTCTTTCTTCAGAAAGAAAAAGATAAAATAACACACAGTCATCTGATTTCCTTATACTGAGTAGCTCAATAGTGATTGTGGACACCCTTGTCCTAATGATAGCCCTTCCTAATGACAACCCCCTTTCCTAAAGGGGAAGGAAATCTTGCTGTTGAGGTAACAAAAGTTACACATTTGTGGCATATTTATACTCTCCCCAAACTGGAGATACAGGAGGATGCTTACTTGATTTGTCTTATTCACCCTAGGAATACCCAACCCCCAGTATTGAGTCTAACAAGGTTTCTATATGCAGATGTTATTGTATTAGAGGAAAGAAATATTGAAACTTGGCAAATTCACATAAAAAATTCTATCTGAGCATAATCTGTGACCCTTATTAATTTGAGGGAACTTATATTTTCTTCAGTGTTTGTAGAACATTGGAAATAAGAAACTTCAATACTATACCATAGCATATTAGACCATCCCCACACTCCAAAAGCTACCACCCCAAATATGCCACACTGCGCTTGATATGCAGTAGCTCAGAACACACCATCTATGCACCATATTTATCACTTTTGTTTCATTGTACACACTAAACACTGTCCACAGCACACACACCCCACACCTACCATCCCCATCACACCACACTGCACATCCCATACCCACACCTACCATCCCCACAACAAGCACATAACACACAATGCTAGTACAATGCCACGTCCAATGTATCATGGACCACATCGCACCACACCATATTCCATACTTAACATACTGACACACCATGCTGAACGTCCAAATGTAGATTATTTGGTTCTTGTTGAATCCTGAGTGACAGTAGGTAATACTGAGATTCAAAGATACTTCATTCTTCTACTCTTTCATAGTCATGGAATACTAAGCTATACTGAAATCATATGGACTTCAAATAGATTTATTTCCATACTTACAAGGTGCAGAAAGTATTTCCTTACATATGTGTAAGAAAAACTGTAGTTTTGTAGGTAAATCAGAAAAGTAGGATGGGAAAAGGAAAAGTAAAGTTGGGTCCCGATAAGTTGTGAATGATCCAGAGTGACTTTTAGAACTTGTTGGTCTGTCTCCCAGTCACACTTCTTTGACCAGATAGCATTTGTCACAAGCTATTACAAATGTTAGTTCTCTGATCTTGAGTCCCAGTCTACTCCATGAAGATTCCTATCAACTCTTTTGTTTGTTTGTTCAGAGTTTTTCCCGTACCTGGCACACAATAAGTATTCAAGCAATTTTATTGAATCATTCCCCTGAACAGAGAGATTAATTTGCTGTTATAGAAGTTATAAAAATATAATTTCAAGATACAACTACTCTAAGGAGGTCTATAAAACCAGATAATACTGTTAGGGGAATTTTCAAGCCCTTGCTCCCTCATTCATTTTCATCCTCTCTCAAATTTCATGGGAAATTTTAGGGCACTCAATTTCAGAGTTGTGTAACAGATTTCAAATTAAATAAAAGTAGATTTCCCTGTGATTTAAAAATGGAGTAAGTTTCTAATCCATTATGCATATAGTTCACTTGGCTTGTCCTTCACAGGATAGAATTTCTAAATGGTGTATAAAGTTGGGAAAACCATAAACAGACTCTCTACCATATGCTATCGTTTTCTTTAATTACAGTCCTATTTAGTTTCTTAATGAAGTAAAAATAAAATCCAATATATAAATGTTATGACATTTAGGGATATCTAATTCATGTTCTCATCCTGTGATTGATTTTCTTTGATGAAGAATTAGAGTGGGTTAAGGCCTTTAAAACCAAATGTATTCTAAGCCTCTGAACATATCAGTTTCCAAATAATTGTATTTTATTTTTCTTCAAAGCCATTCAAGTACAGCGTTTTATAGCTCCTGTGAGGCCATCTTTCTGAACACAGGTATCTTCATGAAAATGCAATCAATGTGATTCATCATGTACTTGAATTTGAAAAAGAAATTCAAACTGCACTTTAACTCTGAAAACAACTGCATCAACTCTTATCTCAAAAATATTTTTCTGTCACCTCACTGTGTTTATACGAGTTGTGGGAATAGATAATTGAAAATGAGTCAGTGACTATAATAAATAAAATTTCTTCTGCAAATTCTAAAATTTGACACACTTTTTAACTCTGATTGTAACTATTTTAGTTTAAGCAATCACATTAGTTTATATGGTCTACGTAGGGGTAGAGCGAGATGACAGAATAGAACTCACTAGTGGTCGGCCCTCAGAAAAACATCAATCTGAACAACTATCCACATATGAAAGCACCTTTACAAAATCTAAGATATCATAATAGCTGGATGTAACATGGAAATAAGTAAAGATGCATCAAAGAGGGTAGGAAGGAGAGTTTTACATGACTCACATCAGCATCTCCCGAACCCTAGCACCAGGCTCACCACAGTAAAACCCAGTGTCAGGCAAGACCCTATGGCCCCAGATGTCAGGCTAACACCTGTGGATTGAGCCACCACACCCATTCTGGCACCAAGCCACACCCAAAGACCTCAGGCGTTAGGTCTAAGCAGCAGACTCGATCTCTGATCCACAGCACTACTGGGTCAACTTCAGAAGCCCCAGACTCCACACACCCCCAGGGTCTACCCTCAGCAGCCCCAGACTACAGGCGTACTACACTACCAGGCTGGCAGGGCCCCCAAGCTTTGCTCCTGCCTGACTACTAACTTGGCATCAGTGGCCCCAGACACTCAACCTCCCCCAGCACCAGTCAAGTCCCACTGATCCTGGGCTTCAGGCCTACCCCAGAATCATCCCTGGCTGCCCCAGTCCTCTGGCCTGCCCCAGTGCTTGGCCAGCTCTTTAGGACAAGCTTTGAGCCAGCATCCAAAGACACAAGTTCCAGGCCTACCCCACAATCCAATTAACAGACCCCACTCAAGTGGATCCAGGCTGCATGCCAAGCCATTCCAAGAACTCTAGTATGAGACCACCTGTGGACCATGAGACAGGGCCTGCCCAGACTCTGATGGCTGACTACTGAAGGTGTTCCCAAGCAAAGTTAGCCTGGAAAAACTGACATGAGCACTTCTTCAAACGTGCAGACACCAATACACGGCTGCAAGGTTCAAGAAGAATCAGAGAAACATGACATTGCAAAGAGACAAAGTGCCAATGAATGACCCTAGAGAAATAAATGTGGTTCCATCTTCCCAACCTTATTCAGCTTCCATCTTCCTGACCCGACCAGATGCATCGGTCTACACTGCCTGACCTTTGCTCTTGCTTCAATCTGATGACTCCAAGGCAGAGCCCGACGTGGACCTGATGCATTTTAAGATTATACACACGATGGGGAGATCCAAGATGGCGGACTAGAGGGCGACTGCATCTCCCGCCGCTCCAGAACCCAGGATTCAAAAGGGGAGGTATTGAGAGACTCGGACCAACAGAGAGCCGCAGGGTGAGTCTCTCCCACCGGGTGAAGCTTGGCCCAGGCGGCAGGCCCAGACAGGGGCAGCTTCTCGGAGCAGGGCACAGCAGTGAGAGTCTTCCCCAACCAGCCCTGTTCTCTCCAGCAGCAGGCACGATCCACAGCCAGCTCCTCCGAGCAGGCCGGCCCAGTGGGAGCTTTTCCGCACAGAGCAAACCCCAAGCCCCAACCCAGCAGCGGCCCCGGCCCGCAGGTGGCTTCTGGGACCAAGGCAGGACAGGGAGAGGCTTTCCCCAAGCAGCCTGGTTCCCTCAGGCGGGGGCAGGCCTGTCTACAGCCAGCTTCTAGGAGCAGGACCACCCAGTGAGAGGATTTCCATGCAGAGCCAGCCCCCAGCCCTGGACCCAGTAGCGGGATAGGGGCAGCTTTCTTCAGAAGCACTGCATTATCAAGTTCCTCCAAGACTTCAGGCTACTGAAGGCTGGGTGGTGATATACCAGAAATCTACAGGGACACTATAAGCCAATAGAGGAAATCTGCAATATCTCAGATACCACTGATATCTGACCAATATGAGAAAACAAGGGAAGAAAATGTCCCAAACAAACCTAAATACTATATTAATAAAACCCAATGACAGCACAGCAGAAGAAATGTCAGAAAGGGAGTTCAGAATGTACATAATTAAAATAATCAGGGAAGCAAACGAGGAGATGAAAGAGCAAATGCAGGCATTGAAGGAAGAGATGAAAGAGCAAATGCAGGCATTAAATGATCGCACCAATCAACAGTTAAAAGACCAAATACGGGAAGCAAAAGATCATTTTAATAAAGAGTTAGAGATACTGAAAAAAAAAAAATAACAGAAATCCTTGAAATGAAGGAAACAATAAACCAAGTTAAAAACTCCATAGAAAGCATAACCAATAGGATAGAACACCTGGAAGACAGAACCTCAGACACTGAAGGCAAAATATTTAATCTTGAAAACAAAGTTGACCAAACAGAGAAGATGGTAAGAAATCATGAACAGAATCTACAAGAATTATGGGACATCATGAAAAGGCCAAATTTAAGAATTATGGGATTGAGGAAGGCTTAGAGAAACAAACCAAAGGAATGAACAATCTAGTCAATAAATAATATCAGAAAATTTCCCAAATCTGAAGAATGAAATGGAAAACCAGGTACAAGAGGCTTATAGGACTCCAAATATACAAAATTACAACAGACCCACACCAAGGCACATTATTATGAAAATACCTAACATACAAAATAAAGACAGAATTTTAAAGGCTGCGAGAGAAAAGAATCAAATTACATTCAGAGGGAAGCCAATAAGAATATCAGCAGATTTTTCAATCCAGACCCTAAAAGCTAGAAGGGCCTAAAACAACATTTATCAAGCCCTGAAAGAAAACGGATGCCAACCAAGAATCTTATACCCAGCAAAACTTACTTTCAGATTTGATGATGAAATAAAATCCTTCCATGATAAACAAAAGCTAAAAGAATTTACAAAAAGAAAGCTGGCATTACAGAACATTCTCAGCAAAATATTCCATGAGGAAGAGATGAAAAACAACGATGCAAATCAGCAACAGGAGGCGCTAGCCTAAAGGAATAGGCAAATAAAGGAGAAACCAAATCATGTCAAAAAACAAAATGAGTCAAATGACTGGGAATACAAATCATATCACAATAATAACCCTGAATGTTAATGACCTGAACTCATCAATCAAAAGACATAGACTGGCAGATTGGATTAAAAAGAGAAATCCAACAATGTGCTGTCTGTAAGAGATTCATCTCATAGAAAGAGATACCCACAGACTAAAGGTGAAAGGATGGGAAAAAACATACCATGCACATGGACACAGCAAAAAAGCTGGAGTATCCATCCTTATTTCAGATAATGTGGACTTCAAGCCAAAACTAGTCAGAAGGGATAAAGAAGGACATTACATACTGCTTATGGAAGCATAAATCAGCAAGATATAACAATCATAAACATCTATGCCCCAAACATTGGCTCATCCATGTACGTCAAACAAATCCTTCTCAATTCCAGAAATCAAATAGACCACAACACAATAATACTAAGCGATTTGAACACACCTCTCTCACCACTGGATAGATCTTCCAAACAAAAATTGAACAAAGAAACCATAGATCTCAATAACACAATCAACAATTCAGACTTAACTGACATATATAGAATATACCATCCAACAAAGAACGAATACACTTCTCAGCAGCACATGGATCCTTCTCTAAAATAGACCATATTTTATGCCACAAAGCTACTGTTAGCAAATACAAGATGGAGATACTACCTTGTATTCTATCAGATCATAATGAATTGAAATTAGAAATAAATGACAGAATAAAAAACAGAAACTTCTCCAATACCTGGAGATTAAATAATATGCTATTATATGATGAATGGATAACAGAATACATCAGGAGGGAAATTTTAAAAAATCTTAGAAATAAACGAGAACAAAGACACATCATATCAAAATCTCTGGGACACTATGAAAGCAGTACTTAGAGGAAAATTTATTTCATGGAGGGCATTCAACAAAAGAAGTAAAACTCAACAAATAAATGACCTAACACTACAGTTCAAAGCCCTAGAAAAAGAAGAGCAGACTAACACCAAAAGTAGTAGACAGGAAATAGTTAAAATCAGAGCCGAATCAACAAAATTGAAACAAAAGAAACAATCGGAAAAATTAACAAAATAAATAGTTGGTTCTTTGAAAAAATGAACAAAATTGATAAATCCTTAGCCACACTAACAAACAGAAAGTGAGAAAAAACTCAAATTACTAAAATTCGGAATGAACAAGGAAATAACAACAGATACGAGTGAAATACAAAACATAATTAGAAGCTATTTTGGAAATCTATACTCCAACAAAAAAGAAAACCTTGAAGACATAAACAAGTTTCTAGAGACATATGAATTACCTAAACTGAACCAGGAGGACATACATAACTTAAATAAATCAATTTCAAGCAATGAAATAGAAGAGGTCATCAAAAGCCTACCAACAAAGAAAAGTCCAGGACCAGATGGATTCTCAGTCGAGTTCTACAAAACCTTTAAAGAAGAGCTCGTTCCAATACTTCTCAAAGTATTCCATGAAATAGAAGAGGGGGGAACCCTCCCAAACTCATTCTATGAAGCCAATAACACCCTGATACCTAAACCAGACAGAGACACATCGAGGAAAGAAAATTTCAGACCAATATCCTTAATGAACATCAACGCAAAAATTCTCAACAAAATTTTAGCAAATTGCATACAAAAATATATTAAAAAGATAGTGCACCACGATCAAGTGGGTTTTATCCCAGGGATGCAAGGTTGGTTCAACATCCGGAAATCAATAAATGTCATTCACCATATCAATGGACTTAAAGTTAAGAATCACATGATTATTTCAATAGATGCAGAAAAAGCATTTGATAAAATACAGCATCCCTTCATGCTCAAAACACTAGAAAAAATAGGGATAGTGGGGACATTCCTTAACATTGTAAAGGCCATCTACGCTAAACCCATGGCTAATATCATTCTAAATGGTGAAAAACTGAAAGCATTCCCCCTAAAAACCAGAACAAGTCAGGGATGCCCTCTTTCACCACTTCTATTCAACATCATCCTTGAAACTCTAGCCAGAGCAATCAGACAAACCAAAGAAATTAAAGGGATACGAATAGGAAAAGAAGAACTCAAACTATCCCTGTTCGCTGATGACATGATTATATATTTAGAGGAACCTGGAAATTCCACCAGAAAACTTTTAGAACTCATAAGTGAATTCAGTAAAGTAGCAGGTTAAAAGATCAATGCTCATAAATCCAATGCATTTTTATACATAAGTGATGAATCTTCAGAAAGAGAAGTTAGGAAAACTACCCCATTCACAATAGCCTCGAAAAAAATAAAATACTTGGGAATCAATCTCACAAAAGAGGTGAAAGACCTCTACAATGAGAACTACAGAACACTAAAGAAAGAAATTAAAGAAAACCTTAGAAGATAGAAAGATCTCCCATGTTCTTGGATAGGAAGAATTAATATTGTCAAAATGGCCATACTACCAAAAGTGCTATACAGATTCAATGAATTCCAATTAAAATCCCAATGATGTACCTTACAGAAATAGAGCAAGAAATTATGAAATTCATCTGGAAGAATAAAAAACCCAGAATAGCTAAAGCAATCCTTGGCAGAAAGAGCGAAACAGGGGGTATCGCAATACCAGATCTTCAACTCTACTACAAAGCAATAGTAACAAAAACGGCATGGTATTGGTACCAAAATAGACAGGTAGATCGATGGTACAGATAGAAGACATGGACATAAACCCAAATAAATACAATTTTCTCATAATAGACAAAGTGGCCAAAAATATGCAATGGAGAAAATATAGCCTCTTCCACAAATGGTGCTGGGAAAACTGGAAATCCATATGCAACAGAATGAAACTAAACCCCTATCTCTCACCCTGCACAAAACTCAACTCAAAATGGATCAAGGACCTCGGAATCAGACCAGAGACCCTTCATCTTATAGAAGAAAGAGTAGGTCCAAATCTTCAACATGTCGGCTTAGGATCAGACTTCCTTAACAGGACTCCCATAGCACAAGAAATAAAAGCAAGAATCAACAACTGGGATAGATTCAAACTAAAAAGTTTTCTCTCAGCAAAGGAAACTATCACTAATGTGAAGAGAGAGCCTATAGAGTGGGAGAAAATCTTTGCCATTCATACTTCAGATAAAGCACTAATTTCCAGAATATATAAAGAACTCAAAAAACTCTACACCAAGAATACAAATAATCCAATCAACAAATGGGCTAAGGAAATGAACAGACACTTCACAGAAGAAGATCTACAAGCAATCAACAGATATATGAAAAAATGTTCAACATCTCTAGTAATAAGAGAAATCAAAACTACCCTAAGATTTCATCTCACCCCAATTAGAATGGCGATTATCAAGAACACAAGCAACAATAGGTGTTAGCAAGGATGTGGGGAAAAAGGTACACTCATACATTGCTGGTGGGGCTGCAAATTAGTGCGGCCACTCTGGAAAGCAGTATGGAGATTCCTCAGAAAGCTTGGAATGGAACCACCATTTGACCCAGCAATCCCACTCCTTGGCCTATACCCAAAGGACTTAAAATCAGCATACTGCAGAGACACAGCCACATCAATGTTCATAGTTGCTCAATTCACAATAGCCAGATTGTGGAACCAACCTAGATGTCCTTCAATTGATGAATGGATAAAGAAACGGTGGCATATTTATACAATGGAATATTACTCAGCCATAAAGAATGATAAAATTATGGTATTTGCAGGCAAGTGGATGAAATTGGAGAATATCATGCTAAGTAGATAAACCAATCTCAAAAAAACCAAAGGATGAATGATCTCACTGATAAGCGGATAATGACACATAATGGGGGGTGGGAGGGGTTAGTGTTAGGGCTAGAGTTAGGGTTAGGGAGGGGGCAAGAATGGAGGAAGGAAGGACTGTATAGAGGGAAAAGAGGGGTGGGAGGGATGGAAGGGAAAAAAATAACAGAATGAATCATACAACATTGCCCTATGTAAATTTATGATTACACAAATGGTATGCCTTTACTCCATGTATAAACAGAGAAACAACATGTATCCCATTTGTTTACAAGAAAAAAAAAAAAGAAATAAATGTGCATGAACTGCCTGACAAAGAATTTTAAATTGCTGTTTCAAGGAAGCCAGAAAACCTCAAGGAAAAAAAAAGAAAAAAACAGTTAAACTCTTCAATGAAATATAGAAAACAATAAATCAATAAATGACCAGAATGAGAAATTTAATTTTTTGTTTATTTTTACAGACTGCATTTTGACTCATTGTACACAAATAGGGTACAACTTTTCATTTCTATGGTTAAGCACATTGTAGATTCATTCATTCGTGTAATCATACATGTACATAGGGTAATGATGTCTGTCTCATTCTACCATCTTTCATACCCCTGCCCCCTCCTCCCTCTCATTTCCTTCTGCATAAAGTTCCTAAATTATTCTCCTAACCCCCCCACCCCCATTATATATCATTCTCCACTTATCAGGGAAAACATTTGGCCTTTGGTTTTTTGGGATTGGTTTATTTCACTTAGCATGATATTCTCCAGTTCCATCTATTTATTTGCATCTAGGTTGGTTCTACAATCTCACTATTGTGAACTGAGGTGCTATAAACTTTGATGTGGTTGCATTACTGTAGTATGCTCATTTTAAGTCCTTTGGGTATAAACCAAGGAGTGGGATGACTGCATCAAATGGTGGGTCCATTCCAAGTTTTCTGAGGAATCTCCATACTGCTTTCCAGAGTGGCTGCACCAATTTGCAACTCCACCAGCAATGTAAAAATGTGCCTTTTTTCCCGCATCCACACCAACATCTACTATTACTTGTGTTCTTGATAATAGTCATTATATTTGGAGTAAGATGATATCTTAGAGTTGTTTTAATTTGCATTTCTCTAATTACTAGAGATATTGAACACTTTTTCATATGTTTATTAATTACCTGTATATCTCCTTCTGTAAAGTGTCTGTCTAGTTCCTTGATGCATTTATTGATTGGGTTCTTTGTATTTTTGGTGTAAATTTTTTTTAGTTCTTTATAAATTTTGTAGATGAGTGCTCTATCTGAAGTGCATGTGGAGAAGATTTTCTCCCATCTGTAGGCTCTCTTTTCACATTATTGATTGTTTCCTTTGCTAGAAAAAGTCTTTTAGTTTGAATCCTTCCCATTTATTGATTCTTGCTTTTATTTCTTGTGCTTTGGGGGTCTTGTTAAGGACGTCTGGTTCTAATACAACATGATGAAGATTCGGGCCTACTTTTTCTTCTATTTGGTGAATGGTCTTCTGGTCTAATTCCTAGATCCTTGATCCATTCTAAGTTGAGTTTTGTGCAGCGTGAGAGAGGTTTAATTCCATTTTATTAAAAACAAAATCTGGAACTGAAAAGTATAATAAACAGAATTAAAAATACAATAGAAAGTATCTGCAGCAAAACAGATGAAACAGAAGAAAGAATCTCTGAATTCAAAAGCAGGTTATTTGAAAGTATACAATCAGAAAAAAAAAACAAAAATGAAAAGGAATGAAGAAAGTTCACAGGATTTCTGGAACAGCAACACAAAAGCAAAATCTGATTTTAAAAAGGAAAAGAGATAAAGTACACAAAACTTAAAGAAATAGCAGAAAACATTTCAAACTTGGAGGAAAAAAATGTGTGTCCAGGTACAAGAAGGTCAAAGTTCTCAGATCAAATTAAACCCAAAGAAGATCACATCAAAACATATTATTATCAAACTATCAAAAACCAAAGACAAAAAGGATCCAAAAAGAAGCAAGAGAAATGAAGCAAATAGTATAGTGGAGTTTTTGTTTTGTTTTTTTAAGAGCAGGCACTGTTTATTAACAGACCGGCTTACAAAAATACCATGGCATATACCTTAGCTCATTCTTCTAATAACTCTGTTGATCTCGTCTTCCCTATTGACAGCATCTTCATCTTCTACAAAATGGGTAATCTTTTTCTTCATTTCATCTCATGGAGAAGATAATTTGAAAGGCCAGGAAATTATTCATTCTCTGAAGTGTTGTCCATCATTGTCGAACTCATGAATCAAATCCTCCATGCAGATGATGCCATATTTAGCAAGAGACTGAGCAATCAAAGTGTTATATATCAAGGCAATTCATTTCTTATTGATTTTGCCATATCCACACTTACTGATTAGTTCACTCACTGCTGCAGGGTTGGAGAAGTCCATGCAATATATGGTTCCACAATCGTTAACATGTTAATTGAAGACTTGTTGAGTTTGCGGGAGCTTCCATTGAAGATCTGGTGAAGGCAAAGAAGCTGCAACACAAAACAGACCTCTGGGCTCACACCACTGGTACCTCTGATCCTGATGGCAAATGCCAATTTGGGTTTTGGAGGCACATGGAAGTTGCCAGTTTTTTCTTGCCATCTAGTCATTCAAATCTCAGTTCTGTACAGCTGCCTATAGTTCTTGTGATATGTTTTTGTCAGTTTTTTGCTATTGTGACTAAAGGATCTCACCAGAACAATTGTAGAGAAGGAAAAGTTTATTTGGGGGCCCAGTTTCAGAGGTCTTTGTCCAATGAAGGCAACTCCATTCATGGGGGCTTAAGGTGAGCAGAACATCATGGCAGGAGAGTGTGGTGGAGGGAAGCAATTCACATGATCAGGAAGCAGAGAGAGAGAGACTTCTCTGGCCCGATACAAAATATACACCCCAAAGCCATGCCCCCAATTCCCACCTCCTCCAGTCACACCCTACCCACCTCCAGTTACCACTCAGTGAATCCCTACCAGGGGGTTAATACACTAACTGAGTTAAGACTCTTATAACCCAATCATTTCTCCTTTGACTCTTCTCACATTGTCTTACATGAATTTCTGGGGGACACCTCACATCCAAACCATAGCATAATGCTCGATTTTTCCATAAACTTAATCCTTGCCTTTAGAAGCACCTATTGGGCAAACTTCATTCTCAAGCACTTTACCTTTGGCTCTATGAAATTCTTTCACTTTATATTAAAGCTTTCGAGCACAGCAAGAACCTTCTTTTTCTTCTTTTCAATATCCTTCATGGTTCCAGTCAGAAAAGAGCTGTAATGGAGTTTTAATACAACTAGCAGAAAACTTCTTGGCAGAAACCTTATGTACCAGAACAGAGTGGGAATGGTACATGCAAAAATGCTAAAGGAGCTCGGAACGGAACTGGCCCGCTAGTGAGAGCCTTTCTGACCAGAACAAGCTCCGAGTTCCGGAGCCCCTGCAGCGCAGCATACTCCGGCAACGAACCAGCGGAGAGCCGCGATCCGCAAACAGCCTCTGGGATTAGGGCAGGGCAGCCAGAGACCTCTTCAGGCGGCTCTGCCCACTCCGGCTGCAGGCTCTCTTCACGGGGCGATCCAAGATGGCGGCCTAGAGGGAGACTGCACCCCCAGTCGCTCCAGAACCCTGGAGTTAAGAAGGGGAGGCATTGAGAGACTCGGACTGAAATAGAGCCACGGGTGAGTCTGCCCACTGGGTAAAGCTTGGCCCGGGTAGCAGGCCCAGATAGAGGTGGCTTATTGGAGCCGGGCAGGGCAGCTAGAGTCTTCCCAAGGTAGCCTTCCACACTCCGGCAGTGGGCTCCTCCCACACGGCCAGCTGCACGGCGCAGGCCCACAGTGAGAGCATTTCCGCACAGAGCCAGTTCCAAACCGTGCAACCAGTAGGGGGCTAGGGGCAGTTTTCTTCGGATGAGCTGCTTTATCAGATTCCTCCAAGACATCAGGCTACTGAAGGCTGGGAGGTGATACACTGGAAATCTACCGGAACACTATAAGCCAGTAACGGAAAACTGCAATATCTCAGGGTCTCACTGACAACTGATCAATATGAGAAAACAAGGGAAGAAAATGTCCCAAACAAACCTAGATACTACATCAATAAAACCCAATGACAGCACAGCAGAAGAAATGTCAGAAAGGGAGTTCAGAATGTACGTAATTAAAACGATCAGGGAAGCTAATGAGGAGATGAAAGAGCAAATGCAGGCATTGAAGGAGGAGATGAAAGAGCAAATGCAGGCATTAAATGATCGCACCAATCAACAGTTAAAAGACCAAATACGGGAAGCAAAAGATCATTTCAATAAAGAGTTAGAGATACTGAAAAAAAACCAAACTGAAATCCTTGAAATGAAGGAAACAATAAACCAAGTTAAAAACTCCATAGAAAGCATAACTAATAGGATAGAACACCTGGAAGACAGAACCTCAGACATTGAAGACAAAATATTTAATCTTGAAAGCAAAGTTGGCCAAACAGAAAAGATGGTAAGAAATCATGAACAGAATCTACAAGAATTATGGGATATCATGAAAAGGCCAAATTTAAGAATTATTGGGATTGAGGAAGGCTTAGAGAAACAAACCAAAGGAATGAACAATCTATTCAATGAAATAATAACAGAAAATTTCCCAAATCTGAAGAATGAAATGGAAAACCAAGTACAAGAGGCTTATAGAACTCCAAACATACAAAATTACAACAGACCCACACCAAGGCACATTATTATGAAAATACCTAACATACAAAATAAAGACAGAATTTTAAAGGCCGCGAGAGAAAAGAATCAAATTACATTCAGAGGGAAGCCAATAAGAATATCAGCAGATTTTTCAATCCAGACCCTAAAAGCTAGAAGGGCCTGGAACAACATATACCAAGCCCTGAAAGAAAACGGATGCCAACCAAGAATCTTATACCCAGCAAAACTTACCTTCAAATTTGACGATGAAATAAGATCCTTCCATGATAAACAAAAGCTAAAGGAATTTACAAAAAGAAAGCCAGCATTACAGAACGTTCTCAGCGAAATATTCCATGAGGAAGAGATGAAAAACAACGATGCAAATCAGCAACAGGAGGCGCTAGCCTAAAGGAATAGCCAAATAAAGGAGAAACCAAATCATGTCAAAAACAAATATGAGTCAAGTGACTGGGAATACAAATCATATCACAATAATAACCCTGAATGTTAATGGCCTGAATTCATCAATCAAAAGACACAGACTGGCAGATTGGATTAAAAAGAAAAATCCAACAATATGCTGCCTGCAAGAGACTCACCTCATAGAAAGAGACACCCATAGACTAAAGGTGAAAGGATGGGGAAAAACATACCATGCACACGGACATAGCAAAAAAGCTGGAGTATCCATCCTCATCTCAGATAATGTGGACTTCAAACCAAAACTAGTCAGAAGGGATAAAGAAGGACATTACATGCTGCTTAAGGGAAGCATAAATCAGCAAGACATAACAATCATAAATATCTATGCCCCGAACATTGGCTCATCCATGTACGTCAAACAAATCCTTCTCAATTACAGAATTCAAATAGACCACAACACAATAATACTAGGCAATTTTAACACACCTCTCTCACCACTGGATAGATCGTCCAAACAAAAATTGAATAAAGAAACTATAGATCTCAACAACACAATCAGCAATTTAGACTTAACGGACATATATAGAATATACCATCCAACAAAGAACGAATACACTTTCTTCTCAGCAGCACATGGATCCTTCTCTAAATAGACCATATTTTATGCCACAAAGCTACTGTTAGCAAATACAAGAAGATAGAGATACTACCTTGTACTCTATCAGATCATAATGGATTGAAATTAGAAATAAATGACAGAATAAAAAACAGAAACTTCTCCAATACCTGGAGACTAAATAATACACTATTATATGATGAATGGATAACAGAAGACATCAGGAGGGAAATAAAAAAATTCTTAGAAGTAAATGAGAACAAAGACACATCATATCAAAATCTCTGGGACACTATGAAAGCAGTACTTAGAGGAAGATTTATTTCATGGGGTGCATTCAAAAAAAGAAGTAGAAATCAACAAATAAACAACTTAACACTACAGCTCAAAGCACTAGAAAAAGAAGAGCAGACCAATACCAAAAGTAGTAGAAGACAGGAAATAGTTAAAATCAGAGCCGAAATCAACGAAATCGAAACAAAAGAAACAATTGGAAAAATTAACAAAATAAATAGTTGGTTCTTTGAAAAATAAATAAAATTGATAAACCCTTAGCCACACTAACAAAGAGAAAGAGGGAGAAAACTCAAATTACTAAAATTCGGAATGAACAAGGAAACATCACAACAGACACGAGTGAAATACAAAACATAATTAGAAGCTATTTCGAAAATCTATACTCCAACAAAACAGAAAACCTCGAAGACATCAACAAATTTCTAGAGACATATGAACTACCTAAACTGAACGAGGAGGACATACACAACTTAAATAAACCAATTTCAAGCAATGAAATAGAAGAGGTCATCAAAAGCCTACCAACAAAGAAAAGTCCAGGACCAGATGGATTCTCAGCCGAGTTCTACAAAACCTTTAAAGAAGAGCTCATTCCAATACTTCTCAAACTATTCCATGAAATAGAAGAGGAGGGAACCCTACCAAACTCGTTCTATGAAGCCAATATCACCCTGATACCTAAACCAGACAGAGACACATCGAGGAAAGAAAATTTCAGACCAATATCCTTAATGAATATCGATGCAAAAATTCTCAACAAAATTTTAGCAAATCGCATACAAATATATATTAAAAAGATAGTGCACCACGATCAAGTGGGTTTTATCCCAGGGATGCAAGGTTGGTTCAACATTCGGAAATCAATAAATGTCATTCACCATATCAACAGACTTAAAGTTAAGAATCACATGATTATTTCAATAGATGCAGAAAAAGCATTTGATAAAATACAGCATCCCTTCATGCTCAAAACACTAGAAAAAATTGGGGTAGTGGGAACATTCCTAAACATTATAAAGGCAATCTACACTAAGCCCATGGCTAATATCATTCTAAATGGTGAAAAACTGAAAGCGTTCCCCCTAAAAACTGGAACAAGGCAGGGATGCCCTCTTTCACCGCTTCTATTCAACATCGTCCTTGAAACTCTAGCCAGAGCAATCAGACAAACCAAAGAAATTAAAGGGATACGAATAGGAAAAGAAGAACTCAAACTATCCCTGTTCGCTGATGACATGATTATATATTTAGAGGAACCTGGAAATTCCACCAGAAAACTTTTAGATCTCATAAGTGAATTCAGTAAAGTAGCAGGTTACAAGATCAATGCTCATAAATCCAATGCATTTTTATACATAAGTGATGAATCTTCAGAAAGAGAAGTTAGGAAAACTACCCCATTCACAATAGCATCGAAAAAAATAAAATACTTGGGAATCAATCTCACAAAAGAGGTGAAAGACCTCTACAATGAGAACTACAGAACACTAAAGAAAGAAATTCAAGAAAACCTTAGAAGATGGAAAGATCTCCCATGTTCCTGGATAGGCAGAATTAATATCGTCAAAATGGCTATACTACCTAAAGTGCTATACAGATTCAATGCAATTCCAATTAAAATCCCAATGATGTACCTTGCAGAAATAGAGCAAGCAATTATGAAATTCATCTGGAAGAATAAAAAACCCAGAATAGCTAAAGCAATCCTTGGCAGAAAGAGTGAAGCAGGGGGTATCGCAATACCAGATCTTCAACTCTACTACAAAGCAATAGTAACAAAAACGGCATGGTATTGGTACCAAAATAGAAAGGTAGATCAATGGTACAGAATAGAGGACATGGACACAAACCCAAATAAATACAATTTTCTCATACTAGACAAAGGTTCCAACAATATGCAATGGAGAAAATATAGCCTCTTCAACAAATGGTGCTGGGAAAACTGGAAAACCATATGCAATAGAATGAAATTAAACCCCTATCTCTCACCCTACACAAAACTCAACTCAAAATGGATCAAGGACCTCGGAATCAGACCAGAGACCCTGCATCTTATAGAAGAAAAAGTAGGTCCAAATCTTCAACTTGTTGGCTCAGGATCAGATTTCCTTAACAGAACACCCATAGCACAAGAAAATAAAGCAAGAATCAACAACTGGGATAGATTCAAACTTAAAAGCTTTCTCTCAGCAAAGGAAACTATCAGAAATGTGAAGAGAGAGCCTACAGAGTGGGAGAATATCTTTGCCAACCATACCTCAGATGGAGCGCTAATTTCCAGAATCTATAAAGAACTCAAAAAACTCTACACGAAGAATACAAATAATCCAATCAACAAATGGGCTAAGGAAATGAACAGACACTTCACAGAAGAAGATGTACAAGTAATCAACAGATATATGAAAAAATGTTCAACATCCCTAGTAATAAGGGAAATGCAAATCAAAACCACCCTAAGATTTCATCTCACCCCAATTAGAATGGCGATTATCAAGAATACAAGCAACAATAGGTGTTGGCGAGGATGTGGTGAAAAAGGAACACTCATACATTGCTGGTGGGGTTGCAAATTAGTGCAGCCACTCTGGAAAGCAGTGTGGAGATTCCTCAGAAAGCTTGGAATGGAAACACCATTTGACCCAGCTATCCCACTCCTTGGCCTATACCCAAAGGACTTAAAATCAGCATACTACAGAGATACAGCCACATCAATGTTCATTGCTGCTCAATTCACCATAGCCAGATTGTGGAACCAACCTAGATGCCCTTCAGTTGATGAATGGATAAAGAAACTGTGTCATATTTATACAATGGAATATTACTCCGCAATGAAGAATGATAAAATTATGGCATTTGTAGGCAAATGGTCGAAATTGGAGAATATCATGCTAAGTGAGATAAGCCAATCTCAAAAAACTAAAGGTCGAATGATCTCGCTGATAAGCGGATGAGGACATATAATGGGGGGTGGGAGGGGCTAGCATTAGGTTTAGGGTTAGGTTTAGAGTTAGGCTAAGGACAGCGGCAAGAATGAAGGAAAGAAGGACTGTGTAGAGGGAAAAGAGGGGTGGGAGGGGTGGGGAGAGGGGAAAAATAAAATAAACATCATTACCCTATGTAAATGTAAAAAAATAAAAAAAAAAAACTTACAAGAAAAAAAAAAAATGCTAAAGGAGAAAACCTTCTAACCAAGGTTTAAGAAACTGTATTTTCAGAACCATGCCTCAGAAAGGAAGGAGAAAGATTTTCCCAGACAAGCAAAAGTTGAGGGAATTCATCACCACCAGAACTACCTTACAAGAAATGCTGTTGAGTTCAATTTGAAAGAAAAGAATGGGCTGTTAATAAGTAAGACAAAAACACCTGAAAGTATAAAAATCAGTGGTTAACAAGTTGATTCTGAAAACTTTACAGTTGTAATGATGATTTTAACTTGTACTTTTAGTATGAAGTTTCAAAGACAAAACTATTAAAATAATAACCAAAAATGTGTTAAAGAATATGCAATATAAAAAGATATAAATTACATAAAAACATGAATTATGTAGAGAGTAACAGAGTAAATGTGTAGTTTGTTTTATGCAAAGTTTAAAATAACTTGCTATCATAAGATATTTTATATGGTAACCACATATTTTATATGGTAACCATTTTTTATAGTAGCCACAAAGCAAAAACATAGCAGATACACAGAAGACAAAAAGTAAAGAATCAAAGCATATCACTGAAGAAAATCGCCTCATCACAAAGAAAGAAAGAGGAAGAAAGGAACAATCTACAAAACAACCAAAACACAATCAACAAAAATGGTAAGAGTAAGTCCTTACCTATCAATAATACCCAATAATCAATAATGTAAAGTTTACCCATAAAAAGAATGACTGAAAGGATGTGGGGAGAGGCCCAACTATAGGGTGACTACGAAAGACTCACTTCACCTGTAGGGACAGACACAGCCTGAAAGTGAAAGAATAGAAAAGACATCCGATGAAAATAGAAACCAAAAGAGCAGAAGTGATTATACTTGCATCAGATAAAATAAAATTGAATTTAAACTTATAGAAATAGACAAAAAATATATAACAAAGGGGTCAATTCATCAAGTGAATATAATAGTAAACATATAAGCACCCAAAATTAAAACACTTAAATATACATAAAGTGAGCATTAAAAAATTTGAAGAAAATACACTAAAATATAAAAATAATAGGGGAAAAATAGACTAAAATGCAAAAATAGTGGGGGACCCTAGTTTCAGCAACAAACATAAAATAAAAAAGGAACCATCAACTTAAACTCACTTTACCCAATAGTAGTAGAACACACATTCTTCTCAAGTGCTCATGGAACATTCTCCAGCATAGATCATAAGGTTGGTCCAGAAACAAACATTAGAAAACCTAAGACTGAAAACCTATTGAGTGCCTTTTCTGATCACAATGATATAAAACTAGAAATGAATTGCAGGCAGAATATCAGAAAATTCACAATTATGAGGAACTCCAACAATGTGCTCCTAAGCAAACAGGAGGTCAAAGAAAAATTCTAAAAGGAAATTTAGAAGTATCTGGGACCAAAAGAGAGAGAAATACAACTAACCAAAATTGATGAGACACCATGAAATAAGTTCTAAGAGGGACGTTTATAGTGGTAAATTCCTACATTAAGAAAAAAGAAACATGTCCAATACACTAACTTTACCCAAGACACTAGACAAAGAAGAACTAAGACCAAAGTTAGTAGAAGTGGTTAATATCCAAACCACAAGAGGAATCAAACAACTCAATAGCAAGAAAATCAGATTTTAAAACGGGCAAAGGATCTGAACAGACATTTCTCAAAAGACATAAAACAGTCAACATATATTTGAAGAAATTTCCAGCTTCAATAACCATCTGGTAAATGCAAATCAAAACCACAATGAGATAACTTCACACCTGATAATGGCTATTATCAAACAGGTGAAAGAGAACAAGTGTTGGTAAAGATGTATAGAAAAGGAAACCCTTACCTGCTATCAGTAGAAGGGTGAATTAGGACAGTCATCACAGGAAAGTGTGGAGGCTCCTCAAAAATTTTTAATTAGGGATAGTGGGGTTAACGAAATTACATAGGTAGATAGGAGGAATAAATTCTGGTGATCTGCATGGGGTGATTACAGTTAATAATATTGTGCAGAATATTTCAAAATAGATAGTAGAGAGGATCTTGAACCTTCTCATCAAAAAGAAATAAAAAATAATCAGCATATATCTTATGTCCTGATTCTATTCCACTAGACAGAGGTGAGATAATAATTAGATATTGAATCATACTTACCTAGGTGAAATTTTCATTATTAACACAGACATAATCCTACATGGAGAAACAATGCCAATGAAAGAAATAGCCAAGATAAGATTACTGATCCAAAACACAATATATGATTTTTGCAAACATAACCATTAGAAGCACTCCATTTTATTCAGGAATGTTAATAAACATCATCAGTCTTTTATCAATAGAATTACCAATTTAGGCATACATTGGAGAATTCACTAGAAATTCCTCTTCCCCTTGGACATTAACCAGGCAAAGTCTGACTATTCTGTTTTGAGTTTATGCTGAAAATATAAATTAGGTCTGATTGAATAACACTAAATTGGAAAGCATAGTTTATAGCTTTCAAAATCATATTTAGCCTTCTTAATGTGTCCCTAGAGCAAATTTCCTTCTGGGCATATTAAATTTATATGACATTATATAATGGCTTGTGAATTGAAAGCAACACATATTAATAATAGAGAAAAAACTAGACATCATATTGAAATCAAGTTACATGAGATCTGTTTCTCTTATTTTCAGTTTCAGTTTCATTTTTCATCGATTCACAGGATACTGAAATGAGTTTAGTGCTTATAGACCAACTGCCTATGTTTATTTGAAAACCTGTTCTTCAAAATAGAAATTCTTATTGGGTATGTTTCTCAGTCTTTTTAGTTTTTCCTCCATGCCAACCCAATACCTAATAACTACAATTTATCAAAAGATTTACAAGCAAAGCACATTCGTGTGTTTCTGAGTGAACACCCAACATTAGATTCATAATCATAATTATTCATATGATTCTCAATGTCCGCCATCCTGACCATGTCCAATCAAATGTGGGCAATATTACTGTGCATGGTACCTGCAGTTACAATGAATGTCATCTTTCTAAACTTTGGTGTTGGAATTTTTAAATTGTATTTCTTAGATGGAGTCGGAGAGAACTGAGGCACATCTAGAGCCACCCTGGTCGGGGTGTGGGAAAGGGATCCAGAAATTAGCAGAAGGGTAGAGAAAGCTAACCAAAGAAAACTCCAAGACCCAAATCTGAACTCCAAATCCCTCTTCAAGCAGAAAAGCTTGGGCTTCACCTATCATATGTTGGGTTTCAGGTGAGGAGTCACTAGGAAATGAAAGGCTCTATAAGTGTAAAATTTTGAGAAATATCATTTGAGTAGCAAAGGCAAAAAGAGAAAACAATAGTTTTTACCCTATTTTGTGCTGGGAACCATGACAGAAATTTTTTAAATGCAATTATTTTTGTTTGATTTCCACAGTGAAGAGGAAACTATTACCTAATTTTACTGTGAGAAAATTATGCCTCAAATACATTAATTAGTTTGGCCAAAATCACATGGATGATAATACAATCAGTTATTTGATGAGCAAACCAGTTTCCATACTGATTGACTGTTTACAGCTCTTCTATATATTACCCTATTTTAACTATAATTTATTTTTCTAATTTTTTCTCACTGAATCACTGTTTTCTCAGTCATCAATTTGAAAGAAAATCCATCTATTTCTCAAACGCCTTTTTTTAAATCAAGTGTTTACTGTACATGAAAGAACTAGACTTTAAATTTTGAAATCATGAGTTAAATAACACCCAATAAAGTTTCACAGCATATTTGGCATTGTTTTATTAAAATATCAAGTCAAATTTTTGTTAATATATTCATATATTTTTATGTATTCAAAAAAAAAAACACATCTCAGTGGAAATTATGTACTGCCTAATTGTTGCAACTTTCAAGAGTAATCTACCTGTTAGGGTCGTCTTTTACATTCTTGAATGTTTGCATTCAAAGTTATAATAAAATGCTCAGAAGTTCTGGGCTATGTTCACCCATTTTCCTGTAAAAGGATAATGCCCTTGTGGAGAGCAAAGTTAATGAAAGGTATTAGCCTATCGTTTATACTTGTACCTTTTACTTCCATTTTGTACCGTGGCAGGAGGAAGAAGCATGTTTAGTGAAATAACCGTCCTATCGTGTGCCAAACAGTGCTCAACTAGATGCCACACCTTCTCAAATTGATACCAACACATCCAGCCAACTTCTTTATTCTCATATATACTAAAAGTCTTCACTTAAAATTAAGCTGCACATAACAGAATGACTCAAACAACATTATCCTATGTAAATTTATGATTACACAAATGGTATGCCTTTACTCCATGTACAAACAGAGAAACAACATGTATCCCATTTGTTTACAATAAAAAAAAAGAAAAAAGAAATTAAGCTGCACATCCATAAGCATGCTTCCACCTCTGTCATTTTAACGTTGATAAATTTTAACCAGGCAATGTGATGTTGTAACTAGAAGCTTGAAACTTTCAGTTGCACCCACCCCACACCAGGAGGATTGAGTACCAATGAATTTTGTTTCAACTTTTTCTAACATTTCTATGTCTCACAGAGACATGTGTAGTCATGTCATACATACATGAATATGTTTTCTTGGAACGCCATAACTCATGAACTCTTTTTTTTTTTTAATCTCACAAGGCATTTAACAAGGCAAAGAAGTTGCAACCCCATTATTATAATTTTAAATAAATAAGAAAGCAA
This sequence comes from Sciurus carolinensis, assembly GCF_902686445.1. NCBI lineage: Eukaryota > Metazoa > Chordata > Mammalia > Rodentia > Sciuridae > Sciurus > Sciurus carolinensis. The sequence goes on from NC_062228.1 coordinate 10,513,955, forward strand.
TATTCTGATCTGGGTTATGCCATGTGTCCACAGAAACATTTTACTAAACTTCCCAGAGAAATCCTGCTCAGAAAAGGAAAGAGAGAGTGACTACATTCCCATTTGAATTTGGAACTAAGTCTCGCTACTTTATATGTTCAATTCTCAAACTCCTGAAATAAAGGAAATTAGTAGCAAGAAAAGCACTGAGTCATTTGGGTTCTAGCACTTTGGTCCCTGACACATGCAAGGTGTAAAGCAAGAAGAACTTGGAGCCCGATACATGGTAGTTGAGTTAGCAATTATTCTAGAACAATTCATCTTCAATAAACAAGCTCACTGCACAGCCAGGGAATGCATCTCTTTCTAGCAGGAAATTGATTATTTTTAAGTTAAAGAAACTCATGTATTCATTTCTCTGAAATAAATTTACATAAAACACAAAAGTATTTTACAGTCTAGCTATTTTTCTAAGAAAGTTGATTATTTTCTTTAGACTACATGAAAATGAAAGGTTGAATGTAAAAATAAACATTGCTGAAGTCCCTCAGACAAGTACCATGATACCACGATTTGTTATTTTATTTCAGGTTTTACAGCCATGTGTGCAGTTTTGCTATAAAAATTCTTCTACAAATTAAATTTGTATGAATAAATTATGCAGAGACATAACCCTTAGAATTTAATAAGCTTCTGAGGCTTTTTTTTTCCCCCTTCCTGGACAAATTATAGAATCCCACTTCTGCTGCAACTTATCTCCACTGTCCTATTATCTGATCATGCTCAACTCTTGAATAAAATTTGAAGTGACAGAAATATAAAGGACACAATACAACAAACAATAGTCACACGAATCTTAAACTTCCTTTACCAAATTGCTATGCAATCAAGGATAGGCTTTTTCTTTGTTCTGCTACTTGTTGAATAATGATACAGACATGTATCTTTACAATACTAGGATTAGAAAAGGAGGGGAAGGAGCCATCTCAAATCAATTTTACATTAAAGCAAAGAATTTTGAAAGTGTTGCTTTCCCTTGCAATCTCAAACAGGCACCAACAAAAGCACCATTTGTGGTGTGGGGGGGCAGGTATTTTAAAGGAAAAAAATAGCTTATTCAGAGGCTGTTTTATTGCTTTAAATGTTGTTTAAAAGCTTTGTAAAAAGCAGCTTTTTTCTTTTCCTTAGACATCAACAGGAGATAATTGCCTTAACATGCTTTTAAATCATCCTGTTTAAGACACAAAGTAGCATCAAAAACCTGCGCTCAGAAAACTTTTTACTTAACCGGATCACATCGGAGTAGATCTGGGGTTGGCCGCAGACCCTTTCTACAAATGACGACACTTTGAATTTTCTGCAAGGATGATTTTTTTTATTGTTATACAGTAAGGCAGGCTTTTGTGGCATGCACATCTCTGAATTTTAACATGTGCATAGGTGCATGTAAACATCACCATCAGGACTCAAACAATTCTATCATCCCAGGAAAAGTTGCTGTGACATCCCTTTGTAGTCCCGTTCTCCCTCTCCTCCAAGCTTGGCAAGCACCGATCTGTTCAACACCATCCTTTTGTACCTTTGAGAATGTCATGTGCAGAGTAGCATGCCGCGTCTATGACGAGGAAGATGATTGACTGGAGAGCAGAAGCGTGGCTTGTGACTTTTTCTGCACAAGATATTAACTGAGGCAATTAAATCAGCTGAGAAATACAGAGTTCTTGGGCCATCAGGGGCAACTGCTGACTCTGTGTGCTTTCAGCTCTCCATGCCAAGCAGTTTGCACATCTCTGAAGTCTATGTTGGGATCTGGGAAAATCATCTACAGAGAAGGAATATTCAAATTCTTCCAACGACTGTGAATTATGATACCAAGATGAGGCACCCCAAATCTCTTTCTCTTGAATGTCTACTGCATTAGTAAGGAGTATTACTGGTATTTTTGTCCCACATCCCCCACCACAAAGTGAACGGAGTCCTCTTATCTGCAGCAAACCAGGATATGTTACAGTGTCACATGAATGTAAAAGAGAAAAAAAAAAAAAAAAACACCAAGCGACTTCATCTTAAAGCTGAAATCTAAATTTCCATCTCATTTAAGTATAATTGATTCTAGGGTTTATTAATTTTATACTTCATTATAAGAAAGCTTAAGAAATGATATGAACCTAATTTAGGAAAACATACCCAACTATTTTTAATACAGTGAAAGAGCTATTCGGGTCAGTTTAATAGTATTTTATGAGTGAAAATAAAAATGTTTTTGAGTCTGTTTAAACACGTTTCCCAAAAAAATTTAATAGCGTAATAATTCTAACTAGATTGTATGAATTTTAGCATTGTGAACGTTATGCCTTCCCTGTTTTAGACTGTGATAGGGTGAGCAGATGTTCAACAATTTGAAGTCTGTTTTGAATCTTCCTACCTGCTGGGTTTAATTTCGGAAGCAAGCACCATTCTTGAAGACAGACAAAATGTTATTTGTTCTTTTATCCATACACCACGTTGTACTAATTTTCATCATTTCCAGTTCAGTTTATGGCAGGTCATTTCTAGTACACATAAAATCTAATTGTAATCCTTAGAAATAGGTAATTTTTGTTCTTGTGTCTATAAAATGAAATATTACAAAATCGTTTTTGTGTAGAGTACATACTGATCTATGATTCTGCATTAAAAGTCAAAGAATAGTATTTTCTAATAGCATCATAGAAATGCAAGGACTTTGGAAAAAGTGTTCCCTCAATGCATTTTACTGCCATGTACAACTAATTAGAACAAATAAAAAAGTGTTCACTCACCTTTACAGGTTTATAAAACATCAAATGAATTTATATTATTTTAACATAGCTAAATATAACTGTAGTTTGATTTTCTATCCTTAGATTTTAAGTAATTTCTATGTATGCATTCATATTTACAATGGATAATGAGTCTCCTTCCTTGTCTCTATTCATTCATGTCCTTGCCTAAATTACTGAACTGACTGAGCCCTTGCTACTATGTTGAATAAAGTCACAATAGCAGAGTCTTGTTTAATTTCCTTTCTCAGAATGAAGGCTTCAGCATTGGAACATTAATGATTATGTGGGATTTTGTAGACTATTATATTAGGGAAGTTTCCTTCCACTAATAGTACACTAAATGTTCTAACCATAATGAATATTGAATTGTATAATGAATATATGCAAGTATTGAATGATTTTTAAATCCACCTATTGAAGTGAGAATTTGAAGTTTCTCATTTTCTCTGTTAATGTTTTGACTGTATTTATTAAGAATTTTGAATCAATTTAGCATTTGTGGAAAATTCACTTGCTCATGATGTATTTTTATATACATAGACACAAAAAATACATAAATATCTCCCAGGATCTGATTTACTGGTATTTTATTTAGAATTTTACATTCATATTCATGAACATATTAGTTTATAATTTGCCTCTTTTTAATGTTCTTGTCAGGATTTGGTATCAAAGATATGTTACAGTCAAATGATTTAGGAATCTTCCTTCTAATAGAAGTATTTTCATCAGAAATGCACTGTTTCTACATTAAATGCTTATTTTTGCTCACTTGTCAAACTATATAGAACTAAAGACTTCTTGTCACAGATGCTTTCTTACAGCTTTAATTTCCCTAACAATTATAGGTCATTCATATATCCTTTCTCTTCTGCTTATACCTTTACAAGTTATATTTTTCTAGGAAAAAATTCTAGACAATTAATTTCATTTGAATTTTAAAATTCATTGCCAAAATGTTATTTAAGGTCTCTGTTAAGAAAGTTGACATTTTCATGAATAATGAAGAGAAACTTTTACTTTTGAAGGATGCTAAAGGACCAACTCTTTATTATATGATATGGAGAAAATATTGGAATTTTTCTAGGTAAACTACATGCTTGTAAGTAAACAACTAGTTAACAACAAAAAAGGGATTTTTAAGACTATTCCAGCAATTGAAGAAGAAACAGTATAATTAGAGTATAATTCTTTCGCATATGGCTGCTAATATCAGAGAGAGGGAGACTGTGTGTGTGGATACAAGTGCTCTAGATACTGGGAACCTTTTTCAGGAAGAGCACAAGGCTGTCTATGAAGTAATTACGTCCCAATTTTCTAATCAGAATCTGATCCCACTTCTAAATCTAACTTCCAATTAAAGGGAACACAGACAATATGTTAAAAATCACCAGAAGGACGGATGCAGTTTTCAAATCAAGTGTGGAAAACACTCTAGAATAAATGACTGACTCTTTCCATAAATTAATTGCATGGACAAGGAGGATAGCAATAAACTTAATAGATTCAAAGAGAATTACAGGTATTTTAAAAATTCACAATACTGGAACCTTACTTGGATCTTGATGCAGTTAAAATTTGATATGTTTTGCCCAATCAGAATTCCAATAAGTTTTGTGTGTTTGTTTGTGTGTTTGTGTGTGTGTATGTGTGTGTGTGTGTGTGTGTGTGTGTATGTATCAGCAAATTCATTCTAAAATTTATATGAAAAAGCAAATGACCCAGAATAGCAAACTCAACACTGAAGAACAAAGGCAGAGGACTGACACAACCTGACTTCAAGACTTACTAGAAGCCACTGTGATCAGTCCAGCGTGGCACTGGTAAAAGGGGAGACAAATCAATTAGTGGAACATAATAGAGTCCAGAAAAAGACCCTAATGAATGTAGTCAACTGATCTTTGACAAAGGAACACAGGCAATACAATGGAGCAAGGACGGTCTTTTCAACCAATGGCACTGGTACGACTGGACATCCACATGCAAAAAAAAAAAAAAATGAATCTAGATATACACCTTACACCCATCACAAAAATTAACCTGCAATGTTTACCTAAATATAAAATGAGAAAGTATAAAACTTCCAGAAATAATGTAAGAGAAAAACCTAGATGGCCTAGAATATGGTGATGACCTTTGAAATACAACACCAAAGTCATGATGCATTTTTTAAAATGAGTAAGCTTGGCTTCATTAACGTTTAAAACTTCTGCAATGGACAATGTCAAGAGAATGAGAGAACAAGCCATGGGTGGGAGAAAATATTCACGAAAGACGTATCTGATGAAGGACTGGTATTCAAGAAAGAGAGAACTCTTAAAACTCAGCAGTAAGAAAATGAACCATCTGATTCAAAAATGGGCAAAACATCTGAACAGACACCTCACCAAAGAAAATACACAGATGGAAAACAAACACGTGAAAATAAGCACGTTAAGTTGTTATTAGGAGAATTTAAATTAAAATAACCTACCACTACAAAGTCCAATTAGAATGGGAAAAATCCAGAAAACCAACCACCCAAATGCTGACCCAAATGTAGAAGATTAGAAATTCTCATTCTTTGCTAGTGGAATGCAAAATGACAGTCACCTGGAGGACATCAGTGTTGGGGTTTCTTTCAAAGGACACATCCTCTTACCGTATGACCCAGTGCAGGCTCTTAGTATTTACCCAAAGGAGTTGGAACACATCCACAGAAACCTCTACAGGGATGTCTACGGCTGCTGTATTTATCATTGCCAACAGCTGGAAGCAATCAAGATGTCCTTCAGTAGGAGGTGGATAAACTGTGGTGCACCTAACAGTGGTAGATTATTCAGCACTAAAAGTAAGTGAGCTATTAAACCATGAAAGAACATGGAGGAATCTTAAGTGCATACTACTAAAAGACGGAAGCCCATGAGGTTTATATACCGTATGATTCCAACTCTGTGATATTCTAGCAATGGCAAAACTGGAGACAACAGAAGTCAGTGTTCGCCGGGAGTTAAAGAGAGGGAAAGGTGAAGAAGCAGAGCACAGAGAATTTTTAGGGTAGCAAAACTATTCTGCATATTGCCATGTTGGACACGTGTCATTACAGATTTGTCAAAACCCACAGAACGTACACCACCAAGTGAACACTAACATGAACTATGGACTTTGGGTAAGAACAATGTGCCAAAGTGGGCCCATCCGGTGTAATGAATGCGTGACTCCCGTGCAGTACACAGACAGGGAAGCTGTGCAGCAGGGCAGCCATGGCTATGTTGGTAGTCTAGTTTCTGTTCAATTTTCCTCTGATCTGAAAAAATAGTCTACTGAAAAGGCAAAGAAGATACCTTTGGGTATCTGGAAAATTTACCATGTATTTTACTATATTATGGAATTTTTAATTATTTTAGGTGTGGTACTCCTGTTGTGGTTGCTTATAAAATCTTAAAGTCATTCTTTGAGAAATACAAGATTCCTTGTCTATGAATGTCACTGTAAAATGCTCTGAAATATTTCCAGTCATGCCCTATTTACCTGCCTATCTTTCAGTTGTTTAATTCCTGAAGCACACTTATGCATGAGTGTATAAAGACATGCACATCTTTATACATGGGCACTGTTGGAGGTGGAAGCTTACTTCATTTCTTAAAGGACATAAAAAGAACCGCTGATGAGCAGGCAGTACAAACGAGGAGGTGACAGTCATGGAAAAAGGTAGATTTACATAGCACATTTTTACCTGGTGATAACGTCTTCAATTGTTTTTAATAAAAATTCTGCTGAAGATTCTTTTTTTTTACAACTTCATGTTTTAGGTTTAATTATTTTCATGGAAGACACAAGCTTATTTTAGTTCTCTGCTGCAATGAGTATTGAAACAGAGCATATCCATCCTTTGAAGAATAGATACCCACATTCTAAGAGGAATAAGTTAATCTACTTCCACTTCCTCATAAACATCTAAACCCTGTCATGCCTAATTATGAAGTGCCATGTATTTGTCAAAACTGTAATGATCTTTAAGAAGTCAAATGTGAAAGGAAATCTCTGTTAGGATGAGTTCATCTTTACTTCTCTTCTCTGGTGTTCAGAGACAGCGGGTGCTCAAGGTTCTGGAATGTTCTCCCAGCAGATGCCATTGTGTCTGCTCCTGTTAACGTCATGCCTAAAAGAGTAACTCACAATCTGCATTCTTTCTTGATGTTTATTTTTCATATCTGAAAGGAAGATGCTCTCTTCTTTTCATTTTTGTGTTTATTTTAAAACTGAGGTCAGGATGGGGCTCTGTAATTTGCTGCAGCTGTCATATGCTGTCAGAGCCAGACAATTTGTTAAGTCCCTTGGCTGATGTTTAGCTGTGACAAAACCTGGTTTCAAAAAATAGGGATCTTGGGCTCTCACTTTTAACCAGGTTTCAAGGTTAAGGGCCTTACTACACATGTGATAAGAAACCCTTCTTATCCTATGAAGGATTTCTCATCTCAATCAATAGGCAGGAGAACACCAAAGTTGAGTGTTGGTTTCCACCTGTCTCCTTGTTTTAGAAGACATTATGATAGAACAAAGAATGAAATATGAGCCTATCCAAATCAAGTATTAAGATTTTAAGTCTTCATTCTTTACTCTCAATCTGTTTGTTCAAATATCTAGTTTGAAATTAGGATATTAAAGAACTTCAACAAACCGGTGGGCTATAAAAAGGGACTGTTAATTTGAAGGCTAGGAACTTCCTCCATGAAGTGGAAATAAAACTGTATTAATGACATTTCAGAGAGGGAAATGTACTCTGACCATTCTACTGAGCTCTGTATCAAAAGTTACTTACCAAGAAAATTACTTACTCAGGTTCAAATATATAATGATATAGAGTTTTTTAAAACTTGAAAAAAAAATTTTTTTAAAGGTAAGAATGCATTTGTTTATTTTTATCTTTGTTCCTGCTTATTGCTCTTCCCCTCACCTCAGTTTCAGGTCCATCAGTTTATATACCATTACTAGACATGCTAAAAATACCTGTCTTGGGGGTTCACTGCATAGTATTAGTGTGTCAAACAAGGCCTTGTGTGTTCAAAGCTTGATCCCTGGAGTACCAAGTATTGGGAGGTGATGTGGAATCTGTGAGATACAGGGCCTGTGGAAAGGTCTTTGTCAACTGAGGGTGCTGCCCTTGGAAGAAAGTAAGACAGTTCTCAGGCAGCCCCTTGATAATCCTCACAAAAGGGTTGATACAAAAGATGGAGTCTTATCCCACCCACCTCTGTGACTTCCTGTTCGGAAATGTGAGCTCTTGCCCTCACATGCCCTCCTGATGTAACGTGACATAGCCAAGGTGGCCCTCACCAGAGCTGAACCCAGGCCAGCACCAAGCTCCTGGACCTCCAAAACTGTGAACTCAAATATCTGAGCTTTTCTTTATAAAGTTAGCCTGTCTCATGGATTTCATTACAGTAATGAAAATGGACTACCTGGGGTTTCTCTGCCTGAATCATGCTTCTTTCAGATTTTCACATAAGCTGCCCCTCATCATTCACAGCCTACCACCTTTCAGAGTATTTCCCTGCGTGAAAGACAGTTCCTTTTCACCAGCGCAGTTACTCTTTTAGGATATCATTTATTTGCTTAAAAGCACTGATAAATTTCACATATGATTCTATCTGTTCTATAGATATTTTATGTCCATAAACATAAAATGTAAATTTCAGGAGACTATTCAGTGTATTCCTCATAACTCAGAACACTTTACAGAGACAGGCAAACAGAAAACATAGGCTAACAATGTTTTGAATGACTAAAATAATTTACGAGCATGGAACAGAAGATTTAAGAAAGGTCACATAACATAATGTAAGATTTTTAACCTTGGCAAAGAAAAACTAAAGTTGCAGCTGACAACCGGTGGACTGTGGAAGGTAGGAGAATTAAGGAATTATTGTGGCCAAAGAACGTATCTTAATCCCATCTCACTCCACTTAGAGGAGCAATCACCAAGAATGCAAATAACCACCAATGCTGGCAAGGATGAGAGAGAAAGGAACAGACACTGTTGGTGGGAATGTAAGTTAGTATGGTCGCTATGGAAATCAGTATGGAGGATTCTTACCAAGGCAAAAGTAGATCTACCACGTGATCCAGCTATTCCACTCTTCAGTATTTGTCTCCAAGAAGTGAAGTCAGCGTACTTTAGAGATACTTTCATTCCCATGTTTATCACAGCACAATTCACAAATAGTCAAGTGGTAGAATCAGCCTAAGTGTCCATCAACAGAGGAATGGGTAAAGAAAATGCAAGGCGGTGTATATATATGTACACGCACACACACACACACACACACACACACACACACAATGGACTTTAATTCAGCCATAAAGAACAAAATTATGTCATTTACAGGAAAATGGATACAACTGGAAACCATAATTTTGAGTGAAATAAGCCACACTCAAAGAAAAGTATCTAATGTTTTTTCACATATGTGGAAGCTAGAGGGGAAAAAACTGTAAAATTAAAAGGATGTCCTACAATTATCAAAAATGGCAAGGATGTGGGGGGAAAAGGTACACTCATACATTGCTGGTCAGACTGCAAATTGGAGCAACCACTCTGGAAAGCAGTACAGAGATTCCTCAAAAAACTTGGAATGGAACCACCATTTGACACAGTTATATGACTCCTTGGTATATACCCAAAGGATGTTAAATCAGCATACTACAGTGACACAGCCACATCAGTGTTTATAAAAGTTCAATTCACAACAGCTGAACTATGAATCCAACCTAGGTGCCCTTCAGATGAATGGATAAAGAAAATGTGGTATGTATTCACAAATATTACTCAACCATTAAGAAAAATAAAATTAAGGCATTTGCAGGTAAATGGATGGAACTGTAGACTATCATACTGAGTAAAATAAGTCAATCTCCAAAAATCAAAGGTTGAATGTTCTCTCTGATATGCAGTTGCTAACATGCAATAAAGAGAGGGATAGAAGTTCATTGGATTAGACAAAGGGGAATGGAGGGAAGAGAGGGAGATGAGAATAAGAAACAGTAGAATGAATCAGATATAACTTTCCTGTGTTCATATGTGAATACACAACTGGTGTAACTGCACATAATGTACGACCACAAGAATGAGATCCTAATTAGGATAAGTTATACTTCATATATGTATAATATGTCAAAATATACTCTACCATGATGTATATCTTAAAAGAAAGAAAGAAAGAAATGTGCCATAAAAGCAGAAGAGAGAGCTCTTTAGGAGAGAGGTAGAGTGAAAGGGAGAGGTATTGGGGAGTGAAATTAATCCAATTACATTTTTATGTTGGTACAAATGTGCCAAATGAAGCCCACCATTCTGTATAATTAACATGTACCCGTAATTTTTTTTTTTTTTAAAGAATCCCTCTTTAAAAGAGGTCATCAAGAAGATAGGACTTCTGGAATGGAGGTGTGAAGAGCTCAGCAAAACCTAATCCAGGAAAGCAGTAAGTAGCAAAGCAGTAGCAACAACAAAAACACTCAGTAGGGTGGAGCCATTAGAACCCAGAGTTGCTGTATTTCTTTTTTCAAATGAAAGTTACATGATAATGCAAAGACACAGGAAAGGGAGACCTATATCCAAGAAAGTAGAAAGTCATAAAAACTGTCTCTGAAAAAGCACACATAATGAACTAAGAATTTGAAGGTGGCAACACAGCAATTATAAAAATGTTTTTAAAAATGAAATCAAGTTTAAAAAAAAAATCAAGGAACATGTAGAAAAAAATTCAGTAAATAAAACAAATTAGAAATTATTTTTAAAATGAATCAAATGAAAATTCTATAGTTGTAAATTACAACAAATATAATGAAAAAATTCATTAAAGTGTTCAATTAAAGATTTAAGCTGGCAGGTTATTGAAGTTGAAGTTATAGTAATAGATGTCATGCCACCTAAAGAATAGAAAGAATAAATGAAGAAAACAAACAACTTCAGAGTCTGGTTTAACACAATAAGTTTTGTTAACATAATGAGAGTAAGAGAAAAAAAGTACAGAGGACAGAAAAACATTTAATATTTAAAGAAATAATGGCTCAAAACTTCCTAAATTTCATTAAAAACATTAAGACATAGACACACACATAAACAATAAATTCAAAAATAGCATTAACACAAAAGAGATCCATATCTAGACATCTCATAGTTGTCTGATTTGGGTTGAATTGTGTCCCCAAAAATATGTTGAAGTAACTGGGTACAGTGGTGCATGCCTGTAATCCCAGTGGCTCAGGAGGTTGAGACAGGAGGATTGCAAGTTCAAAGTCAGCCTCAGCAACAGTGAGGCATTAAGCAACTTAGTGAGACCTAACTAAGTACAAAAAATAAGGTGGGGAGGTAACTCAGTGATTGAATGTCCCTGAGTTTAATCCCATATACCTCCTCTCCCCCGCAAAAAAGTTGAAGACTTAACCCCTGGTTCAGAGAGTGTAACCTTATTTGGAAATAGAATCTTATAATATTTAATCAAGTTAAGGTGAGTTCATACTGAATTATATAGACTATAACCTAATGACTAGTGTTCTTGTAAGATGTGAGAAGTTTGAACAGACATAAGACCATGTGACAGAGGCAGAGATAAAGCTTCAAGTTGAGAAGTGCCAAGAATTCCCAGTAACAACAAGAAACTAGGAAGATTCAAAGAAAGAGCCTCCCCAATTTTCAAGAGAACACTGCCCTGCTGACTTTTAGTTTCATGCTTTTAGCCTTCAGTTCTGTGAGACAATAAAATTCTGTTGTTTTAAGGCACAAAATTTGTAGTAACTTGTTATGACAGCACCAGAAAGCAAATACTATAGTTAAACTGTTGAAAGGCAAAGAGAAAGACTTGAAAGCAGCAAGAGATAAACATTTTACATATATACAAGGAAGAACAAGATTAACAGCTGACTTTCCAGCAGAAACGATGGAGGCCAAGTGGTAGTGGAATGAAACATTCAAAGTTCTGGGGGGCAGGAGAGAGGGGGACTTGTCAACCAGCAGTGCTATAATGTTCAAAACTTCAAAAATGAGGGTGAAATAAATACATTGTCATATGAACAAAGACTGGGAATATTTGTTGCTAGCAAAGCAGGTTCACAGTAAGTACTAAAGGAACTCTTTCAGGTTGAAAGGAAATAACAATAGGAAATAATTCTTAATACAAGAGAGAAAATAATACTACCATTAAAAGTAAGCAGTGGATAAATAAAAATTGTACAGATATATATATATTTTTTCTTTTCTTAACTAATGCAATAAATTAAGTGATAATTTAAAATTTTATTTTTAGGCTTATACCACATAATGTGGTAATGCAGATGTCAATAGCACAAAGTAGAAGTGAGCCACATTTACATATTTCACAGGAATTAAATCAATATTATTCTGAAGGAGAGTATAGCAAGTTAAGATGTATGTTATAAAGTACCTGTTAATAAAACAGGTACCCCTAAAGTACCTATTAATTAAATAACTCAAAAATACAGTAAAAAAAATCAGATGAATGAATTAAAATGGTAAAGGCAGAAAGGAGGAACAGAGGAGTTCAAAATATATGAGACAGATAGAAAGAAAATTCCTATATTTGAAGAGAGGAACAATCCATATCAACTCAATAACCTAAACTGTCACCTTGAGAAACAAAGTAGGAAGAACCAAACCAATAAAGCAGAAGAGATGAAATAAAATTAGAGGAGGAATTAATAAAAGGAGAAACAGACAACAGCAAAACTCGATGAAAATAAGTCAATTCTTTAAAAAGATCAACAACCTCGACACATCTTTACCTAAACTATGCATTCTCAAAGTTGTTTATTGAAAGGTGGAAATATTTTCAATTATTACAACATTTTGAAGTTTCCCAAAGACCACAGTATTTAAGTATAAGGTTAAAATTTCTTTGAATAGGAATGTAGCAACTAGAGGGGAAAAAAATAACCAGAAGTCTAAATTAGAGGAGATTTAAAAACAAAAAAACAAAAAAAAAAAACAAAACACTGAGGATTACTGAACTAATCTCACCAAAGCAGTAGAAGACATAAAATATTAAATTAGAAATGAAAGGAGGGTTTAAAAAAAAAGGATATCACTACAAATTCTACAAAAATTAATTATTACAAAGAAATACTAGGAACAAATTTATGCCAAAAAAATTAGACAATTACATTTAATGTTTGTTTTTTTTTTTCTTTTTTTTTTTAGAAGTTACTCAAGAAGATGGAGGAAAACCTTAATAGACTTATAACAAGAACTCAGATTGGTAACTGACAATCTTCTCACAATGACAATCTCAAGCTGTATGACCCCACTGGTGAATTCTATGAAATATTTTAAGAAGAGATAATACCAATTCTTCACCAGCTCCTTCATAAAATTGTGGAGGTAAGAGTTCTCACATCATGTTATGAGGTTTAGATTATTCCCAACACTAAAGCCAAACAACATATCACGAAAATTAAAAATATGCAACAATATACTTCAATAGATAGAGGGGAAGGAAGGGAAGGAAGGGGCTAAGAATAGAAAAGACAGTGGAAACAATCTGAGACCACTTTCCTATGTACATATACAAATATACCACAGTGAATCCCACCATTGTGTGCATCCACAAGACTGGGACCCTCGTTAGAATACAATATAGTCCATGAATGTATTATTTTATCAAAATGGACTCTACTGTCATGTATAACTAAAAATAATAAAAAAGAATATAGATATGAAAATTCACACTATTAGTAAGCTGAGCCCAAAAATATATAAAATGCATTATGAAATATTACAATGTGGGATAGAACCTAGGAATTCAAGGTTAGTTAACACCCCAAAATTAATGTAATATACCATGTTAAGAAAATACACAGCAAAATCCACATGATCAATTTGAGAAACTGAGAAAATAAATTTAATAACATTCATGTTTAAAAACTCTCAACCAGGAATCAAGGAGCTTCCTAAACTGACAAAGGACATGCACAGAAAACCTACAGCCAACATGACACTCACTAATGAAAATCTAAAAGCTTTCCCTTGAAAATCATGAACAAAACAAGAACATCTGCCCTGGCTTCCTTTATCCAAAACTGACTGAAGGGTCTAGCCCTGAAGTAAGAGGAAAGAAAACACCCAGATATGAAAGTAAAAAGTAAAAAGATTTTTACCGTAGGCAAAAAGTTTGTTATGTACAAAATCTAACACAGTGTACAAAAACAAAAATGCAAAATTAAACTAAATGACTTAGTAAAATCAAAGATTCAAAGATCAAAAATTTTTTAATTATCTTTCTATAAACTAGCACCAAATAATTAGAAACCGAAAACATTAATTAAACACAAAATTACTTAAACATAAACATGACAAAGTATACGAGGCTTATGTGCTAAAAACTGCAAAACAGAGAAATTAAAGAATTCCTAAACAAATTGAGAAATTCACCTTGTTTGTGGATTAGAAGATTGCACATTCCTGAGATGCTGATTCCCTCCTAACTGATCTACAGATCTAACAAAAACCACTGAGTCCTATCGGCTTTTCATACAAATTAACAATCTAATGCTAAAAATCACAAGGAAATGGGAGGTACCCAGAACATCCAAAGAAACTATGTACAAGTACAAAATTGGAGAGTCAATGCTACTTTCACTGAAGATTTCTTATAAAGTCACAATAAGATCGTGCAACTTTAGCATCAGGATAGATAAACAGGTCAAGTAACCAGAACAAGCATACTAAAGTAGACCCAAACATACACCACCAATTGCTCTCTGGCAAAGGTCACAGGCAATTTGGGTAAAAAAGATGGTCTTTTCAACAAATGGGACTGGTACAATTTAATATTCACATGCTTAAAAAACACTTAAGTGTACACCTTAGCCGTATACAAAATTTAAAATATTTCATATGAGCCTAAGCGTATATTAAAATGACTTAAAATATAAAAGATCCTCTTCTTAAGTCTGGATTAAGCCAAGATTAGTCCAAAGTATGATCCACAAAAGAAACAAAAAAATTGATAAGTTGAAATTTACAAATACTAAAACTTTCACTCACTGAATGATAGGAAAATGAAAAACCAAGCCACATGTGAGAAGACATTCATGAACTATATTTTTAATAAAGGATTTGTATCTATATAGAGAAGCTTCGAAAGTCAAGAGTGAGAAAACAGAAAAATGGCAAAGTTTTGGACCCTTCATCAGAAAAATACAAAATCATGAAACTACGATCAGTATCATTAGTTCTTCGGATAATCCCAGTTAAACCATAAACACCACTACACACTAATTACAATGATTAAAGGCATCCCTGCCAAATGGAAGGGAGAATGTAAAGAAACTAGAACTCTCATATACTGCTGGTAGAGACAGAAAATGGTTACAACTGGTTTGAAAAATAATTTGGTTGTTTCTTAATGGGTTAAATATACACTTAAACCACATAATTCAGTCAGCCCATGTACGTATGTGCACCTGTACATTTCTGCAAAGAAATCATTTTGACCCAATTTAGACCTGGACTTAAATGTGTAAGCAGCTTTGTAGCCTCAAACTTGAAAGAACTCAATGTCTATCAACAGGTGGTGGACAATAAAATATTGGTGCAATTGGTATATCCATACAATGGAATGCTGCTGAGCATTTAAGAGCATTAATTAGTGATGCATCCACTTATGGACAACATCAACATCATCGCGGGGAATGCAAGAAGCCGCACAAGAAGGGGACCCACAGTACAACTCCTTCACATGAAGCTCGAGACCAGAGGTTCACAAACTTTTTCCCATAAAGAGAAAGATGGTATTTTAGGCTCTGCAAGTCATGAACTTCCTGCCATAACTATACTCTGCTGTTAAAAGGCAAAAGTAAACGTAGATCATAGGTAAAAAGTTAAGGTGACTGTTCCAATAACATTTTGTTTATAGAAGCAGGTGGTTGGGCTATATTTGAAGAGGACATCATTTTCTGATCATTGCTCTAAAAAAATGTAATGTATTCTACAATGACATAAAACACAAGGGGTTATAGGGATAGGAAGAGAACAGGAAGGAGGCATTTCGTAAGATCATGAGGAAACTTTGGGGGAGGATAGAAATAGTCATTATCTTGATTATGGTGATTATTGAACAGGTGCATACATATATTAAAACCTAATAAATTGTGAATTTTAAATATGTACTGTTAATTATGTGTCAATTATATCCAAACAAAGCTATTAAAAGTCAATTAATGAATTGTACCATATTAACAATAAACTAGAACAACCGTATTATCATAGTAAGAGGGTTTTTTTCAAATTTAACATCCCCTCATGATATTTGACAAAATATTTGACACATAGTATATACTGAATAAAAGCAGTCATTAATGGGAAACAGGGCTTAGTGGAAAAGTATACTAGAATAACACTGGATTTTGAATAAGAAGAGTACTATATAAGTCCAAATAAGCTATTTACTAACTGTGTGAATTATGGTCAATAATAGTTCCCTTACTGGCCTGGCATTATAAACAATGGAATAGTTCATGTAAAGTATATTGTAGAACTTTGAGCCCTAAAAAAAATAGGTATTATTTTGTTCTTCTACATTTTTAACATTTAAAAATATATACAAATCCTGGAACACCATGTCAGTAGACTCACCAATTAACTATCAGTAATGACTTGGTTATATTTTCAAACTATTTATCATGTTAATTTTCAATCACACACACAATTAGGATAATGAATTTTATGCACTCAAAACACAACTTCATCATCATCATTTTTAACATTCTTTATCATCTATCCTCCTTTTTAAGTCATAATGTATCAAAATTAATATCCAGGGATCACAGCATTTTACCTGTAAATATTTATATATTTCTAAGATGGATTTTTTTAATTAAATGTTGGAACAATTCTATATATTGGCCGGGGCATCAGTGTACCAGAGACTGAGTGGCTCAGTTTTGGAGGCTGGAAGTCTGAGATCAGTGTTGGCAGGCTGCTTCTCCTGAGGCCTCGCTCTTTGGTTGGGAGATGACCCTCTTCTCCTTGTGTCTTTGCGTGGTCTTCTCTGTGTGCATGTTCCTGTCCAATTTCCTCTTCACCAATCATACTGGATTAGGGTCCCTTCTAACGACCTGATTTTAGCTTACTTATCTCTTTAAAGGTCCCATCTCAACATAATCACATTCTGAAGCCCTCAACACATCAATCTGCAAGAACACAATTTAGCCCATAACCGAAATATACAGATAGGCTATTGTTGAGGACATGGAAATGGTCCTTGTATGGCCTCCATCTCCTGCAACTAGTGATCCAAGCCACATTCTCTTGTCCAAGACTGAACACCCTGGGGACACCAAAGCCAGGTCATTTCTTCCCTCTGTGGATCTCCTCTACTGGGCAATACTGCTCCGGGTCCCCTCCTCGTCCCGGATGGTATTTTCTCAGAGCTGCACCATAAGGTGAGGCTTTTCTTTCCCTTTCTTTTCCTCCCTCCATCCTCCTTCCTTCCCTTCTCTCTTCACAAGTGTAAGACCTGCACCATGGTCTGAAAACTCCCCCTACCTACTTCTTCTTTCCCATTTCCTATCTAGGGACCTCCTGCCATAAACCTTGTACTCTTCTAATGCTTTCTTGATGTCTGATGCTTGGACACAAGAGGTGCACTAATAGTAAATGTAAAACCTACAAGAAAGCAATTAAGCAAATGAGTCACGGCAGCAGGAGCCAGATTTCTCACTCTTAGAATAAGAGGTTGCAGATGAGCACGGGAGGCGTCTAGAATAACCCAGGTGGTAACAGATTACAGTTAAAGGTATCAGTAGAAACCCATGGTTATCTTTATATGCATGTGGTTACATATACATACTTATAAATATGTGTATATACATGGGTTACTATGCACACTTACAGTTCCTTGATTTGTCACCTCAGAAGGACAAGAAAAATGACACTCCAGTGAACAATGTCACTCAGTTTCTGGTTTTTACTGTGTTCTTTAATGGAAAGGCCCAGGCTTTGCTCTATCTGTAGCATTTTTATTTTTGCTTTAAACTAGTGATGATCACCTGAGATAGTATTTTAATGGCAACATGACAGGTCATTAAAATTAGCCTTTGCTAATTTAATAGGTGAACATGGTATCAAGTTGTCATAGACAGAAGAAATGTTGCAAGGAAATATGAAAATGTTAACAGTGATGTGAGCCTAACTTTTCCCCTCCCTAGATTGTTTCCCACAATTTTTCATAAGGTACAGGTGTCAATGACTTCCTCAACAAAACCCCTAAACCTCAAGGAATAAAACCAAGAATCAATAAGTGGGAGGCCAACAAATTAAAAAGCTTCTGCACATCAAAGGAAATGATTCACAGTGAAGAGTAAGCCTACAGATTGAGAAAAAAAAATCTTTGCCAGTTACTCCTCTCACAGAGGATTAATATCCAGAATATCTAAAAAAGTTTTAGAAATCAGTGCCAAAGAAACAAATAACCCAATCAATAAATGGGGGAAAGAACTAAAGAAATTTCTCAAAAAAAAAAAAGAAATACAAATGGCCAAGAAATATGAAAAAATGTTCAATATCTCTGGTAATCAGGGAAATGTAAATTAAAACTACACTAAGATTTCATCTCGCCCAAGTCAGAATGGCAATTATCAATAACACAATAATGAATGCTTGTAAGGATATGGGAGGGGGAGGAATACATTTATACATTGCTGGTAGGACTGCAAATTAGTACAACCACCATGGAAAGCAGTGTGAAGACTCCTCAAAAAATTAGAAATAGAACCATCACATGACCCAGCTATTTCACTCCCCAGTATTTATCCAAAAGTACTAAAATCAGCATACTATAGTGATACAGTCATTTCAGTGTTTATAGCTGCACAATTCACAATAGCCAAATTATGGCATCAGCTCAGGTGCCCAGCAACAGATGAATGGATCAAGAAAATATGATATATTTAAATATACATAAACATATGTGACATAATATATATATAAACATAAATATAAACAAACATATTAATATGTTTATATATATATATATATATATATACACGCACATACACACACACACACACACACACACACACACACACACACAATGGCATTTTACTCAGCCATAAAGAAAAATGAAATAATGGCATAATGGCATGTGCTGGTAAATGGATAGAAATTGAGAAAATCATGCTAAATGAAATAAGCCAGACTCAGAAAATCAAGAGCCAAATATTTTCTCTCATATGTGGAAACCAGAGCAAATAAAGAAAAGGTGGCAGGGGAGGGATAGGGTATCATAAAGATGCAGAGTAGATTAGAATAGAAGGAGAATGAGAGGGAGAGGCAAAAGAAGGGAAAGGGATAGAAATATGGAAAAAATTTAACAATATATATACAAAAAATTTCACAAGTCTATGTAGAAAATACAAATCAAAAATAATGAAGGAAGTGAAAGGAAGCTAGAGAGGAAGGAAAACAGGGGGAGGGGAGAATGGAGGCAAAGTCGGGGGGTTGGGATTCAAATCAAATTCCTTATATTATTTTGTCAAAACAAACCAAAATACTATATATAATTATGCTTCAATAAGAAAAGGAGAAATGGGTGTCAAAATACCATATTGCCATTCTACAATTTAAGAAGAATGTATTTATATAAGCTGGTGTTTTAGTCAACTTTTTCATTGCTGTAACCAAAAAGCTCAACAAGAATAATTTTGGAGGAGGAAAAGTTTATTTGGGGCTCATGGTTTCAAAGGTCTCAGTTCATAGACAACTGACTCTTGCTCAGGACCCAAGGTAAGGCAGACCATCATGGTAGAAGGTTGTGACGGAGGAAAGCAACTCAAGACTTAGCAATCAGGAAGCAGAGAGAGCTCTGCTTACCAGGGACAAAACAGAGACCCCAAAGGAGGGTGGTGATCCACCTCCTCAGTCATACCCTATCTGCTTACAGTTACCACCCACTTAATCCTAATCAGGGAGTTAATGCACTGATTTGGTTAAAATTCTCCTAACCTGAGAATTCACACATGAGCTTTTGGGGGACACCTAATATCTAAACCATAACAGCTGGAAAAGAAAACAAAATGAAAATAAATGCATTATTTAATTATCATTAAACTGTCTTTTTAGAAATCAATCAATCAAATAACCAGGGCTAGGACATCTTGAAGAAAGGGCTAATTACAGTACTGGGGCAAGATACCTACAAGGTGAGCCTGGAGCAATTAGTGCCAGAAAGTAAACAAGTGCTAAATAACAATACAACAAAAACCAAGTACACAAACACATGCACACAAACACAATGATGGAAGTATGTCAAGGGGATTTAAAGTCCAGTACTAATGGTTCCCAAAGCTTGAATAATTTGAACAATAAGTTTGTGCTACAATACAAGTTTTAAGAAAAAAAAAAACTACTTTTGAATTCATATTGATGTAAATATGTGATTGAATAAATAAATAAGTGGGGATAGAGGGAGAAATCTTCTCAACAGAATTCCAAATGATTTATGTAGATACTCTACACTCAAGATGGCAGAATATAACTCCCCACTAAATGTGGGCTGTGCTAGTGATTTCCTTCCAAAGAGCACAGTACAAAGGCAAGATGAGTCACTTCACAGTGGATGAACGCAAACACTCCCTTAGCCAGGCAGTTAACAATCCAGAGTGATGTCATGCTGCAAGTATGTACCCTTGATTCCATAAAATGAAAATAGCACTTTACTGTTACTGTCATCCTCCTGATGAGCATCACCCCAATCTAATCATAAGGAAAACACCAAACCAAATCCCAAATGAGGGCTGCTCTACAAAATGCTTGTAGTACTCCTCAGAACTATCACAGTCTTCAAAAATAAATTAAGTCTGAGAAACTGTCACAGCCAAGAGAATCCTCTGGAAACATGAGAAATAAATGTAATAGAGTATCCTAGGTGGTATCTTGAAGCAGGAAATAAGGACATTCAATAAAGACTAAGATAAATGGGTGGAATTGGAGAATATCATGCTAAGTGAAATAAGCCAATCCCAAAAAAAACCAAAGGCCGAATGTTTTCCCTGATAAGTGGATGATGACATATAATGGGGTTGGGGGTTGGGAGGTGAGAGAAGAATGGAGGAACTTTAGATCATGTAGAGGGAAATGAGAAAGAGGGGGTATGAAAAATGGTGGAATGAGACAGGTGTCATTACCCTATGTACACGCATGATTACACAAATGGTATGAATCTACATCATGTACAACCATAGAAAGGAAAAGTTGTATCCCATTTGTGTACAATGAATCAAAATGTAGTCTGTAAAAAATTTAAAAATTTTAAAAAATAAAGACTAAGGCAATATGCTACAATATGAACTTTAAATAATGTATCAATATTGGTTTGTTACTTAAATAATTATACCATACCAATGAGGAGTGTTAAAAATAGGGGAAATTAGGTAAGGTGTGACTCCATGAGAATGTTATAGGCCAGACTCTAAGGGAAATGACTAAACAGACTCCATTTTGTTCTAAGACTCCATGTTATGTAGGAAATAAGCTTTTCCCATGGGAACACCCCGCTTCTGTGCCCATCATCAGTTACTTAGTATGACATGTTTAACAATACAGAATGATAATTTCTATGTAAAGAAAAATTGCTCTCCTTTGATTCCTATTGCTCCTAAACAATGTACCATGTGAACAGTGATTGTGTGGATGTTAGCAACCATTCTTTAGTTTGTACCTAGATAAGGGTCATTCTGACCCACTTCCCCCTCTGTCAATGATCTCATGATGTTAAAGTGTAATTTCGAATCATAGCAACAGATACTTATGATTAATGTGATTTTTGGTATCAGAACCCCTATAACCCTGTGGTAGGGGCTGTTCTCCCAATAGCCATTTTTTGGGGCATTGTGTGAGACAGTCAGCCGGCCGGCTTAATAAAGACTCTCAAATTTGGACTTCTCAGTGGAGATCAGTCTGTTAAGTTGCGCCCCATAACAAAGGGATAACACAAACTCTCTGCCCTATTTCACAATTTTTCTGTAAATCTAAAACTGTTCTAAAAATAAAAGTTCATTTAAAATTTTTAAATCTGTAAGTCAGAATGCCATGTGGATTATGATTACAACAACTAATATTTACTTAGTACTTTCTATGCTACAAAATACTTTCTACCACATTAACTCATTGAATGACAAATCCATTACCTTCCAGGATTCTGATGAGATCATATTATAAAGCTTGTCTAAAAAGCACATTAATAAAACATGTAACTGTCATTATTTCAATAAAATTATGTTCTGCAAAAAAAAAATGAATCATAAAGGACCTAAATTTACCAGCATAGTTTTTAATTTCTGGCAAATTCCACATCTTTGCTCTGTGTGTCAGACCTGTTCTGGGCATGTTGGGTTTCTGTTTTGCAGATCTCCAGTGATGTTAACAGCAGTTCTGAATACTTAATGAAATTCATCATGCATTTGCAACAAATTGCTCACCTCTCCCAACCCCAGAGAGCAATGTGGAAGTGGAAGAAAAGAAGCTGGCAATGAATTCGCTCCCTCCTCACCAGAGCAAGGGGAGTGGGTTATTGACAGACGGGCGCCTGCCAGATTATCCGTCAGGCACTCTGGAGTCCCAGCACTGCACCTCTCCATATGTACCTACTTCTCTTTCCCTCCAGTCTCACCCTCCTGTCATGTCATTTCCCCCCTCCTTTTCCTGCTCATGCGTCACTTTCCTCTCTCCCCTTGGTGTCTTTAGGCTCACCAGAAAAACTCAAACATCCTCAGTCTTACTGATACCTGCATGGGGTGCTCAGGTAAAAGACTAGTGGCTCACTGTAGATCAGAGTGTTCACAGATGCTTCTCTGACCCACCTGACCTAAACACAGACACTTTCACCTTCCAAACTTCTCCTTTCCTTATTTCAATTTTACCTGGACATGTAAGAATCAGGTAGGGACCAAAAGACACTCACAAAAGGCAACTAAGCATTTTGACAGGCACTTGAGGAGAATGAGGACATGTTTCTTGACCATCATAAAGTTATAACACAGGGCCAGGGATGTAGCTCAGTGGTGGGGGACTCGCCTAACAGGTATGAGGCCCTGGGTTTGATTCCTAGTTCCACAAAAGAAAAAAAGAGAGAGAAAAATAAATCTCTAACATACAAACTGAAAAGAAAAATCTTCAAATTTTCACATAATAGCAAATACCATTGCTCATGAGACAAAAGGATTCCAGGTACAGAGGTTGAGTTAAGGCTCCATGACATGTTCTTACCAACTGACCTACCCTCTCAGTCTTGGTGTCCTTTTTGGTAAAATGACAGTATGAACAGTAGCACCTCAAGGGATCGTGATATTCATAGGCAACAATGCTTTTAGAGTACAACCGAAGCACTTAATGAATATCAGAGCAGAAAAAAAAAAAAAAAACTGCACTTGGGATGAGAGTAACATACGCTACATTAACATTTGCTCCCAGATCCATATTGTACAAAGACGACAAAGATTCATCTTGATCTCAGAATAGTGCAAGTCAGATTTTTCCATCCTGGGATTTTTTTGGAACAAACATTGAACATTAGTTTATAGAAATTATGTAACATAATACTCAAATGTAACTACTTCACAGACATGAAACATAACACAAATAATCTAGACTTAAATCTGGCACTTGTCTTTAGAAAGGCAAACACTGATGAAATATGTATGTGACTTAGGAGTTGAAATTGTCAGTGCTCAGCCAGTTCTTTGAGAGCAAATCACTTTTTTTAAAATCAACCATTTCAGCAGTATTCTTAGCATGGAAGATAGGGCGTGTGTGTGTGTTTATATTGAACAAATGAATGTATGAATAACATTAAAATTTTATGCAATATTTAGAAGAAACAGCTGGGTGAGGTGGTGCACGCCTGTAACCCCAGGGGCTCAAGAGGCTGAGACAGGAGGATGGTGAGTTCAAAGTCAGCCTCAGCAACTTATCAAGGCCCTAGGCAACTCAGCAAGACCCTGTCTCTAAATAAAATATAAAAAAAAGGGCTGGGGATGTGGCACAGTGGTTGAGCGCCCCTGTGTTCAATCTCTGGTACCAAAAAAGAAAAAAACAAAACAACAAGAAAACAATGAAAGAAACATATGGTGGATATGTTATCTCCCATGACATGTAAATAGAATAATATACGCTTATGTCCCTTATATGAGGAACTACAAAATAAAGGAAAACCCGACCATGGAGGTAGTTTTTTGGAAAGCTCTGAGAGCTGCAACTGGATGACCACCCAGTCACCAAGAAAAGTTCTAGAGAAGTTCATTATGTCTCAAACCCTCTGACTTGGCCTCTGCTTCAGAGCTCCAGTTGCCTGGCTGTGTGCCCATCAAGCACACCAGTTCATGGAGGGTAAGAACTAAAATCAAAATCGCAGTGCATCTTTTTTCCCCTCAAGAAATTCCAAATTTTGGAGCAAGAGTATTAATGCCAAGATTAGGTTGGATGCTTACAAAACTCCCAGGGAAAAGGGGAAATAGTGCTCACTCCCTTTACCCTGCTCTTCCACAGTGATATTTATCGAAAAGCGTTTCCGATGCTTCACCTCAGAGGAGTAAGGCAGCATTTTTACACCTTTGATCTGACAGTTGCACCTCAAAGGGAGAAGAAATGAATATTCTATAAACAAATGATATTTTTTCTCAGATAGAATATAGAAAACTCTTTTCCTTTATTTAATTAGCATGATGATAAAATTGGGGCATTTTTTTCTTATTCATTTTCTTTAAAATGATTTTGCAACTCTGGGATAAATATTCAGATTCTGACATCCTTGTGATAAACAAGACAGTAGTTGCCCCCTTATTCTCCTCCAACATGCAAGCAGCTGCTAAAGGACATTCCTTATAATAGCAAATGAGATGATACCAATGCTGTGCCCAGTTCCTTAATATAGAGAAAATTCATTAGGGAGAATTTGTTACCCTTCAGGAAACCATCAAACTTCACAGCATTCCATAAATGACAAGCACAGGGAGCATCAGATCTACCCCTCAGTGGAGAGGCACAGCTCCCTGAATGTATGAAACCAAAAACTACAAAAGAAACCAGCTGGCTCATGGAGCAGCCTCAAGCAAGTCAATAAACTGAGAGCTGGAAAACAGGTCACAGTAAAAGTCACTGTAAAGCAGAGTTCTCAATTCAGTGGGGATATGGCTTTTTGACCTGCTACCAACAAAGATTGAGATGTTATTCATTTCCCCAGATTTTTATGTAAATTTAATTTTCATGAAATTGTTGACTTGCTAACCCTGGAGATGGGTGATGTCTCTATTAATCTACAGAATGAGTCTTAATCGCGAACTCCTCAAACAGGCACTTTTTCATTCCCCTAATGCCTCTCTTTCCATGCAAAATACGAAACTGTGCCCCCCTCTTGAACCATATTTACTGGATAGAAAATGAAAAGAAATATGAATGTTTCCTAGTTGCTCCTTTTCCCCCAAAGGAATGAGCGGATGATCCTTGAAAGCCAGATAATTACTCCCCGAGCATGTGATGAAAAAATAGCAAATCTGAAAGTCTATTCTTTCTTACAAAATAAAAGCAAAGAAAGTGCCCAAAACATGTAAAGACTGTCAGAAAACAAGGAATTAACTGGTTCAAGGAGTTTTAATATAAGAGCCTTGAGCTTGGGTTGGTTATTTTTTACTTCTGTAAAATTGTGTTACATTTTTTTTAAATGTATAGGGCTTCAAAATGTCATGGAAGAGGGTAGTAACTGCTTTTAGTTCTCATTAAAGTTTCTGTAATTCACATATGGATTTGTGGAAGAAATTGATTCCTGCTATCAGTTATGTTAGACCAACTCTCCCACTGAGAACAACTGTAATAGCTAGATACATTTTTTAAAGTCTCTTTGAAAGGATCAGAGAGCCATCAAATCAGTAAGGACTGAAAAAAATCAAGAACCCAGGGACAAAAGCAGAGCAGAGAATTGAGCTTGATATTTAGGAGTGCTTTTACCCCCAAGGCATTTTCTAATTCCCACGCAGTGACCAAAAGGATAAAATACCTAGCAAAAAATGGGAGCTACAAATCTCAGTTTGAGTTTCTCCAAAAGCAGACTCTAAAAGGATTTTAATGCAAGTGGTTCATATGAGAGATGCAAGAAATGTCACATAAGTGAGAATCAATATGGGGACATGAGGCAGCCAATACAAAGTAGCCTTTCATTAAGCAAGATGCAGAGGACAGCTGCAGCTTAACACGGAAGTAACTGTGGAAAACAGTGTAAGCACACGCCTCAGACATATTCCCCCTGAGGATGGAGGGAGTAGGTATTTGTACACCTTTCCTTAATAGACACTGGTTGAGGAATATTCCTTAGGGTGTTAATTCCACAGCATTTCAAGCCTTCTATGGATACAGGCAGAAGAGCCTTCTAGGATGATCCATCAAGCATGAAGATACAGATCTTGGCAATTGCCCAGAACACACCAATATGTGAGCACCAAGGAACATGAACGAGTACTGACAGCATCTTCCACAGTCAACCCTTGGAAATTCGCAGAACTCAAGTCCCAAGTTTTATGTGCTCTGTCCTGTCAGCACATCTTCCAAGTAAATTTTTAAAAATTCAATATGTACAAGGGTAATGTCATGGTTTGGATGTGGGTTGTCCCCCAAAAGTTCTTGTGTTAATGCTGGAATGTTCAGAGGTGAGATGATTAGATTGCGAGAACTGTAACTTGATTGGTCCATCCTAATTTAAGTGGACTGTATGATAATTACAGGCAGGTGGGGTATGGCTGAAGGATATAGGTCACTGAGGGCATGCCCTGAAGTAGTTTCCTCTTCCCCGAGGCTCCTTCCCTTCTTGCTGTTTCCTGGCCACCATGAACAATGGAGTAGTTTCCCTCCATGATGCCCTAGTGCCATGATGTTCTGTCTTGCCTTGGCACCAGACCAATGGAGTCAGTCCACCATGGATTAAACCTTTGAAATTTCAAACCAAAATAAACTTTTCCTCCTTTAAGTTGTTCTTGTTGGGTTATTTTGGTCACAATGATTAAAAAAAAAAAAAAAAAAAAAAAAAAAAAAAAAAAAAAAAAAAAAAAAAACTTACATAGAAATTGGTACCAGGAGTAAGGCCCTTGCTGTGACTAACATGAACATGTAGTTCACAAGTCTTTGGAAGTGGCTTGCCAGAGCCTTAGAATGTTGTAAGCAGAGCTTAACTGGCAAGTCTGGAGGGAGCTCAGAAGACCTGAATCCTGATAGGAATGCAGTCAGCAAAGACTGCGCTTTTGGGGATTCTTGTGGGAATGAGAATTCTACTGGGAATTGAAACTAGAGGCCATTTGTGTTATATTCTGACCAAGAACTTGTCTACATTTTCCCCATGTCCTGAGACTTTCAATGGGGCTGAATTTAAAGGTAATAGACTAATTAATTTGGTGGAGAAAATTTCAAAGCAGAACAGCATTCACTCAGTGGCATGGATTTTGCTGGCAGCTTTTAGCCAGGTTAACTATGAGAATTGAGAACAGAAAGCAGAGCTAAAGAATTTTTAAAATTTGTAGCTTGTCTAAAAGAGTGCATGTAAAATTGGAGCCAGAAAAGATATGGTCATTGAAGAGATTGTAGCCACAAAAGACATGCTAAATCCTTTATACAGAGACACTAGGAAAGATGCCTTAAGGGCATCATGGGAATTTGCAAGACCACACTCATTGAAGGCTCAAAGGGTAAAAGGGAAAATTCATTTGAGAAGAGAACTCGGAGGCATTCTGCCTAGGAGTTTGTTTCATCATGTTCAACCACTGAGGCACTAAGTAACCACAGCAGCTGTAATCCAAGGGGGCCCAGCTATTGTTCAAGCTGTCAGCAGACCTTAGCCTCAGGTGGTGCTGGTTCTGCAAGACTGGAATGCTATTGTTAAGGGGTTATGGAAGCTTCTACTGAGGTTTCAAAGGAAAGTCTGGGAAGCCAGGAAAAGTGTAGCAGGGTCAGAATCCCTACAGGCTGCCACTGAGAGTAATGTGTGAAGCTGTGAAGGTAAAGCTGAAGCTGAAATGAAGACCCCAGTCATTAAGAAATCCAAGTAATGTGGACCATCTGCCAAGAAAAGCAGCTGACTGCAGAGAAAGCCAGGCTGAAAGAGAAGTCGTATATGCTATAACTGGCTAAGACCAAAGAAGCAGGACTGCCCAAGCCCTTTGGTGACCACATGTCACTGCCATGTGTCTAGATGCTGTACCTGAAGTTAGGGGACCTGTCTGCTTGACCAAGTTTCAGTCCTGTTTTGGTCCTATTCCTTCTTTCTATGCCACTCTACTTCCCTTTTGGAATGGAACTGTTTAGTCTGTGCCACTGTATATTGAAGACATTATGAAGATATTATACACACACACACACACACACACACACACATATACACATATATAGAGAGAGAACACACTTATATTCATTTATATTTGTATGTGTGTGTGTATATATATATATAAATATATATAAGTATAAAAATATATATATAAATTATTTTTTATCTTTACAGGGTGTTACAGTCAGGAATGTGTCTGTGTCTTAAATGAGACTTCAGACTTGGGCTTTGGGGCAAGGCTGATACTGTTAATACTGTGGAGACGATTTGGAGATTAACTAAATGCATTTTGCATTGTGAAATGGATTTAAGCTTTTGAGGGCTGGGGTGGGATATCATGGTTTGGAAAATAGTTGACCCCCCAAAGCTCCTGTATGAATATGGGAATGTTCAGAGTGAAATGGATGGAGCGTGAGTTCCCTAACCTAATTAGTCCATCCTAGTTTGAATCACTGAGTAGCAACTGCAGGTAGTTGGGGTGTGGTTGGAGGAAATAGATCACTGGAGGCATGTCCTAAAAGAATTATTTTCCCTGTGACCCCCATCCCTTCTCACTCTCTCTGCTTCTTGACCATCATGAACAACAGAGCAGCGGTCCCATCATGCCCACCTGAGATGAAGTTCTGTCTCACCTTGGGCCCAGAGCAATGGCGTCAACCCACAATGAACTAAACCTCTGAAACCATGAGCCAAAATAAACTTTTCCTCTTAGAAGTTGTTCTTGTCAGGTATTTCTGTCAACAGTAACAAAACCCTAACTAACACAAGCAATTTTTTGTGGAGCAAGAATATACCTCATTGCAGTTTCATCCCAAAGTTATAATTGAAAGTATCTCTGTCTTTTATCATTCAATCAAGGCTCTCCTTATAATTGGCAACTCTTCTAATGATCTGGCATAAACCAGGTCTTTATCGTTAAGGGCTCTGAACCCCTGGTTACCAGGCTCTTGTCAAGCCATGCTTTCT
The DNA here is from genome assembly GCF_902686445.1 of Sciurus carolinensis. NCBI lineage: Eukaryota > Metazoa > Chordata > Mammalia > Rodentia > Sciuridae > Sciurus > Sciurus carolinensis. The sequence continues at coordinate 10,543,059 of NC_062228.1, forward strand.
CCTATTCATTTCCACTTAATCACTAGGCATGGAAACACAGTTAACCTCCCTGCCTTCATTAGGAAACAGCAACTCGCTATCCTCATGATAATAATGACCAATTTCCACTGACAGGGGAGTAACTCTTCAAAATCCCTCTGTACTCCTATATGAGAGCTAAGGGAGAGCTATAATTTTAGCTTGCTGTTAGAATCCATCTCTGTCCTGGAACTGAAACAAATTTCTCAAGTGGGTCATTAGAATAGTGGTTCCTTCTCCCATTCTTGGTCCTAGGCCCTATGGTGGGAGTCACCATGACACTTTTAAGAGTTCTTGAAATTGCCTTATTTTCATAGAATACCCAGATGTTATTTGTCTTTAACACCATGTTGACAATTACATGGATGCAATCATGATTGGTGCTGTTGCTTGGTTAGATTTGATAGTTCCCCAGAATATTCTACTGTCTATCTGGTTTTTAAGGATCCAGACAAGTGAAGCAAACAAAGATAGCATCCTTTATCTGCATCCTTTATTTTTGGAGTGGTACTAAATCTGCCATTTACCTTAGATGTATCATGGCTTCTCAATCTCCTAACCAGGGAGGAATTTTAGGGGATTCCATGTCTTTTCCATGTGGCAGGTAACCAATGTGAGACTTCAGCCAAACAACAAACACATGTATCTTGATTATATAATGAAGGACCAGACAATTTCGCAGGGTGAAATTTCTATTGATGACACCACTTGATTCACTGTAAGACAAATAGAACAAGACTCCGTTGATCACCTGGTATCTATACACCCTTGCTGACTGAAGGACTCTTTTTGTCTCTTGGGAGTAGAGTGATCTAGATCCTAAAATGAGGATTTGAGCACAAATGTCTGTTGCAGAGGAGAAAGGGACACTAACAGAGAAGGGAAAATTATTTAACTAGTTAATGCTATGGGGGAAACTCAGCAGGAAGTATAAAGCATATGATTCAGGATTATCCCACCCAACGGTGAAAGAACTGCTATATTAATATCCTTATAACTGTCAATTCGTTAAAGACTGCTTGGCGGGGGGATCTATAATCCCTGAGCATTTTTAGTACTACCATATGAACAGAAAGAGTAGGCTTCCAGAAAAATTGATTGGAACCTATGTTTAGATCCAGCCCAATAATGGAGTGAGTTCTGATACATATAGGTAAATCCCTGGCAACATTAGATACAGAATCTGAGAAGACTAATGAAGCTTTTCAAAATTTCATGAAACCTGGAAACTCAACACCCACCATGGATAAATCTTAAAATCAGCTAGAGGAAAAAAAAAAAAAAAAACAGACATTACCCTCAAATCTGATAGTTACCACTTGAATAGAAATTATGGAAGCTAAAACATCAATGGAACAGCATCAAAGTGCTGAAATAAAATTATTTCAAGCCAGGTAACTTGTACCTAAAGAAAACATCCCTCAAAACTGAAAATAATGAGACAAACATCATTACCCTATGTACATGTATGAATACACAAACGGTATGACTCTACTTCATGTACAACCAGAGAAACGATAGTTGTACTCCATTTGTGTACAAAGAATCAAATTTTTTTAAAAAACGGAAAAGAAAACAATTTCAGATACACAAAACTGAGAAAAAATTTTCACCAATGGAAAAAATGTTAAGTGCTAAAATCACTGTTGTCCAAAAACATTAGGATGCTATATATAATCTGAAATAGAACAATAATTCAATCAAATAGAAGTGTATAAAATAGTGCCTAAAAGAGTTTGAGACTAGTTAAAATAAAACAAAGCCCCAAAATGAGATATACCTTAAAGAGAATTTCATAGTAAAAAATAAAATATTATATATAATATAAATTACCACCCCAAGCTGTGCACATAGCTATAATGGAAGAAAAAGTAGACTTCAACAAGATTTTAAAAAATGATATCCCATTATAATTAAATAAACCATCCATCAGAAAGAGTTATATACCTACTAAAATGGTATATGAAACTCTTAAGTAAAATAGTAGAATTTAACATTTTGCTCTCAATAATTAATAAAACAAGAAGTCAATAACATCAGTAAGGACAGAGATGTTTTAAAGGACCAAAAGGTCTAAAAAAGTTTAGACCCTGTCAACATGTGTAACACTGTCCTAATGACCGGAACATCTACATTTCTCTTGAGATAATCTGGAGCATGTCTCAAAATTCATAATGCACCATGCACTAAAGCAAGTTTGACAAATTCCCAAGGGCTAAAACAATCCTAAGTGTACACTCTGACTAAGTGGAATGGTTAGGAACAAATAAAAAATATAGAACTAAAAAATACCCCTATGTTTGAGACAAAGGTAATATTGTAATGAAAATTTCTTAAAACTCAATTGAATTGAGGGATAAACAAATCACAATGAATCTTCTGGGACACATTTAAAGAGATGCTAAGAGAGACATGTAAAGCCTTTCAAGGCACATTTAGAAAAATAATAAAATTGACAATTTATGATGTATGTCTCTGTCTCAGAAAAGTTCCCCAATGAAAGTAAAAGGAAGGGAATACTGATGTAAGATCAGAAATTAATGAAATACCAAAAAAAGCACACTTCAGAAAAAATTCAAAAACTGGGGATTTTCAAAAGACTAACCAAAGTCTCCACGAGAAGACTTTTAAGAGAGAGAATCCAAGTAAACAAACCGAATCAGGAAAGGAAAATATATGATGTAAAAAGAAGAAAGAAATGAAACAGACAATATGAATATTCTTATAGCCATTTAAAAATTGCAGCACTGATGAAAATCTTCAGAGAAAACTCCAGACTGAGACAGTTTTGTAATTGAAATCCTTCTAAATATTTAAGAAAAACATCAATCTTACAAAAATTATTCCAGAGAATAGCAAAAGAGAAGGAAATTCCCAATTCATTGTATGAGACCAGCATAATTATCATCCAAGTCTGGCAAAAATATGAATATACATACCAAACTCTACACAAAATATTGGGGAAACAATTCAGAAATATAAACAGGCTTGATTGACAAGACAAATTCAATATTTATTTTAGCATATGAAAATAAATCAATGTTTTTCAACATATCATCAGAAAAAAAGGATAAAAGTCACCTTGAGTTTCAAAGAATGCATGATAGTGATCAACATTCTATTATACTCTCATGATAAAAACACCTTATGATACTAAGAGAAGACTTCTTTAAGCTATCAAAAGTTTACATACACAGAACTTACATCAAAACATAATGTCAAACATGAAATATTGAAAGATTTATCCATGAAATTAGGTGAGGAGACTAAAGTAAATTCATCAGTTCTATCTAGTATTTTCTTAGGATCCAAAGTCAGAGAAATCATGGAAGAAAAAGAATTAAAATTGTAATTTAAAGGAAGACATAAAACTTTCCTTTAAGACAATATATTATGTCTATAAAACCTACATAAATCAAAAAAATTTTTTCAGACTTAAAAAATGACTTTGCATCTTACTACATAAAAGTTCAGTCTAAATCATATTTCCATTTAAAAGCAAAAAACAAAATATTTTACAGTACAATTTTCAATAGCATCAAAAAATATCAAATATCTAGACAAATATAATAAATTACAAATTATTGAAATTCAAAATTATTGAAATTTAAAAATCTAAGAAATTATAAATTATCAAAATTCAAAATTATTGAAATTTAAAAATCTAATAAATTGTAAATTATTGAAATTCAAAATTATTGAAATTTAAAAAGATCCAAGGCATAATGGTTCTGGTTTGTTTCTGGATAGGCTTTAATAAAGATTTATTTATTTTTAAATTGACCTGTAGGTTATTTATTTTTAAATTAACCCATCAAAATCCTAAATATTTGTTTTCTAAACTGACAAGCTTTTCATGAAAATTACACAAAAATACAAATTATACAAAAATGCAAATGACCAAGAAGAGTCAAAACAATCATTAAAAAGCATAAACAGGGGCTAGGGAGATAGCTCAGTTGGTAGAGTGCTTGCCTTGTAAGCCCAAGACCCTGGGTTCAATCCCCAGCACTGTTAAAAAAAAAAAAAAAAAAAGCATAAACAAAGTTGGAGGGTTTTCATAACAAGAAATTACTATTTGTTATAAAGATGAAATATCTAAGTGTACTGCACTAAGACATGCAAAGATAAACAGAATGCACAAGATTCGGAATTACACACAGAGACTTCATCAGTATAAACTGTGTCACTACAGAACAGTTGGAAAAGAATACAAGTAAGTTGAGTTTGACCACTATGTGGTTATGTGTTTAATCATGCTATATGGAAAATGATTAAACCTACCAACCTACATCATGTCATAAAAATAATGAAGCATAAAGGGAATACAAATATAAAAGGTAAATAAAAATTCCAGAACTTAATATGGATTATCTTCATGACATTGAAATAGGCCAAGTTTTCTTATAAGTAAAAATATTGATCAATTATATTGTATTAAAATAAACATGCTCATCAGAAAAACTATTAATAAAAATGTAATCTATAAAGCAGGTAAAATAGATTCACAATATAATAAAAAAGACCTGCATCCAAAATCTATGAAAAACACGTTATCAATATACATCAGACAAACAACTGATAATAAATAACCAGGCTTTTGAAACCTGTTTTCAAAACAAAATTTGACTTGTGGTCAAAAGCACATGAAAAAGTGCTCAATCACTTCAATCTCCAGAAAAATGTAAATTATTTCCATAATGATTGGCAAATACATATACATCAATACGGCAAAATTTAAAAAACTGAAAATACTAAGCACTAGGAAGGATGAGGAGAATCTGAAAGTCTCATTATTTCCACTTTGGACAATGGGCACTACCTACTGAAGATGGCTATGTACGTGCCCTGTGATCACCCCTCCAACAAACATGAACCTAAATAGAAAACCAAGAAACATCTATTCATATATTGAATGAAAGGTTTGCATAACATTGTGACAGCATTATTTTAATAACTGAAAACCAGAAACAATGCAAATGTCAATAAAGATTAATAAAAACAAATTACTATTTCTAATACAACAAAATGGAACATCAGCACACACATAACTCTGAAGTTAGAAGGCAAATACAAAATAGCACATGCTGTGCGGTTTCCTAGCGAAACATTCAGCATCCTTTAGCATGGGTAGTGACAAGGGAAATGAGGACAAACTCTAAAAATTCTTTAAGATCTATACTTATTTTTTGTGCATTTTTCTACATAATGTACAATTATGCAGGTCAGAATTTAAATTTTTTAAAAGCAGATTAAGAATGAAAATTATAAAGTTAAACTTGGAAATTTATCACAAAAAAATAGAGAATAATTATTGGTAGGACTTTGTACAAGAAAGTTAATCTAATTCCATGATTCATTTCTTAAATTGATTTAAATAAAGTTTTGAAAACTCTGAAAGATCAATTATTGTGAAATGAAATATGACATATTAAATGCAAATAAATTAGCACATTCTATCTATCCACAGGGTATTCTGGATCACATGAGAAAAATCTCAAACATAGAATTTTACTGTTGAACACAGACAGTTTGTGTACCTGATAAATAATATATTGGTATTATTGAACTTAAACTAGTTTGTCTTATCAGGACTAGAAGTGCCATGAGCCCCTCCAATAATTTTAATACATTGAAGCGTTTCACCTTTTACACAAAGCTGCGTATCCTTCACTGTTCTAGTTGCTATAAATGGCAGCCTTGTATCACCATTGCATCTAAAACCTCAGAGCTACCGTTGACACTGCCATCTCTTTTCTATTGATCTTTTTTGCCTTATCAGCTTTCACATCTATCATAACCTTTCCATTCCAGTGATCATCCCCAGATGCAAGACCACAATGACTCTCTCCCAGAATACAGCAGTCTTTTCACTTCTAGTCTCTTGATGTCAGGTAGGGCTATCCAAGCTATTAGTCTTTTTTGTGGAGAGCACTAATCATGTTATTCATATCAAAACCTTCATTGATTTGCTATTGTCCAGAGAATGAACCTTGGCATCCTTAGTTTAACCTCCAAGGCCATCTAAAATTTAGCCCCAAACTAATTTCCACCCAGCATGCTTGACAGTATTTCAGAAATACAGCAGTAATAAGGGCACCATACTTGTCTGCCTGTTTCTGTGACTACACTATCCCAATATTCAGAATTATTTGTCCACCATTTTCTATAATTCTAAATCTGTGACAACCTTTAAAAGTCAATTTGTCATGAAGTATTTTGCTACTGAATGAGGTCATGAAAACTAGAGTAAGAGATTTTTTTAAATGGTTTTCAAAATTGATCAGGTTTTGAAGTCACCTAAGAATTTTTTTGGAGGGAGACCAGGGATAGAACCCAGGGGTACTCAATCACTGAGCAACATCCCCAGTCCTTTTTGTGTTAGATTTTGAGAGAGGGTCTCACTAAGTTACTTAGGGCCTCACTAAATTGTTTAGGCTGGTTTTGAACTCTCCATCCTCCTGCCTCAGCCTCCCAAGCTGCTGGGATGACAAGTGTGCACCATGGAGCCCAAGTGGAGTCATCTCTGCAGACTCTAATGGAATGAACTAGAGTTGCTAGGTCTAGGAGACCTAAAAAAAAACTATGGCTACCAGTTCAATGCCATCCCAGATTAGTTTTTTCCTCTCATAGGCAGAAGCTTGAGAGGATAAAGGAAAGAAAGTGGCGGGGACGGGGAGTGGGGGAGCCCATGAAGAGCAAAGTGAGACCAGCAGAGGAAAGGGACCAGAGGGTGAGAGGTCAGGAGGGAGGGAAAAGTGCAGGGGAGTAATAGTGACCAAAGTCTATTGTTATATTGTGCACATGTACGAATATGTAACAACAAACCCGTCAATATGTACAACTATCATGCACCAATAAAAAATGTGAGGGGGAAAAGGCAGGAACAACGGGGGAGAAACAGATTTTGAACATCTGGAAGAAGGAAAGAGCACAGATCCAAAAGCACTGTCGTAAAGCAATCAAAAAAACAAAAATTAGGACTATGAAAGCAGCCAGGAAAAAAAAAAGCAAACAAGCAAAAATAAAGACATTTTGCATAGAGAAAACACTGGTTTGAATGTCACTGACTTCTCATCAGAAATTGCTGAGGACAAAGAAAACTTGGAACATCTTTAAAATGCTGAAACACACAAACACACAAAACCCTATTAACCAAGTCTTCTGTATCCTGGAAAGTTTCTTTTCATGAATATGGGCAGAGTCTCAGCTTCTACCTAAGATGCTGGGGTCGCTCCCAACCTAATGGCAAGAAAAAGCAAGATAATCTACAAAAGCATAGTGTTTCCTGAACACATCAAAAGGCAGAGGGAAGAGAATAACCGCCTACTCTGATATCAAAGGAAAGACAGGTCACCTTCACTGGCTGAACACCTGCAGGAGGAGGAAGAAGAGATCTTGGCACAAAAGGATAAAAAGAATTCAGGCAGACTTTTAAGGACGTGAAAGGCCCAGTGGGAGCTAGTGTCAAAGAATGGAAAGCCTCAAAGATACAGAGGAAGGGGACTTTGCACCCACACGGACTCTCCCCCAGGTACCCAGCACAAAGAACAGGGGCAGGAGGAAAGACCAGGAAATCCCCCTGGTGTTGCAAGCCAGGAGGAGGGGAGATAGAACGGATGGGATAAATGATAGGATGGATGGGTAGACAGTCAGATGAACAGGATAAACTGGATGGGAAAACAGATACAAATTCACACTGTAAAAAATTATCTTGGAGGGGTTGGGGCTGTAACCCAGTGGTAGAGTCCTTGCCTGGCACGAGTGAGGTACTGGGTTTAATCCTCAGCACCACATAGAAATAAATCAATAAAGATATTGTGTCCATCTACGACTCAAAAATATTTTTTAAAAAAAATTATCTTAGGGCCGGGGTTGTGGCTCAGTGATAGAGCACCTGCCTAGCATGTGTAAGGCACTGGGTTCTATTTTCAGCACCACATATAAATAAATGAATAAAATAAAGATTCAACTAAAAAATATTTTTTAAATAAATTATCTTAGAAGCAAGTACAAAAAGTTATAAACATTCACTACTTCAGGAAGTGAATTTTGGGGAGAAGTGGGCAGGAAGCATGAACCTCATTTTACCCCCTACTTTATTTGAATTATTCTTTCAGTATATTTCTATTTCAAACATTTTATAAAAACAAATTATTACATTGATGTTGGTAAAGGTGTGAGAAAGCTACTACTCTCAAGAATTACTGATAAGTTTTTAGATGAACATAACCTTTTTGATAAATAGTTGGAAATACACATCAAGGGTGAACAAGTTCATTTTTCTTTTTTACAGCATAGATTTTAATCATAGATTAAAATCCTAAGAAAATAACCCAACATATGAAAAATATTACATGCTGAAATATATTTAACAAAGTCCCCTGAATTATTTAAATGTAATTATAATTTTCAACTCTAGAATAATTTCATTTTGACGCACCTCCGCTTAATGGACATGATATAGTCATTAGAAATTATTGTTTTAGAGACTACGCAGCAACATAGACAATGAGTGTAGACGTTAATTGCAAAGCAAGGATTAAGAGAGACAATGCTACTAAATTGTTCATAGACAAAGGGTCAAACTCACTAAGTATGTGCCCTGAAAGTTTTCCATGTGAAACTTCAGTTTTCTTGCCTATAAAATGAATGTACTAATACAATATCATAGATTTTTCACTAGAACTGAATGAACAAACAACTCACACACTTTAGCCAAGTACTCTGTAAATAGTAGTATCACATAATATACAAATTGATTTTTATACATAAACATGCAGATATGACATTGGAAGGCAACAGTCAAACTAATAAATATGCACAAGACCTTGCTGGTATTATTGGAAGTTTTTCATTTTCTTTTTTTGCCAACTCTTTTATAGTGTCGATTATTTTATTACCTTCATAATTTAAAAGATGATATTAGAAATGTCTTTCCTTTTTGAAATCCCTTTTTTTATTACTTCTGTTTAGGACAGATCTACTCAATCTGGAACTATTATCCATATTTGGAACTTTCCTTCAGTGTCCTTTCAAATGCCTATTACCAAGAGGAGTAAAAATTCTTTCTATATTCTACTTGTCCCTGAACTTCAGTTGCCTGTGACTCTCTTAATAAAATTCTCTCTTCCTGGAATTTTTACAGCTTCTGGAGAAAAGTTTTACATTTTATAAAAACATCTATGTGTACGGGCCTCTGGGAAACTGCAGCAGTCATCCGGAAATTAATAGAAAGAGCTGTTGAGTGCAGCCGTGGACCATGTTCTAATCGAGGGACTTAGCTCATCTTGGAGCCAAAGATTTGTAGGGCCACCAGACAGATCCCTGACATACCTGTGATTGATGACATTGTCCTAGATCTGAGGAGTGCAACTTTATTCAAATATATCCCTGGACTACTGACAACACCCAAATCTATACCGTTCCAAATGAAGGCTTGAAGAAGCAATTTTCAGGTGAACTGAAGAAGAAAATCATATGTTTGCACCAAGGGAGGTAGCAAATTTATGAAAACAATATGGGTGAAATGACAGGTTTGTAGGATGATTTTGGTACATCTGCTATGTGAACTCTCACTCAGCAGGGGCCTCGAGGACAAAATGAGTATAGAAAAATAAAGACTTGATTCTTACCCATGAACCTGAAACTGTTGTAAATAGAAATCTGGAATAGAGTCAGAGAGAGTGTGTGTGTGCACACACACCGCACGCATCCCCATCCCAGAAACAAAGGAGAACATTTTGAACTCAAAAAACAAAGTCATTTTGACACCAAAGAAAGTGTTGCTAATCATGTGTGATTGCAGCTTCAGAACAGGAGCCGACAAAGTCTTACTTGATAAAAATAAATTTTACATGTTGAAATGTTCAAGGAATTTCATCAAATGAATAAAATAGTAACTTTTCCAAAAGAGATTTCCATTGACAATATGGTTTCATATACAGATTTAGTCTATCTCTTTGGGTCCTTCTCCTTTTACCTGGGGATTCAAATAAGTATGTTTAGAAAAAAATGAATTAAGCTGTCCAGTCTATAGTTTAATTTTTTCTGACAGTACTTTTTCTAGTCCACTACCTTGCCTCTCCTTCCTCCCTTAAAAATCCTTCTATGAATGTGCCACATATTAAATGTTTAAAGACACTGCAGCATTTCTTAGCATGTCTGTATTCATGGTTCCATTTTATAAAAAGAACTTTCTTTAGTCTCTGCTCACATACTCTAACCAGAAAAGCTAAGTTATGGGCGTGTTTTGTCCCCTAACCTTCTGGAAGTCATGGGTCAGCCAAGTACACAGTTTGCAATAGGCCAAAGGGGTGTGTCATAATCTGCTGTAGTATTTTAAGAGCAAATTAATGGTAACTTGAAAAAAACAGTACTGAAAATTTAGCCTATTTGACCTTGTGATTCTGTTTCTATTTATTAACACAAAAATCCACATACCATACCTAAATGAGTCTAAGAAGAAATAAATGTATTCAAAACAGTGGGCCATTATTGAACCATTCACTGGAGAATAAATAATTATTATTTAACCATTCTGTGAAATACTATAAATTCATTAGGAAAAATAGGCTCACGTATCTGCCATTGAAAAGTCTACAAGATTTAATTTCAGAGAATCAAATTACATGATAAAATATGTATATTAATACAGTTGTAAAAAAAAATACCATAACATTGTTTTGTGGTAAGAACAACTTAACATGACATCTGTCCTCCACATATTCTAAAATGCACAACACCGTGCTGTGAACTCTAAGCTCTAGAACTTACCCATCCGAGCATCAACTCCCAACCACCATTCTCCCCTCTGCCTCTAAGAGTCTGGCTATCTTATGTACCACATGTAAGTGGAATCCTGCAGTATTTGTCCTTCTGTGATTGACTGTGTCACTTAGTCACTCCCCTACCAAGACCCTTGTTGTCATGAATGGTGGGATTTACTTGTTTTTTAAGGCTGATGATATTCTGTTGTATGCACGTGTCTCCTTCCCTTTATCCATTCATCTGTCAGTGGTCATTTCTACATTTGGGCTGTTTTGAGTAAATGCTGCAAAATACATCCCAAGATCCCAAGTTCAATTATTTGGGATTGCCCAGAAGTGGGATTGCTGGATCACAGGTAGTCCTATTTTTCATTTTGTAAAACATAAAAAATGTAAAATTAAAAAAAAAAAAGAAAACTCATTCTAGGGAATGAAGGGTTTCGAGACTAACTCAAATGAGATACTCATGAACATGTAAATGAGACATACTCTCCAAGGGGCTAAACCATGTCATGTAAGAGAAATAAACAGTTGCAAGAGGAAAAATTAAAATTTCAAAGCAAAGAATTCACAGCAAATTGATTTTCAGTATGTAAAGACATACCTTTGTTTTCTTTGGTTGACTAAAGAAAATTAAAACCATAGCTAGGCAATCATATTCTGTAATTAAAAATCATTTTAAGTCAAATAAAATTAGGCAAAGGGATCTTAGGAAGTGTTGATAATAAATGTGTCACATTTTCCTTGTTTGTATTGCAAGGCCAAAGGGCTTCTTTCTGGAAACAGAATTAGAACTCGGAAAACATTAATTTTAAAACATCTGCATCAGGATAAAAATTGAACAATGTAGAGAAGAGGATATATAAAATTCAGAAAACCTTCCTACACATCATTACCCTAGCCACTGCCAAACTGATCAAAATAAAACTCCTTGTACCCTGTCAACTTCTTCAGAGAAAATGCCCCCGTGTAAAATCATTGGCACCATCAGGTGGAGGAAACTCACAATGGAATTAAGTGTAGAATCAACCTTTAAGAGTCTGACCTCGTGTCTTTCACTGCATCTTTCTTCCCCGGTCTCTGGAAGACTGAAAACTTCCAAAACAATGACAGTTCAGAATACCTCTCAGAATTGCCCCTGGAGTGCCAACTCTGCTCATCATTTGGAGACAAAAGAGAGGGGGCCATAAAAGCTCTGACAAGCAGGACGGGACATAAATTAAAGCATATTCTACAAGGAGGGCTTCTGAAGTGTGCTCCAGCAATTCTGAAGAAACGATGCCACAACTGTTCCCGTGCTCAGGAATCATCTTGAAGGTGAAGCTTCTGTGTGTGGGACAGTTCTTCACAAACATGAAACATTGTTCTCTTCAAGTACGTCCAAGACAAGATGGTGAGATTGTAGGCTGGGGCTTCCAAAGTGACTATAACAGACCTCAAAGAGAAAGCTTCTATGACACAGCTTTCATCCAAATCCTTTGTTATCCCAAATATGTCTTGGAGAAATTTTCTTAAGAGTCTTGCAAACAATTTCAGCAGTAACTCAACTTCTGCGTTGCCAAGTAAGCTTGGACAGTTGTATGAAGCCCACGCAGAAAATAACCAGTTGCCAGCCGTGCTGACTCCTGGCAGCATTTTTTCTTAATTATTAACAGCATCTTCTTGTTACTATCTTCAGTCACTGAAGAAAATTGCTATTTTTTTCCTTCCTTTTGATTTTTTTTAACTTTTTTTCCTGATGGGAAATTTTTTTAAATGTTTCCATAAAATATGAAAATGGAAAGGAATTAAAACCTGTAAAAATGAATTAAATCTGCACATACCTAGACTGACTTTGTGCTTGTTTTTCTAACTTTTACTTAGATTACTTTTTTTAAATAAATCTGTGGTGGGCTAGGGGCATTGTTGCATTTATGGAATAAAATGGATCTATGCATATTATATTCAGAAAAAAATAGAAACGACTCTATTTCATAAGGAAACTTTCTTTCAAAAACCTTGATTATAGGCTGATTTTTTTCCAATAGGTAATTAAGTAACAAAGAAAAGACCTGTAAAGACAGGAAATTAGTCCTTTGTTTAAGCCTCTTTCTTAAGAAGGTTCCATCTTACCAAGTTATTGAAACTCAGTAAAATATATTTTGAAAAAATAATATTATTCAGCAAATTTATAATCACTCCCCTGAGGGTCTTAAAGTAATTTGCATATTACATTTATCATTACTAATTTTTTTCATCCTTTCAACAACATGTTTCTTTCATTGCTACTATAATCAATTACCATGAACTTTGTGACTTAAAATGAAACAAATTTATTACCTTACAGTTCTGGAGTCCAGACATTTAAGAAGACTGTGTCTTAGTCTGCTACAACAGAATACCTGAGATGAGGTAGTTTATAAAGAACAGAAGTTCCAAGATCAAGGTACCAGAAAGCCCAGCTGTTCTCTTGCTTCCAAGATGGCGGCCTGAAGTTGCATCCTCCCAAGGGGAGGAACACTTTGTGTTTTTCCCTCACAAAGCAGTAGAAGGGAGCAATCTCCTTCCATCAAGACTGCTTCTTGACAGAATCAATCTCCCAAAAAGTCCCAACTCCCTACAATGCTGCACTGAGGTTTAAATTTCCAACATGAGTCTGGGGCATGTACTCGGACCATAGAAGACTCTCACTGGGCTAAAATCAAAGTGTCTGCAGAACTGCATCTGGTCTGGAGGGCCGAGCAAAGAATCCATTTCCTTACCTTTCCCAGCTCAAGAGGCCTCTGCAATCTTTTGACTGAGGAGCCGTTCCTCCATCTTCGAAGCCAGCAGCATCTGGCTAAGTCCCTCACACAGTCTCTTCAGATCCCCTCTTTCATTCTAAAGGACCCTTACTATTATACCAGGACTATCTATTTTAAGATTAGTTGACTAGCAACCTTAATTCCATCTGCCACCTTAATACCCCTTGGCCATGTAGCATAACACAGAAGTTACAAAAGAAAAAGAGAAAAGGTGTTTCTAGATCAAAATCGCCCTTCTATAGGTTGTTAATCCTAAAAGCTGTGAGATTAAGATTCATCCAAAATCCCCAGTACAGTTAGAAATGCAAATTCAATCATAAGCAAATAACCTCCCAATTTATACGTAAAGTTGTCATTAACTTTAGAAGTCCCTGCTGCTGCTAAGTAGAGTGAAAGTTGGGGTTACACAACTATGCAAGTACAGTAGTCACCAGGCCAGGGTAAATTCTTCTAATCTACTTTAAATGCCTTTTCCAAATGGGACCATCAACACAGAATAAATAGGAACCAAGTGGGCAGGGTTGAATAGTGTAAAAGAAACGAGGAGAATCACCATTACCAGAAAGCAAGAAGGGAAATCTGTAAGGAAATACATGACCACTAAGGACTACTCGTGCCCAAAACATCTGTGAGAACAAGACTTTACATAACTCTTACATAACTGGCGAGTATCCTGGGCCTGGATATGAGGACCAGTGATATTCTTCGTATTGAGTCAGCTTTTATTTCATTCTGAATGAAAATCTGGAAAGGCTATTTTCTCTTATTCCTCTCCTGTTTCCATCTAACTCTTCTTTCCTAAACCTTTGCATCCCTCCCTCAACCCCTCTGCAGGATTTTCAGTCCAGAACTAGGTGCACAGCACAAAGCTCTAAGTCCTGGTGCTCAATGCTATCTGTGTGTAAGAAACTCAAAACATGGGTACACAGGCCCACCTAGGGCCAACTGAAGTTGGAATTTCTGTTCAAGGGGCCGGGATCACTGTTTGTGTTTCAAAGTTGTTCAGGTGTTTCTAGCACACAAACCAGGTTGGAACCTCCACCCCAGAAGGGCAGCATGGAGTCCTGGCTGTTCCTCATGGGAAGGTCAGGTTTTCAGACTCTTCAGAGTGAAAGTACCAATAAAGAAGACAAGGTGTTGCTGGTGACCACATGGCATAGTTAGTGAATTCTGCTGCTTTTTTTTTTTTTTTTTTTCTGTTTTCAAAAAAATTAGAGGTAAAGAGAGAGGAGGGATATCAAGAAGGAGAAAAGATCAAAAGAGACCTTGTAATATGCTCACCTTATAATAAGTGGGAAGGATCACTCTCTCCCTACTTGGGAGTGCTGGATGGAACTGGAGGCTACGCTGTGTCCCATATTAAGAGAGAACTTGACTGTCTCATGGATTACACTAAGACCTAGAAAGCCAACACCTTTCTCAAGCCTTCTCATTCTGGACACACTACTTAATGCTACGCTTACCTCTGTTCCCGAGGGCAAAAACTTTAAAGAGGTCCCGTCCCACTCTCCCAACATGTAATGAGGCACAAGACTTCTCTAGAATGACCCCACCCTGCTACAGAGATTGTCTTGATCTCCTTCCCCTATTCTGGCCAAGCAGGAAGGGAGAACAGAAAAAAAAAAAAAAAAAAAAAAAAGGACACCATTAATCATACTTTTGTTTCAATATGATTTCTGGATTTGGAATCTGGGCAAGATATGGGAAGGGAGAAGGAATTTTTCCATCATACGGTAAAATGCCCCCAGAGCAAATGATGATATCAAATATTTATTCACAGCCGTAGCTTTTGATTCATAAATCTTTCCTATCAAAAATATTGTCATAAGAACCCAATCTGTGAGTTTCAAAAAGGTTGAGAGAGAAGGGCAAGGAGGGGACCATGAAATAAATAGTAGTCATGACTCTATGGTGACCTGGCCCAGGCGACGGGACCTATCTCCGCAGAGAAAGCACAGAATAAAAAGAAGAGCATGGATCTTAGGAAACAATAGAACACTTAGGAGAAACTCCTGGAGACCAAAAGTTACTGTGCATTGTGTTATGTCCCTATGGGAACATGTGAGACGGAGCCTTGAAGACCCTCGGTGAGGTCAAATTGGAGAAGAGCTTCATAACTTCTAGTTCAGTCCACGTCCCCCGTGCTATCCTCAAGTGCACTTGATGCTTTGAACTATGCCTGACCTCACCAAGAGACATCCAAAGTCATCCCCACGACGGAAGCACAGACCCCTGAACCAAGGCACCAACAAGAACAGATGTGTGCTATTTTATTGCTCTCTGCCATTCATCCCCTCTTCCTCTAGGCTGACCCCTCAATTTCAAATCTAAAGAGACTCCCACTCCCTAACTTGAGGGTTCTGCTGGGGGGCAGTTTGTATGAGTCAGGGACCACAGTTCTATGGCACCTTCAGTATATACGTAAAGCAAAAATTGAAAGAGTGATAGAAAAATTGACAATCATAGCTGGAAAATTTGACCCACATAGTTTAGCAACTGAGACAATGAGCAAACAAGAGAAAAATGGAGACAAGGTAAAGACCATGACTAAGCCGCCTGACATTTATGGGATGTACTACCTAGCAACTATAGAAAACACAGCCTTTTAAGTGTGCCTAGAACATTTAACATAGTTGATCATATGCTGAACCAAACCCTAGGTTTCCACAAATTTCAGGAAATTTCAGGTTTCCACAGGATGCGGGTCATGTGACATATGTCTTCTAACCAAAATGGGGAAAAAATGAAGCAAATGACAAAAAGAGAGCTAGAAAACCTTCAAGTATTTGAAAATTAAGCCACACTTAGAGGTTTACACACAGTAACACGCACAAGTCTTGCGTGCCACTACCGAGATTTTATAGACGTATACATCAATACAATTCATATTTAATAAAATCATAAGGTAGGAAGCATTTTGTGTGTGACAAAAAGTAACTCATTTTAATGTGTGTGTCTATACACATACACACACACACACACACACACACATATATATATATCCAGATTTTGTTCTTTTTAAAATGACTGTGGTATTCTACTAAATGAATATATCATAACATATTTTTCAACCTCTCTTTGAAAGACATTTGCATTATTTCCAGTTTAGGTCCATTATGAATAACATGGCTATGAACATTTTTGTACATGTCCCTTGGAGAATATACAAATTAATTTCTCTTGAGTGCATGCCTAGGAAGGGCCATTCTGGTCTGCAGAAAGTACACGCTTAGCCTTAGTTTAAATTTTCCAAAATGGCTGAATTGTTTTACACTCCAGTAGGCAGTCTGAAAATTTCTGTTGGTTCTTCTGTCAACACTTGATATCTTTGGTCTTTTAAGTTGCTGTTATTTTTTTAAATGAAATCTCATTATTTGATTTGTATTCCTCTGATAATTGCACCAAGTATCTTTTCCTATACTTATCAACTGTTTGTGTTTGCTTTCCTCCCACTTCACAGTTTGATAGAAGTCAGTAAAGTTTGTCACTCAATGTTGAATTCTTTCAATTTTTATATGTCTGAAAATGTCTCTATTTCACTGTAGTTTCTGAAGGTTATTTTCACTGGTAATGGAATTCCATGTTGACGGGTTGCTTTCTTCCCCTCAGCATCTTAAAGGTGTTACTCTACTATGCACCATCTTGCGTCACCTCCAATGAGAAATCTGTTACACTTATCTCTGTTCCTCTGTAATTGCCATGGCTTCTTTATTTAGGCTCATATTAAGATATTCTCACATCACTGGTTTTGAGCAACTTGATTATGATAGATCTCAGTATATAGTTCATGGAGCTTCTCCAATGTGAATGTTTGTCATTTTCATTAAGTTTGGAAATCTAAATAAATCTCTTTTCTTTACAAGTACTCAGTCTTATTTTGTTAAGGCAACAAAAACCGATTAAAACGCCTTTTCAGTTTCCTTAGAAATATACAGATATAAAAATTACACATCAGACCTTTTACCGTGCTGAATGTCAACAATAAAATGTGATGGTTATAATAAACATTTATTATTTGCTGAGTTATGACCAATAAACAGAATTATCAAGCTATTCTGAAACCTTGTAGCCTTTATTTAAAATCTTGAAAGGAAAAAAGAAGACTTATCTGACTAGAAAGATTATTTCAAAGGACATTCTTATATTAAGAAAAACAAAATAATTTCAAAATTTAAATCATTCTTTTGAAAAATATAAAGTAGTGGTTCTTGTATTTGTGCATTCATTGGAATCTCCCGGTAGATTAGTGAAAACACAAGTTAACGCTCCACCTTGGAGTTTTTGAATCAGTCTGAATTGAGGCTCAGTACTTTCCATTTCTCGCAAGTTCCCAGAGGATGTGACGCTGTGGGTCCCAGGACAATACTTTGAGAGTCAGCACATTAAACAAATAGATAGACCCACCTGGGAGGTTATCTAATCTCAGTATCTAAATAACTTTTTTTTTCCTACTCCAACACACTGAATTAGTTTACCATGAATGATATTTTTCCACATGAAAAGCTTACAAACACTTAATTGGATATTTTTTTCATAAAATGTTTGTTGGTACTGATCCGGTATCCTGAAATCCTTACGTTCTCTCTCATGACTGCTCAGGACCTGCTGGGCTTAAATACAATCGTGGGCCACAATCCTCCCTCAAAGTTCTAGAGAGTCCCACAAGGTGAATTTGATTGTAGTGTTCGGTCTTTCAAATCTGTTCGCATCATTGCATTTTATGCTAGTCCCTATCCCCATGAACACCAAGTCTCATTAAAGCAGGAAAACACTGCAATTTAAACCACCCAAACAAAGAAGCCAAGGGTATCCATGAGACACTAATACTTGTCTTCTCCCTTTTCTCTGATGTTTAGTGTGTCGAACTTACAACAGGGAATGGATGCAAACAAAAATCTTATTAAGAGTAACAATAAGTTGGGAAGAAAATCAAGTGGGACTAAAGACAGTGTCTTGAGCGAGGTTGAACATTCTGTGCAGCAGAACAGAAAGAGATGGGTCCCTCTAGAGAGGTACCTGATAGGACATGTGCTGTGCAGGAAAATGTACCAGACCCGATTAGGAATCAGAGAAAACCAACAAGGTTGCTCCCAGATCAGTAGGGGGTTTCAGTTGTAACAGGTCCAGCACACATAAGTTCTAGATGTTGGCCATACAATACTTCACCTGTAGTCAACAACACCCATTACACACTTAAATATTTATTGAGATGGCAGATCTCTTAAGTGTTCTTATCAAAGTAAGAATTTTTTTTAATTATCTATAAAAATAAAAGATGAGACATCAGCCGGAAACATCACAAATGCTGTTTTACCAATGAGGTCTTGGCAGACTAGGGGTAGTCTCAGTCATAGCAGGTTTGCAGGCTCCAGGCTTGAGAGAGCAGGGAAATCACAGTGAGCAAAGAAGAAAAGGGGAAAGCATGCGAGTCTGATTGCTTTGGGGAAAAACTGGGAAGGTGATGTGTGTGGCTCCTGGCAACTGCACAAACCACCACCTCACTTAAATTCAAGTTGTCTTGCTATTCAGCATCTTCAATATAACTCCGATCCCCAAATATTATTATATGTTTCCCCAATTTCAGTGTGGCATTTTTTCAGATACTTTACCAGATAAAACTAACTCTCATATGATTGTTTAAAATATATTTATATTGTTACCTTGTAGCAAGTTAGTAAGTTAGTATTGAATCATGCATGGGTACCAGAATTTGAAAGAGAGATGATACATCGTTTTCAAAATAGGTGTAACAAATGTTATCATCTTACTAGTCATACAACCTACTTAAAAAAGTTTGCAATGTGTTTGCAAAAGAATGGTAGCTGATCTCTTTAAACACTTTAAATTTTAGACATTGAACTAACAATGTCTCAAAGTTTAATATCAGGTTATTCAGTCATTAATGAAGGTAAATGGATAACTAGATATGGAAAAACTTGTATTTTTAGGGGAGAAAGGGCACTGTTCTATTTCTTATATTCTGTAAGACTCAATTTTTGCAAAAAGAAAATCACATCTTGAAGTTGTATGCAATGAAGTATTTAAATGCTCAACAGTATTGATAGTAAAAAAAAAAATGTTTAAAACAGTTCAATATTAGCCCTGAACAACACTCAGATTTGATCTGATTATGTCACCGTCTTCAAGTCCTCACAAAATGCACCTTTGACCTACTTTGTCTATCAAGGGATACTATAATATTCTTCTTCATTGTGCAAACTTTTTTTTATAAATTTTAAAAATGTTTTTAGTTGTAGATGGACACGATATTTACATGCTGCTGAGAATTGAACCCAGCATCTCACACATGCCAAGCAAGCATTCCACCACTGAGCCACAACCCCAGCCCATTATGCAAACTTTTAATGTAACCAGAGGACATTCTAACCAGCCCTCATATACCCTTCACTCCATTTTTATACATTCCAACATGTGGACCAGCCTCGATTCTTCTATTGACCTACATCTTTTAGCCAGAATTCCATATATCATGACATTTCTACTGTAAATACCTAAGTATGCTTGTCTGAAAAGATTAATTTTAAGTAACCACTATACTTTAGCAGTAATTTCTTTTTAAAATGAAAATATTTCATTTACATTTGAGTCAGGATCCCTCAAAGTCCACATCACATTGATGACAATTGTCCTTTCTTTTATTTGCTCCATCATTATGATTAAGTGCCCATATTTCTACATTAGATCAATCACTCCTTCATGATACGTGTGTCAACTTTCCTCTATCCCCTGTATACCCTAGAGATTTGCAGGTTGAGAGAAGTTTACACAAAGTCAGTGTTAAGTATTTTGACAAATGCACTTCCCATGTTCATTTCTGTACTCCCTACCACGTCACATCATTGAGGTTCCAGGATTTCTGGTTACCCCTTGCAGCAACATGCCCATAATATGTTAAGATTTATCAACAGGTTCAGATGACATTAACCTGATCCTCACTGTAAGGTTTTCAATTGTGCTTTTCCTTATTTTAGGATTTTTGGGGGATTGTTACCCACACCCATTATTTCATCCAGAGTTGCAAAATGCAATTGTAGAATTCTATCATTCTTTCATGGAGGTACTTATTAACTGAATTCTTCCAAGAACTTTTCCTTCCCCTCCCCCAACTGGCTATCTTGATCCATTTTAAAATCTTTTCTGTTCTTCTAATTGAGGAGTATTTATCTACCTATGGGAGTCTAAAATATGTTTCTGTCCTGCATTTAGATGTGGAGCCATGCTCTTTGCAAGTGCCTGGGGAATATTAAATAACACCAATAATGAGCCAGATCATCCCAATGCATAAATTATCCTCAGGCTTGCATCCCTTGCCTTGGAAGCTTCATTAATTGCTTTAGCAGCATTAGCTTTATATAGGCCACTGGAGTCCCATTGAGTTACAGTTATCTTATGCTCCCATCTGAGTTCTTCTCCCCAGGGAGTAGTTTGTGAGAACTTGGGGTGATGAGAGAAAGAAGGCATCACTTTTGGCTACAAGCTAACTCATATAAGTTTTGTAAGAATAAACATAAAAATCCGCTTATTCTAAAACTTCGTAAAATTGACTGACATGCTCTTAATAGACTAGATATACCTTTTTAAAAAGTAAGTGGCCATTTTTTCCCAGCTTGATGAAGCACAGTGCTCATGAGGCACAAGCTTGCTGTCCATGGATGGGCTACTTAGTATCACGATGAAAACAGGAAGCCACTCCGGAACTTCTCCACCTTGACTCTGGTGGCTGTCGTGAAAAATACATGTCAATAAACTTGGAATGGAAGAAAGAGATGATGTATATTTCCAGTAAAAACAACTGCTTGAAATAGATCAGACTCTCAGACAAAAGAAGTGCATGCTTTTGAACAACTACAATAACAAAGATCTGAAGGTCTAACAGTAAGTAAAAGTCATTTACTGTAACAGAACATGCCAGTAGCATGCATGTTCTATACCTATAATGGGTTCATGACATGTCTTCCAAATCTGTCTCCATAGATCCCTCTTTAAAATGTACACTTTCCAATTTTACAGAATAACTTAAAATACTACCATCTCAAAGTGTGATTCTGCCTCTTCTTTCCACTAGTCAGTTTTCTTAAAAGAATAATTAGGTTTCCGATTGAAAATGGTAAAGAGAGCTGGGCATGGTGGTACACACCTGTAACCCCAGTGACCAAAGAGGCTGAGAGGCAGGAGAATTGAAAGTTCAAGGCCAGCCTCAGCAACTTAGTGAGGCCCTGTCTCAAAATTTAAAAATAAAATAAAAGCTGGGGATGCAGCTTAGTGGCAAAGCATCCCTGGGTTCAATCCTCAGTACCAAAAAAAAAAAAAAAAAAAAAAAAAATTTGCAGAAAGGCAGAGAGGGAGGGAACAGGAGAGAAGAACTAGAAAGGGAGAGAAAAAGCATGAAGAAGGGCATTGGAGAGATGGAATCAGCAAAACAGAGAAACTGCTTTTAAAATTAATGATTTTTATGTCAAAAGGCAAAAAGAAGCAACTGAGAAGAATGGGGAAGTTGGAGAGTCTAGGCCCACAAAGCATCGTAGAAAGAGATGCAGCCGACTTTGCAGACCCCTGAGCGGGTGCTCTTGGGGAGACTCCAGGTAAGGCGGGACAAGGCTGCAGAAAACAGGGACTTGTTTAAAGTTTGCACACAGAGGAATCAAACCCCAAGATTGTCCCCTCCAACCAAAGCAGCCCGATGCCTCCTTCCCTCACTCCATAGTAGTCTACCATGTATTCTCTGGAAAAATTAAACGCAAGAGGTTATGGGGCCCCTCTGCTGCCTGTCTGAGCATCGCAGCATACGCATGCCTGATCCTAAGCACAAGCAGATTCGACAACTTGCTGGCAATAGGATAAAAGGAAGGAGGGTTGATTATACCTGTTTGATAATCAACTGGGAAGTCAACTGCCTCCGTGTTTTAGGTTTTAATTTGTTTTGATGCTTTGGAAGTAAAGCTTAGATCTCTTTCTGCCTATCACACTATTTTAAGATCCAAAACCACATTTTTTTTCTGCATTAACATACCTTGTTTTCCTATTGTTTTTCTATTTAAGGGAGCCTATTCTTTTCCAGGGTGGCATGAAGCTTTTCAACATTGTGTGATATAAATAAAAATTAGTTGTATAATCTAAACAGCAATAAAAGAACTATCCACATGGCAAGGCTTCCTCACAGAGAAAGAGTGCCCCTCAGTCCAGTAGTCAGGAATTTCGAAGGGGGCACCCAGGCAGACTTAGGTTGGGCCTCATGTGTTCATCAGACACATATTTCAGGAATGGTAGAAGCCAAAGTGTTTTCCCATTAGTATGCATTTAGAAATTCAATTTTGAATTTGCTTGAAGGAAAGGTAGAACAAGTTCTACAGACATATATAGGACTCCAAATAATGAGGCAAATCAAGGTATTAAGCCAATATTTGCAAAACGTCACTGCTAGTAGAAAATCCTGGGAATTCCAGCTCAAATATGAATCAAAGACAACGACATTTGCCAGTGGATTACTTGCTAATATCAATAGTCTGTTTTTCATTATGTGCTTGAGCAAGTATAGCTTCAGGACACAGCCACTGCAAACCTCAGCACCACCATCGACCCAAAACCCAATGTAATCTTGGAGAAGATAGAACCAAGATTAGAAACAATAAGTTTTCTCCAAGAAACCAATACCTTCAAATGCTTCCACTGACTTAGATCCTTCAGATGAGTTAGACTTCGGTCACAGTGGTTCAGAGCAAAAATGGAGTTGCCACTGCACAGCAATGTTGATTAAAGTGGTAATGACTACTGACCTAGAACTCTCTCCTGCGTATGAGTTCCTTGGTTGGCACACATTTGTTTGTACTTTCTTTTAAGGAGTAACAGCAAATAAAGGAACTTCTTATTTTTCTGCATTTGTTTTATGAAACTGTAGTCTTAATGACATTGCTTCAGACTGTCCTAGTGGAACATGGACAACATCCATCCCCATGTCACAGATCCCTTTGTGGCCCTCCCTCACTCTCTCGCCCACCCAACTGAACCCTTTCACAAGAACCTGGCCCCAACTCTGGAAACGAGGAGGCTCATTACACTTGCTAACCCCAAACTTTGTTTCTCTGATGATTCTGATCATCACCTCACCCCCTGAAGAGTGTTTGTGTGAGGTTTATTTTTACCCATTTGAAAAACCTAAACTTCTCTCTTTGAAAGAGTCTAGGTTATTGTCACCTTGTCTTATCTCCTCAGACTGCGAACAATTCCACCTGCATCTATATGGTTTCCTTGAATATATTTATAGAGTGAGACTATGTTTCCCCTGAGCTTCCTTCTTTGTACCTGGTGATTGCCTTGCTAGAGGGAGGTGGATGGAAAGGAATCATGCATTCTTCACCCTTTAAAAAGTAAAGCAACTCAGATTTAAGATGTCACACTGTTTTATTGGAAAGTATAAAAAGAACTGTTTTACGGTGTCATTACAATGACATGGTGCAAGGGCTGGTTCTAAAAAATACGTCTGCCTTGGGAGACCAAATAGCTTAAGACAGAAGCTATCAAATGATCTCATGCTAAACTGTTTATCCGTCAATAGAGAATAGAATTGTTTTCTCTAAAGGAGGGTCTTGTCATGCATTTATTGAATATTGAAATTACCACTGTGGAAATCAATACTGAGGGGAAACATTTGTTTGATAATCCAGTTAAGGACACATGTTCCAGATTGAAGGAATTTTAATCTCAACAGTCAGATAGAGACCAAAAAAAAAAAAAAAAACAAATTATTGGAAGACTTTATCTCTGTCCTGAGGGTTCAGCTGCATAAAATTAATAAAATGTGTTATTTACATCTGTTTTACTTAATGATTACTCTCTAGGACTAACTAATCCAAAAAAGAAACAGATAAAAACTCTTAATTCCCCAATATATTTATCTGGATAAAAGACAGTTTTGGAGCGATATTAAGATAGTTTTCCTTTTTCTTTTAAATATTTTCACTGTCAATAACCAGAAATGTGACCCAAACTGAATCCCAAATGGCCTATGGTTACAAACTCTTCAGTGGTTTCTATCACATTTCGAATTAAATTCGCCTCTTTGCCTTTGCATTATGTGGGCTTAGAGCAAGATCATCTTTCACCTTGGGGCGCTCACACATGCCGTTCCTGTGCCTGGACGGCTCTCTCTTCTCTTTGCGGGGATTGGCATTTGACCATCTGAATGCTTTAAGTCCTTTACTAATTTATTCATAGCCTTTTAAATGTCATTTGTTTTCTATTTGCTTTTTATGTCAGCCTATGACCTAGACTTTAACCCACTCAAGGAGAGAAGCTCTAGGTGTTCCTATGATTTCAATACCACCTAGGTCAGTGTCTGTTCATTAGGGCACCCAAAACGTATCACATGAATGAAGGAATCAGTGATTCTAGGGGGACTTTGTAAGGTCTGCCTTATTCTTTTCCCTAGTACATAAACCCAAGACCATTTGTAAAATTCTGTGATCAAGTTAGTATGCAGCCTTTCTTCATTAAGAAATAATGGCTATCTATTACTCCTGTCCACAAAATAAAAATGCAAATTCATTCACTCTCCCTCTGCCCCCTCCCCTTCCCCTTCCTCTTCCTCTTTCTCCTTTGAGCATCTGGAAACTCATAAGCTTTTGAAGGGAAAGCACCATTTGATGAGTTTGTGACAGGCACCTTGACATACACACTCGTTCCATAGATGAACTTTCTATAGTCTATCCCACAATAACATTTTTGTCCAATGCCAGGTATTTGATCATGATCCTTATAATGGGAACTAGATAAAAGTGTGAGGAGGTGTGCAAATCAATCCTCAAGATGCAGCATAAAAGGAAGGGTGTTTCCTTATTGATTTGATAGAAAGCCAAGAATTATCCTAGGCATGTCAGATCTGTAATTAGAAATTTTATCTTGTGAAATCTTCCATTTGGTCTTCTAAACTTCAAGTGGCATTGTACTTTAGCAAACTGCTTCACAGAAGTGAGAGTGTTTTTACATTTTTCTAAAAAGATTTATCCCACTTAATAGGTCCTATTCAAGGCTGCAGCTTTCTGACTAGACTAGGCATTGCAGGGGGATTTCTTTAATAAATGCTTAATTGTACTAATTTCTTAATAAATTGCCATGACAACACTTAAATTAAGATAAATAATGCACTGTGTACCTCAATACGGATGAAGAAGGGATTTTGAATACGTTCACCATAAAGTTTAAATGGATATGCTAATTACCAAGTTGATCACTTACCCATGTACACATGAATCAAAATACCACATTTTATCCCATAAATGTACATTATATGCCAACCGAAAATATTGTTAAAAAAAAGAAAAATGATGTCGAGTTAGTTTTTTTCCACCAACCTACATCCTCAGTATCCCTGACTAGGTAATGACTATCGTTCCCATGATGCATGTCCCTCCCAGGCATTCCACAGCATTTATGAATGCACACATCATCCTATGTTGATAGTGTTTAATTTTAATGCAAAACTTTTCCTTATTTTAGTTTGCTTTTTTACAGATCATAATATGTCTTATAAATCACTCAGAACACCATGCACATTTCTTCTCCAAAAGGCAGAGGAAAAGTTGAACTCACCCTCACCCCATCTCTCTGCCCAACTGCAAAAGCTGAGATTGTCATCTCCTGCCCTTGGACTGGGACCTGCACAACCTGTGCTCCTGCTTCAGACCTTCAACTCAAGCTGGAATTACATCACCAGCTTCCCAGGGACTCCAGCTTATAGAGACCCAGGAAACAGCGATACAAGTTGAGATGTACATGTATGTGTCTCACCTATTGGTTTTCTCTGGAGAACTCTAATACAATGTACAATTGAAATAGGTGTATGTATTTATTGAATTTTGATATTTCATCCTTTGTGAATCGTGTTTTCCTATCTTTTGTCCATTTTATTGTGGCATTAATATTATTCTTAAATATTTCAAATGTTTCTCTTCAGAAATCCTGGGTATTATTCATTTATCTGTACAGCATAGTAAAAAAAAAAAAAAAAAATACTTTCTCCTATGTTGTCACTTATATTTCACTCTGTTAGACCGCTTCTTCATATATTGTTTATCTTAACAGAATCAAATTTACCAATGGCTCTTCTCACAAAGAAACAGCACGTCAAATGCTATTTTCAATCTATTAGATGTTTTATTGGGACCACGGTGAATCTGTACGTGAACTTGTAGAGACATAATATATTTGTAAAATAGTGAGCCTTCCATCCAGGAAAAATGGCATATTATTTTTTGTTTCCTTGGCGAAAACACTGCCATTAGAATGGGTTTATTTCCAGAAGAAATTACAAGAGAGAAAAATAGTTAATACTCATTTTTTTGTGATAACAGATACTTACTGCCCACTTCATGGTGACCAACATATTTAAGATGGTTTTGCACCCAAAAGTAAGAAAATACAACCCCAATTCATCGGGTGATAAAGGGATTTTATTGATTCATATAACCGGAAGTCGATGGACGTGGTGGGTGTATGAACTAAGCTGGCATTCTTGGGTTCTGTTTCTCTCCAGTCCTCTCGATTCTGATCTCCATCTTGGCTTCTTCCCAACACTGGTTTTCCTTACAGTAGACTTTGCTTTCTGCACATTTAGAAGACGACTCTAGACCAGCATTTTTTTTTTTTTCCCTTCCAAGAGTCCCGAGAGTCACTGGGATTGGACTGTCTTGGGCTGTATTTTTACTTCTTTTACTTCATCATGCTCTAAATCTAAAGAATGGAACAGTCCAGGTTGATTTCCTGAGAAACAGATGAAACATTTGGGAGGCCAGGGTAGACACCCAGAGAAAAAGTCTGGGTACTGTTAGAGAAAGATGATAGACAGACAAACAGCAAACACCCTCTACAGCACCCGACAGGCCTGTAAAAAGCAGAGGGAAAGCTACTACTTATGCGAGAGCTAAGCCCAGAGAGTCCAAGAGGACCTTTCCAGTAGAGAGTTGAACGCTTTCCTTCTGGAGCCCAATGGGTGTCTGCAGAATGATAGGTGAGTGCGAGGGAGACTCACCTGTGGTAAGCAATTCCTGTGTCCTTTGTAAACTGAATATGTTTAAAACTCTGTGGATATTATTATACACTCCACTCAAGTTATTACCAATTGAGAAACAAGTTTAGAGAAAGAAACTGATGGTTGAAAGGCAAAGTTGAGATTTAAACCTAGGCCCTTTGATATCTGAAGGACAGTGAATGAAAAGACAGAACAGAATCAATGGGCCCAAATTCCTGGTTAGCCAAAAAGAAAAAAAAAGTATACTGATCACGTACAGAATTTTCTTGTCATTAAGTCCTAAATTACATCATATTTATGTTGTGTTTACATTGTATTAGGTGTTATAAGTAATTTGCAGATGATTTGAAGTATACGAGAGGATGTACCTGAAACATATGCAAATTCTACACCATTTTACATACAGGATTTGGACATCTGTAGACTTTGGCATCCACCATGGGGACCAGGGCATCCTGAAACCAATTCCCCAGAGATACAGGGGTCAACTGTACATGTTGATAGAGAAATGAATGAGAGAACATTTACGGAAAAGAACTTGAAATGATCTCAGGTATTCCTTCAAATCCCCTCTGGACCATATGTCCACAAGCCTTCCTGTCACCCCTTCCCTCTTCTGATCCCCGTCTCATCAGTTCCTCCAGGCTTCCTCTAGGCTAGCCTATTGCTTTACCATCATTCATGCAAATGGTCTCCCTCCAGAGAAGGGTGGATCTCAGCCTGGAGGTTCAGTCTCTACCTTTAGGGATCCTCACTGAAGGCACTCTGTACAGGAAAAACTGTGTTCCAAGGAAAGTTCAGTATGGCTGGCTGGCAAGAAGATAAAAACTGTCTCCAGATGCCGCTTTTATTCTCTGCCCTCAAAAGAAAGACAGACAGAGAAAGAAGGAAAGAAGGAAAGAAGGAAAGAAGGAAAGAAAGAAAGAAAGAAAGAAAGAAAGAAAGAAAGAAAGAAAGAAAGAAAGAAAGAAAGAATCCTTAAGGGGAGAAAAAAATAAACTTGGATGTCAAGAAGGGATATAGCAATTATTGAAAATCAATCCACTCTCCTAGACCATAATAAAGACATAAAAATAAAACTAAATATCTCAAAACCCTGTGCGAGACAGAAAAGTTAAACCTGCCACAAAGGGGCTATTAAAATGTGTTCATTATTTCGCCTAGGATAAGCTTTACTGTTAAGGCTTGTCAGTATTTCAGCTTTTTCCCACTAGATTATTTCAAGCATCATTTATAGAAAAACTTATTAAATGCAAAGACAATCCAGTGTGTTAGCGGAACAACTAATCATGTGGAAGTTATATTCCACAGTCAGTAGTAGCCTAAGCTCAGTGAGGACAATTCCAAAACAGATATTGAGGATACAAAGCACTCAGTAATATCCTTATTGCCACTGTTGTTACCGTCTTTGGCCTTGGCTTCCCAGATTTAATACTTTAGGAGTATTTGACATGCAAGGTTATGTAATAATACATGAGTATTAAATATTAGAATCACTCCCAGGTACTATAGTTCTGGGAATTTCAGCATACTCCATAAATATGTGATAAATAAACGTCACAAACTTGCTATATGCTTTTTGTTGACAAAAATTTGACTTTGTCCTAAACTGTGAATTTTAAATTAACAGCAATTATGCATGACAGGTTACATTAAAGCTCCTTCCCAAGTTCTACTTTTTTTCCCCACATTTTTATTGGTGCATTATAATTGTGCATAATGGTGGGATTTGCTGTTTCATATTCATACACGCACACAGTGTAACAATGTAACAATATAATTTGGCCAAGGTCATTCCCCAGTCTCCCTTCATTCATTCTATCACCTGTTCACTTTGGTTCATTCCAGCTCCTCTTGGGGATTTGTTTTTTCAGTAACCACAAGAAGTACACCGATTTCTGCTTCCAGGATGTTGTGGTCATCCTGTTTCCCAGGGAATGTGAAGACCTCCGAGAAGCCCCTTCTAAACCAGGAGCTGACTTGGCTACACTCCTTGGATAGAGGGTGCACATAACAGTGTTTTGTTTCAAAGTGCGACTAGTTAGTGGGCTATAAAAATCAATTTAGTGTATTAAAACCAGGATTCCATTCTACTGGAAACAGAATAGCACGGAAAACAGACACAAAAAGTGTCATATTTTTGTGTCAACTGCATATACCCAGGGGAGGGACGTCACTGTGGTTTCTTACTGCACATCATATTCAGAAAAATCTCTTTTTTTTTTTTTTTTTTTTTTTTGCGGTGCTGGGGATTGAACCCAGGCAAGCACTCTACCAACTGAGCTATCTCCCCAGCCCCCATAGAAAAATCTCTTAACGTGTATACAGTACATTCTGTTTTTCCCTCCTGGTACAGCTTCTTGAAGAAGCAGGACTCCAATTCCAACAACCAACAAGAAATGACTTCGACCTTCTAGTCTGTTCCGACTTGACACTGTGATGTTGGTTTCAAGTTAGAGCACAGGTAAGTGTGTATAAGCCACAACTGGCCCCTCCCAAATCTGTTCTCCCCCAAAAGAAGGGAAACTGTGCTAATGAGTGGTCCAGTTCAAGAAGATTCTGTTGGACTTCAGACCTAGAATGTAAGGTTTACACGGTTCTGGGAAAATGGGAGATTACAGTTGAGGGTCCAAACACAGGTGGCTTCATGTAGTATTCTTCCTTCAGTGAGCAAGAAAACTTAAAAATGTACTCTGGAGTGTTTTAGGAACAAACACCCATGGATGAATAATGTTCTGAGTATGAAAGGAAATCTAGTGTCATCCAACAGCTAAGCATTTAAAGGAGGGACTCCATCATTCCATTTCTTGTGACAGAAACCTGCACCAGAGAAGTATGACAACAGTCTTCTATCTTCAATGAAGTGCTGGTACCAAAAATTACTTGAAAAAGAAATCTGCTGTTTAATGCTCATGAAAGTTTAAAGTTATGTTTCACGACTATCCCTTTTTCTTCCTTGTTTGAATTACTTGCAAAAATAACATAAGCACTTCAAATGAATAATGAGAGTCTATCAGATCAATGATAAATGGTGATGACTGTCCTTCCTGGTATTCCAAGAATTAAGAGAATATGTGAGATAAGGAAATGAGGACTTCAAGTCTGGATTTCAAGCAGTGTTTTAAGGAATACTACTGGAGGGAGGAGAAATAGAAAATATGGACATGAGCTGGAGAGAGATGTGGGTTTAAGGGATTTTAAAATAGATGATGTTAAGGCATTTTTGCCAACAGGAATGAAGAGAAGATGGAGAGATATTATGCAGAAAAGAAAAGGGATAGATGGAGCCTAACCTTGGGGTTGAGGCAGGGATGAAGTTCAAGTTCCAGCAAAGGGAGGAGGAGATGGGGAGGCGGGCATCCTCATGGACTTGTAAGTAAGGAGACGGCGCAGTACCTCCCCCTTCTCTGAGAATTAGGAATCAGTCCACACTGAGGAACTCGTCAGAGGTTGCACAGCTTATCAGTGGTGGAGAGATTTGAAAGCAAATCTGATTGCAGAGTTCAAGGCGTAAGCGCTGTACTACGGATGGGAAAAGGTTACTGCTTATCTGACCAGAGTCCAGTCTTCTGTGTCCTCGAGGCCTCTTTTCATGTTTTGTCTTAGTACCCAGCACACTGCTCTGTGATTCATTTGTCTAATGTGTGTCTTCTTCCACTAGTGAATTCTGTGGCAAGGAATGTCCAACAGGTTGTTTATCTGATATTTGATATATCTGATATGAACGGGGAGGGAAAGTTGAATCAAATGAGGAGACTAAGACCCAGTCCTGATTCTGCCACAGACTGGCTTATAACCAGGATGTAGAAGTTGAATGTTTCTACCAGATCAACATTTTTTCAATTCAATTTTTCTGTGGAAATTTTCTTTACTTCACCCAGACTGCAAACAATAAATTACTTAAATGTGCTGATGGGGTAGAAGGAAAACTTAGTCACGTCCCCTGCCCTTGACTCACTCTGAGGAGCCACACAGCTCTTAGAATTCCAACAAGAGCGGAACAAGGTTTCTGAACAAGAGGGTTTTCATCTTTAAAGATGGGGCAACAGCCTGATCCAGATTGGGACAACCTCATAGGTAGGCGAAGAGCGAGCTACTCCTCTGTAAACTGAGGACTTCTCTAAGGTAAACACCGCAGACCCTTATCTGACATTGCAAGAATAAGCATGAGCTAAATTGCTTTTAAAAGCTCATAAGCCATAAGATTACATTTTGCAGGGCACATAAAACTGCTATACTTGAGCCTTATTGGTTATTTTTTCTCTTTGTTTATTCCCATATTCCTGCATGTATTCTATAGACAACAACTTCATGAGTAAGTAAAATTTATCATTTTCCCCTCTTTAAAAAAAAAAAGAGAAAATTAACAGCAATTTTTCATTATCTTTCCCTTTTTGTTATCAGTTTTTTACTTTATAAAGAGTTTTGAGGATTACTTCCTGCTAAAGCATCAAATCAAGCTAATTACTCTGAGACAGTTTAAAGTTCAAGATAAACTGAACAATTCCAAAGATAAAAAGCACACCCCCACATTCTCTTGAGAAACCTCTGCTGATCAGATTTGGACTCGCTCTCAGCAATAACAAAACAGCATCTTGAAATAACAACAGAAAAGAGTACAAAGGAGAGCAGAGCGTTCATGGAAGGGTCTTCCTTTGAGATTGCTCTAAATTTACTTCCCAAGCTTCAGGCAACAATAAACCTCCCTTTCTCCCCACATTTGCAGAAGCATTAACTCCAAGTCCCCGTCACAATAGGATGGCGTTACAGCTATAAATTCTTTTCATTAAAAAGCTCTGATTTAACTGGGAGGTGAACACACTGTGTGCGGTAAGCTCCTCTCATGCAAGAGGCACACCAGGTTCCCAGGGCTATTCCTGAACTCATTGCCTGTATTATCACAAAAATGTGTTCTACTCACCCTCTCAAGATTTAGGTAAAGGGCAAACAGCAGTACCTGGCAATTTAAGTCACGCAGGACCGTGGCAGGTCCTAAAATTGTGTTGAGTAGCCTAGCCTTTGAGTATGAAGAAATGGGCCATCATCTATCTGATCAGACTCCTAAGGTGTCATTGAATTGGGAATGTGACTTCATTTGAAAAAGGACCCCTAAATAAAAAAAACTGAAATAAACATTTTGTTTGTTTTGCAGTGCTGGCTATAAAACCCAGGGCCTCACATGCCAGGCATGTGCTCTACCACTGAGCCGCATCCCCACCCCCTGAAATAAACATTTTGAAGCATCATATAGAGGAAAACCATGAATCTTATTTGCATATCTGATTCAAGCTAGAACCAGGAATCTGTAAAATGATTTTCATATGTGTGAGATCCTAAGTCTTCTGTTTTGTATTCCTCACAAACATGAAATTTTCATTCCAAAAGTGCATATTCACTTATCTTTGTATGTGACACTGTCGTGATCTCCCTCAAATATTTGTCACAAAAAAAAAGCCTTCTTGATCTTCCAGTTAATAGAATCAAATTATGACATGATGGTTTTACTTATAAAATAATGAAAATGTTATGCCCTATTAAACCTTATGTAGGTTCTTTTCTTTTTAATGACTATTTCCACATCAAATCCCAAGTTTGTTTGTTTTACAATTTGCATTTTAATTCAAATTGGAGCTGTGTGCACGTGTAAGTGTGTGTGTGTGTGTGTGTGTGTGTGTGTGTACACCACGCACTTGGGTCTCCATTAACAATAGCTGGATAACCCAGGCTAGTTTTTGCAGCCCAGAAAAGTGAGCACATGACTGCTAAAGACAGGAAGAAAAGAGAAGCTCCTGAGGAAAAAACTACCTTCAGGACATGCCTGGGACCTGTCACTAGACAGACGGGAACATTTTGAAGTAGAGCTTGGAATGTCACAGTGTGGACATGTAATATTGCATGATCTATATAGTAAGAAACACTCAGCTGTGGCAGGAAGAGTGTGCACAGACTTTAGACCCAGTTCAAATCCCAACTCTTAGCTTTTCTATTTTGACTAATTTTTGAATGGCGACTAAAAGCAAATCATAAAACTAGTTTTTCAATTTTTTTTTTTAATTTCATGGGACATGGGGGAAAATAAGTGAAAAAATATTATGTTTGTGCAATTGTACAAAATGCAGATCCACTCATCCTGAGTAAAGGAGATGTTTATTCCTTAAATCTGTTGGGCAAGTAGCTTTTTCTAATGAACCAAATAAATGTAAAGTAATATAAAGATATCAGTTCCTTTGAATACCTTTCCCCACTTTACACACAGATCTAATAGCTTCCCTTGCTCGACATAGTACCAGTAGTAATTTCCTTTCCAAGTCACTTCAGAAAGCTATTGAAGTGTGAAAAATAAATTATAATGAATACACTTCATTTTACCTTGAATTTATTATCCCTATCTAGTGACAAAAGACACAGCACGGTGATATGTGACCATACCTACTAACAAAATAAAATGCTAAAAAAAGAAAACCTCTTTAATTCTAGACAATCAAAACTGAGCTTCTTAGCAGTTTTTTTTTTTAATTTTTCAATTTTTAAAATTTCTGTTGCTTTACTTCTCTAAAAGGAACATCATCACAAAGTATTGATTTAAATATTAATGTTAATCTAACCATTAAAGTTTCATCTTTATAACAAGTGTTGCAATATAAACCATCTTTAGTTACTATCTTAGTGAGTTTGGGTTACTATAACAAAGTGCCACAGGACTGAGTGGCTTATAATCAACAGAAATTCACTTCTCACAGTTCTACAGGCCCAAAGCCCAACACCAGCGTGCGGCATGGCTGTGTCAGGGGAGGGCCCTCCGAGTTACAGACTGCCATCTTTCATCATATCTTCTCACAGTAGAAAGAAGATGAAGTAGCCCTCTGGCCTCTTCTTGGAAGGGTGCTAACCCCATCTCTGCGTGTTCCAACTTCATGTTTAAAGGAAAACTTTGACCAACCAAATTCAAGAATTTACTCAAGCAAAGCAAAACCCAGCCTGATTCACGCATCCAACAGCTCCCAGAACTAGAGCAGGTTCCGAGCACTCTGACCAACACGACCAGACAGCAGTTAGAGAAAAACGCAGATGAGGCATGGAAAACAACCTAGCTGGCTGCAGTTCAATCCCCCAGTCAATTGGTTACGGCTTAACTAGTTCATTGGTTATAGGGTCTTAGTTACCACATTTAAACTCACTGTTGATTTGGTCTGTCGGGCCCAGTGCAGGTGCCCAGCCCAGATCCCTGGCCTCTTCTGGGTATCACTCATGACCTGGTACCTCTGACAGGACCCACTTCCCAGTACCATCGCACTGGGGACTGAGATCTCAATACACGAATGCGGGCGCTAGGGGGCGCATTCAGTCCCTGCGGCACTCCGCCCTTCCTGTCTCCTGAAGCAGTTTTGCTGCCCGCGCTCGGCTCGGAGCATCCCCGTGATGCCTTCTGCCCCCTGGTTGAGGACAAGTGTTTCTGGCTCGACTCCATTCCCCACTAGGGAAATTGAAGTGATACAAAAGGCTGAGGATAGTTTTTGGGGGTGAGTATTTAGAGCCCCTTAATGAATGCTCATTGTTTATGGCAGTTGTAGGTGTGGACAGCAATTGGTCCGAGTTCACTCTCCATGGAGCATGGGGAAGCTAGTTTTCTAACAGAATCATCAACAACACGTCTAAGGCCCAGCCTTCTACAAAGAAGCCAGAGTCCAGCCTAGAAAATCGCCCTTTCCTTTCCTTACCAAACACCTGATTAAGTGGACAAGGTACTTTCTCACTGTCGAGAGAGAGGGTGTGATGCACTGACTTCTCCCCAATCTAACTCCCAGTTAAACTTTTCCTGCAAAACTTTCCCCTGAGCTGCTCTTTACCTTCCTCTGTGATGACTGTGAAATATTTCCCTTACTTCTTCTCTTTCAGAAACTCAGCTCCTCCCTGGGACTCCTCTGCCACACTCTGCCAGCAGCGATTATTCCCATCCCACTGCACAGCCTCAGTCCAGGGGGTTCAGGTGTCCCCCTGGCTGCCCACACCTTTTCCACACCACACTCTCCTCTCCTCTGATCCCCAGAACTCGTTCCTTCTGACTCAACATCCTCTCGCTCCCAACCACCCACCCCCCTCCCAGTCTCGCTGCTCTCCCTGGCTAAATTCCTGGGGAGTCCTCATTAACTAACCCACAGAACACACCCAGCGACCTGAGCATCCCTTAGCCTGGTCAAGTTGACACATCCAATGAACCGTCACAGCTACCACTCAGTACAAGGAGGAGGGCTGGGCCTCTAGGCTCTTCTCAGATGTCCCAATGTCCATGTTACTCACCTCTCCCTGCAACTTATCTGAACATGGGTAAGAAGGGTTGAGAAGAAACAGAAGCCAATGTCCAAAGGAAGTAAGTTCCAACCTCAGACTGACAAGCAACAAGCTCACTGGAGACCTTCTCAGGCCTTAGCGGCCAAGTTAACCACCCATAGAAATCCTCAAAGGAATCTCACAAGGGAACAGATTCTTAAGTCACCCAGCAGTAAAGACAAGACAGAAGTCGCTCAGAGCCAGACACTGAGTTAGGAGAAAGGCAACAGGATGCAAATGCCAATACAAGGCCAAGCAAAAGCCGGAAATGTGACCAGGAAGACATACAAATGAAGAGTGAGCCAGAGACAAGCACCCTCGGCAGTAACAAAACTTAAGTTCACTAACTCATTCTCCAGAATCCAGGGGCACCTTAGACATCAACTTTGAAGTCATTTGCCAT
Source organism: Sciurus carolinensis (assembly GCF_902686445.1). NCBI lineage: Eukaryota > Metazoa > Chordata > Mammalia > Rodentia > Sciuridae > Sciurus > Sciurus carolinensis. The sequence goes on from NC_062228.1 coordinate 10,579,404, forward strand.
TGAAGATATGCATATATATTTATCCACACGTACGCACACATTTATTTGTGACATTTTGAAAGGATACGCTTTTCTATAAATTTATCAGCTCTTCCATAATGATTACTTACCATGTATATCTTTCATATTCTATTTTTATAGCAGTGTTTATTTTCAAATGCACGCACAAATTAGGTTGTTGTAAGTAAGGTATTGAAAAATGAACTTTGGTGCACCTGTGTCTGTCTACATATAAATGGGATATTTTAGATAAATAAACACAGTTCTATCGACTGTTCTCAGAAACGCAGCCTTCTCTGCATCGGCGCTGTGCTGTGCCATGTCAAGCCCATCTGTCGCAATTATCCCAATGTCTATTTTTATTATTCAATTTCCCAATAACATGTGTCTGCCTTCCTAGTCCCATTAACTCTCTATTCTTTTACGTGCTTCCTATAGAACAATCAGCTCTATTCACTATATTCTAACGGCTGAAAAAATATTTTAGGAAAGAAAAAGTATATGGATAAAGGGCAACCTAATATAATTACTGGTGATTATTATGGTCATAGATACACAAGTAAATTCTCCCTTCAAACTAGAGTTACCCAGGCAGAATCGTCTTTTTCTAAATCTGTAAGTAGTAGTAGTAAGAGGAGGAGGAGGAATATCAAAGGTAATTATATTTACCAATGCATCTAATTTGGCAGCATTTTATTATCCAACATAACGCCCCAAAATTACCACACAGATGGGCAGGAAGACTGCTACCAAACTGGGGGCTGTCACAGATTTCTATTCAGGCTTCTCCTCCTCTGGAAATGTTTGGGTGCACGTTACAGTATCCATGCCAAGTAACGTGCAAGCCACATGCATGCTGTCCCAGGGTCTTATTTTATACAGAGCATGGGACAAAGAGTTCTATTTACCATCAGCTCCCTTGCCTACCCACGGATCTCATTTTAGGGAATGATGCTGAGAAATCTAATAACCCGTTCTAGCCCCAAGTAAAAACTGACTCTTATTCCAGTATTGCATGTGGCAATCCTGTGTGCTACTAGGGCCTTACACCTGGAGCATCCTCTTTGACCTACAAAGGGTGTCAGAAAAACACTCAGGGCCCAATGACCACTTTGAAATTATTGCATTAAAGAATATTCCTCCAACTCTAGAGTGTACACCTGAAGGAAATGAAATCAGTAAGTCAAAGGGACATCTGTACTCTCACTGTTTATTACAGAACTTCTCACAATAACAAAGGTATGCCCTCGACCCAAGTGTCCTCCAACAGGTGCATGAATAAAGAAAATGGGGTCTTGTATACACAGTGGAATAGTATTCAGTCACCAAAAAGGAAACCCCGTCATTTGCAACAACATGGGTATTATTCTAGAGGACATTTGTTAAAGGAAATAAGCCAGGCACAGAAATATAAACACTTCATGATCTTACTCATGAGTGGAATCTAAAAAAGTTAATCTCTCAGAAGTAAAGAGTAGAATGGTGGTTTTGGTGGCAGGAGGCAGGGGAGGGGCATTGGGGGAATAATCAAAAGCTACATTTCGGTTAGATAGGAAAAATAAGTTCAAAAAAATCTATCATACAATACAGCAACTCTAGTCAATAACCATATATTGTAGTTTTGAAAAATGTCAAGAGTAGATATTGTATTCTCACCACAAAATTAAGTGTGAGGTAAGGCATGTTAATTGGCTGGGTGTAGTCATTCCACAATGTCAATGAGCCTCCAAACATCATGTCTGATACAATAAACACATACAATTTTATCCATTAAATAAAACAAAACTAAAAGAGCAAATATTACTGAAAACAAATATAACGAGAATACATGTTTCTCTGTCCTTCAGTATTTTAGTTCTGAAGTCAAAAAGCTTCCATGAGACAGTGTAATGTCACCAAAAACTGGATTTGACTTCTACTTCTGGTTCAGATACTGTGCTCTCTGTAACTTCCGCTCATGGAAACGTATTTCTTGGCCATCTACTACTTGACTTCGCTCCTCATCCAAGCAAAACTTGGGGGTTCTCCTCAGCAGTAAAATCCAGCCTGAGCCCAGGTGGGGTCGGATGTGCAGGTTGACGGCAGGTTCAGCCCGGAGGGAAAGTCTCCTCCGCATCATAACATCCCTCACGTCACATAAGCCACCTCTCATCAGCTGCCTGTTATTTCTCTAACTGGTTAAAAACAATTTTCTTTTCCATAGGTGCACAGAATGTGGTTTGAGGAACCTCTCCGCACTTGCTTTTTAAAAAATCTTAGCAAGTTTTGTTCAAAGTTCACTGACAAAAATATCCTGAGGTCCCTCTTTGGAGCAAGCTCTCCTCAAACACGTCAGGACCTCTTTTCTATTGAAACAAATACTTGCCCGGGAGTAAAACTGTTCTCAAAAAAATAAAACCAAGAGTGCACTAGGTCATACCAGGGTTAGGGAACTATTCACACGGACGTAGCCTTGATGCTACATGGTGTTTCTGGGTGGCAAACACATCCCCTCTGAAGGCCTATTTCTAAACTATCTTTTGGCAAATCTTGCTGGCTCTGACACCCAAGTGACCTGTTAAGCTAAAGAAATCCTTATTCTCGTTCTATGGAACATCCTGAATCTTGGGCCATCTCTTCGTCTCGTATCCTACAACAGTGAAGCTAAGAAAAGGAAGTGAAAATACCAGACTGTAAAATACAAATATTTGCCTCCCAAGTACTGGTTCCTCCGCTCCAAGGGTACCTGCTGTCACTTCTTGAAGTACCTGCGTAACAACATACGAGAAGCATGGACAAGATCCTCTTCGAGACAGTGATTACTAAATAATTTCCAAAGCCAAATATAAGTCCCCTATAAGGTCACGTGGTGGTGTAGAAACAGCACGCAGACCACCACTGCTCTGGGCAGGCAATGCTAATGGAATTTGGAAGGAAGATTTTCTAGATCACATGTCACGAGGAATAAAAGGCAGTAACAAGGTAAACCCCCTCTTCCGCGTTCGTTGGCGACACGCATGTACCTTGCTGAGCAGGCCCCAGCTCATCCCTTTCCACTGGGGTGGGAGCTGGAGGAGACACCCCAACACACGCTCCTTCCACTGTACAGTTCGTGAGCCTTTGGGCGAGTTCTAGTTTGGGCTCTTTCTAGTGTGTTTACATTTGCACATACGTAAACATTTTGGCCGAATCTGTAATGTTGAGATTTTAGGTAATTAGGTATGGTCAAGTTCAGTAGAAGAGACTAAGCTTTTTCGAAGTGGTTGTACCCATTTCTCCTCTATCAGAAGTCGAGTCTAAATTTACCCATATCATCTTCAACAGTTAGTATTATCCATGTTTTTATTTCAGTCCTTAGGTTGCATATACAGTGGTATTCCATTGTGGTTTTAATTTGTGTTCCCTGATGACCAATGAGACCAAGAACTTTCCTACGTTAATAGCCACTGAAATAGGTTTTCATTGGAAGTGCTTGTTCAAAGCCTTATTGTATCTTATATCTTTTTTGAAAGATATATTTGGAATAATTCTCAAATCAAAAATAAGTGTTTTTTTTAATTATGTCTCTCCCCAATCTGACTTGATTCTATTTTTAATGGTATTGTTGACTAAACAATCTCCTTATTTTAATGTGCTGCAATGTTTTATTTGTTTTCTTTTGGCCAGTGCCTTTTTATCATAAAAGAGACCATTCCTACGCAAGTTCAAAAATATTTCCATGTAATCTACTCTAAACACATTATTATTTGCATTTTCATATTGAGATCCATGACCCACCTGAAATTGATTTAGGATTGTGATGTGGCACCATGATTAACTGTTTCCCACTTTGGTTTCCAATTGATCCAGCACTATCTTTTGTCACTACAAACTATAAACTCTTTTGAGTGTAATAATGTTCTTTTTCTCCCATAATCTGGCAATACAGATAATTAAACCAATTTTCAAATGTTAAAAATCTTGAGTTCCTATGTTTGGAATTTTGAATTGCATGTTCTTTATTAGTTAAAATATAGTCATATATTTTATTTCTTCTCATGTCTGTTTTGATAAGTTGTTATCACAGAACTGTTCATTGCATCTAAATATTTAATAGTAACACCCTCTTTCTTTTTTAAATGAGTGGAATATATTGTTATGATCCTTGCTAGAGCTATATGAATAAATGTTCAACATCTCTAGCAATTAGAGAAATGCAAATTAAAACTATGAGATTTCATCCTCACTCCAGTCAGAGTGACAATTATTAAGAATACAAGTAACAATAAATGTTGGCAAGGATGTGGGGCAAAAGGTACACTCATTCACTGCTGGTGGGACTGCAAATTGGTGCAACCACTTTGCAAAGCAGTATAGAGATTCCTCAAAAAAGTTGGAATGGAACCACCATTTGACCCAGCTATCCCACTCCTCAGTCTATACCCAAAGGACTTAAAATCAGCATACTATATTGACGCAGTCACATCAATGTTTATGGAGCTCAATTCCCAATAGCTAAGCTATGCAACCAACCAACCTAGGTGCCCCTCAATAGATGAATAGATAAAGAAAAGGTGGTACATACACACAATGGAATGTTACTCTGCCGTAAAAAATAATGAAATTATGGCATTTGCCAATGATAAATGGATTTAACTGGAGACTATCATGGTAAGTGAAATAAGCCAGTCCCCAAAAAACAAAGGCACAATGTTCTCTCTGATATGCAGATACTAACACACAATAAAGGTGAAGTGGGGATAGAAGGTTACTGGATTAGACAAAGGGGAATGAAGGGAAGGGAGGGGAGATGGGAATAAGAAAGACAATGAATTGGACATAATTTTCACTGTTTTTATATGAATACACAACCAATGTAACTCCACATCATGTACAACCACAAAAATGAGAAGTTACACTCCATGTATATATGTCAAAATACATTCTAATATCATATATAACTAAAATTTTTTAAATGGTCCTTGAGAATTTCCTAATATTTAGTAATTCTCGTTTCCTCTTGAAATGTGTGGCCAGAGATTTATCAATTTTGTTATTCTTGTCAAAGAATCAAGTACTGGTGTTATTCATTCTGTGTTGACTTTTTTCTTAATTTCTGCTTATTAATTGCCCCCTTATTTTGGGGGTAGATTTGACACTTTAACTTTGTGGGATGGGAATCTCTCGCCCCGTGGAAAACTGTCCCATAGCAGAGCCCCTTCTCTGCCCAGCCATGCCTAGACCCGGTAACTGGTTCAAGATATGAAAGCGACCTCTCTTCTTTGCTCAACTATGAAGCCCTTATCTTCTCTGGAATTTAGTATATTTGTATATTTTTAACCCAACACTCTCTCATTTTTTTTTCCAAGAGAAGGGAGTTGATTTTCAATTTTTCTGGTGTTTTCTTGGTATTAGAAGAGAGAAGAATGTTACTGTTCCTCTACATCCTCACCAGAAGCAGTTCTCCATAGTGACATTTTCAATGCAAAATTAGCTTTTCATTTTTGCTGAAAGTGCAAACTTGATTATGACATGCCAGTGAGTTTGCAATTCTATCCTTTTATTTGTTTAGAGAAGTGAGAAGATAAGTGAGAATAATTAGTATCATTCCCTGTGATTTACTGAAGATAAATAGTCTCAGGACACTGTAGAACTGTCTCATATTATACAGAATGAATAATTAGCCTCAGTGATTGATAATACTTTTGCAATAAATGACACCCACTTGTGTGCTCAGTCAATTCCAATGGGTTCTGCTACACAGCTTTGACTAGAAAACCCGCTCTTCTGACCACACTTCCTGATATCACTGACCCTGATAAACTTTGAGAAATCATCTTATCAGACTTCTACCTTTCCCAACTTCCAAAAAGCTGTTGTTTCCTTCCCATGTATCTGTAGGGGTAGAATTTGTCCACTGTCCCTAAAAAATTTACCCCACTTTTTTTTCAACCCGATGGTAAAGTTTTTCTTAACTACATATTTATAAAATCTCTTGCTTCATAATCTAATTTTCACTAATAAGGCACGTTCATGTGGCAAACACACCTGGCTATCCTGACTTACACCCTCTAGGATGGAAGCAAACCAACCATACCAATGCTTATAAGTGCAGGTCTATCTAAGTGTGTTTCTTTCATTGAAATCTATTTTTTTAAAGGATCCATCAATAGTTCTCTGATGTTGCCTCAATTTCTCATGTTGCAAAACAAACAGCCCTAAATACCACTTGACCCAAACTTTTTTCTGTTCAAAAGCACTACGTGCTATAATCGAGAGTAATTTATTAAAGCATCTTTCTGCCAGCACAATCCATCCATTTCTCAATCTTTATTATATAATAATCACTATATTGTCATGTTTTAGCAAGTCATGTTTATGAGATTCTAAAAAAAACATGATATCAACAGAAGCTCTTTTCATCCATTTTTGTCTACCTATTCTTGAAGATTATTTTTTCCTTGCTTTTGCTAAATTCGATTTTGCTTCTGAATTTTCCCTTACACAAGGAAGAAACCTACACTGCCCATATACGAAATGTTTCAAAGTTCTCTTTGCTCAGTGCAGGTCCTGCTGGTCGATCTTTCTCTCCTTGCATGTACTGTCTAAACTTTTTCTGATCAGGACTCCAGGATCAGAATTACATGACTAGTAAACATATAGCTACAATTTTGACCAACACACAAAAAAATTGTAGTCATCTACAGCAATAAATGATAGTTGACATTAAAAATTAAGTTAAAATCCTTAAAATAATACATATATGAAATTACAAATTCCTAAAACATTTTCAGGTTCTCTACTCTTCTCTTTGTAAAATAGCTGCCTCTATTAATCACAAAATGAATTAGAGAAAACATCCTATGATGTAAGCATCCATCAGAAGTCTTTGGGTCCAGTCTCATAGCATCCAATTTTTTACATGGAAGTCCACCCCTCCATGGGACTCTTACAGTCCCACATTCTTAACTTGCCTGTACATGAAACCTTGAACAGATCGCCCTCCTCCAACACTGACAGATTAGTAAGGACCCTGGCCCATGGGAAGTTCTTTAGAGGTGTAGGGTTTCTGCAGCAGGGTAGACTTCTATATCTAGTTTGAGAATTCAGTATAAAGAAACTGGGATATGCAGATGCTAATTCACAATAAGGGGGCAACTAGGGAAGAATAGAGGCATTTTGGATTAGGCAGAGGGGAGTGAATGGAGGGGATGGGAGGGGAGAGGTATGAGGGTAAGAAGGATAGAATGAATAGGACATTATTGCCCCGGGTACTTAAATGATTACACAACCAATATAATTCTACATATGATAAACCAGAAGGAGAAGTTATAGTCCATTTATGTATAATATATCAAAATGCATTCTAGTGTCACGTATAACTAATTAGAACAAATTTTTAAAAAGAAAAAGTGCTGGGAATGTTGCTTAGTGGTTAGGTACCCCTAGGTGTTCAATCCCTGGTACCAAATTTATATATATATCTATATCTATCTATATATAGATAGATAGATAGATATAGATATAGATATATAAATAAAACTTTTAATAAGGAAAAGTATCATTTGCTTGCTTTGAAAGTGAACCATTGCAAGAAAGCAGTAAAATATAAGACACATCCAAGGAACATAATTCCTTTCTCTCACAAAAATCAAGATTTTAATTAAAGAAAGAAAATGGCTTACTCATCAATGTAAACTTCGACACCAGTATCAACTTCTTAGAAATAAAAGCAGTATCTTAGATTCTGTGGACATCTTTTTCCTTAATTTTGAAACTGCTCAGAATTTGAGTAGGAAACAGTCCTTAAAATTCAGATCCCTGAAAATCTTACCAGTAATAAGCTCCTTCTTCCCAACTTCCACGTGTTCAGTGACTTCCATTGGCACTAGGAACACAATCCTGTGGGATCCGTGTGGTCCAGCCCTGTCGTCCATGTCAATCCCATTCTGTCCAACTCACCTGGTTTCCATTCTCAAACTGACCGTGCCAAACCTTTGGTGCTTCAGCAAATTAGCCAAAAACTGACTCCCAAATTTTAACAAGCCAGGCTTCTTGCAATCAACAGCCACCTCTTCAGCAAAACTTCACTCAGCCTTTCTCAGCTGGCCCTCCGCTTCCAGGAACTCTCTATCGTAAAACCTGATTTGTTTTTATTTTCATTGTTTTTATTGCTTTTCACTCCCTCATCCATGAATACAACAAGAGAACAGCCTAGTCACTTCTATATGCCCATTGATTAGAAAATGAATACTCAATCCATACCAAATAAATATCACCAGTTGAAATTTGAACAAAATAAAGTCAGTAGCCAACACATTTATTGAGCAACCACTATATGCCAGGAACTGTTAGATGTTTTAAATGTTTTTAAGAGTTTATTGAAAGCCTGACACAGAAGGACAAGTATCATGTTTTCTTTTAAATTTGGAAACTAAAAAGAGAGAAGACTTCAAAGTAGAAGACAGGTTATTAGGGCCTGGGAAGGGAAGGGGTGGGCAGAAGGTGGATGGACAAAAATCAGTGTGCAATGTCTGCATGTAAGGAAATATCACAGTGAATTCCACTCATCTGTACAATTATTAGACATCAAAAATTGTGATTTTAAAAGAGCTTTATTAAGCTATGATTTATATGCCACAAAGTTCACCCATCAAGTGCATGATTCTGTTGTATCTAGTACATTCAGAGCTGGGTAACCATCACCATAATCTAATTGCAGAACTTTCTCATCCTCCCCCAGATAAACCTGGGACCCATCAACAGTGACTCCCCATGCCCGCTACTCCTTCCAGCCTAGGCAACCTCTGCTATATTTCCTGTCCCTACTGATCTGAGTTTTCAGGACATTTCATATATATGGGATTTTACAATGTGATCGTTTGTGACAGGCTTCTTTCACTAAATATAATGTTTAAGATTATCTGGGTTGTAGCTTATACCTGTACTTCATTCTTTCTGATGCAGAAAAATATGTCATCTGGTTTTGCCACATTTTATCTATTTGAAATAGGATGGATGGCTTGTTTCCATTTTTTATTTAGGTATGCCATTATGCACGGCCAAGTATTTTCTCTCAAGAAGACACGTGGGGTAGAATTGCTGGGTCATGTGGTAACTTTATCTTGATGAACTGCTGAATTACGTTCCTAACTGGCAGCCCCATTCCACATTGCCATAGCAACGCATGAGGGTTCCGATTTCTCCAAATCCTTGTCCTCTGATGGAGCCATTCTGGTGGCCATGAAGTGGAATGTCACTGGTTCCAAGCTGTATTTCTCTAATGGTTAATATTGAGCATCTTTTCATGGATTTTTGTCCACTTGTACTTATCTTTAGAGTTATATCTATTAAAATTCCATTTTGCATCTTGTAATTGGGGATTTTTTATTTTAAAACTTACTTATAAATATGATTCCCATATTAGATATATAATTAGCAAATATTTTCTCCCATACTTTGGATTATCTTGACTGGGTCCTTTGAAGCACAGAAAGTTTTTAGTTTTTGATCAAGTTCAACTTATTAATCTCTTTTATTGCTTGTATTTTTTTGTATCAAAGCTAAGAAATTTTTGCCAGACCCAAGGTCCTGTTTTAAGAATGTTATGGGGCTAGGGATATAGCTCAGTTGGTAGAGTGTTTGCTTCGTGAGCACAAGGCCCTGGGTTCAATCCCCAGCACTGCAAAAAAAAAAAAAAAAAAAAAGAATGTTATGGTTTTAGCTCTTATGTTCAAGTTTCGGACCCATTTTGAATTGATTTGTGGGTATGGTAAGAAGTAGAGATAAAAATTCATTTTTTTCATACAAATACCCAGCTGTTCCAGCACCATTAGTTGAATGGGCCATTTACCCTGCCCCTGAACATTCTTGGCATCTTTGTCATTAAAAAAAATAAATAAATAAATCAGCTGGCCACGAATGTATCTTAGATTTAAGTGGACTGGGATCCTACTACACTCTTCTAGATGTGCACCCCCGTGCCCGTATCACAATGTCTTGCTAACTGTTGCTTTGTATTAAGTTTGAAAATTGAGATACATCATTCCTCCATCTCAGCTCTTCTCTTTCAACGTCGTTTTGCCTATCTGGGCTCCTTTGCATTTCTATATGAATTTTCGGTTTAGCTTGTCAATTTCTGCCAAAAAAAAAAAAAAATCAGCTAGGATTTGGGTAGTCATTGTGTCAAATTCACAGATCAATTTGGAGAGTGTTACTGTGTTAATATTAAATCTTCTGAACCATCAACATGGAATGATTTTGCCTTTATTTAGGTCTTCTTTAATTTCTTTCATTAATTTTTTACAGTGTTTAGTATGCATGCCTCATACTTCATTTTTAAAGTTTATTCTTATTTTTTATATTATAAATAGAAATTCTTCTTAATTTCCAGTCCAGAATATTATTGCTAATGTAGTTGATTTTCTTACATGCATCCTGCAACTTTGATGGATTTGTGTATTCCTAAATGCTTTATAATTTTATCTCTAATCCTCACAAAATTGGGACACAAAGGATGTTATCATATTGTTTTAGAGAAGCTGCCAGGAAAAGAGGAATCCTGAGACTCAGAAGTTGAGAAAAGTGCTTGATAAACAAAAGCAGAGAGAATAAACAAGTCATCTGGGTTCTAACATGTCATGTGCCCTTCAGCGAGCCTTTCTCTTACCCTTAGCATATTATTCATAACATTGCATAAGGGGCAAGTATGTCAAATCTGTTTTACCGTATATGTCTGCAAAGTAATAACCAATTGGATTGTTCTAAAATGACTTCATGTTTAGTAAAATGTTCTGTATAATTCATTACAGTAGATACTAACACTCATGTCATAAGAGAAACATTTTTTCTTTGTATGATTAAGTACCTTTGAAGGGCTAAATATAAATGATGCTTGGAAATAAGGAATAAAGAGGGAATCAATCTTTAAGCAACATTTAAATATTTTTAATCTGTCCTTGATTCCATTTACTTCAGATTAAACGGAACTCCGCGTGCCAGGGCAATTTGTACAAGCGTGAGGATGTGGCACACCAGCAACATGGAAAACTCATCAAAGGCCCAACAACGAACTTGAAGGGTCTTAAATAGAACTTTCGTTTTCTCAGTTTTTATTTCAGGACACTCGTTGTTCCAGATTCCAAAATCCAGATAGTGAGGGACTCTGTACAACAGCAAAATCAGATTCAAGTAATATTGTATTTCGCTGGATTTCGGCAGCTCTTTACAACAGCCCCTTTTATCTGGAGTCCACCTGGGAAAGATGACGTGCCACCTCTCAGAACAACAAACAAATCCCTTGGCTCTATCTACTTCCACACTGCATGTTGACTCAAGTCCCTTGGAAAAGGAAATGTGCTACATTACAATTTCAGAAATAGCCAGAGATGGAAAATTAATGCATCAAAGAGCACGGTTGTTTTGGCCTTTTGTCTAAAGGGCAAGTGCAGATAAATGAGAACATAGAGTTAGCTGTGTGCCATATATAGGGATTTGCTTCCTTCACAAAACTCCAAAGAAAACAGTGCATTCAAATGGTAATGAAGAGAGGGCCTGGGAGTAGATAATAGTTGTATTAAACTTGGATGAGCTAATTGTGCATTTTCATGTGAATCAGCCTCCTGCCAAGACTCATTAGGAATGCACATTAAAGATATAGGCAAGTGTGCCGCCTTTTAATCAAGTGTCTTATTTCTAACAACACTATTAGTATTGGGAGCATTCTGGTAAGTGGAATTTTTGACGGAAATTTAATTGTGCAGTCTGGAAATTTGCTTCTATTTCAAAGCTGTACGAATATCTTCATGTGAGGGTGGAACAGGGAGAAACGGGAGGGGAGGAAGGACTAGAATAGGAATTGATCGATTAGTTTCTTTTCTCTTAAAAACTAAATAAGCTGGCCTGTTGAGCTGAATTCTTACTTGGAATCCATACAAATCCCCACAAAATATCAGCCTACAGATGGTGCTGAGGAAATGACAGCAGAGACCACAGCAGCAATTCTTAGGAAAAGTGAGAAGCATTTCTGTAAGAGGGCGATAGAACACATGGGGAGCCCAGGGCTCCTGCCATCGCCTCAGATGGAGGGTGTTCTGTACAGGGCAATCAGCGACTCGAAGAGCAGAAAAACACTCATATGATTATGATCAGACAATAGCAGGAGAGAAACACATGACTGAGCTCATGAAGAAATTGAAATCCAAGTGGGTCAGTCTTTGAATTCTAACATTCCTTGCAGAAGAAAATACTTTTTCCCCCCTATTTTATATTATACCACACTTCTAAGAGGAAAACACTTAATTTGGTTGCATTCAGTTCTAAAGTATGTCCAAAGGAGATAGATGTCTTTATAAGACTAACCCGAAAGTTTCTTTAGCGTACCAAGCTGTGTCCAGGTATGGAAGACCTTTCTGTAGGATTCAGAGATGACGACAGGGTGACCACATACCACGGCCCCGCTCTCATTCCCAGCACCCTCTCTGGAGTAGATGATGGATCTGGACGAGATTGCTCGTGAGGGGGCATTCGAGGCCCTAAGTCCAGCTGGGATATCAGGGAAGGTGATCAAGGAAGAACTTCCCTCTACAAGTGACCTGGACTAAAGGATAACATTTGGTTCTCCTCCATCGTGGGAGGATGTTCACTAACTATCCCGTGTTTGAAGCTTTGGGGTCCCTGGAAGATAGGCCGCCTGCATCTGTCTCTTATGATCTTAGTTGTTTTGTCTTCCCCTACCACCCTGCCCAGAGTGCTAGGGCTGAACCCAAGGCCTCAGGATCTCATGCATGCCAGCCAAGTGCTCCACCACTGAGGTACAACCCCCATTGCTTCTACTGATCTTTAGAGTATCTACTTCATTGTATAAATCCTCATGACCCCTAGCAGAAGGAAGTAGGGCAAACGGCCAGGCAATGCAACTAGACCATGGCAATCAGTCCCTTGGAGAAAGAGCAGAAAGGCTTCCTCCCCAACTACAAAGGGCCAACATCTACAAGACCATTCACTCTGAACCCATAAGGGGACAGCCATGCCTCCATCATCTGCTACCTTGCCTCTGCAGTGGAGACTGTGGCAGCTCAAGCTTTGCAATTAAAGAGATCTACAATTTGCAATTAAAGAGATCTACAACCATGACTCCGTTTAGGAAATGCATTATCTTTTCCATAAGATTTAAAAAAGAAACAGATGACACTCATGAAAATATATAAAATTTCCAAAGGGATTTAAAGTATAAGAGGAACAATGAAACCCAAGTTGAAATCTTGGATCAAATGTCAATTTTCCTCAAGGAACAAATAATCTCAACACACACATCATTATGTAAGAGAATTGAGAATTAATTAAACTTCTACCTTTAAAATAATCTCACTTCAGATTGTTTTACAACGCACTCTATCTCACTTTACACATATTGTACTATTTCTTTTCAGGACATAAGAAAATATGGAAAGAACTTCGTCATATAAAATGACATTTGGTTTGGGTTTTTTTGTTTGTTTGTTTTAGTTTTTTGTTGTTGTTGTTGTTTTGCTAATGATATTAAAGAAAATTTAAACCCTATCCCATACAAAGTATACTAATGAATTTCATGGTAAGAAGTATGAAACTTTCTATAGGAAAAAAAGTTATAGCAAAGGAATCTTCCTAAGATAACACTATTTTATGACATAATCATTTGCCAAAACTTCTATAAACAAAAGCAAAGAAGCGATAGACTAGCAAAAGCATTTAAATCAGCATAACCTCCAAAAGGTTATGACTACTAATGTACTGAGCCAATCTAATTAATGAGATTTAAACCAATAGAAAACTCAGCAAAAGATATTAGCAAACCTACCACTAAGAAGGGCACACAAATAGCCATTAAACACAAAAAGATTTCCAGCATCAACAGGCACCCAGATTATGCATCACGAATATAATTTTTTCATTTATGCCATCAGAGTAGCCCAAGTTCAAAATTTCTAAAGCTCATGGAGATGGAGAGAATTTGAGAAGAAAAGAACGTATCCACCATTGTTTCAAAAGTGTGAATTGCAACAATCTCTTGCAAAATAATGGAGCAAGTTCTATAAATCTAAAACACAGGTATTACTGGAATGAATCGTCGCACAATTTGGAATCAATTCTAGAAATCTCAGACTTCAAACTTTTGTATGGAAAAATAGCAAAGAAGGCAGAAAAGAAGACCTGTGAACACTAAAGTTGTGGATGAATATGCTCCAAATTATTGAAAAGGCTGAGATGAGGGGATGAATTGAGAATGATACGCTCATTTCCAAATGTTTCTATCTACTTAAATGTGTAAGTTTGTCCATGTTTCTTTGGGGTAAAAACATTGTACACTTTGTACATCTTGTGTCCTGCACGTCATGTCATGTCTGTGTACACGTATGTATTTGTTAGGCACACAGCTCTATCATTAGTTTATAATTCTTAGATCATAGACGTCAGCACAAGGAGACCAGGCAGGACGCAAACCTCACGCGTCATCTCAGCTCTTTGTTCAGGGCAGTGAAATGGTGCTGTGGACCCACTTTCCTGATGGAAAATGAGCCACTGAACAAAGAAAGGGGATGGTTTATATAGGTTATTTTGAGGGGTGGTCTAGTGAACATAAGTCTGTTTGTTTGGACAGTCAGGAGTGTGAGTTTTTGTGGTCAAGGTCTGTGGGAAGGGTCTAAAGAGGGTTTACTTTGGAGGAGAGAACGCCTCCTAGGGATTCTTTCTTTATCAGATGATAAAACACCCTCTTTGCCTGCAGCCAGTCTCTGGAAAACATTCTCTTGGGAGATGAAAGCTGTCAATGCTGGCCTTCATTTTTACTCCCTTTTCTTTTTCTCAGGCCTCATTATCTGGGGAATTTCTTATTCTCCATATCCATTAACAGATCATATATATATATGATCATATATATATATGATTGAATATATATATATATATATATTCAATAAGAAACTCCAGAATTAAATGCTCCTTAGATTCAACTGGAGATTTGGAGAATGTGAAGGCGCCTTGGCTGGGTCTGCACAGTGCTTCCGTTCCTGAGCGCTGGCAAGGCAGCTGTCCATCTGTCCCAGGCTAGACAATAGGTAAACACGGGCCTGTCTCATCCATCTATCTGCCTCTTGTTTAAATCAGTTTCTCCAAAATTGTGTTCTCCAAAGGGAATTGTACTGGTTATTTTCACAGCCCAAAGATCAGCCTTTTTAAAAGGACCTACAGTTCTAAAAATCGTACAATTCACCCAGAATCATGTAGTTGACAATAAGGCTTGTGCTTACAACTTATATCAAGGGATGCAGAAAAGTGAAAGATGAGAGGCTTCATCCTTAGACCTGAATCCAGATCAGGCCGGGTCCCCTTAACCATGGTGAAAATTCCTTTCGACTGCCAAATTTGGAACATAACAATAATTACCTTGTGAGTTGTACAAATATATTAACCTTGTTGGTGACATGCGAATATTAGAAATAATGAAAGACCCAGTCTACCCTCTTGTGATTGAAGACTCAATACATGATAGATATTACTACTAATGCAATAATCGTTCATGTATAGAGGCAGTGTCTGATAATGTCTCCCCATCTAGGGTCAAAAATAGATAATATTTGGGCTGGGGTTGTGCTTCAGTGGTAGGACCCTTGCCTAGTGTGCACGAGGCACTGGGTTCAATCCCCAGCACCACATTAAAAAAGCTAAACAAAATAAAGGTATTGTATCCATCTACAATTAAAAATATTTTTAAAATAGATCATTTTATTTGGTTTATTAATTTGCATTAAGTATTTAAATAAATGGTGGACAGAAGACATGTGCTAGACAGTAGAATTAGGGCCACTGTTAGCAGTTACCCATCTCATTGTAACTTAGTAATAAAGGAAAATTTTATATTCATGTAAGGACAGAGCAAGTGATTCTAAAACTCATTAGTTTTCTCTAAGGGAAGGTGTGGGCAGATAATGTAGGCTTTAGGGTGTTTCCCTCCCGAGATTTGATTCTATGCCTTGCACTTTGCTAGCAGGTAGTCAGGGAGATGTCGAAGGCAGAGAGCAGTATAGGAGAAAAAGAGATGAGACAAAGCTCGGGGCTCAGAAGATTACAGCCTAAAAAAAGAGCAGCAAAGCTGAGCAATTGAACAGTTAGCTAGCAAGCACCATATTGGAACACAGATTTTTATTGGCATAGGTAATTAGCTAGAGATGAGCAGAAAGGAGAGGAAGGGGAGGTGGTGGCTGTTAAAGGGCCCCTGATAGGCAGTCCACCCAAAGGACTCAACACCCATCATGTGACGCTGCAAGGACCTGACTTCCTCCCTCCCCTCGTGTGCATGGAACTATGAAGACATCCAGCTCAGGAAGGTGTGTGGACTACTCTGCCACTCAAGGGAATCGCCAGACTCCCCTCCACTTTCCACAAAGGGGCCCCAACTCCCTTCTCCATAGATTTTCAGGCCTACATGTTCCCAAGGTAACGCAAGTGCCTACAGCTGCCCTTTATTAATGGGGTCAGTTAGCTATTATGCGACCTCCCACCAGTGGCACCAGGCCAGGAGGGACAAAGTGACCTAAGGAAGCAGGGCATGCCCTTAATTTTCACCCAGCACGGGCATAGGACCTCCATCAAATGAGCAACAGCCGCGCAAGTGCCAGGCCCAGAAGACCGGAACACCTGACACTCCAGGGTTTCAGAGAACAGCAAATTCCCAGCCCCATCCCTACAAAAGCCCAAAGCCTCGTCATGTCAGTCCCCCCGCAGGTGAGCCGGTCCCCCGCTCTGGGGTGAATCGACTTTTGCATTCCCTTGCCTTACAGACACCTGCTCTGATCACTGCCGCTGGCTGGCTTATCACCCTGATCTGAGGCATCACACCCCAGGACTGAGGGACGCTCCACAGCTGGCTCCTAACCTCTGGTAACCATGTCACATGTGGACCTAATGAAATCCCACGACCCCATATACACCGTCACACTCTACACAGTCCTGCCGATGCTCTCTTAAACAGTCCATCGTTTTCCATGGGATTTACTAAAAGTGGCTCAGCCATTTGTTTCTCTGAATCCCTTCCTGTTAGTCCTGACTTTTATGGGCATTTATTTCACAACTCGTACAGCCATAAAAGCTAAAATTATAGTGTATTTCCCATATCAGGGTCCAGATCTACCTACACGGTTTCAGATTTACTTTCACGTTTACTTCTACATTTTCAAAAACTCTACGTCTGCTCTTCTGATTCCTCCCAGAAGACACTCAGAAAATATGAACGGCGAGAATGAGATTGGAATGCTCATTGTTCTTCTTAATGAAATTCATCCCCATAAAGCTTGCGCGTGCTATGTCCTGCTCGGTGAAGAAAAGGCGAGACCATCACCTTTGATTACCACTCAGTGTTGGAGTGTCACAAGGAGACTGAAGTAACAGGATACGAAGAAATAGAAAATCTCCGATTAATCACAATGACTTGTTAACTTGGCAGTTCTCTATTTGAAGTAGCAAACAGAAAGGGACACAGATACAACATGATCAATAAAATAGGAGAAAATTAGGACTTCTAATTCAAGGAAGTACAAATAATTATGCTTGATCACCAAAACTGTCCCTGAATTTCTTTGAAGTCAGCATAGAAGTCTCAATTTTAAAACTAAGAAACCACAGAAACTCCTTAATGAGACTTTTATCTTGTTAACAAAATTTTAATGGAAATGCTCACATAGATCTACATATATTGGAGAATGAATAACATTCCTGACGCTATCTTCAATAGCAGATTCATAATAACCTTTAAACTTTTTAAAATTATGTTTCTTTCATTTTAGCTTCTATTCGCTTATTTTTATTTAATTTGAGTTCTGGCTGTAGTTTTGCTTCTTTCTCCAATTAGGAGAATTCACCCAGGCATACTCGAGCAGAATCTTTTTTACAGCGAAAGATAGGATGCAGACCAAGTAGATGAAAAGCAACAGTTATGCAGACGCAGCCTACAAGGCGGGGAAATCCTGTTTGTATGTGGTTTAGACCCTTGTGGAAGAATCATTACAATTCACACAAACATTCTTTAGTAAGGACTGAAATGGAAGATTGAAGCAGTGGCTTGTAAAGATCACTGGGCTGTGAGAATATCATCTAGAACAAAAGCCACCACCAGGAAATGAGGATTCCATCAACAGGAAGAGGAGATGGGAGACTGTCTCATAGTGTCAGTTCCTGGTTTAAAATATCTGCTGACCATTATGGTAAGCAAAATAAGTCAAACTCAGAAGGTCAAGGATCATATGTTTTCTCTCTTATATGGAAGCTAGAGAGAAAAAGGGAATACAAAGGTAGGGAGGATCTTTTTTAAAAAAAAAAAAGGGGGGGGGGGTAGGTCAGTAAAGGGACCAAGGATTGGAAGGTGGAGACGGAGGGAGGAAATGCTGGGGAGTGATATTGGCTCACTTATATTGTTATATTGTGTGCATGTAATATATATGAATATTTAACAACAGGTCCCATCAATATGTACAACTATAATGCACCAATAAAAAGTATCTGCTAAGCAGGGTGTGGTGTGCACACTGTTGACCCAGGTACCCAGGAGGTGGAAGGGAGCAGGACGATCACAGAGTCTAGGAGTTTGAGCAGCCTGGAGGACACAGCGAGACCCCCATTCTCAGAAAAATAAATATAAAAATAAAACACATACCAATCTTTCACTACTGAAAGAATAAACTCAAAACTCACCATATACAAATAAAGCCTCATTCAATGGTACTGTTACCCAGTCCTCCAAGCACACAAAACCTTGCTGGGATAGGCTTCCTGGCAGTTCCATGCGCTGAGAAACTTTCCTTCCAAGATTTTATTCCTGTTGGGCATTTACATAGATTTATGCATACTTGCTTACTTTCTGAGACCTCATTAGGTAATTAGCAACTGTATTTCTGCTCCTGATAGTAGCCACAATCTTTGACTCCCGGCAGGTAACCAGCATATACAGCATTTACATTAAATGAGTCGATGAATAAATTCTGTGCCTCTGTCACCTTTTTGTTACCATTTCATTCCCTTGATTACCTTGCAGATTTTTAAAAGATCCAGTCTCTAATTTCACATTCCTCAGTCAGTGCTACCTGACCACTATCAGTTAAATCTTCCCAAAATACACACATATCCCATCATGCTTTGGCAATTGTCCGCAGTTCCTCATTAGCTCGAGTCTAGTCTGCCTTTCTCAGCCAGGTTCCCCAGAGAGAACAAAACCAAATGCCCTAGGCAGCCGTTGTATGTACAAGAGGGGTTCGTTTATGCATCAAGATGGGCGATAGTTATGTACAAACTTTGGGAGAGTTGGGAAAGTAATCACTCAGTTTATTTTATGCAATGCTTAATTCTCTGGTGGAACCCCAGTTGAGAAAGACTAACGGTTCCAGGTCAATAATATAGATCTGCCTTAATTTTCTATTCTATTCTCCCAAACTCCTCCTCGCATCCCCTTGGCATATCCAAATTGGACTTCCAGAGCTACCCTCAGGTATTTCTCTTCCACTCATTAGTATTCCAACTTCCCTGCATATCTATTATCTGTCTCTTTGGATAAAATCTTACCCAATCTTTAAGATTTTCTTCATGACCCAGTAAAATTTTTATTTCTTCTTTGGGCTTTCTGGACATTGTTTCACTTAACTGCATTTAGCTTACCATTACAGATATTTTTGTGTGTTTTGTAACCTCTCCTGTGGGTTCCTTGGAGGCTGAACTTTTATCTACAGAAAAGGGCATCGTGTCTTTTGCAGAGCAGATGCCAAGTTCAGAGGGCAGGCCATCGTGCTGCCGAGGAAAACGATCAGAGCAGAGCTACAGAACCCAGGAAAGCCACAGGAGAAAGCACATTTGTCCTCTGGTGCTGAACGTCATCTTTCCACCACCGCCTAGCATGAAGACCAATGCTGAGAGCAAGCAGCATCACGTGAAGCCAGGGGTCACACACCAGGAGAAAATATCAAGGGGGTCCCCTTCGCCTTTTCTTTTCAGCTATATGCTGTTCATAGAATACAAGGACCACACTCTCGGGTGCACACACAAAAACTTTCTATGTCAGAGAGAATTGCAGTCTACACTTACAGCTTCTATTCCAGGGCAAGTGCCTGACATAACTGCATAACTGACGAGACAGCAGGACTCTAAGATTTGATGGTAACCTGTCCTTCAAAACATAGGCTGTTCCCTCCGACTTTGAGAGAGACTCCTATTCTTGGGTAGGTTGTCTTTCTGTTTGTTAGGCAACTGTCAGTCTTTTCAGCAACGATTTATTATTGTATGAGTATAATGCTCTAAAATTTTCTACATATGCTCTTGTGGATTATACATGTATGTTTATGTACATACATATGTTCACACATGTTCACAAATAGGTGTATTTTTGAGTACATAACCAATTTCAATTTTCTATATCCAGTTGCTAACTTTTGTAAAGTTCACTGTAATACACACCCCATGTCTACAAAGCTGATTGCCATGCTATTTTATTATAAATCTTCCTGGCATATTTCCATTTATGATATTCAGTGCACTATGGCTACACTGTGTTAAATGGTCCCCTGATGGCTATAAAAAAAAGTGAACATGCATTTTTAAGTAAAGAATAAGAGTATAAATCACTCGAAGTATGTAACCAGCAATGGCTTTACACAAAATGTTGCTGTTGGCTTAAGGGTTGTTTACTGACCACATTTAGAAAAGTGCCTATTATTTGAAAATCCACCAAAAATGATCTGCTTTTGAGCTTGAACCTAATAAAAATCAAGATAAGCAGGAAAATTTTAAGTCTGTGTTAAGGGATCTTGAAAATTATCTCTGTTGGTGCATGTTTCCAGTAGAGAACTGGCTGTCAGTCTTCGGTTTGGCTAGAGTAACATGTCTACCCACAAAACTCATCAACAAGACACTGCCACATAATTCTGTCATGTAAATTCTTCTCATTTAAAGTTAAATCAAGGAACAGGGTTGTAGCTCAGTAGTAGAGCACTTGCCTAGCACGTGTGAGGCACTGGGGTTCAATCCTCAGCACCACATAAAAATAAAGGTATTGTGTTCATCTACAACTAAAAAAAATTTAAGTTAAACATCAGTACATAAAGACATGTAGTTATAGGTATATAAATATATATGATCATAATTTAACTTGCAACCATTAATAAAAAATGTATTTCTTAAATCTTAAAAATGTTATGAACAGGGCTGGGGTTGTGTAGCTCAGTGGTAGAGTGCTTGCCTAGCACATGTGAAGCACTGGGTTTGATTCTCAGCACCACATAAAAATAAAGGTATCGTGTCCATCTACAACCAAAAAAAATTTTTTATTATAAACAAAGAAAACAAACCATATAGCCTATCAAAGGAGGCATGGAAACAAAATGCATTATAAAATTAAAAGCAGAGTAAGTGATGTATCATACTAAATGGAAGTGAGATAAATTCCCTATTAAGCCTCTGACTGAGAAATAGGTCACGGTGCTTACCCTACCCACTCAGGCAGCCTTACAGTTTCCATTGATGGACCACCTTAAAGTCCTATCAAGAACCCAACAGAAAAAAATTTTTTTTTTTTTTGTGATGGGAAACTGTCTTATAATACCAAAGGGATAATTGTCTATGATGAAAGTTCCAAGTCTACAAAAGACCACACTAGCTTTTAAAAAACACAACAAAAAAAGCAGGCCAGACGCCAACTAGATACTTGAAAGCATGTGGCATAACAATATCTTGCAGTTTGCCAAGATATTACCAAAGTCCTAACTCATAAGAAAGCTGGAAAACTAGAAAACAGATTTTTTTTTTTTAAGTTAGAAGTAAAGAATACTCTTTTCACAGAGTAAGAAGCAATCTGGCTCAAAACACTAAGTTGAACCAGCTGTGTGACTTAGAAAACAGAACAGTTATTATCCTCCCAACTTCCAGCTCTTTAAAACATCACATCCTGTAACCCAGTTTGGATGTAAGATGCACATGCACAGATACACACATGCACATGTGTGCCATGCATGGCTTAGGGTTAGGAGGACAGAGTATCTGATGCTTACTTTTCCTGAAGGTTGAAAGTTTCTTAAAAATTCATCCATCCATATGTATCAGGGAAACAGACTAAAAATGCAGGGAGATTACAACTCGAGAAAACACTTCGAGTTGTACCTTACACACTTAGCAAAATCTCAGCAAAAGGTGGCCCTTGTTTCTTAACCACCATGGTTCCTAACACCAGGGATGGTCGGGTGAAAGGGTGAGCATAGGACTCCTGTTGTGCAAAATAGAATGTTGTTTGGCACATTTGACTTGCGCAAACCCAAGTGAAGACACTTGAAGAAAAAGAACAAAGAATAAGCATTAGCAACCTACTCTCCTTCCTCTCAATGAGCACTCGCCACAGTTCAAGTGGGACCTAGCAACAGAATCTGCCATTTCTTCAGTCAACCTCTCTGCCATCAATACTGTGACTATCTCAGCTCACTCAGTATTACTGATTCCAGGGTTAACTCTACAGTTTTCATTTGACATAGAGCCAACACACAAAGCAGAACTACATCCAATACTCAAAAAACAATGATTGGATCAATGCTGCGGAAAATCTGGATGCTTTGTTAATCTTACTGAGGTCATTCGCTTCCATATATAGTAGCTTATGAGTGATGGGTGGGAATATTCAAGAGGGATGTCTTGCTATTTCCCAGTTCTACCTTTGAGACAGACTTCAGAGGCTTCCCATGTGTAGGATGAAGCTCTGCTTTATAAATATTAGATGAAAAAATACCTTCAGGGAAAAGACAAGTAGCATTTTAATGGTCCCACTAGATCAAGGGTGCAATAAAACTCAAATCCAATCCAGAAACAAACACTGAAGATGGTTTGATCAGAGTGAGCCAGACAAAAGCTAACCTACTGAATTACTGGATTTTAAGAGTGAGGAGCAAAGATGTATCAAAAGCTAACTTGATCAATGACCAGAAGTTGGTCCAGGGTGGAGGTGGTTGAGAAGATCTAGTCCTAGGAAGTGACGTCAGTGCCTGGAGAAGCTTCCCTGAGATCAGAAGGCAGAGGTGCTCATTTTCCAAGCAAATGCCTCTCTGTGGTGTATGTGCATCTCTGGATAAATGTGTGCATGAGGAAGAGATGAGGGAGGGACTTGCAAATGCTAGAAGCCGTTGGCAGATGATACGGCACTGAACATTCAGGATTCTGCTACCTGAGGGATGACAGTCTGAGCGCTATGGTCCCCTGGTGCAGAAAAGTAATATTAAAGGCTTCTTTGGCTGGGTTCTCTCCGGTCTAAGGAAATCACTGGATGATTATTGCAGACGTTTAGGAGCCATCAGGAAAGACTAGTCTCAAAAACTGAAGTTGAACACCAAATGAATGCAATCCCCTTCCCCAGTTATCTCCGTTAAAGTCTGCCTTGCTCTGAGTCACACGCATGACATCCAGGGCAATTTTCTAGCCAGCTGGCCATGAGAAGGAGTGACTGCACACCCTGAATGTCAGAGATGCTTCTTTACAGGAATCCGTGCGATGGCCAACCCTGAGCCCGACTGTTCTTTTAAATCTCCCTTTCCAGAATACTTCCCAGCCTGACAGCGGCTGGCCACTTAGCAGGAGTGGGATGGGGTGAGGGGAGGGTGGGGGTGAGGCCCAGAGACTAGCCCTGTCCTTACAGGTTCTCACTGTGAGGGTAAGGAACCCGGCAGAGGCAGGGAGTTGATCAACATCCATTGGTCCCCCTTCAATAAAGTCTTCAGACTTAAATCCAGAGAGCAACAGTTGCAAAAAAATCAATTTGGTGAAATGCTGCATCTCTGTGAAAAGGGCTTAATTATCTCTATTTTGGGTGGGACTCTTTTGTTGCCTTCGGATCTTTAAAATACATAGGTAGGAAACACAGCCAGAAGCCCCAAGATTCCATTAAAGGGGCAGCAATTATGTCAAAACAAAAATGCACTGTCTATCTTCAAGTAAGATTATATACTTCCTGTTTCTGGCAAAAAGATATGGCAGAAAACAGTCGGTAAGACAGAATTGCTAAGCAGCTGGCTAATCATGGACTTGTAATTATTATATTTTCATGCTGCCTCCAAAAAAGGAAACACTTAAACTGAAAGAAATATGCAGCAGCGCCTCTAGCAATGAAATTAAGCCACCTTATTAACTGTGCAGTTTCTATAAAGGTTTCAAGAAATACTCATTAGGGCTTTTGTTTGAATTGAACTTCTTCTCCTTCCCCATCTTAATTTCTAGAACATAAAACAACTCTTAAACACCTCTGTTTTTAAAAATAAAATACTTGGATATTTTGTAGAGTATATATTAAAAGAACACACAAGGTCAATGTTAGCCATTTAATATTTAGTTTATTCCTTATACTTATTACTGTTATTATCACAACATTCAAATCTAAATTATACTAGGCACTTGCACATTATGAGGAAAGACAGGAATTAGCATCGTCACTCATGAACCAGGGTTTTTCCAGGAATGTAAACTTTTTGAAGTTCCCACTGCTAATAATCCATAGTGTCTGAATTCCTCTATTGGAACCATTCCAAAGTCCACAAGCATTCATCCCATCAATCATATTTCCATATACAAACTTGTCAGGGATCAATGAGAAAATGCATAATTTACATCTTACTATTACATGGGTCAATCTAATAATACTAATGTAATTTGAGACATTTTCATTAAACATTAGCTATCTTGCCCATAAATGTTTTATAAATATTAATATCACATTATTAAGGTCTCTAAATACTTAATAGTAAAATCCCACACATTATTATTGCTTCTTCATCTTTAGGAAATCATCCAAAGAAATAGTCATAAAATGAGAATGTTATTGGAAATTTTTTTTTTATCACCAGGGTTTTAATCACTTTGAAATTATATTTGACATTCTCAGCTAGGAAAATGGGGTTATATATTCAATTGGAGAGATTATGGCTAAGAGGATTAGCAGTGAATTCACAGGAAAAGCAGCAGCTACCTAGTAAAGATGTTTGATCTCAGGAATTTTCTACCTCCTTCCCACATCGTACAACCTGTCAGGATAAATAGAAGGGAAAATAAAGCAGCAGAAAACAACTACCTGGACTGGTCACAATGGTGCATACCTGTAATTCCCACTACTTGAGAGGTTGAACCAGAAGGACTGCAAGATCCTGGGCAACTTAGACACTGTCTCAAAATCAAGTAAAAAAGGGCCGGGGATGAAGCTCAGAGGTAGGGCACTTGCCTAGCATGCACAAGGCCCTGGATTCAAACCCTAGCACTACAGAAAAAGCCAACAACTCCCAGTACAAATTAAATTTTCCTACTCAGAAGAACAAGCGTTAACTTATCTACTTCACACTATACATATCTTCATAAAAATATTCTAACCAGACATCCTTGGTACCAATAAACAGTCTACATGCCAAACCGATCCAACAAGGCTGTCACTAAATTGGCTGAGATTGATGACATACGCATTTCGGACATCACCTGTTCAAACATCCCTTTTGCTTTAAAACTAACCAACATCATCCAATAAAGTTACTTATAAAAGTCACACAAAGCATAAAAATATTGAGCATATACTCCCTTCTAAACGCTGAGGTTAAATAGGCTGTCCAGCAGGGACTCAACTCACATTTATTTGGGTTTGGTATTTCATTTGCATACTCTTGAAACTGGAAACGCCTTGCAAGATGTCTGCTTTTCACAATTTAAAACAGGACAACAGAAGACCTGCTCGACAAGAAGAGAAAGGCTACTTCTAATGAAAGTAAGTCATTAGTAGTTAAAAAAATAATAGGAATCTGGTATGTATTCCTCTAGGCTGGAGTATTGACAAATCACTCGCCATCAGACACGAGCTAATAAACATGAGACGAGAGCTTAGCGGGAAGAAAACTGCAGATTCTGCAGAATGTGATGGAATTCATCTCATCCAGGTGTTCATGATTTAGGCCAGGGAAGGAAACAACAGCCGGTAAATTCCTGGGGTAATAAACAATCAGAAATCCTTACGGGCTAATAAAGGCACTCAGAATTAGGAACCAGATTATTACAGTCTTGGCTTGCACGCACATATTTTGTGTGTTCTTAAGTTGTTTCCCTTCTTTGGGTTTCCCTCCTCTCTTAAGAGGACTTTGGGAGAAAGGAAGACTGATGAATCAGGTTCATGGTTTCTTGAAGTTCAACTTCTAAAATTCCCAAGGAGCAAATGTGCAGAATAGGTTTTTTTCATGAACTCTGCCCATCAGCCAAAATCTCAACAGCCTGGTACCAAGCATCTGAGTACCAATTCTCTCCAGGGTCTGCTAGCCCTGTTCAGATCCCCTCCTTCTTAACACAAAGGCCACCATGTCAAACTGACTTCTGGATAATTATTCTGCCAATAAAAAAAAATTATTTTTTAAAGGCTGATGTGAGGCTGTTATTTTTACACAATCCTTCATATTTCTGGACTGGTTTTCTCAAAATGAAGATGGAGAGGACGCAGTTATACAGGTATAGGCAGGTATAGACCTGCATTTGTCTAGTGGACGACCTATACCGCTGTGTTCATGTCCCTTTGCCCCGGGCTGGTTGGGATGGCAGTATGTCATATGTGACTGTGGGGCCAATGTTCACGAAATAAAAACCCCTGACATTGGAACAAGCAGAAATAAAGGTATGAGAAACTAGGTATACAGTTTGTGATAGGCAAGCGTCCTACCACAGAGCCACAACCCCCTACGCATACAGTTTAGAAGAAGTAGAATCGCTGCATTTAGCTATAATCCTAGAGGGAGATAAATGTAACTGATGACTTTTTTTTTCCCCCAAAGTTTGATTGACCATATCTTAAAAGGAAGGATTAAAGTTATAACTTCATGTGTGCATTTCTTCCCCAAATGCTTTTAAGATTAATCAAATACCTAAAGAGAAAATTGAGGGTTGGAATCTAATAGAGGCATGTAGTATACTTCAAAATGAAATGAATAGTTCAGTTTATTCAGATCCAACTTGAAAGGCAGTCAAATTCCAAAAGGTTTACCCCTCGATATTAGTGAAAATAATACTGTGTCAAAAGAGTTCTCCATATTCCAAATAGAAAATTCCACAAAACATTTTAAATAACTCTTTCTACCTGCATATGTGTGTGGAGATCATGTGTAGACGTGTAACTATGAATGTGTGCAGGTGTGTGTGAATGTGTGTGTGAACCACACTTTATGTACAGTCTGATGTGTAGGCACATGGGTGTGTACACATGTAGTTTCTAACGTGTTTTTAATACAACTTAGACGATGTGGAAATTGAAGGTCACACATCCTATAATCAGAAACAGCAATTTTCAACTTCAGAGAAAGTTCCTTCCAAGGAAATATACCTATGCACATAGGCAATAATTTATCAAGGGTTTGCAACGTAGCTTAGAGTGCTTGCCTAGCATGGTTGAATCCTGGGTTTAATCCAGTACCACAGAACTAAATTAATTAAGCATGGGAAGATTTGGGTATATTACCATATACATTTATGGTTTAGATATGAAGTGTTCACCAAAAACCCACAAGACAATGCAAGGATGTTTAAAGGTAAGTAATTAGATCATGAGAGCCAGACCTAATAAGTGGATTCATCCACTGACATGCCTACCAGCCGTAGGCAGGTAGGATATTGAAGGAAGTGGGTTACTGGGGGTGTATGCATTTGGGGTTTGTATTTTGTCCCTGGTGAGCAGAGCGCTGCTTCCCCTGCCTCACCTCAGCGCCAGGTCCATGGAGACAACTGACCACGAACTAAACTTCTGAAACCGTGAGCCAAAATCAACTTCTTGTCCATCCTTTTGGTCACAGCAACACAAAGCTGACCAAAACCCACATTGATGATAGTTTCTTAAAAGCTTTGATGTGGATGAAGAAATAAAAAAAAGCAAAGATGAATCTCAGAGGAAGAATATCCTAAAACTTACATAATTATAATCCATTTTTTGGCATGTAAGATTTTTTTTATATTTTATACATTCATAAACAAATCCTATCTGTTTGAAGTCCAGAGACAAAATAATATAAAGGAAAATGATTTTAATCATTCTTCAGAGATTAAATGCTTTTAGAAATGACGAAATTATCATGTGAGTATTAGGGTGGCAATGATGCAGCTCTAATTTTTCAATGGTTATTGGGAAATTAGGCAGTTAGATGTTAATGGTCATACTAAATCCATAATGAGGAAGTGAACGATCACATTAACGCACACCATATGTTTACAATCATTTTGCTATGGTTACTCCACCATCTCTGAAGGGAGAGGAAAAGTTCAATTTAAAATGGGAGGAGAAAATAGAAGTACATTCAAATCTGAAATGGGTGATACAATCAATTCTATCATCTCTTTTCCACCACAAATCTAAACTATGCGTCCTACTATCCTTCTAATTTTCTTAAGGAATCATCAAATTTTGTTTTAGTTACCCACTCTTCTGTCACCCCACATAGGATCACCTCTCTTTCTTGTCCTCAGTGCATCTATTTTATATATAGTTTTTTCTCTTTATGATTTATCTTAACTATCCACTTTATGCTAAGATGCATGGGCTCATTTTTTAAAAATATCTGTTCTCATTAGTCACACACGACAGCAGAATGCATTTTGACACATCGTGAGTGTAACTTCTCATTCATCTGGTTGTACATGATGGTTGTACACAGGTCATGATATCACGTATGCACAAAGGGTAATAATGTCCAATTCATTCTGCTGTCATTCCCAGCATGGGCTCATTTGTAATGTCACCCCCAAGCCACACCTACCCTTCGCATCTACCCTCCACTCACACTTTTAAATTCAGGGTACGTTCATGAAATAAGCTGTGTTCCATTTAATTACCAGCTTCCAACATGAACTCCCAGAAATCCACATCATCTGCACACATGATAAAGGACAAGACTTGCCACCATCTCTGGGTTTTTAGTTTAGTCTTGAAAAATATGCTCGGCTTGTCCTTGGAGGCATGGCACATAAACAAAACAACAACAGTTATTGTTCACTAGCCTCATGTCCATGGAGGGTAGATGCCCTGAACTGAATCTGTCATATGACACACAGATTTATGCTGTAGCTGATGCTCAGAGCAACCCTGGAAGGATGAGGTATTTTACAGATTAGGAAACACAAAAATCAGGCAAATGAAGCAACTGCCTTCCCCGGGTTTCTTGGAAGATGTTAAATTCCCAGACAGGGATGCATTTATTGATAGTCATTGTTTATTCACTCTGGCAAATAAGTAATCCCATTTTGAAAGCCCAGAGACTTGATTTTTAACTCTCCAACTGTTTTGTTAGTTGCTTATTTGTGTTTAACATCATTCACCACCATCATCATGACATAACCCTATCATGGATAGCATATCTTCAGTGCAGGAACTGTGGACTACACACCTGCCTGAGAAGAGGTGTGAGAAGCCCCTTTTGCCACCTTCAAACTGGTACTTTCAGTATTTTTAGTACGCCCATCCCACTTTGATCCAAACACAAATCAAGAAAATGAAATAAAGGGTGTCTGAGAATGATGGAGTAAAAACCTCCAAAAAACCCTCTCCTGCAGAGAGAGATGAGAAAACTGGTTTTAAAAATATTGTCAGAATAAACACATTCACGACTCTAGCATTAACCAAAGGTTTGCAGCCATCTGTAGTGTTTACTCAAGAAAAATTACTAAATCTCAGGAAGAAGAGAGAACTCTGTGGTGCTTTGGGTTTTTGAATTCCTGTTCCTCCATGCCAGCCTTGAAGACAACCAGTTGAGAAGGGAAAACAGTCTTGGGGCTCCTTCAAAGCCCTTTTTGAGAGGAATTTATTATTTGGCCAATCTGGTAGTTTCCCACAAGACTCTGCTCCCAAAGTTGCCTTTAAGTGATTCAGTGTTTGCTTCATGGAAATGGACTTTTCCAGGAAAGTGGGAATGATGGTATAATTTGTGGAAAACAATTAGGGGCAGCTGTTTAGCATCATGGATGCCCAAAGCAGTAAAGTTGAGAAAAAAAAACATAGGTTAGTGTAATTTTTAAAAGAAAAGACTGGGGAATGAGATGTTCATAGAGGGGATTAAAAACTCCAATGTATACCTAGAAATTTAGAAGGAAATACATATAGACCTCAGCACATGCCCAGGAAGACCTGGAAATAGTCTAAATTCTCACCTCTGGCTAAATCAAAGGCTCTGCACAACCAGGAAGTACAGGTGAGACAGCATTATAAAATGCTAGCTGGGTGTTAGAGGTATGCCTTAAGACATTTCCTAATAAACAAAAATTGAAACTGTATTATGAGCAGATACGCCCTACAAGAAACAAGACAGTCTTCCTTCAGGCTGAAATGAAAGAGCCCCAGGTAATGAAGAAAATCCATATGAAAAACTAAAGAACATTGATCAAGTTTTTTTTTTTTTTTTACCAATGATGCTCTAAATCTATAAGTCTCAGTCACCTGACTTTTGAGGCTTCACAATTGAGATTTAAAAAAAAAAAAGACATTGTTTTAAAAAGAAATTCAAGCACATTCTCTTCGACTTTTATAAATATAACACTACCTTTACAAACTTAGAATATGTACATGGCAGATTTTTTTCAAAAACGACTGAAAACATCTATAGAAATAGTTTTTTTTTAAAGGTATTACATAATAGGTTTAGCAAAATCATACATATATATCTATTTAAATAGGTGTGTATACATCTGTATATGCTTTAAAATACCAGGTAGAATGAATTGATGAGATAATTTTAAATAGTTGCTTTTCTAATGCCATCTATGGCAATCAATGAATTTCTATTATATAAAAATATACGCAAGTAATGAAACATCTGGAATTTTGAAATATTTCCTTAGGTAACAATGTTCAGAGACATAAGTATTTGAAAATTTAGAGATAAGGTAACTCGTATTCCATATTATTTGATAGAAGCTTTACATGAAAGTGTTTTATATGTATCCTACATATCTTTTAGAATACGTACACTTTTCAAACCATTAGTTCCCAGGCTAGGTTAAAGATGACCATAAATTTAAAAGAAATTATATTCCTATGTTTATTTCCTGCTAAATTCAAGACCTGAAAAACAAGGAGTTATGAGGCAATACCAGCAGTCAAGAAGAGGAAAATCATGTCCGATGGATAAAGTTTTTTTCTTTGTTTCTGTGTTTGGTATTAGGGATTGAACCCAGGGGCATTTTACCATTGTGCCATATCCCCAGTCCTTTTTATGTTTTATTTTGAGACAAGGTCTCACCGAGTTGCTGAGACTGGGCTTGAACTTGTAACCTGTTTGCCTCAGCCTCCTGAGTCACTGGAATTAGAGGCATATGTCACCATACCTGACCTGGATAAAGTTTTTAAAGATTGATTGAAGATGAAGAAAGGCTGATCAGGCACCTTTTAAAACAAAACTTCATTAAAGTTGGGTCTGGTGAAGTTCACTATAATCCCAGTGACTCAGGAGGCTGAGGAAGAGGATCACAAATTTAAGGCCAGCCTCAGTAACTTAGCAAAGACCTAAGAAACTTAGAGAGACCCTGTCTCAAACATAAAAAGGACTGAGGATGTAGCTCAGTAGTAAAGCCCTCCCTATTCAATCCCCAATAACCGACACCCAACACACACACACACCAAAAAAAAACCTTCACTACAACATACAGTAAACAACATAATTGAAGAACAGTCTTGTATTTGGTTTAGTCAGAAATTTTTTTGCCATCCTTGGGTATTGCTTTGATCAATTTATCATCTGATGTTACCTTCTGTTACCTTTTCTCCTAGGAAAGGTATACCACCTTTGTCGTTGGTTCAGGACACACTAAAACACATGCTGGTGGACAGATACTCTACCTGCCAAAATCTTACATGAACCTCCATGAGCTATTTCATCCTCCTTTGAGACAAGCTATGGATAGTAGTGTTGGTATCACTCTGAAATTTTTGTATATTAAGTATGGATTAAAGTGAATAAATGATTTTGTAGGTGCCAATAAGAAACAAGATGATTTGTATAGGATGAAGAAACAAAGATACAAGACACAGCTAAATAAAAATCCTGTGACCCTAAATTTAATTGAAATTGTCTTATGATTTTATGACTTTATTACACATTTTATCTTACAAAAATATACTTCCTAGTGCTGTTACTAAAAAGAAATAGAAACAATCACTAAGATAATATTAATCAAAACAGTACTCTTTCCACTCAGATTGTGGGATGAGGAACAAAGCTTTCATAGAGAAGTAGCTAGTTTCAGATTAGAAACAGGAAACGGACAAAATGAGCCCAGAACATCATGTAAGAGAAAGTGTGGAGTCTGTTTTTTTGTTGTTGTTTTGCTTTGTTTTGTTTTGTTTTTCCTTTTTTTTTATTGTAAACAAATGGGATACATGTTGTTTCTCTGTTTGTACATGGAGTAAAGGCATACCATTTGTATAATCATAAATTTACATAGGGTAATGTTGTTTGATTCATTCTGTTATTTTTTCCCTTCCCCCCCACTCCTCCCACCCCTCTTTTCCCTCTATACAGTCCTTCCTTCCTCCATTCTTGCCCCCCTCCCTAACTCTAACCCCTCCCACCCCCCATTATGTGTCATCATCCACTTATCAGCAAGATCATTCATCCTTTGGTTTTTTGAGATTGGCTTATCTCACTTAGCATGATATTCTCCAATTTCATCCATAATTTTATCATTCTTTATGGCTGAGTAATATTCCATTGTGTGTGTGTGTATGTATGTATATATATAGATAGATAGATAGATATAGATATAGATATAGATATAGATATAGATATAGATATAGATATCACAGTTTCTTTATCCATTCATCAATTGAAGGACATCTAGGTTGGTTCCACAATCTGGCTATTGTGAATTGAGCAGCTATGAACATTGATGTGGCTGTATCTCTGTAGTATGCTGATTTTAAGTCCTTTGGGTATAGGCCAAGGAGTGGGATAGCTGGGTCAAATGGTGGTTCCATTCCAAGTTTTCTAAGAAATCTCCACACTGCTTTCCAGACTGGCTTGCAGCCCCACCAGCAATGTATTAGTGTACCTTTCTCCCCACATCCTCGCCAACACCTGTTGTTGGTTGTATTCTTGATAATTGCCATTCTAATTGGGGTGAGATGGAATCTTAGGGTGGTTTTGATTTGCATTTCTCTTATTACTAGAGATGTTGAACATTTTTCCATATGTTTGTTGATTGCTTGTAGATCATCTTCTGTGAAGTGTCTGTTCATTTCCTTAGCCCATTTGTCGAATGCATTCTTGGTGTAGAGTTTTTTGAGTTCTTTATAGATTCTGGAGATTGTGCTCTATCTGAAGTATGGTTGGCAAAGATTTTCTCCCACTCTGTAGGCTCTTTCTTTGCATTGCTGATAGTTTCCTTTGCTGAGAGAAAGCTTTTTAGTTTGAATCTAACCTAGTTATTGATTCTTGCTTTTATTTCTTGTGCTATGGGAGTCCTGTTGAGGAAGTCTGGTCCTAAGCCGACATGTTGAAGATCTGGACCTACTTTTTCTTCTATAAGATGCAGAGTCTCTGGTCTGATTCCGAGGTCCTTAAACCATTTTGAGTTTAGTTTCGTGCATGGTGAGAGATATGGGTTTAGTTTCATTCTGTTGCATATGGATTTCCAATTCTCCCAGCACCATTTGTTGAAGAGGCTATCTTTTCTCCATTGCATATTTTTGGAACCTTTGTCTAGTATGAGAAAATTGTATTTATTTGGGTTTGTGTCCATGTCCTCTATTCTGTACCATTGATCTACCTTCCTATTTTGGTACCAATACCATGCCATTTTTGTTACTATTGCTTTGTAGTAGAGTTGAAGATCTGGTATTGCGATACCCCCTGCTTCACTCTTTCTGCTAAGGATTGCTTTAGCTATTCTGGGTTTCTTATTCTTCCAGATGAATTTCATAACTGCTTGCTCTATTTCTGAAAGGTACGTCATTGGGATTTTTTTTTTTTTGAATTTTATTCTTTTTTTTTTTAATTATAGTATACAAATGGGATACATGTTGTTTCTCTATTTGTACATAGAGTCAAGGCATACCATTTGTGTAATCATACGTTTACATAGGGCAATGATGTTTGATTATTTTTTTCCTTCCCCCGCACCCCTCCCACCCCTCTTTCCCCTCTATACAGTCCTTCTTTCCTTCATTCTTACCGCTCTCCTTATCCCTAATTCTAAACCTAACCCTAAACCTAATGCTAACCCCTCCCACCCCCCATTATATGTCCCCATCCGCTTATCAGCGAGATCATTCGTCCTTTAGTTTTTTGAGATTGGCTTATCTCACTTAGCATGATATTCTCCAATTTCAACCATTTGCCTGTAAATGCCATAATTTTATCATTCTTCATTGCGGAGTAATATTCCATTGTATAAATATGCCACAGTTTCTTTATCCATTCATCAACTGAAGGGCATCTAGGTTGGTTCCACAATCTGGCTATGGTGAATTGAGCAGCAATGAACATTCATGTGGCTGTATCTCTGTAGTATGCTGATTTTAAGTCCTTTGGGTATAGGCCAAGGAGTGGGATAGCTGGGTCAAATGGTGTTTCCATTCCAAGCTTTCTGAGGAATCTCCACACTGCTTTCCAGAGTGGCTGCACTAATTTGCAACCCCACCAGCAATGTATGAGTGTTCCTTTTTCACCACATCCTCGCCAACACCTATTGTTGCTTGTGTTCTTGATAATCGCCATTCTAATTGGGGTGAGATGAAATCTTAGGGTAGTTTTGATTTGCATTTCCCTTATTACTAGGGATGTTGAACATTTTTTCATATATCTGTTGATTACTTGTACATCTTCTTCTGTGAAGTGTCTGTTCATTTCCTTAGCCCATTTGTTGATTGGATTATTTGTATTCTTCCTGTAGAGTTTTTTGAGTTCTTTATAGATTCTGGAAATTAGCGCTCTATCTGAAGTATGGTTGGCAAAGATATTCTCCCACTCTGTAGGCTCTCTCTTCACATTACTGATAGTTTCCTTTGCTGAGAGAAAGCTTTTTAGTTTGAATCTATCCCAGTTGTTGATTCTTGCTTTTATTTCTTGTGCTATGGGAGTCCTGTTAAGGAAATCTGATCCTGAGCCAACAAGTTGAAGATTTGGACCTACTTTTTCTTCTATAAGATGCAGGGTCTCTGGTCTGATTCCGAGGTCCTTGATCCATTTTGAGTTGAGTTTTGTGTAGGGTGAGAGATAGGGGTTTAATTTCATTCTATTACATATGGTTTTCCAGTTTTCCCAGCACCATTTGTTGAAGAGGCTATCTTTTCTCCATTGCATATTTTTGGAACCTTTGTCTAGTATGAGAAAATTGTATTTATTTGGGTTTGTGTCCATGTCCTCTATTCTGTACCATTGATCTACCTGTCTATTTTGGTACCAATACCATGCCGTTTTTGTTACTATTGCTTTGTAGTACAGTTGAAGATCTGGTATTGCAATACCCCCTGCTTCGCTCTTGCTACTGAGGATTGCTTTAGCTATTCTAGATTTTTTATTCTTCCAGATGAATTTCATAATTGCTTGCTCTATTTCTGTAAGGTGCATCATTGGGATTTTAATTGGAATTGCATTGAATCTGTATAGCACTTTTGGTAGTATGGCTATTTTGACAATATTAATTCTTCCTATCCAAGAACATGGGAGATCTTTCCATCTTCTAAGGTTTTCTTTAATTTCTTTCTTTAGTGTTCTGTAGTTCTCATTGTAGAGGTCTTTCACCTCTTTTGTGAGATTGATTCCCAAGTATTTTATTTTTTTTTGATGCTATTGTGAATGGGGTAGTTTTCCTAATTTCTCTTTCTGAAGATTCATCACTTATGTATAAAAATGCATTAGATTTATGTGCATTGATCTTATATCCCGCTACTTTACTGAATTCACTTATGAGATCTAAAAGTTTTCTGGTGGAATTTCCTGGTTCCTCTAAGTATATAATCATATCATCAGCAAATAGGGATAGTTTGAGTTCTTCTTTTCCTATTCGTATCCCTTTAATTTCTTTGGTCTGTCTAATTGCTCTGGCTAGAGTTTCAAGGACGATATTGAACAGAAGTGGTGAAAGAGGGCATCCCTGCCTTGTTCCAGTTTTTAGGGGGAATGCTTTCAGTTTTTCACCATTTAGAATGATATTAGCCATGGGAAAGTGTGGAGTCTGTTTAAAAAAAAAAAAAAAAAAAAAAAAAGATAGCATTATATCCAAGGATACGTAAAATCAATAGGAATCGGTTCCCCTGAATAACAGAGACAATATCAGTAAAGACATTAATAGTTAAATATTCCATTATTTTCTGGCTTTCATAGTTTCTGATGAAAAGTCAACTCTAACTATTATTGATAAAACCTGCCTCCTTTTTCTCTGCCTTCAAGATTCTCTTAATGTTTTATAGACTGTCATTTGACTCTAAGTGGTTGAATGTTTGTGCTCATGTTTGTATTTTTATTTAGTTTGTTGTATTCCAAACTTCTTGTCTTTGTGATTTAATTAATGTCTTTCATTAATTTTTGAAAAATCCTCTACCAATATTTCAATATTTTCTTTCCTATTTTCTATTTTTTCTTCCTTGAACCTAAATCCCATGTATTTTAGTCCCTTTTGTGTAGTACTGAACACTTAGATATTCTGTTTTTTCTTCTTTTTATTTGTATTTTATTGTGAATAGTATCTATTGATCTATCTTCAAATTCACAGATTTCTTTCCTCAGGTTTATTGTGTTATCTGATTAGACTATTGAAAGAATTCATCTCTGATATCATGATTACATTTTTACCATTTGATACCTCCTCATAGTTTCCCTATTTCTATTAAAATTCCCAGAACAATTATGTTGTAAATATTTTCCACCTGATCCGCTGTCATTGATTGCATCTATTTCAAAGTACCTGTGTAATAATTATAATGCCTAGGCCATATTTGGGTCTAGTTCTATTGGTTACATTGTCTCCTTACATGGATTTTCCTTTCTTTTTTCATGTCCTATAATTTTTCATTAATTGCCAGGCATTAAGCATAGAACAAGAGACTAAAGTATATAGTATCGACACCTGGAAATACTGTCTGGTGGTCAGTGTGAGGGGAAGTGTCCATTTTGTAAAGTTGAGCTATGTTTGAGTTTTGTTGTTGCTGTCATTGCCTTCAGAGAACCACTGGTTTTATACCAAACACAGTGAAAGAACACATATTAAAACCAGAATTCCAACTTAGATCATGAGGTATTTTAGTAATTTTTTTCAAGCAGATCAATATAGCTAGAGACTAGATTACTCAGGTAATAATAAAAATGAGACGAGAGATACAAGGATTATATCATGGAAAACTTGTAAGTCATGATGAAAATATGAACTTTATTTTGCATACAGAGGTTAGCGTGGTTTAAAACAAAGGAGTTAAGTAATTACATTTGGATTTCAGAGCCTTATTCTAGCCTATAGTCTGTCCTGGGGTAGGCCAATTATAAAGGTAGAGTGATAAGTGAGAAAATTATTGCAATTAACATTATATCTAATATATATAAACAAGAAATAAGAAACAAGGTTTAATGCCAAGAGAAGATATTTATCCCAAACTAGGATAGCTTCTGTGGAAATGAAGAAAAATGGATACACATTTAAGATACCCAAAGTTAATGTATGATTGGATATGAGTTCCTAAGTATATAAAAGAAAAATACAAGTCAAGCTTGATGTTCAGTTTTCTGGCTTGAAACTTAGTGTATTATATTTACATAACTGGGATAGAAGAAATATGGGGAAAAAAACAGGAAGTAAAGAACATGACTCCTATTTCAGACAATGTCTAGATTCTACAAAATATCCTTGTGGAGATAACTTACAAATAGGAACTGAAACTCAAGAGTTATTTGCTTGAGACAGTGGTTTGATAATCATGAACATGTAGCTATTAATATACCCCTTGAAACACTCAAGATTGCCTAGAATGACCATATGGAAGGAAAATAAAAGAAAAATCAGAACAGAAATCTGAAAAACCACCTCACTTAAAAACTAGGCAGAGACAAGTCCACCTTAAGAGAATCAGCCAGGACATTCATTAAGAATACAAATAATAAATGCTGGAGAGGATGTAGAGAAAAGGGAATAGTTTTACCCTGTTGGTGAGATTGTAGATTTTGTAAATTAACACAACCACTATGGAAATCAATATGGCGGTTCCTCAAAATTCTAGGCATGGAACCACCATATGACCACCTATACTACTCCTCAGTTTTAGAGGCATCTTACTACAGTGATACATACATAACCATGTTTACTGCAGCACAATTCACAATAGCCAACCTATGGATCCAGGCTAGGTGTCCATCAATGGGTGAATGGATCAAGAAAATGTGGTATATACACATAATGGAGTTTTATTCAGCCATAAGGGAGAATGAAATTATGTCATTTGCAGGAAAATGGATGGTACTAGAGACCATCATGTTAAGCAGAAGAAGTCAAACTCAGAAGGTTAAAGGTCGGGTATTTTCTCTCCTATATGGAGGCTAGAGAGGGGAAAAAAGGAGGGGGGGCAGTTCTCATGAAAATAATCAAAGGGAGACCAGTAGAAGAGGGGAGTCCTGAGGAGCAATATTTACCAAATTGTATTGTTCTACTGTGTGCATGTATGAATATGTACAAATCCCATCCTTATGCACAACAATAAGACACCAATAAAAAAAATGTGGACAATTTTTATAAGTTTTAAAAAGAATCAGCCAAGAAAATTAGAGAAAACCTAAGTTGGTTAAAACTAGAAAACAGGAATCTAAGAATATTTTAACAAGGAACACATGATCAAGTATCAAATGCAACCAGAGTCAAACCAAAAGATAACAACATTCACTGAAATTTAGTGCTGAAGAATTTATTGGTGATAGAGCAAAAAGTTTTTTGGGGGGTCAGAAAGTGTGAAAGGCAGATGCAGGTAAGGAGACATTATGGAATAAAGACGTGGATCCATTGAACTTCTACTACAATGTGGAGAAAAAGTAGGGCCATAGCCCTAAGTAAATGTGGGGAAAATGCCAAGGAGACAGGGTCAGGAGAGAAATTGAAGATGAAGGAAAGGAGAGAGGACAAATAATCTAGGTCACTTTGGGAACTAGAGGGGATGGGTTCCAAGCACAGGTGTAGAGTTTGCCTTTCAAATAGAAAAGGGATGACCTTTCTATTGCTTAAAGGGGAAAGGGCCAAGAGTGGATAAGAACAAGCAATGTGAGTCTTAGCGGCATAAGCCTAGGAAATCGCAAATGATGGGCTATTTTCCCTTTGGCATCAGAGGATAGTCATTTGCTGAGCTTGGGAAGGTGGTGGTGGAATAGGATATTGAGTTCATGAAGGAGGTAAGTGGCTTCTGGGTGAACAGGAGAGAGGAGACTAAAAGATGTAGGGCTGACAGAGTTCTTTGCTTCCTGATAAGGACAGAGACTTATGAATTGTGCCTTTCAGTGTTGGGCAATCCAAGTATATAAGATGGACAATAAGAACCATGGATGAGATTTTTCCTGGCAAATAAAATTAAAGGATAACTGAATCCACAAAAAGGCAATTATATTTCATAGAACTGAAGTTTTATTAAGGAGAATAAGTTGGCCTGGTATAGAAGCAAGCAAAGAAATAGGAACCCAAGAGTAATATTCCCATATGCATATAATCACTCTTGAGACCAATTATCTGTATTATCCATGAAAATATGAAGTTATGCACACTTTGTATCCTAACTCCCTCAGCAACTCTCCTGATTTTCCGACTCTCTTATTCCATAGAAATTCTCCATCGAGTCATTGACCAGGATACTAATCCTCAGGATTATGCATATATGAAAGTGTCACATAAACCATCATTAAAATAGCTCTAATGGAGAACAGGGAAATGTATGATGATTTTATAAAGATACTAAACAGTCCAATTCCCTTTCCCAAGGCAGCATCAAGACAAAAGACAAGAACAGCTTCAAGAGTTACAAACCTTTCCACAGAATTTAAGACCAAGCCACACAGACTTTAGTGATAAAAAGCAAGAATAAAGTCTACAATCTTGTCGTATACCCATTACAAATTGCTTCTCGGACTATCCAACATTTCAGTTTAGTATTTATTTTTCACTTAATCACCTGAAAATATATGTATTAGCTTATGTGCTTTTCTTGCCTGATACATCTCTTAAATAATAAATTACATTTGAATCATCTCCATGCTGCTGCATAGGGAAATAGAGCTTGGTGATAAGTGCAATGTAGCAATTCAGATAATTCTGTCTGTCATAATTCAAGGTTTAAGTTACACATTCAGGGATATTCAACAGAACAAAGCTTTTCTATCTAGGAGTATGTAAGAATAAATACACAGAAGATAATACAAAATTCAAACACAAAATTTAACTTAGAATATGACAACAGGTGAACTAAAATCATGGACCCTATGGCTTATCCTTTTAACCCAATGTTTTAAATTTCCCTGATTTAGAGGAAAAGGAAAAAAAAAATCACAAATTAAGAACTAGTAGACACATATTTCGCAGTATCAAAATTTTAAATGTTCAAAGTTATACCTGGACATTTGTTTTAAAGCAAATTTGAGTTCTAGCTTAACTACACACTTCTTTTTAATAAATTCAGAGCCTCAGTAACTCTGTAATCTTAATATAACCCATTATAACATGTTAGTCAAACTCTAGAAAGCAGTAGAAGTATACTTTAGTCAGGAATGTTGAAGCTTCCAGCCTTTGTTTCTTGCTTATCAATACACACCACAGCACTTAAAGATGGCTTTGGTTGTGCCAATAGTGTTCTCAACTGGGTGAGACAGCAGAAAGTAGGTTTGAACCCTTCTACACCAAAAGACCCAGTTCCAGCATTCGAAACCTCGGTAGTTGTAATAAATGGGAAAATGCAGACAGGAAAAGAAAAATTTTAGTACTCCAAAGTGACAATTTTTAAGTGATAATACTCCATGCTGTGCATTTCTACATCATTTTTGTTATCACCATTTCCAATAATTTCCCAGGAGCCTCCATGCTGAGGCACTGGTTATTATACACAAGAGGTAAGACATGTATGTGCTGTTGTTTTAAGGTTTCCATGACAAAGTTGAAGATTTGTTAATGCATTTTCATGGATAATCTGGTAGCATCATGAAATTTCTTCCTAGCTTCCTAAAATACATTTCAACCAGCTTGGAAATGGTAGTAGTCTGAAAACTTAAAACCCAGCATTGTAGAGCAGTTCAAGAATAAAGTTGTCATTGAAGAGTGTACATTCTTGTTTGTATCTGGTGCAGTAGAAGTCACAGGGAAGTCACCTGGTACATGCAATGTTGGTCCTGGAAAACACACACGCATGCACGCACAGAGCCTTGGTTAGGTGAATCTCCCCTTGATGTATCAAGCTACACATCGACTCCCAAGACTCATCGCAAACAGCCCTCTTCTATTGCTTTTTTTTTAAAAAGTACTATTTAAAAGATGCAGATGATTCAAAGATGATGTGGGACTTTGGTACTATGAAGAAAGTTGTCAGACCTAAATTTAAGTACAAGTGTACATTTAAGAACCTTTAAGCAATAGTGACATGGGCAAAGTGCTTCTTACAGAATGGATAAAACTGTCAATGAAACAAATATACTCAGAGTAATGAAATGAGACCCTCAGTAAAAATACATATATTTTTACAAGTTGTTTACTTCTTTAATACATGTGATATTATCAACTATGCTTTTTAAAATATTGCAATATTTATCTTTTCATGCTTTTTATAATCAAGTATGTCAAGTATTTGGCTTTTTCTAAAAAGTCCATACTTTAGGATTATATTTACCCTTCTGATAAGATTAAAGAAATGGACAAAGTCTGTTACCCTTTTTATCACTAGTTATTATTGCCTCCATTCTTTCAGTATATTGTAACATACTTTTGATAGCCCAACAGCTGCCATCTTTATGAGTGTTTCTTTTAATAATTTTGTCTGAATAAAGCAATAACTATATTCCCATAGACTATAATATAAGCTGATATTTTGGCATTTTCCTGCCTAATTTGTGACATTTTAAATTTCTTCTTTAGAGTTTATATTTTTAAATTATAAGTAGCTAAGATTTTATAATAATTATACAGTTAATTTCTGTTTTTATTGGCCATATTAGAAATGGAACCTGCAAAACCTCTAAATTTTTAATGCATTATGATCTTATTCATTTTGTTAATTACACATGCCTGTAAACTAAAAAATAATGCCTGCTCTTTGCACATAGGCTAAAATGGATTCAGTACACATTGCTTTGAGCTCTTAATTGCATAATTAAAATGTAAAGTAGCCTGAGTTTTTTATTGAATTGATCACTAATATTTTTCTATTTATAATAAGGTCTACTACTATACTTTCACTTGGTTCAAGTCATTGTTATTTTTTAAACTTGCCACATGTCTGGCACACTTCAATCACACTGTTTTGATTGTACTAATAATTATCCTATCTCCCTTAGGCATCTTGCATTTTCACCTATGAGAATCTGACCTGTTAGGGAAATTCAGTCATTATTTTCAGGTGTTGTTTCTATTCTTATGCAGTACTTTAAGCTCACTATTGTTTGTTGTCTTCCTCTCATTTTTACTCTTCCTGTCAAGTTCAATATTTTTTCCCCACATTTTTTCTGCATTCCACCATAGCTGGTTACTTTGGGAAAATAACCATATATTCCAGTATTTTACTGACTAGATAGCCAGGATTTGCACCCACCTCCTCTTGGGCTTTGCCAAGATGGTTCTAAAACTTTAGATCTTAATTTTGTCTCAAATTATGTATTTTCTTATTTAAAATACTTTTGACTTTACATATAATTTTACTATACATATAATTTTACTATATACATACACACATACATTTGTAAGCAAGGGGTATGTGTATGTTTCTCTAATACATATAGAGAAACAGATGTTCAACTTACCTTGAGGTTACATAACAATAAACCTATTGTAAACTGAAGGCATTCCAAGTCAAAAATGCATCGACTATACCTCACCTGTGGAACGTAGCTTAGCAACATGGCACACTGTAGTCTCTCCCATTTCTCCTCACTACCACCAGGTTGACTGGGAGCCACAGCCTACTGCCACCACCCACTAGAAAGTATCTTACTACCTATTGCTAGCCCAGGAAAATATCAAAATTCAAAGCTCAGTTTCCACCAAATATGTTTTTTTGCACCATTGCAAAGTGGAAGAATCCCAAGTCAAGCTATTGTAAGCCAGGGAACTACCTGTACCGTCAGGTGTATTGAAATATCTCGAGCTCACATTCCCCTCACCCACTTAGATGACTCAATCCTCTCATTGCACCTGAATAATTTCTCAAGTGGGATATATCATTGTGACAACTGTGTGCCAACTGAATCCTGCATGCTCCCAAAGCATTTTCCCCTAAGATTTGAATTCTTGGCTATGTATAGAATCTGCAGAGTTCTGTCATTAAACTAATCAATTACGTGTTGCTCTTATTATCTTCCACTTAAATATTTGAACCTTTAATTCCAATGTAATGGTCACTTTGAATTGTCAACTTGATTGGATTAAGAGATGCCAATGATCAAGAGGCTTCCAGGTGTGTCCATGAGGGCGTGTCTAGGAATGATTGGCATGTGGGATAGGAACTGAAGTGGAGCCCCTCCCTAAGCATGGGCAGCACTGCCCAATAGGATGGAATAGAAGCTGGAAGAACAAGGAAGCAGATGCAGATGCAGATGCAGTTTGGCTCTTCTCGAATGGTTCCTGATCACTGCTTCCATCATCTGAGGATATTGGACTCTCCCTTCTTCACTCTTCCAAAGTGGTCTCTGCCAGTGATTCTCTGGTAGTTTCCAGAAGCCTTGGTCTTGGACTAGGGTAGCACTGTTGATCCCTCTTATTCTGGGGCTTCCACATCTTGGACTGCACAGCTGCTGGTTCTTCCAGGTCTCCAGCTGCAGATGACCATTGTGAACTATCCAGCTTCTGGTCATGTAAGCCAATCTAATAAATCCCCTTTTTATAATCATACTTCCTGTTGACTCTGTTCCTCTAAAGAACCCTGACTAATACAACTAATATTGTTTGGGGAACCACCAAGCCTTTTTACATTTTAGACTTAGACTTTTCTTCCACTAAGGGAAAAGTTCTGCTATTTCATTATTCTCTATCCTCTATTTCCTTCTCCTCTTAGTCATCCCAGTCAAGCATCTTCAGGTCTGATTTCTATTTCCTTTTATTTTTCTGTATTATGAGCTACTTACTTTACTTGGTTTTCCGAAACAAAAACTCTGTTCTCACCAGTGATCTTGTTTTCATTCTTCAATGAATTGTACAATTTGGAAATTTTTATTTCAGAAGGTAACGTACTGTTGTTCTGTTTCATCTAATTGAAAGTTTCCTTTTCCTGTGTTAATACTTTGTTCAGCCTCCATTGGTTTTCCCTCAAAATTAATCACCTCTTTCAGTGATTCACTGTGGGCAGCCCTGAATCATTTTACCATACTTACCATAATTGGTAATTTGCAAACCTGGTCTTAGAAGCACATGAAAAGACTTTGAGATGTACCAATGCCTGGGCCACATCCCCAGCTATTCTGATTTAACCCATCTATATGATATCCAGGCACAGGTATTTTGACAAGTTCTAACGTGCATCCAAAAACT
The DNA here is from genome assembly GCF_902686445.1 of Sciurus carolinensis. Classification (NCBI taxonomy): domain Eukaryota; kingdom Metazoa; phylum Chordata; class Mammalia; order Rodentia; family Sciuridae; genus Sciurus; species Sciurus carolinensis. The sequence goes on from NC_062228.1 coordinate 10,624,080, forward strand.
GAGATCCACAGTCTTAGGATGGCAGGGACCCTGCCTGCTCATGTCTTTCTTCCTACCTCACCCACAGGGCTGTACCATCTCTGGGCCACTGGCATGAACAAGACAGCTCCTGCTAGAGTCAGCAAGGAAGGGTTGGCAAGCTACATCCTCATTCTAGACGAGACAGGGCGGGGGGAAAGAGAGAGAGACTGACTGACTGCATAGGGTGTTAGAGGACCATGGCTCCCTCTCCAGCCAGTGAGAAGTGGACATTGAGCCCCACAGGCAGTTGCTCTCCAGCTCTCAGCAGACTTAACTAAGCAACCCAGCAGCCATGGTGGCAGCTCTCTTCTAAGAGGATCTGCCCCTGTGTGCTGGCAGCAAAGAGACCTGGGCCATCATCACCCCAGGTAATTAAGTACCCTGCACCTACTACTAGAGACACACCCTCAGGCTGTGTGAGCAATGGTTAGATCCTGAGTGGGAGGGGATTCCACAGAGAAGGAGCCAGAGGTGCACACACAGGCTTGTCCTTCCAGAATCCCTCTCTGTGGGTGGAGCTCTATACATCACACGCCGTGGCATAATCTATTCAAACACTACATGTTTAATAAATCTTTTAACTAAAATAGTTTAATTGACAAGCAAAAATTATATTTGTGTTGTACATGATGTCTTGATATTTGAATACATTGTGGAGTGGCTAACTCAAGCTATTTAACATACACACTGCCTCATACATATTTTTGTAGAAAGAACACACAAACAACCTTTGTTAGTAACTATCAATAAATCATAGTGTACGTGGAGTGTGGGCACCCTTGCCAAAATGCAAAATAGAATGATTGCTGGATGTATAGTGAAAAATAAAAATAAATCAATGAATGAACCCCTGAATCCTAGGAAATCTTCCAAATTGCAGTGATGTAGCAACTGCTTTAAGAATGCCTGCCTACAAATCAATTATGATTAGGAATCCATTTTGATATTTGTTTATTCATCCACTCTACTTATTACAAACTAAGTTTTTTCCATTTATCCATGGGTGATCACTCAGACGGTAGAGAGCAGGAAACCATGTCACAGTCACTGTTGAATTTCACAGCCATTGTTTGCTTGGTACATCAAGTAAATGGTCAATAAATATTTATTGATTTAAAAAATATTGAATTTTGCAATGTTCACCTACTCCTAGGGGCACTGAAGGATTAAATAAGACAATAAAGGTAAAATGCTTAGCATGGTTTTTTGCACAGCTTAAATGAAAATAAATTGGAACCCTTGCTTCATTTTATTCAAATTCCTGCTTTTGAACAAACTTAGGCATTTTGTACCATTTTCTCTTTGTCATCCCATCCTCCCTTTCACTGAAAATGGAGAATTAACATGCAATACATATAAATTGTTTTGTTTGACAGCATTCTCCTCTAGTCTCTTCCTATATTTTGTATAAGCATAATATTACTTAAGAACACTTCTCATTTCCACTACAATTATTTTTACGGTGTTTCTAAATTACCCAGACATTTAAGAAGAATGTCAGATCAAACTATAATGTACACATGCCACACATGAACTGTTCTGTAGTGATTTTGCTGAATGTCAAAGGCACCAAGGTTGAGTATAATTAGGTAATTCACCAAGCTGACTCTTAAAGCTAACAAGCTACTCTAAAACTCCCTTAGAGTAACATCTTCCTGAGCTAAGCAATGTGGGATTTAAAAATATTCAAACAAAAATAAATTTCATGCAGAATTTTTACTGGCTTTTTGTCTGTTAACATCTCTATAGAAATCTTAAAACAAAATAGCCGACTCAATTTATTGACATTCAAAATATCATCCTGGCACTTTGTGATAATTATGTGAAGTACTAATGGCATTTAAATTTTATTTAGTTATTAGACTTCTTAAGAGCTTTAGCTCCAGAATCTAAAGTGCTTTATGAAGAATTGATAAGCTCCATTATTCGGAAAGAACCAAAAGAACTCATTTAATTGTGCATAAGCGTGTACTGATGTTTTTCCCTTTATTTGTGGAGGGAGAAGGTCAGAATTCCACTAAGTTTAATGTTACCTAGCTACATAAACGCTCTGCCTCCAAATGTAGTCACACTGGGGGTCAGGGTTTCGACATGTGAATTTGTCCATAAGTGGCCTGCACTGCTCTGCCTGGGCCTGAGGAGGAAGGGGTCCTGCTGGTTCATACACAACACAGTACGAGACACAAACACCACAGCTGAAACCTATAGAGGCCTGTGCCTCAGTGCAGGATGGAACCCCTGCCATAGACACGTCCTTCAATGGACCCTCAGCCCCGCCCTCTCAGAGTAATTTTTATTCTGAAAAAAAAAAAAAAAATCACATTTGAATAAGTGAGATTACAATTTAAACCTCAGCAAGGAACCAGGCAGTCAGTCTGAATGTCCCCCTGCCCCTTCATCACATCTCTGTACATCCCAAATACAATTCGCGCTCCACCTGCTCCCGGGGACCACCACAAGGCAAGGAAGAACAACCAAGAGGATACTCAGGAGCCCCAAGAAGAGGTCCAGGGAAAGGGAGAGAGTCTGCTAAAAGCATCTGGGCCCACAGGCGATCCTCAAGCACTGGTTTGGCACAAGATTCAATTAACTGTGGAGGGAAAGGCCAAGGATTTGAAGTAAACTTGACCTCATCGCCCGGTGCATTGCTTTTCCATGACAAATGATTGATTGTCATGAGAAGTTCCAGTGATTGCAATTGATGTATTTACACATGGCATTTGCCCACAAAACAGAAGAGGAGTGAGTAACCCACTAACGAAAGTCAGAGATTATACTTCAACGGAAAGGCTGTATCTCAGACCTCCCAGGCCTGTCTGAAAATGAAAAGCCAGGTTCTCCAATAACAAAAACAACTCTGACTCATGTAAAGTTGCCCTTTAAGTCGTGATCTTAACTAGCCTGGATGTTGTCTGAATCGTTGATAATGAACATTTGGAGACGCCAAGCGCAAATTCAGCATCGCCTCACGCCACACACCAGCGCGTTCTGAGTGCCCAAACTCATCTGCCCAGATCAGGCGCCTCTTGATCTGTGCATTCACTCCACGTGTGACCATGTGTTGTAACAAACTGTCACCAACATAGGCACTTACGGTTTCGTAGGTCAGAAGTCTGATGCCAGCCTCACCCGGCTGCCACCGAGGTATTGGTAGGATTGTGCTCTTTCTGCCAACCGTAGGAAGGAGTCTTCTTCTTGCTCATACAGATCGCTGGTGGTGTTCAGTTAGTTCCTTGTGGCTGCGGCACTGAGATCCGTTTCTTTGCTGCCAGTCAGCTGAGAGCTGCTCCCGGCTCTACAGGGAGCCCACCTTCTTTGGCTGGTCTCACTCCTTCCATCTTTAAGGCAGGAATGGCAGGTCCTACACTTCCCTGTCTCCTCCTGCCTGCCTCCTTCTCTGCGACCAAGCCGAGAGCAGGTTTTCCACTTTAAAAGAGAAATGTGATTTGATTGTGCCCACCTGAATAACTCAGGACGCTCGCCTTAGCTCAAGGTGCTTACCCTTAATCACATCGCCACCGGGTTTCTCACCACGGAAGGCGAGGTGAGGTATCCACAGTTTCCAGAGATGAGGGTATCTCTGGAGGTTGGCAACCCTGCAACCACACCATTTTTAGTCCCTTTTGGTCTACCTATTGGGCATCTCACGCCTGCAGCATTTCAGTCTCTCTCCTTCCTTCTCTATTTTTTTAGACACAGAAAGTCAGTGTGAACTGCAGAGGGCTATTACTTCCCCTTGCACTGGCTACGTAGGCTCAGACTTGGCAGCCATGGGAGTTGTGACTTAGATTCTCTTCCGCGACACAGACCAGCTGCACCACTCCCTCTGCAGATGCCTAGGAAGGGTCCAATTCTGTATTTCGGTTTCCCATCTGTTTCCCATATTCATACTCGATATCCCAGATTTCAGCCCCTGGTGAACTATTAACTTGGCTATGAAAAAATAAAAGGTTAAAAAAAATCAGCAATAAATCTTGGTGTTGATTACTTCCAAGAAAGTTCCTTCAAAAAAGCATCAGTCAAAGCCCCCCAAAATTTTCATAAATGGGAGCATATGAACATAAAAAAGAGGAAAGATTCCTCTTTAAAGAGTTTTTATTGAACCAATTTGTTCATTGATATTCTGCCACTTGAATTGTTATTAAAATCATTTGCCAAAAATTAGTGTTCATATTAAGAAATAAAGTTATTAGATACCCTTTCTTATGTCTTAGTTTTTCTAGGCACAAATAAAAATGAACACTGTAGTTCAGTTAAATTGAAGACAATGGGTCCAACATCTAGCTGTTTACTGTGGAGCAATCTGCATAGCACCAAGGGTATGTAAAAACAGCAAATACTCTGTAATTGTGACCTCCTTTCCCTGGTGTTTGTGGCTTTACCCACATCTGCTCCATATGGTGCTATTTAGTATAAAACTTGCAAACTTGGAAACTATGTCTAAAATAAGATGTTCCAGGGCTGCTCACCTGTCACTCAAATTACTTCTCCTCCCTCCTTGGTTTTTTTCTCCCTAGTGGGGTCAGGGGCGCAGGTACTAGGGATTGAACTCAGGGATACTCCACCACTGAGCCACATCCCCACCCTATTTTGTATTTTCTTTAGAGATAGAGTCTCACTGAGTTGCTTAGTGCCTTGCTTTTGCTGAGGCTGGCTTTGAACTCTCTATCCTCCTGCTTCGGCCTCCCAAGCCACTGGGATTACAGGCGTGTGCCACCACACCCAGTTTCTCCCTAGTGCTTTTTATTTAGCATGCTATATAATCTTGTTTATTTATTTATGAGTAAAAATACTCCCGTGCCATCCACGCTTACAATTAGTAGCTGCATTGATAGATGGTGGAAGCCTCTTACTCTGGGGTGGGCACATGGTGGGTCACACCATCTGGAATGGCAGTAACAGTGATTACCTGCTGGACCCAGAGCAAGGCCTACGACGTGTATTTTGAAGGAACCATTATTCTTAGACGGTTTTATTTTAATCCTTTTTTATTTCCTTTCACCTTAGGAGGGAAAATGTTTATTTGATTTTTTTTTTTTTATTGTCTACATATCTTCTGTTGCTCAGTTCAATTTTCTATCCCCTCAGGTGAACTGAGCATAGCAACAGCCAAGGCCAGGTTGGTAAATGGGACAGCTCTGAGTGAACCTGCCAGGAGAAGGTGACTCGGTGCGTGTTTTTCACAACCACACTCATAGACATATCCCTGCACAGCAGGCTGCTGTGGGACATCAAGTCACCTCTGACAAAGAGGTCTTGAATGTTTTGCCTTAAATAAGGCCTAGGAAATCAAATAAGAATCTTCGAACTAACCTCTGCTATTTTGATGGAGCTCAGGAGTTAGGAAATTGCTTCCCACATGAGCCAGGGGCTCTGTGGCCTGGCCTAGGTTCTGAAATTCTCAGCCCCCACTTTTGCCATTACAGTGAACATTCTCTAGGTCTGTGGTAGAATTATAAGCTTCTTTCCAGCTAGAACATTCTACGATTGTAGGATTTATATTCTAAATTATAAAAACTGTTTCAAAGTTCTAATTTTAGAAGGTAATGACCATCTTCCAATGAGAGAAAACACACTTGGAACTTGAAAGCACACGAATGGATGATAACCTAATCCAGAAAAAGGTTTTTCTTTTTCCGGGTGGTCTTGAAGTCCACTCCACACCTCCATTTCAAGAACAAAGAGAATGTCTGATGAGGAAAGTCTTATTTCAGCCTATCACTCATTCTACAGATAAAAGGAAGACGGAGCATGGCAGACCATCCCTGCTCCTTCCCACGTAGCCTCGGGAATGAATATTTAACTCGCTCTAGCCATCATTGTTGAATTCCAGCTATGTACCATGATGCTCTGGTGATACAACCACAAGGAGAAATGAGCCCATGGTCCCAAGATTAAGATTAACCTGCTCAGGATAATTGGAACACTTGTAAAATACTGCATGCAATGCAACGCACTAAGGGCGATAATTAGCACGAGCTGGCCCAAGAAGTGCGAGGACCGAATGAACTTTATTTTGACACAATACCCATACATGTGTACTAAAACCGGGCAGCAAGAGAAGATGAAATGAACTGTCTCGGGAAAGCTGACGTTGAAACAGGACCCAAGCTTTTGTGCTAAATAAAGACATCAATTTGTCCACTCTTCCTGCGTATGGTAAAATCATGATAGAATGTAAAAGGACATAAAAGTTAATGATTTTGGAACCAAGCTGCATGATGCAAGTGCTCCATTGGGAATAAACAGCCCAGGAACCAGTCAGAGGATTCTGAGACGAAGGTCAGTTTCCAGTCCATTCTGCAGAATCAATACAGTGCCCTGGACTTGCAATGGGTCTCATAAGTCACAGATTGACGAGGCCATGTATCAACTTCCACCCTGCATGACTTTCAATGCCTCTCATCGACAAGCATTGCTGAGCAAATATCTGTGATCGGAATCTGCAATTAGACTAGAATATTGCCCACAGGTAGGCAGTGGGCAAACAGGGTGGACAATCCACAGCAAGAAGACCCTATGTCAAATCCAGAATTGATTTCCAGAAGCAAAACTGAAATTGCTATCAGAGGCTTCCTGTGAAGGTCCATTTCATTGATGAGGTTTGTCACAATGAAAATCGACATCATCCACATATGGGAAAGTTCCAAAGAATCACACTAAGTTTCAATCTTCTGTTTGATATGGTTTTCTTGTGGCAAAATATTTGAAGAAATTAGAACTAGAAACAGAGAAAGAAAACAAGAAGAACTAGGAAATATCATTCATTTCTCACACAAGTACTGAGTTGGGCACTCTTCCCAGTGCTAACTATAAACAAAACAAGTAAAGATCCCACCTTCCTAGGAGGGGTCCACCGAGAGGAGACAAATAAACAAAGAAATAAGCTTGGTTTGCATGGTATGTGAGAAGGTGACAAGCACCAGGGAGGAAAACAGCAGAGATGACAAAGCTAGCATTTAGCAGGAGGGAGCTTCATCAGGCTTCATGGCTCGGAAAGCACTCACTGCCCAGGACAAGGGAAGACAAACACTTGGCTTCACCCCAGCTCCTGTCTGGAGTCTGACCTCTTTGAGCTAGCAGTCAGAAACTATGCACAGTAGGCATGCTTGGGAAGAAATCCCGACTGGCTGCCTCCATCTCGCAATTGATCTTGAGGACCAGAAAAATCCCAAACTCTGATTATCATAAGAGACAACACTGCACAGCACTCCTGTAATCCAGCCACCGGGTTCACCAATTTAATCCTCCTGTCACCTCAATAAGGCCTGTTTATTATCATCTGCATTTTTCAGATGAGGAGACCAAGACCGTGAAGCTCTTTCTGTGAAGAGTGGAGTTGGGATTTGAATTCTGGCCCCACTGAGCTCTTAGCTCACACTACACAACCTCTGCCAATGAACCCCACATGCTCTGGTCACCTAGATGATGCTGATGTCCAGTCACATCCCTGCATCTAGTTGTCTACCTGATATCTCCATTTGGATAGCTGATGGATCACACAAAAGTGATGCATTTAAAATAAAACTTACTGCATCCCTTAAAACATCCTGCCCTCCTATTTTCCACCTCTGCACACCTGCTCTCATCTCAGCTTCTGGAACCGTCTTTATAAATAGCACACCATTCACACAGCTGCTCCAGCCCAAAACGTAAGCCTTGACTTCTCTGTTTCTCTCACATCTATCATTCAATCTATTTGAAACTCCTCCGAGATATTGCCCAAATCCACCACTCTGCAATCCTGTTCGGGCTGCTGTGGGGCCCACCTTCCAGTCTGGGATGGTCTTAAGTCTCTCTACTTCATTCTTACCACCAAGAGTCAATTCTTCCTTCAACAGTCCCAGGGATCTTTTAAAAGTACATATCAGATCACGTCATACCCCTGCACAAACCAGGCTGATGACTTCTTTATTAGTTCAAGACCAGACACAGAATCAATAGCAGAGAGAGAGAGAGAGAGAGAGAGAGAGAGAGAGAGAGAGAGAGAGAGAGAGAGAGAGATTTATCTTAAGAAATTGGCTCCCACAATTGTGAGGGCTTGCAAATACAAAACCTGCAGGGCAGACCAGCAAGCGGGAAGTTCTGGCAAAAGTTGAAGTCTTGAGTCTAAAGGTTGGTAATTCAAGCAGAGTGTCTATGTTACAGTCTGGAAGAGGATTCCTTCCTATTCATGGGACCTCAGCCATTGCTCTGATGACCTTCAAATGATTGAATGAGGCCCACCCTCATTATGAAAGATAATCTGCTTAACTCAAAATCTGCTGATTTAAATATAAATTTTAAAAAATTAAATTAAAAAAATTTTTTAAAAATTTAAGACCTTCACAACAACATATAGGCTGGTGTTTAACCCAATACCCAGGCACCATAGCCTAGCCAAGTTGACACATAAATAACCCTGACAGCTTCCCATTATATCCAGAACAAAGCCCGTAACTGGTAGGCTTCTATCTTCTTTTTTGGGGGGTGCTGGGGATCGAACCCAAGGTCTTGTGCTTGCAAGGTAAGCACTCTACCGACTGAGCTATTTCCCCAGCCCTGGCTTCTATCTTCTTTCTCACTTTCTCTGTTCTCCTGGTTACCTGGTCAGCTTGTTCTGAGTACGTGACATGCTCTTTCCTATCTGCAAAAAAAAAAAAAAAAAAGAGCCTTGTTCTGCTGCTCCTTTTACCTGGGATGCTCTTCCCCGAGACCTGCATGTGGCTCTCTCCCTCACTTAATCTGGATCTCAGCTCTCATACCACCTGATCAAAGAGGTCTTGCCTGACCAGCTTGTGTTACACAGACCAGGAGCCTGTATTGCTCTCCAGCTCCTGGGACCTCCTGGACACAGAGGGACATTGCTTGTTTACTGTCTCCCCTCCCCCACTGATCATTTAGTGTCATTCCTCAGAATTGTGCAACAACTTGGTGCTGAAGAATGAAGCTGAATGAGTGATGGATGGGGTGAAAATAGATTTTTTTAATCCTTTGGTAGAAAGCAACTGTGGAAATATTAAGAAACAGAATCAGTTTTCAAATACTTATGATGTAAATGAAACTATTACTTGCTGTAACTTATAATCCATACAACATTCTTTTCTATGGCTTTTTTCTTATTTTGTTTTGTCTGAGGTTCTTGCTAGTATTTTCTGTTGGTGATTTTTTATTTAATTTGAGGTCACGACTCTGAATATTCTTTGCCTCCTAGAACATTGCACCAGGATCAACCCGTCTATTAAAGCACACTGCACCGCATAAGCACTTTCCAAAACCAGCAAGCTCCTGGCCACAGAGCCCTGACCTCCACGCTAACTGCATTCCAGCTCTGATTGGATACCACACTCACCTTGCTCCTTGTCTAAACATGGTGAAACATGGTAGCCCGCATTACACACCTACAACAGCATTCAAACCAGGAATAGTGCTAAGACAGAAGGAAGGAAAAACTTAATAAAGTCAATAATAAAAATACATTTACATAGTGACTAACGATGTTCTCTGTCGTCAAAGAAATTGTTTATCACTTGTTTGTATGCGTGATCCATGAGGATCTTCAATACTCTTCGTTCCCAGTTTACAAAGTAAGTAACCAAGAGAAAAATTAAAGCAATCAAATTCTGCCTTGAAAGTTCAGTTCCTGCCCATGGTGACAAGGATATTCCTTTGCAGAGATAAAATTCAAAGAATGTTTTGGCTCCAAGCCTGTGGTCTTCTTAGTGATCTGGCCCTACTAGGACAGAATCCTCAAGATGCCAGGAACTCAACACAACTCCACAGGTAGATTCTGGACAGGTAGCCATAAAATCTACAACCTCCAGCTCTCAGGAACATTTTCGCAAGTGTCCAAGGTCAGTCTATAATGTAAGAACCACCAGCAACCCAGCAAGACCCTCAGATCTCATCTCCGTAAGCTGCATGGTAAGTGAGATGGTGCAATCTCTGCGGGACCAGCAGTTCACTTCTCCAGTACCAACAGGGAAGCCCCTCTCCCCTGCAGATGAGGCTAGGAGGCTCAGTGGTTACTGGAGAGCACCCCACACACACACCCCCGTTGTGCAGGGGAGAGTTCTGTCCTCTAGCACTTCACTCTTCCAAAATGAACCAGAGGTTTGGTGAACATCATTATTTCATCTTCCCTCCAGGCACTAAAAAAATTAAAAAATCAATGAAATGGGCATTTCCTTTATAAAATGGGAATTTTGTTTAGTTGTAGAAAAATTTCCACCCATAATCATGAGAATGGCATCCACCCACCATTACTCACTAAATGTTATCTGAACCTCACTTTCCTGAGTTGGGCAATGACAGAACCTGAATCCTATAAAGTCCATTCCCACCCTGAGGGTTTGTGAGGTAAATGCAATCAAAACCCAAGTGAAACCTTTTCTTAATTAAATGAAATATTTTCTATTTAAAATAAAATTTTCCCAGTGTTTAAAAAACACTTACAACCAACTTGCCTTTCCCCCTGATGTCTCCTCTATGGACTTCCCAGCAACCCGCCACACACATGCAGTCTTGTTTTGTGCTGTTTTTCACTTCCTTCGTCTTTCCTCTTTCTTTGAACAGCAGGTGCCAGAATAACAAGGCAGTATGAAATTTACAGAAACAATGTGTTTATACAGTTGGCTACCTTATCTAAAATGTAATGCTCTTCGACTCCAAATCAGATGTCTTTCCATCTGCTGCCTGGTGCAAAGAACGCCGCACAAGGCTAATACTTTACCAATCAGTTTTTGCACAAAGGCTCCGGCCTCCAAAATCACTTCAGTAAAATATAAAAATTTCTACAGACCCATTTGCTATGTGTGCATGGAAACCAAATCTTTCTTAAACTAAAATTATCCCCTATTTACCTTATAGGGTATTTAATAAGTTCTCAAAAACTAGCCACAACATTACGAATCCTTTCATTGAAGGATATTAAAACACTTGAGGTCCTCACAGAGTTGAGCGATAAAATGTAATTATTCTTCCAACAACTAAGACATTTCAAACTTACCACCTTTACTTGTGATAATTGTTTTGTGGTTGTTTTTATAAAAGCACTCTCTCAGATCAACTTGTTTTATTTTAACTAAAGTTGAGCAGAAAAGGTTTGTGTTTTTAAATCTGATCCATAGAAAACTCCCATTTGATTCTATTGGTAAGGCAGAAATACCGGACCTGATTGTAAAATGAAATTACAAGAACATTATGATAAAGAACCAACGCCTGGGGAAAGGGTTCATTTTTCCCCTCCCCTCTGTCAGTCTCTCTTCAGGGAACCTAATTAACCACGGGTCCCTCTCAATTGGATTATAATATCTGTCTCTAGGAGTCTCCCTTTTGAAATGTAAACGTCCCTATGACAAGCTTACAAAGTCAGAGATTCAACAGGTAGCTGGAAAAAGAGTCATTTCTTCTTATACTTTGAAACTTTCTGAACTCTGTGGGAATGTAGCTACATCACTTAATTGCTAGGCCAATTAACTGCTGTCTAAACCATAAACTTGCAGGCTTAGTTCTTAGAACTATGGCTCTTAGAGAGGTAAACTCAAGTTATCCTGAGTTACTCTGCCTGTGGGAAGGCCACTTCGGGATAGGTGTTTTACTTTGTTTTGCACCTGTGAGCTACTTACCGCAAATTCCCTGTACATGGTCTTTGGTCACGTAGGCCAAGAACTCAAAACCACTAATGTCGTAATGGTTAAGAAATGAAGTCAAATTTCCTATAAAAGCCCCAGGTAACCTCAGCTCAAGGCCCAGAACTACAGAGCACTAAGCTCAACTGGGTCCCTGGCATAAATAAACCTGAGTCCTCCAACCCTCTTGGTGATGCCTGGTCTCTTGCTGAGCGTGATTTCCATTGCATTGGAAGATGTAGTTGAGCTTCTCCTGGATTTGGGACACAAGCCACTGCTTGCTACCCACCCAGGTCAATGGGGGAGAGTTGATATAGGTAGCATTCTGCATCCAGTTGTGTCTCATGGGTTAACCAATCACTTATGGAAAGTATTTGAAGGCCTGCGATGGCTGCAGGTGGCCTGAATACGAACAGGCTTTTCCTTGCCATTAGCCCCTGAACAGTATGAACAACTATTCAAGTAGTGCATACCTTGATTTAGGTACTAAAATTCATCAGGTACGATCTAAAGCATACGGAAAGACAGTGGCAGTTGTATGTTCCTGCAATCCTGTATTCGATGTTTCTAGATCTCTCTTTCCCTGTGACACCATTACCCCACCCAAATGGGGCTGAGTTTGTATGTTCAAGTGAAGGCTTAATAAAAAATGGTCAGGTTCTGGGTTCAAATTCAATCAGTGTTCCTACAGGGTAAATGGATTTATTGTAAAACTAATTCCCATATCACAGACTTCTCATCAGCCATGATGACGTCTAACAAACTGAATTCTTGGTTTGAATTTAGCCACAGGGAGCGCCACAAGAAAGAGGGCAACAGCAGACTGAATAACGCTTCAAGTTCAATACCTTTACTCTCCCCGCTCTGAGTCAGTGGCACCCTGGGAGCATCAGAGGTAGAGGTGGAAAGTCACGTTTCTCATCCTCAGCGAGTTTATTATGATGCTTAAGTGCCCTAGAGTCCCTCTCTGTTCCAAGACACCACCCCATGACCAAACCTCAGGGTCTGAGATTCCCACCCTCCCCCCTTCCTTTGAAGTGGGACATCGCAGGCAATCACGGAACAGCAGTAGACATCTCCCCAGAGCTGAATGGGAACCCTTAGACTCAGACCCAGGACGCGTGTCTGGAAAAGCTCAGGACCCTCCAGCCCACCCATCCCCAACTCTGCTGACAGCTAGAACCACCAAAGAGGGTTGTATTGAACCTACAGGCTTGTCGAGGAGCCTGGGAATCTGTATTTCTCCGCCTGATTGGAAAACTCAAACTTGCATTTTTTTAAAAAAGCTTGTGTTTGTTCTCTTGTTTTCTCCCACTTCCCTTCCTCTTCTCTCCTCCTTCCCCTCCTCCTTCCCCTCCTCCTCTTTCTCTCCCACCTTCAAATAAATTAATTAATTCATTAGGGTTAAAAAAATGCTGTTCAGCTAAATTATCTTACAAGTGAAGATTGTGAATGTGATGGCCAAAAACATCCTGCCTTTGTACACTTTAATATTCTTGACATTTCCAGGTTACACTTGTGAAAGATCAAAAAAGTACCGATACCTAGCATAAGCTTTGCTTATTTTAGTGTGAACACTTTATTACAGGCAAAAACTCAGGGTACCTAGGTAGCCCCAAGCCCAGGAAATATTTGAGATATTTGTAACACTACATTTACATTCCGACAGTCATGGCTCTTTAAATATCTTCTCTCTTCTTTCAAATACTCTTTGCTTATATATGTGTATTTCTGAGAGGTCTAAAGGGAATTCTCAAAGGCTCTTTCTTTTTAAATTTCTGCATAATTCTTTCAGCAATTGTTTGGTTTTAAAAACCATGTCTTAAGCCACATTTTATAAATGTTTATGACCTTACACCTGGATTTTAAGGTTTCGAGACTTGAATTTATATTACATGAAAGTGTTTGGATTTTGTTTTGCTTTGCTTCATCTCTCTAGAAAGCAATGCATACAGGTTATTATTTTAGGAAATGCTCTACTGTCATTTATTTTATTGCTTGCTTATTTTGGTTTTGTCATATTTCTCCCGCATCGTCAAATCTAATTGCTAATTATCCCTTCCTCAAATTTCTTAGGATTAATTTAAAACAAAGTTGATATCTCATTCACTTTGATTTGATGCACTTATTTTGCATAGCAAATATTTATTCCTTTGGTAAGTATTATATACAATATAAATCAAATTGTCATTACAAACTAGAAGTGTGTGCTATCTATTGTCTTAACAAGATTATTCTGAATTATTTGTTTTTCTGTCTTTTGTGAAAGCATGTTATTCATTCTCTAAAACTTGTCAATCGTGTTGTTTTAACATATTTTTAGACACTTGGGAATTTTTTCTTGTAAACATTACCACTCTTCATTGTAGCATGGAAAGATCTTGCTCCAGATCTGGAAATATTCTCCATTGATTACTCCAATTAAAAGGTCACTTAATCAAATTGTCTTATTTTGTGCCCTTTCATTTCTTTCAAATATTTTTTCTCATCCATTAAAAATAGTTTAATACACATATGAGGAAATGTAAGCCATTTTACCCAATTACTTTGAGATCAATAACACCATCAGGATGGACATAGCATTAAGTTCATGTTCGTTTTTATTAAATAAAATGGTCTATTGAATTATAATATACAAAAGTCAACAAATGAAATATGTACTGGCAGACTGACAAATACACATGTAAAAACCAAAATAAACAAAAACGAAGAGTGTATTGTTTCATGAATTTCAACAAGTGAACAGGCCCATGTAACTACCATTCAAATCACGATCCAGAACACTTTTTTAAAATTTTTTTATTTTATTTATTTTTCAAGACTTTTTCCAGGCACATTGCAATTATACAAAAAAGTGGGGTTCATTGTTACGTATTCGTGCGTGCACCAACACATTTTGGTTCATTCTGTCTCCCCTTTCCCTCCATGGGGCCCCCTTCCTCTATGCTACTCTGCTGGTCTCCCTTCTATGTTCATGACAAGATCCAGAACATTCCCACCACCTCCCCTCATCCTGGCCAGTAGATGCCCCTCCTAGTTACCAGCACTCTGCTAAGCCCTCACCTGCCTTCTACGATTGTAGAACAACTGATGTTGTTGTTGCATTTGCTTTTATTTTTTTAAGGTATATTTTCACCTCACTTCTTTCACGCAATATTATATGTGGTGGGTTTGCCTTGCAGCTTGGCTCCCTTGCTCACCAAATGCAGCACCAGATTAGTAACTCCAAACTCCACTGATGGCAGCTGAGCACCCTAATTAGCATTCAGCGTGGTTCTCTTGGTCTTCCCTTCAAGGGACACTAGATTTCATCCCTCCTGCTTATTCTTCCCTCTGGGATGCCACTTCAAATGTGTTCCTTTCCACTTGCCACTTATCCAAACTTTTTTTTTTCCCATAACCTAGCTCGAGCTTTACTTCCCAACTGTCTACATAACAAATATTTCCTTTACCATGATTCCCTCCTCTATTGAACTGTCATCAATTTGTTCAGATGTTATCCTGAAATAGTCTCTGTTGTCTAAGAGAAACTTGTCTCCCTACAGGATAAAATTCCAGACTCTAATAAATGCAGGGTTCCAGAAGATAATGCAAAAGCAGAAAGTTTGAGAGGGGCAGTACAAACCAGAGGAATGGAAAGTTATGCTCCATTTGTGTACAATGTGTCAAAATGCATTCTACTGTCATGTATAACCAATTAGAACAAATTATTTAAAATGCAAAAAAGAGAGAGAGAGAGAGAGAGAGAGGCAGGCAGTATATCTGCTCTTGGATCCCTGGATCCCAGGCTGAACTGCTCTCTGGCCAGCGTAGTAGCTAAAATCCTGGTTTCAAGGAGGGCACATTTCCCTTGTCCCCCAGAATCTATGCTGAGGAGCAGCTTTCTAGTATGGTGTCGGTGAAGAAGCATCTGAAAAGGAAACATGCGGAAGCCCACAGCTCTTCCTCGTCTCCCAACCCTCCATGTACAGGGTGGGTCGGCTCTAGGGAGACTTTTCCAAAACTAGGATGCATTCATTTCCTAGAACAGTCAGAACAAACTACTACAAACTTGATAAATTATTAGAAATTTGTTCTCATACAGTTCTACAGTTCAAAAGCCCAAAATCAAGGTTTACACTCTCTGCAGAGGGTCTTGGGGACAACCCATTCCCTATCCTCTGCTAGCTCCAGCAGCTACCCATAATCCTGGTGGACTCTGAGGCTGAGGGTGCATCCCTCCAATCTCTGCCTCCATGGCCTCTCGGTTTCTCCTCTTCTCTTTGTCAAATCTCTGTTAGGAATCTCTTCTAAGGAAATTCCTCTTTGATTTAGAGCCCACCTACACAATCTAGGATGATCTCTTCATCTAAGGATCCTTCATTTAATGACTTCTGCAAAGACCAGAAGTGACATTCACAAGAGTTCAGGAGTTAGGACCAGAACCTTTGTGCAGGTCACATTCAACCCTCCACACAAGGTTTCTGAGAGTATCGTAGTAATTTATTCCCCTGAATTCTTCTCTCTAGCAATGTTGTTTACAAGGCATACTCGTTTAGCTTAAGTACAGTAAATTATAAAGCCACCTGCTGCTCCTGAGTCTTTGACTGAAAGGTGTACAGGAAGGACAGCTAAGCGCTTTGAGGAAAAAAGATAAATTCAGTCTGCCCTTGAGGTATCATAATGCGTTAGGAAAAGAAAACACGTAGAGAAAATGTGGACAACAGTGGAAATTCAGTGCCTCGTGAGCAAGAGGAGAGAGAGGATGAAGACTGCCTGCCCTTTACCCCCCACCCCCCCACTCCCTCCCACCCCGTCTCTCTCACTGGCACCACCTCAAGCACTGAGGTGTGTCACAGCTGATCCGTGAGCTGATGTTTTGGTTCATCTCTTTCATGGACATTGAAGGCAAGTGGATATATATCGCCTTTGCTAAATGTGACCTTATGGAGTTCTTATGAGCCCAAAATCAGAACCTGTCATATTAAAAATAGGAATTTCATTAAAAACATAGCCATTGCCCAAAAAACTCTCAAGGGAAAGTAAAAGGTATAGGAGCGATAGCATTGTTTCAAATTTATTTATTTCAGCAATATGAGTCTATGGGCAATTACATACAAAGCAGACATATTATACATAATTTAAATTATATATAATATATACATATAGCACCTCTGTTTAATATAGGAATGGAGATAAAAACATAAACAATATTATCAGAAAAGGTGGACGATATTATCAACCACTTATAATCATGACAGTTTTTAACTTCAGCTTTCGTTAAGTGCCTTTGGATTTCCATTTCTTGGTCTCTGTCCATGACTCTGTGCCTTTATCCATGCAGAAGTAACATTAAATCACTTTCACGTAAAGACTTAACTTCTATTGCCAGCTCAGGGTCAGCAGTCAGGGCTGGGATGGAAAGAAGTGCTGATTAATAGGGCTTTAAAGACTGGTTCAAATGTCTTAAAACAAAGACAAATACCCCAAATGGTCTCACATCTTTCCAGTGTTTCACAGCTTACAATCACTACTTCTAGTCCAATTATACTGGTCTAGCTTCCCAATGACAAAGGCCTGTTTTCTTTAGTTTGGGGTTTGTTTTGTTTACTTTCCTCTGGTTTGTTTTTTGGCACTTCAAGGACAACCCAAGGATATAGTCAATTTATTGGATATGCAGTAACATAAAGAGAATAAGAAAATAAAGAAAGTGACTATCTCCTCAGAGAATCAGGGAGAACATGTATTTAAGTAAGAAGAAACAAGGAACACAGGGGAATACCTTGGTAAACACTCAGGCTACTTTAAAAAAGAGGCATTTAGCCTAACATTAGTATAGAATGTTCCATAAAGAGCTTCTATCCTTAAAGGATTCATCTTTCTAATCCCCAAAGTTTAGCATACATTACAGAAGAGAATCTTGTTCATCAAAGTTAGAAAGAGGCTACCTATCAATCCCATGCCTTGCCTGCCAGGTGCTCCACACACAGAGAGCACCTCCTAAGTGGAGAATGACCTAAGGTGGTAGAATTATTTTATGGACAGTTCTCACTGTCCTATAAACTAAATGGCACCATATTGTCAATTAATCCAATTATCGACATGAGCTGAGATGCAGATTTCATGTATCTGTTAGATTGGGGTTGACTGCTATAAACTGATTGTCTAATGATTTTTCAGTAAAAGTAGAGCCCAGAACCTGCAGGCCCAGAGAATGCATCCTCTGGAAGAGGCCAGCGTCTGGCCCACTGATCTTCCTGGGTCAACCCACTTAAAGTAAATTCTTCTTGTTACAAAGCAATCATTTGAAGAATATATAATCAAAAATAAACTTTATCCACCTATAGTTTTTTTTAAATTTCAGTCCACCATTTCCCTAGGGAATTCTTCTAAAAGCAGAACCTCAAGGTACAAAAGAGGACTGCCATTTTTAACAAACTATCCATAATACAGCATGTTCAAGTCTGCAAAGTCATTTTCAAATAGACAGTAATTACATACAAAACATTTCCGAAGAATGCTTAGCTTCTTTCTCCTTTGAACCAAAACAAGGGCCCATCCATGGAGATTTGGAAGGTGGCGGGGGAAAAAATGGGCCAATAGTTCTCATGCAGCAATGGCGGAAAGAGTGAGAACTTGTCACAGACGTGACAAGTGGCCAAGCCTCTCAGACAGCCCTCCCACAAATCACCAACCTCAGGAATGCAGGCAAATGGGTTTACTGGCAGAGGTGCCCAAATTCCTGAGTTTACAAGAGACATTTTCTCCCTTGACCCATTCACTTATTCTGAAAGCTTCTAATCCCCTGTGTTAATTCCCATCCAGTTTAAAATACCTCAAGTGATTTCCACTCTCCTGATCAAATTCTGACTGATCCAATGAGGAATAAAAATTATTCTCATTGATTGCTTTGATATTTAAAATGCAAAATGGTATATTTTATTTAATCCAAACAACTAGGGTTATAATTTAAAATTAATGTTTCTACTGAGTCAGATAATAATAGTCATTTCCAAGTACACTTCAGCCTCTGACACAATCTGGGATCTCACAATCAATCAAATGTTTGGTTGATTAACCAGTATCCATTTGACCACAGAGAAGCACTGTAGTTCACATAGAACATACCACTGCATGTTGACGATATCCCACAAGTCATTTAATATCACCTCCAATTTATCATTGAGGATACCACAGCTTACATAGGCAGCATGATTTGTCCTTGGTCCCACGGCCAGGAATGAGAAAGAGCTTGAAATCAAAGTAAACACCTTCTTAAAGTCTAATACCCTTTCTGTCTCAGTAACTGATTTTTTAACCACTGTTAATAACTAATTTTGGAGAATGGTTATTATGATCATTTCTGGTAATCAATATAAGGTAAGAAACACTATATATTGCTTCATGACAGCGTCAGCACTCCTAAATCTTTCCCCTCCTATCAGACATTATGTAAACTTTCTTAGCCAGTTCTTGGTAGTAAGGGTATGATGTTTGTGATACTGTGAGAAACTTTCACCATGGATCCGAGGGGAAGGGGCCCTTAAGAGTCATAGAAACTCTAACACAGGAGCTGACTAAAAGAGCTGGATTTAAAACAACGAGCACAAAAACATATTCCCCAGATATCACGTCCCTAGGAGACATGCTGGCTGTATTCTCCAGGGCCTTCTGTGAAAATCAGAAATTGACATATTTCTTCCAAGGACTAACACTCCCATCAACCTCCTTAACCCAATTCTAGAAATTCTGAGGCTCTCCCAAAAAAACACAAGCTTTTTTTACTGGGAACAATGTAACAGCAGAGCACTCTCTTTGGCGGGCATCCTACTCAGAATATGTCCATCGGATTTCACAGTGAGAGGTTTGGCTTCACCTAGAGGCAAGAAATTGTACCACCAGCAGTTTTCCCTGCCAATTCTTCTACATGATAAAGCACATATGGATGCAAATAAGCTAATCCCTCTCTGGAAGAGTAAACTGCACCTGGAAGTCAGTTAATAGGGTGCCAGACAGAGAAGACGCGAGTGTGAGGTACCTGGGGGACAGCCACAAAGCAGGCTGGGAAAATCCCCACCTGGGACGCCTGAGATAACGCCTAGTCATCTACTGAGATAATTGGCTTCTGGAAGGGATATATGCTAATAATAGAATCAAGTCATAAGGTTATTAACCTGCCAAAAGGTTAGGAATATTTGCCTATTGATTTGAGAATTCCTGAAGATGGAAAGCCATCAAAGTTCAAATAAATTCATGAAATGCAAGTCTACGGGTAGATATTATGAATCCTATTAAGTGGTAAAAAAAAAAAAAAAAAAAAAAAGATATTTAGAGAAAGGTCATCCCTTCAAATAATAGAACATAGAAGATTTTCACACAAAAAAAAACCAGATGGATCTCTGTAAAACTTGAGGACCAACCTCTACATCACCAAACCACCAAACTAATGTTGTTGGTACAAAATATAAGTGACACAGGAAAGTCTTAAAGAGTTTATAAATCTATGACCTAACTCATTTTCCAAAATATATCCCTTTTATTTATTTCCCCACCAAGAATTTTCTAATGACAAGGGTGACTTTAAAATATGTCTGTGATATCATTGATACCTCCCCCCTGAAAGATGAGGTTTCTTCCCTCACCTCTTAGTCACTCACTTGTGACCATTAGGAAGTGGGGACAGTATGTTCCTGCTCTAGAGGATTCGGTGAATGACTAGCCTGAGAGCACCATCCTGGAGAGGGTGAGTGGACAAGCTCTAACCCAGAGCCCACAACAGTCCTGGTCACTACCAGCTTCAACTCCCAACCATGTAAGGAAGCCATCGTGGACATTCCCCCAAGTTTTTAAATGACTACAGCCATGGCCAACATCGATGAGAGCTGCATAAGAGATCCCAAACAAGAGCTGCCTAGTCTGCCATTTCCTAAGTCCTGAACCACAAAAGTGTAGGCAAGTCAAACAGTAGTTGGTTTACACCACTAAGTTTTGAGGTAATTTATAATGTAGCATTAATATCTGAAATGATCTATGAAAAGCAATTTTTATCATTTCTCTAAATTTCCAAGTAATAATAGCTAACATTTATAATGTTTTTCAATTTACAGTTCTCAAAGTGTAAGCATATAAATTACCTCATGTGATATCATGTGAGGAGGTACGATTAACACGAATTCCTGAGAGTGAGAAAAATGTTTAATATCCCAAAGAGAACTCAGATGGCATGCTCTTATTCCAACACAGTGGACCTTGACACTGTGCTGCCCGGCAAATGTGGTGAAATAGTCTAAGTGGATAAAAGTCTTATTTATTCAAAAACACTAGATGATAATGGAAAAACTAACAATGTTGGTCCTTTCCTTGTTGTTTCCAGATTGATCATCTCTTCATACATTTATATGTTCTTATAAAAATTTTTAAAATATAATAAAGCAATTCTTTGCGAGTATAGTGGCAGTCAATTTTGCTTTCTTTTATTGCTAATAGCAGGATGATTTCTCTGTAATTTTACCTTCAACATTCAAGGAACAGACCAGGTTTCAGGAATTGAAATAAAGCTGAATTTTAATCAGGCATGGAGAGATGAATTTCATAACAACTCTCTGGATTTCACATCTTTAAACACACATTGGGAATTGATTGACTGGGATCCTTAAAATTTAGAATTTGTTTAATCCTAAAAGAGTTTGACAACCCTGGCATGCTGTCTAGGTATTTTGAGTTCCCCTGTATTAAATTTTTACAATGGATAAATCAACAAAAACACATTTACTTTTTTCTATTAAGGGCACTGATGTGATGCAAAGAAGTATAAAATGTGCTTCCAGCCTTAGAAAAGCCCACAGTCTGGTTGGGACTATTCAGAGATAAATTTGCATGATGTAGAAGAAAGTACACTGGATCAGGAAGACATTTTCCCCTGTACCTGAAAAGGTGTTATAGAGATTACGAATGAAAATGCTTTATAAGACACAAAACACTGAGCAAATTTAATATAAATGTGTGTATAAATTAAAAACAAAGATTTTATCTATAATGGTGGTTGAATCCCATAGTGAATCTGCTCAGGTTTCAGGAAGCGTTAAGCTGTATCTCACTGGCCGCTTCCACAGTAAGGGTGTGAAACTATACTTGCTGATTCGAAAAGCAATACCCATTACTGGCTACCAACCCTTTCTAATTAGGTACTTCTCAGTGAAGGGGGAAAAAAAGTGTTTTATAAGAATTTAATCAAACAGATATTAGTGAAATTCCAGGAAGTATTCACCATGTAGTATAGGTTACCAAAGTTCAAGGTCAAACTAAGATTCATCAGTATAGAGGATGACCTATTTAAAATGAAAAAGACAAAAAGAATGATGAGATTCCTAAACTACTTCTACAAGAGTAGAAGAGAGTCTGTGAGAGTAGATATTTCATTTTCTGGGGCTGTCACCAAGTCTTAATTTTCCTTAAGGGGATATGCCATGTTCCAGAGAAATAAACTAGAGAATCTTCTTTTGTATCAGGCACCTAAGTTAATGCTATCAGGAAAATCTTACCAAGAAATATGAGGATCTCCTGAAGCATGAGGAACACAGAAGATACCTAGCTCACTTGAATACTGTAAAAACAAATCAGTGTCCAGAATTGCCCTGCTTATAGCAATTCAAAACACCAGCTGGTAGGGCAAGGACTTGTATATTAAGAACACCCAGATGTTGGCACTAACTGCTACCATGTAGTACTGTAAAGTTTTGACTCACTGTGGCCTCAGTTTCCTCTCTTGTTAAGAAGAAACAATAGCAGTAGAATTAATAATGTTCAAAAAAGTCTTACCAAGCACAGCATTAAGGGTAATGAAGAAATGGAAGTGACCAACACAGGCCAGGTGGGGAAATTTTATATAAGGGACAATAAATAAACAAGAAAAATATCAGATACTAAAAAGCATGATATAGAGTACTGTTTATAATGATGTATTAAAATATAGCTGATTGGGGGAGATTCTCTATCTTGGCACTGCTGATCCTTTAGACTGCATAACTCATTGTCTTAGGGGAGTTTCCTGTAAATGGGAGGGTGTTGAGCAGTATCCTGGCCTCTACCCACTAGTTGTTAATAATATGTCCCCCTCCCCCCAACAGTTAGGATAACCAAAAATGTCTCCAAACATTGCCAAGTATCCCTAGAGACCTTTACCATTTATCACAAGAAGGAGAAAAAAAATGACCCTCAGTTAAGAACCTCTCTGATTGGAGTCACTAGATGATAGGTTTGGGCTCCAAATTTTTAGCATCATGACACCAGAGAACAACACCATCTATACTGAAATTGCCCCCTCCTCCCTTTCCAACCAGCCTTTGTAATTACAGATGCCATTGTCCTCTGTCCCCAATTGTAAAACTTGCTGAGCTGTTCACCTCAATAACATTCCAAACCTGTATTGTACGAATTGAAAATACCGTCAGACACTGTAAGACAGATGACAAGGTGTCCTGAACTATTGACATAGTTAAGAAACTCGATGAATGGGGCTTCTAAGCTGTTATCCAGAGCTGACAGCAACAGTATAGAGTTTCCCCACATGAAAGCACTCATCAGTGGTTATAAAAGATAACCCATTACCACGGCAGGAAATCAAAACTGCCATAAATTTCAAAAAAGAAGAACGACGAGGACGAGGCCTAAAGGAATGGTAGAAAATCTCAAGTGAGAACGTGCCCAGAGCCTGGAGGAAGAAAGCTGCGTGAGCCCCGACTGCCTGACCGGG
Source organism: Sciurus carolinensis (assembly GCF_902686445.1). Lineage (NCBI taxonomy): Eukaryota > Metazoa > Chordata > Mammalia > Rodentia > Sciuridae > Sciurus > Sciurus carolinensis. Next base: position 10,647,441 of record NC_062228.1, read on the forward strand.
AGAGCGACCTTGGCCTGCCCCTGCGGGTGAGCCAAGGGACACAGAGGAAGCTGGTACCAATATGTCCAGGTTCTCCACGACGGTGTTCAGACAGGGCTTCTTCTTCATCAAAATCTTTTCCAAGGTAAGTTGAGACCAGGGCAAAGAAACCTGTGTGTTTGGTTCTAGCTGCAGACACAGTGCATTTGGAATCTGCTAAATAACTCATGAGATTAAAACACACACCTGAACTAAAAGTTCCTATCTTCCTTTATTTGTCTTAAAATTTTAGGTCATATTCCATAGGACATTTTTGAGCAAGAAATTTCAGAAACTTTAGGACATATTTTTAGTGAGCATATGAATAAATAATTGAGCCGTTGGTATTCATGACAAATAACAATCAGTTATCAGTTGCCTTGCCTAAAGAACACTGTGTATGCGTGTGTGTGTGTGTGTGTGTGTGTGTGTGTGTGTGTGTGTTTTACTGGGGATTGAACCAAGGAGTGTTCTACCATTGAGCTATGTCCCCAACTCTTTTTCATTTTTGATTTTGAGAGAGTCTTGGTAAATTGCTGAGGCTGGTCTCAAACTTGCAATCCTCTGGCATCAGTCTCCCAACTCTCTGGAAGTACAGGTGTGCTCCACAATGCCTGGCCTAAATTATCTATATTATACTCATTTACCCTCTCTTATTATCTTGCAAAGTTCTCTCTACTTTGCTTATCTATTACATTACATTAATAAAATTTAAAGAAACAAAACATAGAAGCCTAGAATCACAAAACATGATGAGCATAAATGAGCAATTATTTCCCTGGTTTTTAAGAAGAATTCATCACTGATTTTCGTTAAATAAGAAGTGAAGATAGGAAAGGGCATAAGAGTCAGACACCAGAAACAGCTGTTCCTCCATTCACAAGCAATGATCCTATTAATTCATTCGACACTTCTGACAACCAAATTTCTAATGTATATGTTTAGCATATTAATTATATACTGTTCAGTGGGTGACTGTGAAAATAAAAAGAAGTGGCATATTGAAAAATGCTTTGCAAACTGTAAAGTTCTATAGAGTGTTATCCTCTTATTTATCATTGAATGAACATACAATGTGACCACATGTGGTTTGCATAAAACTTACGAGCATGCATATGACCAATAGGGCCTAAATGTTCCCCTCCACATGATTAAACTTGACACAGGCTTTGTCCTGACTTTAGACTGTCTTCCTCAAGGACCTGGGAGCATGCAATCAACTTTACAAAAGGATGGCTATTACAATGGATAAATGTATGAATCTCAAGAAATTGCAATTCAAACTTTCATTAACTTTAAACATAATTTAAATATAATTAATTTAGCTCTAAAATGTTTTTTCTGAGAGACACAGAAAGTGTAAAGGTGGCACAGAAGCAAGACAAATGAAAGGAATACTAATGTCTTAGGAAAATAGCTAGAGAATATGAATCTCCTGTCTTGAAATCCTTCAAGAGTTTCCCACTACTTGAAGCTTAAAATCAACTGACCACACTAAGAACTTCAACCAAATGAAGACTAGATCAAACATCTTCCCTTTATGTCATTGCATTATCTCCTTCATCCCTTTTTTTAGTGTCTTCTTAAGAACGGAGAAGAACTGTTCCTTAAATTTAAGAACCCATTCAGTCATAAAGAAAGAATGAAATCCTGTCATTCTGGACAACACGGATCTGGACTGGACTGGAGATCACTGTGTTAAGTGAAATAAGCCAGGTACAAAAATACAAGCACCACACGATCTCACAGATATGTGAAATACTAACAAGTTGATGTTACAGAAGATGAGATATTGAAGCATCGTGTGGCATACCCCATTAACATGTGTGATTTTTATGTTTTATGTATCACTTAATAAATTGAACAATAGATAAATAAAATCTAAGAACTTGAGATAGACAAATCTATGAATAAAATTACCTAAAACCTTCATTTACATAATGGTGTTTGCAAATGGGTAATACAATCCTTGTATCACATCCAAGTCCAAAATCCCTAATCTCTTTTCATCTCAATATGATTAGCTCTCTACATTTTTCAAAGTAAGTTCACAACTATTATCTTTATCACTAGCAGCAAATTAAAAGTTATCATTAATCCCACTTTATTAATGAGAAACGATGCTGAGTTTATTCTTTTTACAACTTTGAGGCATAATTAACATATTAAAAAACTGCTTATCTTTAACATCTATAACTGCATGCTAAGAGAATTTAAACATCTTACATGTGTATCAAGATGGGACTTAAGAAAGTCCTAGAGCCCCTTTCTATGTGGAATGATCAGGTCTCAGGGTTGATAGAAATGATCTTGGATTCATTGCACCCCACTGTATGTCCTTAAGAGGGTGCTAGGACTGAATGCAGGGAAGGTGGTAAAAGACGGACATGCCAGCCCCAGGGCAACTGGTATGGCTTATCCAAGTTCTTACCTGTCTCTTCCAGAGCACATAACACAGAATGGCAGGTGCCTTTCCATATAGTCATAAGAACGTAACGGTCAGAAGAGCCGAATAGGCTTCTTCTTAGACCCAGGTTGAACTTCCTGAAGGTATCCTCTCTACACACAGGCTGTATCATCGGTGAGAGGTACTGTCCCAGGTACTTGAAGGCCATGGAAGCTGGCCCTCCAAAAAGAAGAACACTACAGCATCCCCAACTTGGTACAGCCATCACCATGCAGTTAAGTCCTTTATCCTTTACTTACTTAACAGGATTTGAGTCCTTTGCCTGGGTGTATTGAGAGCTCACTGTCAATCACTTTCTCCCTTTTGAAAAACATGCAGAGAATCACAAAACTAATAAGCAGTAGAAATTCCAATTGCGCATCCAATATCATCCTACTCTCTGCTTAATATTTAAAGGAATTCTATAATGCAAGCCTGGTAAATCGCCCTGCTGATCCCAGCCTAAGTTCAAAATTAGAAAAAATAAATGCTTTAAAATCACTGGGGGAGTTCTGTTTCTGGTGAGGATATAGAATGATGCAAAAAAAAAAAAAATCATTTCTCAATGTAACAAGTTTAAAAAAAAAAAAAACTCTTTTCTATAAAGCTATGAAAAAGCAGTGGATGCCTAGAAGCCTTAATGAGCTAAATTCCAGAGAGAGAGGAGCAAAAAGCCACAGATATTTCCATTTTGGGGGCAGGTTTCCAGACTGACTGTGATCATATGGAAGAGGAAACTCTCTGTTGATGGAAAAGGGAGGGATGAGGAGAAATCTGCTAGGCTCTGACAACGGCATGGACCAGCAAAATAAAGGGTACTCTGTAATGGCACAAATGCAAAAGTAATTACTCACACCAACATATCTCCACCTCTGGGAATTTTTCTGAGAAAGTAGCAGGAATGCTTGTGGAGGCAGGGCTGCCGGAAAGCAGGAGACATTTTAGTCATTTCATGGTGTTCAGATCCCAGGGCCCTGCAGGTTGAATCCCTAAGTGAGTCATAACAACCAATGCTACAAATCAGACCCCTCCTAGTTCAAATCCTGAGATCAAAGGGATTTATTTGTCACTCAGTCGTAGAAACAGTAGTGAAGAATGTTGAGGGTTGAACAGAACCACAAAGTGAGATCTCCTAAATCACATTAAAAGTCAGACATAAGCACCAACAAAGTGCAGCTGCATTCCAGTCCTGACCCAATTTGAAGTAGAATCGAAAAGAACAGACCCTGCATTAGTTGTCTGATTGAAGAAGTTTCTTGTACCCTCTGAGAAAAAAAAGAGAAGAAAGAGGGAAAATACCATATTTCACTTTCCACTGTTCTCTGAAACACCATGGACTGGTGGCAACAAAACTTCATAAGACAGGTAAAGAAGCAGGCAAACTGGCCCATAATCAATAAAAGAAAATTCAACAAAGCAGACCTGCTAATAGCTCATATACTGAGATTTGCTGACAAAGGCCTGAAAACAAATATTATAAATAGGTGAAAAAGTATAATGAAAAGATGGGTTGGATACCTTAAGAGATGATGGATTTTATGAGGGATATTTTTAAAATAAAATTGGAATTATTGAACAAAAAAAATGATTTCTAATTTTTTTTTTAGATAATTGAATGCTACTAGATGCTACAGTTCCTTTTCACCTGGATCTCTTCATGTGAACCTCTCCATAGTGCAACCCAGACTTCCTCACAACATGACAGCAGTGTTCTAAGAGCAAGAGCGCCATGAGACAGGAAGGAAAAGCCAGTAACCTCTATCATTAAGCAAAATCTGAACCTCATTTAAAGGGTAGAGACATAACCACCCTTCCCAATGAGAGGAGTGTCAAAGAATTTAGGGACCATTACTTAACCACCCCAACAAGAGAATGGATAAGCAAACTTTGGTATATTGGAACAACATATTTCTACTTCACAATAAAAAGGGAGGTAGACTATTAATACATGCAACAACACGGATGCTTTGGTGGTTTGTTTGTTTGTTTGTTTGCTTGTTTTTCTCTCGCAGATTGAATCCAGGGCCTCAATCTTGCAAGGTGAGCACTCTACCAACTGAGCTACCTCCCCAGCCCTTGGTTTTTGGTTTTTGGTTTTGGTTTTGGTTTTGGTTTTTTGGTACCAGGGATTGAACTTAGAAGGGGCCTAACCATTGACCCGCATTCCCAGCCCATTTTTATATTTTATTTAGAGACAGGGTCTTGCTAAGTTGCTGAGGCTGACTTTGAACTCGCAATCCTCCTACCTCAGCCTCCCCAGTCACTGGGATTACAGGTGTGGGCCGCCAAGCCCGGCCTCATGGATGTATTTTTAAAACATTATGTTTAGTGAAAGAGGTCAGACTAATAGGAGTAAATATAATATCCATCTATTTATATGAAGTTCAAGAACAACTAATTTGTAGTGATAGAAGAAGAATAGTTGCCTCTGGGGTACAATGAATTGAAAGAGGGGTACTCTGAAACTGTGGAGGAGATAAAATTTCTTTTATCTTCATTTACATGTTGGTTTCTCAGGTTTATGCACGTGTCAAAACTCATTGAATGGAACACTTAAGATCTTCGCATTTTCTGCACATAAATTACACCAAAACAGAGCTGATGAAAAAACAAAATGATTAAAGTACAAGCATTTTGTGGTTCTATATTGAATATTGATTTGGAAAACCTATCTATAAAGAGACATAATTAGGACATATGGGAATATTTCAATGTGTTCACATATGAGACAAAATTAATTGATCTGTAAAAAACCAAGACAGTCAACTGAAAAAACAAATATTACAAGATAGCGTATATAGTATGGTCTTGTATAGTTAAAACTGTAATATTACATATATTCAAAGGAAAGATGCTGATGAATATGTTCTAGAGTGTTTCTGTGGCAATCTCTTTGTCATGAGAATGTCATGCTTTACTTTGTATCTCTGCTTGCGTGTATTTTCTAATCTTGTACAATGCACAAGAGATAGTTTATATGAGTAACTTGAATTTTTTTTGAAAACTCCTTTGTAAAAATCTGTTTCCAAAATATTACATTTTTTCCAAGTGTGAATTCAACTTAAATGTATTACATGTAGCATTTAATAAAAGTTTGAAAAAAAAAAAACACAGTAACTGATAGCCTCTATTTAATGCTTATGTGTTAATCGCTGTGTTTTGCGCTTGCATTTAGTTCTTGAAACAGCCTTATAAGAACAGTTCCATAGCTACATCCATTCTTGGGTGAGGAGACCGAGGTTCTAACACAGTCACCAAACCAAAGGCAGTCTCCATTCGTCACCGTTCCTGACTATGTAATCACTTACTGTGTTAATGCCACCCATGCGTCACCTTCTTCATTCTCAAAGCACTATTATGATATTAAAAATGCTCAAATGGAGAACCAAGGATCCATGAAAAAGAAATAATTTGCCCAGGATTAGCAACTTGCCCGGCCATCTGGTAGCATAGCCAGGATATGAGAACAGGTGTGTCTCCTATTGCCCCGCAAATGCTACGCTGCTTTCCTGGCTTTATCAGTGGGATTCATGCAAAGCCCTAGCGGAGACAGCAACTCCATGCTTCCATTGCACAACTTATAAAATGCCCAGATAAGAGAACTGATATTTATGAAGGCTTATTTGAAGGAAATGAGCCCATCCATTTCTTTATAATCTAAAGCCCAAGTTCAGAACATATTATCTTGGCCTGCTGCAAAATTGCTTTCCCTGTGTTCAGTATTCTGTCCTCAGTGCTTATTGAAGGCTAAGTCAAGAAAACATTGCATGAGTCCCTTATGTGTTTGCAATAAACAAGTCATCAGAGAACATTTTTGGCTTACCACTCACTGTCTTGTAGGTAAGTAAAACTCCAAGGAGAGCAATCTTTTAGAAGTAGATACTGGGGCCTGGCATGGTGGTGCACACCTGTAATCCCAGCAGTTGGTTCAGGAGGCTGAGGCAGGAGGACTGCAAGTTCAAAGCCAGCCTCAGCAACAGCGAGACACTAAGCAACTCAGTGAGATCCTGTCTCTAAATAAAATACAAAAAAAAAAAAAAAAAAAAGATAGGGCTGAGGATACAGTTTAGTGCCTAAGTGCCCCTGAGTTCCATCCCCGGGACCAAAAAAAAAAAAAAAAAAAAAACAGAGAGATACTGGATAAAACTGCATTCCTCAAGAGATTTCCTTAGCATTAATTTTAAACAGCTCTTAAACAGTGCTTACTTTGTGCCAGGCCCTGATCTAAATACTGGCATATTTAATTTATTCTTTATATATGACTATGAAGAAGTTCCTTCTATCATTCCCATTTAACTTAAATGGAAACTGAGGACTAGGTAATTACTTAATTTGCTCAAGATCTTACAGTTTTGTTCTTTGTTATGTTTTGTTTTGTGTTCTCCCTTAAAGTATTCCCTTTGCAAACAAATGTGTTTTCTTTCTTACTGTGTTTGCTAGGAGGTTCAGAAGCAGAATTTTACCCAAACCTAACAGCTCGGTAGGATTTTTTTCACCTGTGAACATGCACGCTGTTTTCCTTTGTAATACTGGTGCTACATTACACTTTGTATGCTTTGTTCCTGAATGAATAAATACAGGCATAAAAATAAGGAAGGATGGAGCCGCAGATTGAGATCTAGATAAGATAATTGTATATGTAACTCCTATATGCTAAAGCCAAATGCTTCCTAATATGAAATCAAGAAAAAAAAATAATTTCTGTATTTCATTAAAAATTTGATGTAAGTTCAAAATGAACCAAATTTCAAAACAAACATATGAATGGAATTAATTTAAATAAGACAGTGTTTAGACAAGAGGAAAGAGACTGGCAATATATTTTAATCTGCTGAGCAAATTCAATGGATTCAGGGAGAAAAAAAATAAAAGTCTGTATGTACAGGAGTTTGTCATTGTACTGCCCAGAGCTTATTTTTTTGAAGCAATTTTTCTCTTATCGAGGACAGAAGAGCAATAAATTTAGCAAGGCACAGGAAGACATTTAGATCTCAACTACATAAACCACTTGTTAGAACACAGTAATACTAAGAAATACCTGTTCTTGTCTTTTGTTGCAGATAAGATGCTTTAGCAAAGACAAACTTCTATTTGTCATCATTCACAGCCAATTCCAAGTTAGTACTGAGGTGAGAGTGTAGGTCTACAGCTGAACCAGAGCTACTTCACACAACGAAGTGTTTTTCAACTTTGTCTCTGTAACATGGCTTTGTTGACAAGGGCCGAGAACGGTTTCCATGGGCAACAGCTACTGTGATATCGTTTTTTTTTTTTTTTTTAAATCGAGATGCTTATTGGGAGATCATTCTTCTGGAAGTCATGCTAAAGATGCTGCCAGCACTACCTCATCAGCATAAGAATGGAGGAGTCCGCTTTCTCTGGCAAAAATATCACATTCACAAGTTAATGTCTGCCCTGTGTCTGAGAAGCTGGGGTTGGGGTTCCTCTGCTTCCTGGGATCCCTCTACATTTTAGTTTGCTACGGCTACCACAACACTGCACCACAGATTGAGTGGCTTTCCTGTTGTGTCTGTGTCCACATTTCCTCTTCACCAGTCACACTGGGTTAGGGCCCACCCTAATGACCTCATTTTAACTTAATTATCTCTTTAAAGACCTATCTTTACACAGAGCCACATTCTGAGGCACTGGGGAGTAAGGGCTTTGTATTGATAGTGAGCAGTCAAATTTGAACAGTAAGAACATGAGGTTAAGGGAATAATTCTATAAACTGAGCCGACTGTGCTGACTCACATGCTTTCCTTTAAAAAGCAATTACCTGCAGCCCTACCTGGCTTAAGTCCACAGGACATGTTACCTTCCTCAGCAAACAACCTGTTATCTGCAGGAGAAATACAGGCCGGAATGCCGGTAAGAACAAAAGTTACCCTGGAGGTGGGGGACTTCTGTGACCCTTACACAGACCAGATCCCAGAATTCAAGGAGATAAGGAAAATTCCCCTAACCATAAAATCTGTAAGAACAGGTTCCAATTAGAACTGGTCAACATGGGCCAAGGTGACCCAGAGTTGCCCCGAACTTATACCACAGGGGGATCTTGAAAGTCTGATACAACCCAGCTGTCAATCAAGAGTCAAAAGGTGACCTGGTGGGACTCTGGAAACTTCACTGGAACCCACAATAAAACTGGAAGGCAGCAGAATTGTGCCTCCCTCACCTCTCTGAGAAGAACCCACTTTCTCCCTTGAGGGTGTCTCCGTTTCCCTTTTCTTATCCCTTCTAATAAACTCACCTGCTACCCTGAGCAATATGCCTGAAATCATTCAGGCATGATCACAAGAATCAGCGAAGAGAGGACCTCTATAACTGTCTGGGCTCTGCGGTGGGTCCTCGCTCTGTAACAATGCCTTCACTGATCTCTCTGCTGTGTTCTGAGTGGATTGGGTATTTGGGAGCCAAGTCCTCAATTACACCAACCCCCTATCTCCTAAGCCACACAAATGACAAAAGGCTGATTATTTTCTGCCTGAAGCTGTTTGAACAGACTTAAGGAGAGAAGGACTTCAACTACAAAATAAATTAGAATTCCAGGTTTTTAAACTCTTGTGTGACATAAATATGAATTGAGAAAATATCCCAAACTGGATTCATAATAATAGGAATAAAAGTGACATTGATTTCTGAGGGCTCTGCTAGGCATTCAGAAAGAGCTCAAAAGAAAACAGAACAGGAGCTGAGAAATAAAAAAGGGAGCCACTACTCCCTAAGAAAACTGAAAACTGATTCTCCTAATTGGACACAAAAATGTCAGAATATTTGTAACTTCATCCTTATGCCCCCAAATGCACTCTTAATAGACTCATATTGCTAGTGTATACATTTTTCTGATTATAGTTACTAATTCTATTCACAAAGTTTAATATGCAACATATTTCCAAACACACAGAATCACAAGTGAAATCTTGTTTCTATGCATCTAAAATTATCCTTATAATTTCTCCCATTTTAATAGATTTTTTTTTCCAGAACATTATTCCTTTGTCTGCTTCTTGACCATGCTTCTTTCATAATCAAGAGTCACTAACCATTCCCCAACATAAAACTAATATTTCCTAGTTTTGTTCCCAATCATATTTCAAAAGAAATCATCCCTTTCAATATACACCATTGTGATACTTAATTTCAATATGCACCATTGTGATAGTTAATTTGATCTTAACCAAATGTACTTGCAGAGCTTGCAAACTTCATGTGTTCAAAATGTCAACAAGTCAGATCTAGAAGTATGAATGTATGCCCCCACAGGCTTCCCTATTTTGATATAGACATACACTGATGGCTTTTTGATGGACACAATATATTCTATTTGACCATGATCATTATTTTTCACATTCATTTCATCACTATGAGGTTCCTAGAATAACTCCCAAGTCTAATCCTTTTATTTTCTCATCAACAGGGCAGATATTCTTAAAACTCTAATAACATTATAGCAACTAAAAATGATTCAAGGTTAGTCCATTTCCTTCTACTTACGAGTTAGTGTCAGTTAGCTTTGCAGGAGCCCTGATTTCTTTCACTAAAGAGTAATACAAGGGTCCTAGGTGTAAGATATGCCTATGAGATGACTTCACTTGGATGGCATATAAGGGTGACGACAAGGGTATTTTGACCTCGTTAAAGTCATAGGGTCAGGTTTGAGTTCTCACTTTAATCCCAACTGTTCTTTTTCTTTTCTTGCCATTTCTATTATCAATTTTTTAAAAATCCATCTCTTTCCTTGTTTGAGCTACCTTTTATTTCTAATCCCATCTTAGAAAGAATAATGCATTGTGCCATATGTTCTCATACCGAATGTGCATTTAAAACACGTTGGCCAAAGTGTTGGGAACTATAACTTCTGTGTTTTTTTAATATATAATTGTCATGTGTTTTCCTTTGTGTCCTTCAACTCAAGATGGATGGGTTTTGCACCAGGTTTGAACAGTCTTCCTTGTCTGCATTCCTTGAATATAGCACCAAAATGTCAAGAAGAAAATGTTTTATTCTTACCACAAAGAAAATATTGAGAATTTGAGGGCATATGTCATTATTATTGTAAACAGAGTCTGCATATACCTAGTACTCACAGTAAAAGGAAAAAATAATACTAAATTTGAATATCCTGGTCAGATCAGTGAGGACATTTATTTTATTAAAATGAAAAGCTGTATTAAGAAATATATACATAGAAAATACACATTACCAAAATCTTTGTGCTTATTCATGCACATTCAAACTTATTGGGTGTGATTTGTTTTCTTTGTAGAAATAAAATATGTCGAAATGATAGAATTAGACACGGCTCTGCTTTGTCATAAGATGCAGATGTGGAAAGAGAAAGGGGATGTACAGCTCTGGAGGTTGAGATGCAAGAAGCGGGGAAGAAATGAGGTGAGGGTTAGGAAGGGTTTGTGTAAGGGACAATGTCTGAAGTCACCTGAGGGAGGCTTGGACTCCTGGAGAAAGAGAACAGGTTCAGCCAGGGAACATGGTATGCTCCGACTTGGTGCTCTCCTGCTGTTTCTCCCGCCGGTGAGGTTTTGACCACCAGCAGCAAGGCAGGGTATGGTAAGGTATGTTATCTCACCCAGTTCCTATTGGCCATCAGTGTCGCACAGTACCAGGGTAAAGATGACCCGGAACAGGATGCAGCTTTCCCACACTGGTCCAGCTGCTTTGTGTCATGGTCACAGTGCGTAAACACCTCTCACTGTCCCTTTCCTACGACCATCAAGAACTTGGCACACCTCAAATGGGTGAGATAAATTAGATGGGGATGAACAATCATCAGAAGGAGATTGCTAAAATAAATAGAAAACAGGTAGCAATCCTCATTCCAGAAATAGAGACCCAAAATATGTATGGGCTTGTGAACTATTTTATTTTCTGCCTTTTCTGATGGTAATTAAAGATATGAAACTTGTGTTAGAGAACTATATCGTTCAAGATGGTCCTCTGTGCCCCAAGAAAAAAATTGGTGCCCACTCAGAAAGTAACAAATTCCAAATGTTAGCAGTCCTGCTGTGACAGCTGTGTGCTTAAACCAAAAGCCATGTTTGAGTCCCGTGGCTGCCTTCGCAAAGAATCAGACCTTCTTTGGGAACTTGGCATGCTAATTCACTATTTGCTGATTTAATTCTCTTACTGCCTCTTGAAATGGAAAATAAAATACACAAGCAAGCCAACTGAGTTCTCAAGGTATGTTCTCTACCAATCTTTTCAGTGCACATCACTGACAGTTTGATTTTGGCTAGAAACAGAAGCCAAGTCAGAATGTTTACCCTGGGAAATGCCTCTGAAGAATAGAGATGGAGCAGAAAAAGGAGAGAAAGCCTCGGATCTTGATGCAAGATGATAACTGTGAAAGGAAAACGGGATGGAGGAAACTGCTCCACAGCAAGAAGTTTTGCAAAAACTTCAACCAGTCTTATGAGTGTCCCTGATCAAAAATGGTTTGTTGCAGAAGGAATCTTGCATTATGAAAAAAAAAAAAAAAATGGGCAATACTGGTAGCTCTCACTATGCTCAGCCCTTGACTAACAGCAGCCGGGGAGAAGCACAGTCTCAGCATGAGTGCAGTGGAAGAACCAAGTCGTGGCAGCTGGTGCTGTCAATCAACTCTACTCTCAGTGGCAGAGTTCTTTTGATGGAGATCTTAGCAGGGCACTTCCAGGGTCCCTACATCATTGCAGACATATGCCAAAGTGTCAGGGGCACTCTGGATCAAATCATATTGAATGCTGAGACATCTCAAACATGACAAGATATTAATGAAAATTTTGTAAAATACATTAACTGAGCCTCTGCTTTCTGAAACAGACTATGCAAAACATAATTCAACATTTGCTAGATTATTCAGTGTCTTTGATTGTAAGATTAATTATTAGACCCATAGGTAACATGGAAATGTCCTCAGGGACTACTGATGTGTGTTAGCTCTTATACTAAATGCTGTAAGTCTAATAACTCTGCTGGTAACATTTTTGTCATTCTGTAGTTTTATAACCCCCCTAACTATCCAATGACCATCTGTCACTGCTCTCTACTGTTAAGGGTTCCTACCTCCGTAAGTCCCATCTGTTTATGGCTAACTTTTTCTTATTGAAAATTATAATTGAATCAAAGTGCAGAAAGAATAGAATGAATGAATGAATTACCATAAACCACACAACTACTGCAATCTTGTTCATTGATACTCTACCCACATACCCGCTCCACTAAAAGATTTAGAAGCAAATTCCTGAGCACGATGATATTAATTTATCTTAAATATTTCAGTGTGCATTTTTAAAATCAATGTCATTTCTTAAAAAGAGCCACAATTTCATTATCAGAACATTCTATAATAATTTGTCCATCATGCAATCAATATTCATATTTCTCCAGTTGGTTCATAAATTGTGTATTTGCTTTTTCAACAAGAGACAAATCAGATCTATATACTGAAATTTGTTGACGTGACTCTTAGGTCTCTTTTAACCCATGTTTCTCCTCCATTTCTTTCTGTCTTATTCTCAGCTGGCAACTTATTTGTTGAATGTATCAGGTCACTTGTCCTGCAGAGTTTCCACCTGGTGGGTTTTGCTGATTTTATCTCTGCAAAGTCATCTTAATATGTCATTCATCTCCTTGTACTTCTCGTAAGTGCTTGTTAGAGTTACATCCCTGAACAGATTCTCCAGTAGAGTCCTTATGGTGAGCTCCCAGAGAAAATGCTCCCAGAATTCTCAAAAGTTCCTAAGTTTGACTACAGGTCTTATACTTGAGTTCAGTCTGGCAACATATGATACCCTTTACCTATTTTTTTTTTCCTGATGGACTGTCTTAATTATGTTAGTCCATTGTCTCCTGTCAGGAAATTTTTCTGTCAAAAAGTCTAACATTGCTGGCCACAGAGGCACACACCTATAACCCCAGCAACTCAGAAGGCTGAGTCGGGAGGATGGCAAGTTGGAGGCCAGCCCCAGAAACTTAGGGAGACCTTCGAGCAATTTAGTGAGACCCTGTCTCAAAATTTAAAAAAAAAAAAAAAAGGAACTGGGGGGCTGGGTTTGTGACTCAGTGGTAAAGCCCTTGCCTAGTATGTGTGAGGCACTGGGTTTGATCCTCAGCACCACATAAAAATAAATAAATAAAATAAAGGTCCATTGACAACTAAAAACATATTTCTTAAAAAAAGGGACTAAGTATGTAGTTCAGTGGTAAAGTATTCCTGAGTTCAATCCCCAGTACCAAAAATAAAATTAAAATGTAAAGTCATGAAGTCTAATGCCAAAGTTCTTTCTTTTTTTTTTTTTTTCAAGGTACTAGAGATTGAACTTGAGGGTGCTCTATCATGGAGTTATATTCACAACCTTTTTTATTTATTTTGAGTCAGGGTCTCAAAAAGTTTCCCAAGGGCTGGGGAGATAGCTCAGCTGGTAGAGTGCTTGCCTCGCAAGCACAAGACCCTGAGTTCGATCCCCAGTACCGAAAAAAAAAAAAAGTTTCCCAAGATAGCCTCAAACTTGTGATCTTTCTGTGCAGCCTCTAGAGTAACTGGGATTATAGGCATGGCCAACACGCTTAGCTTGTTTTCTTTCCTTAATAACACATGACTTGGTGGTATTGCCTGGATGCCCAAAGAATTATTTTCTTTACCATTAACATCCGCTGACTTTCCTAGTACACATTTCAATGTTGCCCATTCTGCCCCGTTTCCCCATGTCTATGAAGTGACCTTTCAATGTAGAGATCCACACATCCTTTTGTTTAAGGAAACTTGTCTTAAATAGCATATTTCCTCAGGGGTTCTATCGCACCATGTTTCTTTCCTCAAGAACTTCAGGAACTTTGAAACTTCTCTGCCTATTTTCTATATCAAGCATTTCTCAAAATGATGCTTGAACTGATTCTTGGATAAATCGGTGCAACAGGGGAAAGACCAGAAAGGTAAGCATATTCTAGAAAACAGAACTACACGTGCAAGAGCAGAAGAGCTTAATGAGAGTATCCACAGCTCTTTAATGAGTCCAGATATATGGTGAGTATAAAATATGTGGAAGAGAAGTCAAACCAGAGTGACAGGATCCTGCTCACAAAATGCTTTGATGTCAGATAAATGTGTTTTTAATTTTCTTTGAAAGCTAATAAGGGCTTTAAGGTGTGGAAGAATATTTTAGAAATATCGCATTGGTGTCAGCAAAGAGAATGACCTCTGGAATAAAGGGAATTAATTAAAGGCAACAAATCCAAATAAGAAATCATCTCGCTCCAGTTAAAATGGCTACTAAGAAAAAAATAAATAAAAATAATAAATGCTAGATAAAAAAGATGTGGAGAAAGAACTCTTCTACACTGTTGGTGGGAAGGTAGATTAGTAGAGCCCCTATGGAGAACCATACGGAGATTCCTCAAAGAACTAAAATAGATCTACTATATGATCCAGCTATCCCAGTTTTGAGTATATGTTCAAAGGAAATGAAATGAGTATATCCAAGAGATATCTGCACATCCATGTTTATTGTAACACTAGTCACGATAACGATGACGAAGATATGGAATCCACCTAAATGGCCATCAACAGATGAAAATAAAAGAAATTGTAGTACACATATATAATGGACTAGTATTCAACCATAAAAAGGAAGATGTCCTCTAGCAAAATGTATGGAACTAGAGACCATTATGTTAAGCGAAATAAGTTAGACACAGAAAGACAAATACTGTGAGCTCTTTCTCATATGTGAATGCTAAAAAGAAAAGTTGATCTGAATGTAGAATTGATTAGCAGAGTTGGGAAGTGTGGGGAGAGTCAGGCACCAAAACACAGCTGGATAGAAGTGATGTGTCCTAGAGTTCTTAACACAGAGGGGTAACTACAGTTCATAATAACCTCTTACACGTTTTATGAATAACTAGAAGAGAGGAGCTCAAAAGCTTCAAAAACGAAATAATGGATATGTTGAGCACCCAGATTTGATCAGTACATATTCCACACATGTACTGACACATCACACTCTATCTTATGAGTATGTACAAGGATTACATGGTTTTTTGTTTCGTCTTTTGCTTTGGTTGGGAGGTTTTGTTTGTTTGTTTGATACCCAGGATTGAACCTAGGGACACTTAACCACTGAGTCACATCCCCACTGTTAACCCAAATAGTTTGTTTAAATGTTTACGCAGATGAAAATGTCAACTACCCTGATGTGATTGTCACATACTGTATACACATACTGAATTATCACACTGTGGCCCAAAAATTTAATTAATTTTTTAAAAATAGGCAACAGAAAATATAAGCACCTGCTTTGTACCTAAAAGTCCTAAGTGATTAATATGAGCTTTATCATTTATCCTTCGCCATGAGTGTGAGCAGTAGTTTTTACTATTTCCATTTTTCCAGACTAAGCACACACACTGAGATATAATATGTCTCTTCTCTGTTTTTGTTTTTGTTTTTGTTTTGAGGGTGTTTTTTTTGTTTTGTTTTGTTTTGTTTTTTGGACCCAGGGACCTTTAACCACTGAGCCACATCCTCAGCCCTTTTTATTTTTTAATTTTAAGACAGGGTTTCGCCAAGTTGCTGAGGGCCTTGCTAAGTTGCTGAGGCTGACCTCAAACTTGCCATCCTCCTGCCTCAGACTCCCGAGCATCTGGGATTACAGGCCTGTGCCACCCCACCAGGCCAAGACATAACTTGTTTAAGTAAATCATCCATGTCACATCAGAAAAGCCTGGGATCAGAAGCCAATAGCAACTAACTTTAAAACACATGTTAGTTCCATCCACCAGGCTAATACTGGAGTCAACAAGACCAAAAGTGAGGCTAATACACAGATTTTCAAATGGAGTTAAATGGTATCTAGAAACAGTGTGCACAAGGGAAAGGGCTGCACCTCATAGGATGGAGTGAGAGGGAGAAGAAGGCATGTGTGCGGATTCCTGGTTTCAGGTAAAGGGCCCAGTCCAAGCTGTCTCACGCCAGGATGAAAAGCCAAGAGCAGGTAAGAGGAAAGGAGGAGGGAATTGTAGGGAGTGATGTTGGCCAAATTCTTTTGCTACCTTGTGTGCAAGTACAAATACGTAACAACAAATCCTACCGTTATGTACAACTGTAATGCACCAATAAAGAATGTGGGGGGCGGGGAATCGCAGGTAAAAACAGAGGCGACAAATGAAGACTGTTCTCCAAACAAGTTAAGAGAAAAAGGTGAAGTCAGGAGCTATAGAGAAGACGGAGGGAGCTTCGGTTTTGATAGGAAAGACAGCCATAGTGGTACAACTAAAGGCCTGTAGAGAGGCTGAAAATGGGAAATCACAAGTATAGAGTGCTATGATTTGGATTTGGAATGACCCCCCAATTCCATGGTAAAGGTTTAGTCCCCAGCCCATGGCACTGTTGGGAAGTTGTAAACCCCTCGCAAGGCGGGGTCTACTGGGAGGTTTTCCTTCACTGGGAATGTGGGCTTGTGTGACCCTGGCCTCCTTGTCTTGCTCTTTTGGATCCCAACCCTGAAGTGAATATTTTGCCAGGCTCTGCTACCATGATGTGCTGCCTTACCTCAGGCCCAGAAGCAACAAGGTCAACCAAACTTCCAAAACCGTAAGCCAAATAAACCTTCTCTCTCCATAAACTGATTATCTCGGCTATTTGTTACAATAAAGGACAACTGACTGACACAGAAGACAGAGCATAAGGCTCATGAAGAAGTGGTAACAGATGGTAGAGGAAGAGAACGGGATCTAGAACATAAGCAAAGGGATTAATGTCACATGCAAGCAGAAATGTTTTTCCTACTGAGACAGGAAATAAGAAAATATGTTGATCCCCTACCTTGCACAAAACATTACAGTAAGCACTTCCACATACAATACATACACCTTCCAACAGAACATAGCTGCTGATTTTATTTTCTACATTTTACAGATCACATGACAAGTAATTACCAGAGTCAGGAGCTTTAAACCCATGTCTGTTGTGACTATTTCTTGTGTTAGTCTTTTAGGGAGGAATTGTGGTACCAACAAACAACCTTGTTCAAGTTGCCAAACTCTTCCTCACTCTTACCTTGGACAATGCGCTCCCATCGATAATACCCCAACTTCCCACCAGCAAAGCCAATAACAAAGGTTTCTTCCTATTCCAACAAACTCTTACATGAATGGAAATCATATGTTTTGCCCATGCAAATTATTTTCTAATTAAGTATTCAGCTGTAAACCAAAATTGACTTCCACTTCAGGTGTGAAAGATCCCAGGTACGTGAATTCAGATTACCACTATTATCACCACCAAAGCTTAGGAAATATTTTGATAAAAGACTAAAAGTTAATGATACAGTTGAGAGAGTCTTTTTATTGTTCAGAATTTGAATAGTAAATTTGCTAAAGATTTATTTTACTGGGCAATCTTACCACCAAGAGTTACTGAAATAATTTTACTCATGAAATTATTTGTTACATTTTTGGTTCCTCTTTCAGAGTTATTGTATGTGCACACATGTGTGCCTTGTTGCAGAATTTAACATGTATTCTGATTTTACCCAAGAGATTCTTCCAGAGTATGTTATAAAAGACTCTATCAAAATCAAACTGAACATTTATTATGGGTGAAACCAATAAGAACATGTTTCGTAACTCTTCCAGAACTTCTAAACAACTAAACCTTGTATGTCCCAGAAAGCAGAAACCTCTACAGACTTACATCATCTAAAGCAAATCTTAAAAGATGAGGTTAGGGCAACAAAAGGGTAATGAACCATGAAGAACTTGCTCCGAGAGGCACCCTGTTTGAAAAGAGCATTGTCAAACTGACAGAGCATTTGTCTCAGTAAATATTCTTCTTCATTCCTAAGCCATTCAAGCGTGAGGAGGTGAACACAGACAGCAAGCTGAAAGTCTCTAATGAATACTCGTGAAATACACGCTGAGAAACTCCTGTTCTATCTGCTCTTTGTGAAAAACACAAGCTGAAGAGATGGGGTTAAAAACCAGACAGAGACTGCCACTTCCAACTACAATGGACCAGTCTACGGAAAAACGAACCTCTCACCAAGAAAATCTTAGAAAGATGGAATAGACTACAGAAAACATCGTGTTGAAAATATCAAAGCACTCCCAAGGCAACCAAGACTCAAAGAACCACATCGTTGGAGAGAGATAAAACCCACAAAAGTGAACTCAAGTCCACACAGCGGCGCAGGCCTGTAATCCCAGCAACTTGGGAGACTGAGGCAGGAGAATCGTGAGTTCGAAGTCAGCCTCAGCAACTTAGTGAGGCTCCAAGCAACTTAATGAGATCCTGTCTCAAAATTAAAAAATTAAAAGGGCTGAGGATGTAGCTCAGTGGCTAAGTGCCCTGGGTTCAATCCCCAGTACTAAAAAAAGGAAAAAGAGAGAAAATTTCTCAAAAGACTAGAAATGGAATCACTGTATAACCCAGTTATCCCACTCCTTGGTACTTATCCAAAAGAACTAAAACCATCATACTATGGTGATGTAGGCCCATCAGCGTTTATAGCAGCACAACTCACAATTTGCCAAGTTATGGAACCAGCCCAGGTGCCTGTCAACAGTTGAATGGGTAAAGAAAATGTGCTTTATACACAAAATAGAGTTTTACTCAGTCGTGAAGAATGACATGATGACATTTGCCAGTAAATGGATGGAACCGAAGAACATCATGCTAAATGAAATAAGCCAGACTCAGAAAGTTATGGGTCAGATGTTTTCTCTCATATGTGGAAGATAGAGCAAAGCAAGGGAAAAGGAGGTGTGGGAGCCCATGAAAACAGCAGGGAGATCAGTGGAGCAAAGGAAGAGGATTGAGGGAGAAGGAGGAGGGGCAGGAAAGGGAGATTATCGAAGTTATGCTATGTACATATGTGAATACATCACAGTGAATTCCACCTTTATATATGCCTATAAAGTACCAATTTAAAAAACAATAAATACATAGAAAGAAGACCAGTAGAATAGACGAAGGGGGACAGGGGGAGGAGGAGGGCACTGAAGCGGAGCAAATTATATTCCATGCATGTATGATTATGTCAAAATGAACCCCAGTGTAATGTATAACTATGATGCACTAATAAAAACATCTAAAAATCTGAAAAAGACACATGTCCGTGAACTTCAAAACAAAATCTTATGGAGATGATATTTCCTTCTAAACTGATACATGCATTCAACACAATCCAGATGAAAATAGAAGCTAGTGATTTTATATTTGAGAAATTGAAAAGTTGATCATAAAATGCATATGTAAATGTAAAAGCCCCCAAATATTCAAGACAATTTTGGAAACAGTTGAAGGATTCACACTACTAAGAATTAAGACTTCCAGTGCAAAGCCACAGTAACTAAGAGGATGCAGCATGACACAAGAAAGAAAAAATATTCCAACTAAACAGAATAGAGAGTCCAAAGCAAAGTCACATTGATGTGGACACACGGATTTTTCTTTTCTTCTTCTTTTTTTTTTTTTTTTTGGTACAAGGGATTTAACCAAGGAGTGCTTTACCACTGAGCTACATCCTTGGCCCTTTTTATATTTTATTTAGGTGCAGGGTCTCACTAATTTGCTGAAGCTGGCCTTGAACTTGCAATCCTCCTGCCTCAGCCTCCCAAGCCACTGGGATTACAGGCAGGGACCACTGTGCCTAGTGACATGTGGATTTTAACAAAGGTGAGACTTTAGAGATGTGTGAGAAAGGATGATCTTTTTAATAAAAGATGCCACATCACTGGGATTTCAATGTGGAAAACAAATGGTTCTCGACCCTTCCTCACACAATGCACAAAAAGCATCTAGAGGTTTAAAGATCTAAATAGCAAGCAAAAGAATAAAACTTTTACAATAAAACATAGAAAATACTAATGAGCTTGGGGAAACAAAGAGAATAGGAGAAGATATTCCCCAAAATAAATCCTACAGACAATTCTTTTCAAGAATGTTTATACCTAAGTGTGTATACGACCAACATAAAAACATAGACAATACGATTGAACAATGAAAATTCATTTGACCAAAAAAAAGGGACATCCAAAGTGGCAAATAAGCAAATAGATATTCAAGCTTATCAGTCATCAAGAACATTCGAGTTAAAAATTAAAACCTCAGTGATATAACACTGTACGCAGGCAGAAAGGGGAGAAAAAGAGTCCCCGAGCTGCCTGCCACGTGGGTGAGGAGGGAGCCCAGGGAATGCCCGGCTGCCGGGAGCAGGCTCGCTGTGATACCATCAGTAGGGCCGGCCGTGTTTCCCCTAGAGAAGAAATGAAGACCAGACAAGGACTGCGGGACTAAGCAGCAATCCTGAACGACTGGGCTGGAATGAGAAGTCAAAGGAACGTCTCATGCTTTCAGCAGTTTCCACTCAAAGGGTCCAGGACCAACGAGGCCCAGGAGACAGGTTCCAGGACTCGCCTTCTGAATGCCGTTCCCCACCCCCGGGAGCAGAAGGCGCCTCTGGGAAAAGCGAGCCAGACAGACCTCAGAAGACGGTGGAGACCTTGTCAAGTGAAATCCGGCAAATTCTGAAGGTCAAGGGTCCTTCCTTTTCTATCAGATGCAAAAGCTACAGAGGAAAAAGGAAAAGAAAGGTAGGGGTGGATCTCCTAAAAAGCAAAGGGAGGTCGGTAGAGGAAAGGGCCCAAGGGATGGGGGGCAGGGAGGGAGGCAGGGAGGGGAAATGCTGGGGAGTGATACTGGCCAGGTTATATTCCAAATTATATTGTTATATTGTGTGCCTGTAGAAATGTGCCACAACCAATCCCATCAATACGTACATCTATAATGCACCAATGAAAAAATGTGGGGGAAAAAAATCATGGAGACACGTGGAAGGGACACAGAAGCTTAAAGGAGCTTCCATGGAACAAATCTTAGATAATTTGAGCATTAAATAAATAAGGAAAGTAACAGATGAAAGCCCATAGACTTAAATAAGAATCCATAAATCCATTCTGAGAGCAAATAGACACAAACTAATTGGGGAAGAAGAAAAAGCTCTTCCACACAAGAGAATTCCAACAACAACGTGGGGGAATCGATGGAGTTAGAATATCAGCCGTGTCCAACCAGCACAGCAAAAGTCGATTCAGGCAGGAATCATGAAGGGGTGCTCAGTTTAACTAGAGGAAAGGTTTTGCTGAAAAGTGGGCTGTTGCCTCCAGGCCTTTTAATTACAAAATAAAATAAGCGCATAGTGGAGAAAATAGATAGACAAGTAATCAAAATTAACTTCACAAGGAGGAAAAGCATCAACAGAAAGAGGCATTACGTGCTTCCGGACAGACTCACTACAGCACTTCCATGGTATTCAAGCCTAAAATGCATCCCCTCCACCCATTCATGTGGAAACATCAAAGAAACACAATTCTATAAAAATCCAGCCTGTGTTTATCATGAAAGACCCAAATAGGCTACCAGGGCTTTCACAAAAATTAGAGTCATCCAAAGGGGTGTGTTTCCAGCTGAGGTCCAAGAGGTCCTTGCCCTGACTCTTAATTTCAGCTCTCAGAGAGGGATGACCAGAGCATGGAGCCAGCAGGGGGCAGTGTAGCGAGGCAAGAAGCTGCCTCCGTGCCCAGGGGAACCAGGTTTTGAGTCTCAATTTTGGCATCTCTGAATGGAGTATCCCCAAGCAAGTCACTAAACACATGTGAAACTTAATTTTTTTTCTTATGTAAGATAAAGAAAATAGAATCTACCAGGGTGAATGATTTGTAGGGCTTAATATCTTAATCTATGTGAAAGACATACTTTCCCCTAGACCCAATGATTCAGTATTTGCTAATTCCAAGTTCACTGGAACTTCACAGAACATAACTACCAGGAATAATGAGAATTGACGGTAAGGAAATTACTACTGGATTATAGCCCAAAATATAAATTAAATATCCACAATCTCAGCACTAATATAAATGACTGAATGTACAAATAAATGGAGAACAAGAGACACATTTCCTATGCAAAAGAGCTCCAAATAATTTATGTAGCTCCTCTGACCTCAGGGAGGTGGAACATAAATTTCACTTCTTAATAGTGTACAGGAAGTACTGACTTCCTTCCAGAGAGTTTGGCATAGAAAGAGGGAGAAGAACAAAAAGTTTTAAAAAGGCACACACATGCACGTGACAAACACTGTCCCAGCCAGGCCATCGCGGTCAAGAGCCACAGTGCCAAGCCACAATGCCACAGCCTGCGCTCTCGGTAGCAGGCACAGACAGTAGGAAGAAATGGAAGTGGCTCTTGACCCCTGGGACTTACCATCCAAAACCCACAACCTTGGTCCAATTATTATAAAGACATCAGACAAATCCCACGAAACACCTGACCAATACTGCTCAAGGTCATCAGGAACAAAGAATCTAAGGAGCTGTCACAGCCACGAGGACTTTAAGGAGATGGATGCCTAAATGTGACGTGAGGTCTTGAATGGGATCCTGGGACAGAAAAAGTCCACTAGGTAAACATTAAAGAAATCTGTGCTGGGCTGAAATCCAAAACCAAGGAGTGCCCACTGAAGGAAGTATGGACTTTTGTAATAATCCATCAATATCTGTTCACTCATTGTAACAAACATACCCTACTAGTTTAACAGAACACACGATCTTCTCAAATTTCCTGTAAGTCTAAAACTGTTCAAAGTTTATTGTAAAAATGACTTTGATAAAGAATTATTTGTAGATGACATATAACTCAATTAAGTACATATTTGAGTTTAGCAGCAAGCAACAGAGTATACTCCCTATTGTATTTTTTTGTTTGTTTGTATTTATGTTTTGTTTTATTTTTTAGATAATATGAAGTCTGGACCAAAGTAGATCAGGGCTAATGCACTTGCTCAACAAAGTCACTAACAATTTATCTTCTTCCATCTCACAGGCCCACAATCCTTTGTGTGTGGTGTTCATCCTCCTGGTGGCAACATAGCTGCTGCTGTTCCAGGCACCACATCTGTACTTCAAAGAAACAAGAGAAAGAAAGAAGTGGAATGCAGAGCAATCTATTTCTTTTCTTCAACAAGTCTTTTAAATATTTTCCACATGGACCAAAGTAACTGGAAGGAATGTAGGAGAATGAGCTGTGTGGGGGAGTTAGGATCCAACTAAGAATGACTTTTAAAGGACACAAAAATGAAAGAGCAAATGTCTAGAAACAAGGGTATGGCTAGGATGAGGTGGGGGCTCTGCTTCTGGGGTTACTGGGCAGATGATATAAATCTTTGGAAGTAGATAGAAACAGACTTTCTAAGCAATTTGCTTTGCAAAGAGTAAAATGAAACTGAGAGTGAATATTTTCAAAGCACACATCTAACAAAGGACTTGGAACTAGAATATACAAAGAACTACTATATCTCTCAATAACATAGAGACAATTAAGGCTTCATCAAAATTAAAAGCATCTTCTCTGTGAAAGACTCTGTTAAGAGAATGAAAAGAAAAGCTACCGGCTGGAAAAAAAATATTTGTAAATCCCACATTCAGATTATACAAACAACTCTCTCAACTCAACAATGAGAAAACAAGCAAACTGATTTTTTTAATGGGCAAAATATTTGAACAAACACTTCACTACAGAAAATATACAGATGGAAAATAAGCTCACAGAAAAATATGTTCACTGTTATTCATTAGGGAGACACAAATTCAAACAACCGTGTGATCCTATGATACGCTCAGTACCTGGCTAAAATCTTTAAACGGCTTATTCTATCAAGATTTGGTCGCTAGGCATGGTGGTACAGGCATGCAATCCCAGCTACTCAGGAAGCTGAGGCAGGAGGATGACAAGTTTAAAGCCAGCCTAGGCAACTTAGCAAGACCTTGTGTCAAATAAAAAATAAAAAGGGCAAGGCTTGTGACTCAGTAGTATAGTGCCCCTGGGTTCAATGCCCAGTACTGCAAAAAGATGATAATAAGGTTTGTCAAGTATGTGGAGCAATCAGACTCTCCTACCAGACTGTACTGGTGACAATGTAAGATGGAAAGGCCCTTTGGAAAACAGTTTGCAACTGTTTTAAAACCTCAGGCACATGATTGTACCGCATGACTTTCTGTTCTTAGGTGTTGGCTCTAGAGAAAGGAAAGCACACCTCGCCTCGCCAACTGGCATATAGACACTCAGAGCAACTTCATTCATCACTGCCAAGCCTGCAAGCGACCCAGACACCCATCAGCTGGTCAGTGGATGGACAGCTGACAGCTCACCCTCACCATGGACAACCATTCATGGAGGGAAAGAAACCGCCAATGGATTTCTGCACACGTGACAGACCTCCAAACAATTATCCTAAGTGGGAAAATGCAGACACGAAAGGTCGTATAGTGTAGGATTCCATTTATATGAAACGCCCAGAATAGACCAGTGAGGTCAGGGGCTGAAGGAGGGGTGAGATCAAGGTCTAACGCGGAGGCAAATGAGCAGGCGTGGGGTTTTCCTCTGGTGATGAAAACGTTCTGGAGCTAGGTTGTGATAATAGCTGCACAACATTGTGATGATACTAGGTGCCATGGAGTTGTGGACTTCGCAATGGTTAAAATGACAACTTTTACATGTTTTTTTGGTGCTGGGGATTGAACCCAGGGGTGCCTAACCACTGAGCCACAACCTCCAGCCTGTTTTTTATTAAGGGACAGGGTCTCACTAAGTTACTTTTAGGGCCTTGCTAAATTGCTGAGGCTGGCTTTGAACTTGCAGTCCTCCTGCCTCAGCCTCCTGAGCCACTGTGCCTGGCTTTACATGTTTCTTTTTTTTTTTTTTTTTTTTTTTTTTTTTTTTTGCAGTGCTGGGGATTGAACCCAGGGCCTTGTGCATGCAAGGCAAGCACTCTACCAACTGAGCTATCTCCCCAGCCCTTTACATGTATCTTAACACACGTTTTAAGAATATATGCTGCAGGACTCCATTTACTTGAAAGTTTGGAATATTGAAACAAATCTATAGGGACGGAAAGCAGCTCAGTTGTCACAGGTGCACTGTGGGGTAAGTTAGGAATGTGAAAGATACCACAAAACCTTTTGTGATGATAAAATGTTCATCGTTTTAATGGTGGTGATGGTTTTGATCAAACTTTACACTTAAACTGCGTGGCATTAAGAGAAGACTGGCACCAAAAATAGTCCGTGGGAAGACAGACCCCAAATCCAGAAAGAGACGTGTGGTCGAGGAGGTGGAAATGAAATGCATTTCAAGCACATCCTTCCTCCAAACAGACCTAAGTCCACCCGTCTCTGTCTCCAAGGCCACCCCACTGGTCCAAACCACCATCACCTCTCTTCTATATTGTTGCAACGATCTCCCAAAAATTCTCTCTGCTTCCCACCTGGCCTGTTCCCATGTGTTTTTAACATAAGTCAAACTGATCCCTCTAAAACCTAAGTACAATCATGTCACTTTCTTGCTCCCAACCCTGGAGGGTTTCTCATCCTTTTCTAAATAAACACAAAGTCCCAACAACCTACAAGGTTGTGCATGATCGGACCTCTCCCTGCCTCATTGGTGACAGACTGGCCTCCTCCTTGATTCGAACACCCCACCTGGACTCCATCCTTAGCCTCTACTCCAATGTCAGCTTCTCAGAGAAACCTTCCTGGCTGCCCTCTCAACATTTCCACCTCCCATGCCCACAACCCTCTCTGCTTTGTTTTTTCTCTGTACCCGTTATCATCATTTCATGTCTTATCATTTCCCTTCTTTACCCTGTTTTTTTCTCCTCTTTCCCTGCCAGGTCACTCTTAAGTGATGTCCCAAGGCAAGTTCCCAAAGGCAATGAATTTAGCCTGTGTTTTTCACTGTTGTGAACTCACATCCCAGAACAGGGCTCAACACGTAATCACTGAACGAGAGAAAGGGTTAATAAAGAAAAGAACACCTGAAGGAATCACAGCGAGCTGAAACCAGAAAGAGAAAGGCCAGATGGGAAGGGCTCTCGGGACAGATTGTGGGGTTGAGGTCTCACTCTAAATGCAAGGACAAGTCAACACAGGTTTTAGGTGGGGAAGTACGTGGTCTAATTTATATTATGAAATAGAAATTTATAGCAAGAGTAATAACCAGGGGAGCAAAGAGGAGGCAGGAGCCCAAAGTCCTTGGCGGCTCCAGCCTGGTGATGGTTGTGAAGCTCCTCTGAGGAGGTACATGGTCAGGTGGATGCGATGCCGCAGATGCCAGCAAGGGAGGATGCCTGGGGGACAAGGCAACCCCTTCAGGATGAGCAAAGGTGCCAAGTGGGGCCTGAAGAAGGCGTGGGGCCCAGACGAAGAAGCCGCTGCTAACCTTGGCAGCCCGGAAAACATCAAGGCTACTCAGGGGAGACGGGATCTCAGGAAACCTACCTGAGAATCATGGGAGGTCAATAGTGTGGCTAACTTGGCTCTGAGAAGAGATGGGACCGGTTTTTAAATCCCAGGTATGTTGATCTCACAGGGAGGCTGGAGAACAACAGCTGGCCTCTCAAAGCCCATCCCTTCAGATGTCCTCTCCCTAACAACCCTGGTCCACTTGTGGTCCTGTTCTAGGCAGAATGCCCTTGAGAATGGGAAATAGGTTCACCTTCCCTAAGTAACTCAATCTATTGTTTAACCCTAGCTTTCTGAACTAATGCCCTTAAATCCTAGGTAAATCCTCCATACTGCAGGCTATTTTAGGACCATAATCTCTTCTCACTGCAGGATCAAACCAACTCTCTCTTCAAATAGAGTCAATTTTATTTTGCCTTTTTAGTACATTGAATACAAAAGTCAAAATAAGAGCCTGAAAGGGTAATTGCATGTGATTATATTTCTTTATCACTGATTTCAAAAGCCTACATAAACCATAATTCATCATGTCTTTTTGCAAATGTTACCTTGTATTGCTTATAATTTGTTAATCGTTGTGTTTCTCAAATATTCTTCTTATAAATTTCCTGGGTCTGCCCACTGATTTCATTTGAAGGTTATGCTCAGATATGCTGTCTTAAATACATTCACACCATTTCCTCTGAGTTTTGAAGCTACCAAAATTATAGTATTGCAGAAAATGAAAAAAACAAATTCCCAGTAAGCAGTGATAGAAATGCTCTGAGATCACCAAGAGTATGAGGACACCCTTGTATTCTACTCTCCTCGCATGTATTTTATACTATATTTGTTATTCCAGATTGTATTATGTTAGGAAAGTCAACAAATTAATTTACCTCCCAATTACAAGGCTCAATCATGTAAAAGGGAGACATTCTCAGTAGCTACAATACTCATGTTACCCAAATCAAGTAAGAATCACACACATGTCGTTTTTCTATTTTATTCGTGCTTGGGGCTGGCACATAGTAGGAACTTGGTAAATGTTTGCTGAATGAGTGAACAAGTGAATTTGACAGACTTTTGACAGAGCGTGTGATGGTCTAAATATTCTAGTATTAAAAGAGGAACATCTATGGGAGGAAATCACTACACGCATTTCAGTTAGAGTTGTATTTCTTTAAAGTGGTGCCATCCTATAGAAATTTCTAAGATGTTAGAAATCATCTACATTGTGTTTAATACAGTATCCATTAACTACATGAAGCCATTGAGCACTTCAAATAGAATTAATGCACCTGAGAAACTCAATTTAAATTTTTATTTAATTTTAATTAATTTGAATTTCAAATTAGCCACATGTGGCTACTATAGTGGACAATACAGCTTTAATGAATCAGTATATGTTTGGTCTGGATAAATATTTTGGTCCTTTTTAAAACCAAAAGCATTTTCTTGATAGTCCCATTTAGCGTTAAAAAATAAACTAATTCAAATGCCAGCTTGGGGTGTGGACAGCAGCTTGACCATCAGGGTCAGACACTGAGGCCAGCCCCAGGGCCAGCCTTCCCTACTCCCCTCCTCAGTTGTTAGTCGGTCTGCCTTAGGATCTCCCATGTGCTCCATGTGCTGATGTTTCTCAAAACTCTAGGGCTGTGTCTTAATCTCAGAGCACCCATCTTCCAACGTGCCTGCCACAGAGCTGCCATTTAGGTATCCAGAGTGTGGAAATGCTATGGCCGGGGATGGTTTGTTTCACTGAGACACAAGTAAGTCTCAGCAGTCCAGCAGTCCAATAGCTCCCGCGCTGAGGCCCGTAATTAGACACGCCACATATCCCAGATGACACTAGCTTAAATTTCTTGCCCCAATGTCCCTCATTCTCAGAAGTATTACTACTTGAGCTCTAACAAAACCCTACTCCTTATCAGCTCCCCACAACTGTTTTGTTTTGGGATTGCTACATTTTGGAGCAGTGAATATATTATTATTCTCCTTCTTGTCTGATCAATGTACATTAGAGGCCATTTCTGGATTGACTGCCTTCTTAATAAATAATAGCATTCAATATTACTGCATAATAGTGAAATGCAAAATTATAATATTAAATAATATATAATTTTTTATTAAATTATATTTCATCTAATTATTAAAATATAGAAGCTATTTGATTTCAGTATAAATGAAAGATCTTCACTCAAGTCATAATTAAGAATGAATTATGTATACTATTAAGACTGTATGATGCAATTAAGCCCTCGCTGTTTCTCAGCAGAGCTGAGCAACAACACAGGGTGTTCACACTGAGCATGACCCTCAGCACGCCACCTCCCAGGTTACCTGGCAGATCAGGCAGAATCAGAGCTCCTGCATTAAACATTGTTCAAACTAATTTGAAATGTAATTGCACAGTCACATCAATATACTCAAAGAAATGTGTTTTTTTATAAGGTATAATCACTTTCTAATTACTAATTAAGAACTCTCCACAGTTTATGAGAAAATTCTACCTTAGAATTGTTCGGTGGATGACAGTGTGTGAATCTGCCCAGTTGCCTCCTGGAAGTCCTCAGGTGCAGAAATAGAAAGCCTGTGTGTTCAGAGGATCCCCAGCTACACTGGGGTTCCAGTACCAGAGCAGTTGGGAGCTGGGAGTTTAGTGTGCCTTTTGCAGGAGACCTGAGGGACAGCCTGAGAGGGTCCCTCCCATGGGAAATGTGTTTATACTGGCAAACACTCGTGGCAGTAGCTGACCTGTGCCCGGTTTATAAAGTCTGACCCCCATAATAGCATTGGAAGTCCAACCTTGTGTTCTCCCCAGCAACCAGGGGAAACCTCCCCAGGGCAGCCCCTCGTCCACCAGATGGATGGTGCAAATTCAACCCACCACCCACATAAGAAACAAGTTCAACAACTTTTACTTACAGATCCTGGGAAAGGAGGGTGCAGTGAGTCTGGAGGGTACTCCTTTGTCCCTGGGTCAAGCAAGACAGGAGTGAAGAGCCAGGCAGAGTGAGAAAGGACAGCGTGGTATCAGTAGAATATATGAGGGAATAAGGTGGAGTCACTTTAACTTCAGGGGCTCAAGCCTGAGTGGTGCATATAAAGGAAGTTGCAGAAAAGTGGGGTACCCCGTCCGTTAAGGGGAGAGAGGCCTCAAAGTTCTTGTCTCTGGCCACCGGCTCGAGTCATTTGTGTAAGATGTATAACTGGAAATTGTGCCAAGGCAACGGAGCCCTGCTTCTGATATGAGCAAGTTGAACTTGTATTCACAAAGGATGTTGAGGCAACGTGAAACTGTGAGCATTCACTGCATCCCGGTCTAATCAGTATTCTGAAGCCAGAGTCCACATCCCCGTGCTTCATACCTTCTTATCTTCACTCCTAGTTTATTTGAGAAAAGTTCCGGAAGAGAACAGTATTGATTCCTGTGGCTCTGAACAGCGGCTGTGTTGTAATTGCCGGTGGAAGGACCAACTTCTGTGAATCCCTCTTATTCAGAAATGATCCATCTGCACCAGGAAGGATAACTCCAGCTCCAGACTTCTCGAGAGTCCACTGAAATGTGGCCCATGTTTACATAACACGTAAGCACTGGACAAGCACTCAGAACAGGAGTGGACGACTCCACAAAGTGAGTCTCATACTGCACACGTAATTAGACGTTTACCTCAAATTGGTATTTTTTTCTCTTCAGTATTTTTTTATTCGTTCTATTTAGTTATACATGACAGCAGAATGCATTTTGATTCATTGTACACAAATGGAGTATAACTTTTCATTTCTCTGGTTGAACATGATGTAGAGTCATACCATTCATGCAATCATACATGTCCACAGGGTAATGATGTCTGTCTCATTCCACCATCTTTCCCACCCCTGGCCCCCTCTCCTCCCCTCATTCCACTCTGCTCAATCCACTCCATTCTCCCCTTACTCCCCTGCCCCCATTATGTATCAGCATCCACTTATCAGAGAACACATTTGGCCTTTCGTTTTTTTGGAATTGGTTTAGCTTGCTTAGCATGATATTCTCCAACTCCATCCATTTACTTGCAAATGCCATAATTTTATTCTTCTTTAAGACTCAGTAATATCCATTGTATATATATATATATACCACAGTTTCTTTATCCATTCATCTATTGAAGGGCATCTAGGTTGGTTCCACAATCAAGCTACTGTGAATTGAGCTGCTATGAATATTGATGTGGTTGTATCTCTATAGTATGCTGATTTTAAGTCCTTTGGGTACAGGCCAAGGAGTGGGATAGCTGGGTCAAAAGTTGGGTCCATCCCAAGTTTTCTGAAGAATCTCCATACTGCTTTCCAGAGTAGTTGCACCAATTTTCATTTCCACCAGCAGGGTATAAGTGTACCTTTTTCCCCACATCCTCACCAACACTTAGTGTTGCTTGTATTCTTGATAATTGCCATTCTAATTGGAATGATATCTTAGAGTAGTTTTGATGTACATTTTCTCTAATTACTAGAGCTGTTGGACATTTTTTATATATTTGTTGATCAATTGTATATCTTCTTCTGTGAAGTGTCTGCTCAGTTCCTTAGCCCATCAAATAAGGTATTTTGAGCAGAATTACCTTGCAACGGTGTCGGTTCTTCCTCTAGAACTCAGAGTGCTCAGTGGAGCTGAGGGATGCTTGTTGTCATCTTCATATACGCAAGAGCAGAAGAAAACACAAACATTTGTGCTTGTTGCTTCAGCCACTAAAGGCCTCATAATTTAACAAGAGTCTCCCTCGCCCAACATCTGTTACAATATAAATCTCCTCTCTATCCTGTTGAAAGGAATTCTCTGTATTTTGTATAAGTCCCATGAAAATAAATTTTGGTTTTTAAAAAAATGATCTTATAGCGTAGTTTCACGTTTGCAAATAATTGGAAGTATCTACATTCTTGTGTATGAAAACATGCTTGCGCCTTCACCTGTGGATTACTCTGGAAGCAATGCGCTCTGGTATGTGGCAGTCCATAAACATTTAACATAATTACTTACATAGCTGGGGTTTATAGCTACTATCTTGTGATTCACTTTCCATTTGTCTCACTTTTGTGTTCCTTTTTTACTCTTTTAGTATTTTCTTTTGCATTAATTAAGGTATTTTATTGCTTCATTCTTTTATTTCTAGTTACTTCACAGAAAACATTCTGCAGCTATTTTAAGCAATTAATGTTGGAGATTTAAACATTCATACTTAGTATTGTGTAATACAAATATTAGTAATTTTTTGCTAGTTTGTTAGAATACTAACTTCTTTTTCTCTGCTTCCA
Organism: Sciurus carolinensis; assembly: GCF_902686445.1. Taxonomy (NCBI): domain Eukaryota; kingdom Metazoa; phylum Chordata; class Mammalia; order Rodentia; family Sciuridae; genus Sciurus; species Sciurus carolinensis. The sequence continues at coordinate 10,679,473 of NC_062228.1, forward strand.
TTATTTTTGTCATGCTGCCAATAACTTATAATCTATAAGATATTAGGGTTTTTGTTGTCAATATCTATTTATATTTACCCACAAGCTGAACCTTCTAGCACTGTTCATCCCTTCCTATGTTTTCATCTGGGTCATATTCCTCTGTCTATAGAATTTCTATTATTATTTATTTTATTTATAACAAATACTCTTGGTCTCTTCCAACAAATGCCTTCAGTCCTTGTTATGGTTTGGGTCTGGAATGTCCCCCAAAAGTTCATGTGTTAAGGATTTGGTCCTCAACACATGGAACAAATCCAGGTGGGGTTTGGGGAAATTATTGGATTGTGAGGGTTCTAACCTCATCAGTGAATCATTGATGGATTAATAATTTGAATGGACTCAACTGCAGGCAAGTGCATGGTTGAAGAAAGTAGGGATGTGCCCTTGGAGACTATATCTTGTCCCTGGACCCATTTTTCCTCACCCCTCCCTCTCCTCCCTGATGCCAGGAGCTGAGCCTCTCTCCTCTGCCACACCCTTCTACCATGATTTTCTGCCTCACCTCAGGTCCAAAGCAATGGATCTGGCATGTACAGAAACCTCTGTAACCCTGAACCAAAATTACTTTTCCTTCTCTAAGTTGTTTTTCTAATAGATTTGTCATAGCAGTAAAAAGTTAACTAACAGTCCTCATTTATCTAAAACTATCTTTTTTTGCCTTCATTTTTTAAGGCAAATTTCACCAAAGTATATGGATTCTAGGTTGGTTATTTCCATTGACCACTTTAAAGTTATTCCATCGTCCTTTGACACCTATCGCTTCTGTTGAGAAGTTGTCTATGAGTCATATTACTGTCCCTTTCAAGAGATTCTTCTTCTACAGCTTTTTACTATCACTCTTTTTCTACAGCTGCTTATTTTTTTATTAGTCTTTGTGTTTCAGCAATACTACTGTTATGTGTCAATGTACAGCTTTTCTTTGATTGTATCTGGCTTAGAATTTACTGAGCTTCTTGAAATTGTGGGCTGATGTTTTCAAAAATTCTCATTCATTATCTTTTTGGATATTTTTTCTGGCCCATTTTTCACACCTCCCCTTAAGGACCAATACATGTTAGACCTTTTGACCACGCCCCATACATTTTTTGTGCTTTGTTCTGATTTTTTTATTATCACAGTTTTGATAATCCATTTTACTCTTCTATCATTTACTTTGGTATTATTCCATCTTATCTTCTAGTTCTGTATTCCAGTGTTTTTCTCTCCAATCTGCTAAGACTAAATATTTAATTCCCAATGTTATAGTTTTGTTTTGTAATATCCTTTTAATTCTTTTTTCATCACTTCTAATTCATTGACAGCAATTTTTCTCATCTCTTTTGTCCATTGTTTCCTCCCTTTCTTGAACATATTTTTAGTAGAGTACTCTCTGATAACTGCAGATCTAGATCATTTCTAACTCTGAACCTCTCAATATTTTCTCATCATAGTAGGTTGTTGTTGTTGTTGTTGTTGAGATGGGATCTCACTGTGTTGCCCAGGCTGGTCTCAAGCTCATGGCTCAAGTGATTCTCCTGGCTCAGCCTCCCGAAGAGCTGGGACTATAGGCATACACCACTGAACCTGGATTACTCAGTTATATTTTATTGCCTCTTTGTACATAGAGTTTTATGTTGTATATCAAATATTGCTTATAAAGGAGCCATTCATTGCAATTACAAAGAATACAAGTAAAGGTTGGCAAGGATATGGGGGAAAAGGTACTGTCATACATTGTTGGTGGGATTACAAATTTTTGCAACCACTCTGGAAAGCAGTATGGAGATTCCTTAGAAAACTTAGACTGGAATCACCATTTGACCCAGTTATCCCATTCCTCAGTCTATACCCAAAAGACAAAAACAGCATACTGCAAAGGTGTAGTCACATCAATATTTATAGTAGCTCAACTCACAATAGCCAAGCTATGGAAACAAACTAGATGTCCTTCAACAGATGAATGGATAAAGAAAATGTAATATATAAACATAATGGCATATTAGCCATAAACAGAATGAAATAATGGTATTTGCAGTAAATCGATGGAACTGGAGAATATCACACTAAGTGATATAAGCCAGTCCCAAAAAAACCAAAGGCTGAATGTTCTCTCTGATTTGTGGATGCTAACCCAAAACAAGGGAGGTTGGGGAGGGGAATAATAGAAATACATTGGATTAGACAGAGAGAAATGAAGAGAAGGGAAAGGTAGGGGAATAGGAAAGACAGAATTCATCTGTCATAACTTTCCTAGCCTTGTATTTGAATACGAGACCAGGGTAACTCTGCATCATGTACAACCACAAGAGTGGGACCCTAAATAAAATAAGTTATATTCTATGTATGTATAAATTGCCAAAATACATTCTACTCTCAGGCATAACTAAAATGAACAAATAAAATAAAGAAATAAAAATGCTCTAAAATTGGGGGCGGGGGGAAGAGCCATTCATGGTCTACATGATGTTATCTCCCACTACAGACATATTCCGGTTTTCTGATAAGTTAATTGGTTAAAACTGATTATAAACTGATCTCAGCCAGACTTAGTTGCACTTTGAGTAAGACTTTCTATCTTTGGTTCACCTGTAGTCCTAAGGCATATTTCCAAGGCTTTACATTGATAGTCTGATGAACTCTGTGTCCTCAGTCCTTATAAACTTCATGAGGGATTATCTCAATGCCCAAGTTTCTAGCTTCTAATTTTCCAACCATAAGAGTTTCAAACTCTTTCCCAAAAACAGCTTGCTGGAAGACTAGCTTTGTATTTTCTTCCAGATTGATCTTTATTTCCCATGTAACTCAAACTGTAAGATATTTCAGTCTACTTCTCAAAATATTTAAACCTAGATTCCCAATTTCCAACACGCATCAGGCCCATGCAAAATTTCCATGAGGGAAATTTATATTCCATATAGATATTAGTCCTGCATGGCCAGGAGGAGTTTTGCTGGTCACTGTTTTGCCAAGATAGGCTCTCTGCCTGGGCAGGTTCTCAGTTCACACCCAAAATCAGCAAATGTCCCTCCCTCAAATTAAAACACACACAGAGTTATAAATCAGTACCTTGTCTCCGATGTTCTCTCCTCTCTGAATTTTGGCTCACCTAATATGTGTTGTCTCCATGCTTCTCTAATATCTTTAAATTTTTCTTTTATTTTATTAGGCATTTTCATTTCATAGTGAGCACACTTGCCTGCCGTGGCTCATTACTACCCTGGAAGTGAAGTTCATATTGACCACTTCCTGATTCTAACCCAATAAACTCCATGTGTGCCCTTTAAGTCAGCTTTAAAATTAAAACTTGATTTTATTTAAGCTTTGGAGCCCAGTTTTCTAATTAATGATATATTTAACCTCAAACCTAATTGATGGTTTTTCAGAAACTTTTATTATTTCAGCAGGTTTTCTAGTGTAGACTACAGAGAAACTGATACCAGAATTATTTGGTTTCATTCTTACCCCATATAGAAAGGCCACTCATGGGATCATCTAAAATGTTCTTTTTGACATTGCCTTAGGCAAGATATTAATCACAGAATTATCTTAAGATTGTGAGACCTTTTCCACCAAAAGTAAAGCAAAATTGAACATATCACTTATGCATCATTTTAAAAACTCCATGGCAATACCCACCATGCATCTGATAAAGAAATCCAAGTGCAGAAAGGTAAAATAAATTACCCAAGAGTACAGAATAACCTGGTGGAAAAGTTAAAAAATAAGTTAGCCCAGATTAGTTGGTCTAATAAGTTAGACCCCTACCTCTACTTGACTCAACAAACACCCCCTCACAAAATTAACAATTCAGTCCTCATAGTGTGAGTAGTGACTTTGGGTCCATTCCCATGAAATTATCTATTCCAATACTGCAAGTGTGATCAAGAAAAAGAAAGAAGTGCACAATGGATCGCTGCAATAAGTCAGATGAACAAAGTCGTGAAACACGCCCATTAGAGGTACTAATGCATACCTACCACTTGAGAGCAAGTCAACCCTTGGTAAGTCGTCAGAGTCCCTTCCCGCCAGGTGTCAGGAGTGCATTTGAGGAGTCCACAGACAAATCAGAGGCCCTACGGGCAGGTACACAAAAAGATCCTCAAAAAGCAGAAGACGCACGGGTAACCCAGGGTACTATGGAAACAGCCTTGTGCAGGTTCCTCAGTTCAACTATTTGTTTAATGAGATAAAAAAAAATTTCAGGTCATGATAAAAAAAATAATACTCTACACTTTGTGTTATCTAGGAAATTGCCTGTAGAAATAGCACACAGGAAAAGCAGATAACACAGATTTTAATTTCAGCTTTTGTTGGTAGTTAAATGCGTAAAACGTTACACGTTTGAAAAAAAATTTTTTAATTTCTATTTATTTGTTTGTAAAATAGGGATAATGTATACATTCCCTCTTGACTGCCTAAGATGCAGATGAGAGTGAATCTATGAAACTTGTGAACTACAGATCACTACATGTTAGTAGCAAGTTAATATATGAGAAATTGGCTATTTTTATAAAATTGTAGAAGTAAAGTAAAAGATGCAAGTGAGGAGACTGCTTGTTCTCATTCCTGTCTTAATCGGTTTTCCCCAAAACCTAAAACAACACCACTTTTATTTGTATTCATTTTTCCTCATCGGAACTATAAATACACAAATTAAATCAAATAGAGGCCAAGATTTTCAGTGGGGCTAGTCACCCCTGCCACCACCTCTTTGCATATGGACTCAATGTTTGTGTCCCCTGCCCAAAATTCATATGTTGAAATCCTAATCTCTAATGTGATGGTTTTGGAAGGTAGGTCCCTGGGAGGCAGTGAGATTATGAGATTGGAACCCTCATGAATGGGGTTAGTGTCCTTGTAAGGGGACTCTAAGAGCACTCACTCTCCACCACATGAGTATAACAAAGAAAAATCAGTCATCTGCAACCCAGAAGAGGCCCTGGCCAGAACCCAGCACGCTGCACCCTGATGTGAGACTTCCTGCTTGTGAAAAATAAAATTCTTTGTGTTCAAAAAAACGTACTGTCTATGGTACTTTTTTAGAGCAACACAAAAGGACTAAGACGTTCTCTGGCAGAGTAAAGAGAGGGTTCTCTTGGCTAACACTAACATTTAACCATTCACATTTCAACCTTTCACTAATGGCAAAATGACTATTCTCGGGTGATTCCAGAGCCACTGTGCTCAAGGGTGCAATGGCCGCTTTGTGATATAATTGACTCTAACAAGGTGCTCACAGAAACCACAGGCCAGTCTTTGTTGAACTAAGGAGTAAAGAAAAGGGAGGTGAAGTCGTTGGCACATAAAAAGAGGTGCTGTTTCAATACAAGCCTGTGAGAAATAAAGTGGGAACAAAGGGTGAGGGTCAGGAAAGGCCCTGCGGCAGTAAGGAGCAGGGGCCGGTGGCGGGTTGAAGGGACCCAACGTTTGTGTTCTGCTAACAACCAGCGTGAATTACTTTAGGGTAGAGTTCAAACCATAAAAAAGTAGTACATTTTTCTCTCTCTAAGAGGATTATTGAAGTTTCACTGAAAACATGACCTATTCATGGTATGCCAACTAGACTGTCTGTCTTTAGAACTTCAGATATACCCAGAAGTAGGGCACCAATTTTCTTCAAGAAAATTATCTGGATATTTTGCAAGAAGATAAAAAGTAAAGTCACATGGCTTTGCACTGATTTGTGATGGTAAAGATAAAACTGAATTTACTTCCAAGGTGGACTTCAAGCCATTATCAGAGGCTCCCTCCTTCTGCTCTTCCTTCTCTTCTCCAATCCTCAAAAACAGGAACCCACCGGGGCTGGCCTTGCTTTGGGATGAGTGATTCACTTCCTAGTAGAAGAACTTAACTACTCAGCTCTCCCACACAGTCTTCCCTTTCTCCTGGGCTTGAGAAGTTGTATTGAGCCATGACCTGAAGGACAGTCATCCTGGAGATTCCCAAACCTACCGTGGATTTCGTGTGAATGAAAAAAAAAAAAAGTGTTGCTTTGAGACCACTGGAATTGCAGGACTTCCTAGCAATTGATTGACTCTCGAGGAGTGTCTAATGGAAACCTTAAAATCTAGCTGGGCTTGGTGGCCCATGCCTATAATCTCAGGGATTCCAGAGGTTGAGGCAGAAGGATTACAAGTTCAAGGCCAGCCTCAGTAATTTACCAAGGCCCTGTCTCAAAATAAAAATAAAAAAGGACTGGAAGTGTATCTCAACATTAGAGTGTTCTGGTTCCATCCCCAGTACCACACGCTCAAATGCAGCACACACACATACACACACACATATACACACACAACTTAAAATCTTAATCTTAATGTAGCATTGACTTATGAATAAGTAGTGAGGAAAATTGTGTTATAGGCTAGAACGATGGCAAGTCACAATAAGACACAGCAAAGTATCTGGTGAATAATCATGCCTGATAACTTTCAAGTCAGTTTCTGTATCTAATCACATTGTAGCTCTACGGGAAATAATTAGAAAATGGAACATTTGTAGCATGCATTGGTTATTACTGGATGGATGTGACAACGTACTTCAAGAGTGATTGGTTCTGAAAAGAATTTTCATTTGCAAGCAGGAATAAAAGAACAGAGAGAGTCTGAAAATTCAAAGATTTGCATAGTCAGAAGAAGAGAAAAATCCATTTTCTCCAGCTACTAAAAGATGCAAGTGAGGAGACTTCTTTTTCTCACTCCTATCTTTTTTGGGGGGTTGGAGGTGAGTACTGGGGATTGAACTCATGGGCACTCGACCACTGAGACACAGCCCTATTTTGTATCTTATTTAGAGACAGGATCTCACTGAGTTACTTAGTGCCTTGCTTTTGCTGGCTTTGAACTTGGGATCCTCCTGCCTCAGCCTCCCGAGCTGCTGGGATTACAGGCATGTGCTACTGCACCCAGTCTTTCCTCCTGTCTTCATCAGTTTCCTCAATACTGACCTAACAGCAGCATTTGACACTTCTCTTGGTTTCCAGATCATCCACTTTCCTCTCTCCTCCTTCACTGATCACTCATATCAGGATCTTCTGTGGTTCTTCCCAGCTCACAGATCACAAACACTGTGGGGCCACCAGGCTTTGACAAGGATATCTTTGACATTTATATATACACTCACTCCTTGGAGAGCTCATGGTTTCAATACTACACATATGCCAATAATTCTCCACTTCTGCTCAAAATTCTAGCTGTCAAGTCAAGTATGGTAGCAAATGCTTATAGTTCCATTCACTTAGGAGGCTGAGGCAGGAGGATCACTTGAGTCCACAAGTTTAAGACCAGCCTGGGAGAAACAGCAAGACACCTTTCTCAAAACAACAACAACAAAAAAAAATCTATGTCCAAAATCGAATGCATATACCCCTCCAAAAAAATTAAATAAGTCAATACCTTATTTAATTTTTCCCATTCCTATTCCTTTGATGAGATTCATGATTTTAGCACTGTTATTCTTGGTGTCCTGTTTATCTCTTCTCATTCTGTAGCCCACCTCTGACCCATTAGCAACCCAATTAGCTCTATTTTTCAAAATATGTAATAAGTTGAGAATCTGGAAAAAAAAAAAAAAAAAAAGAATCTGAGCCCTTCTTGTTAGGTAGCAACCTGACATGAACAGTAGATCAGGAATCAAAAAAAAAATACTTAGTACAGAGAAGGCTGATTAATCAATAGCCTTGCCTCAATGGTGCCCCCAGGTCTGACAAGATAGCTATTTTAGGACCCTTGCTTGATCTCAACCCTATAAACAATTCCTCTTCTTTTTTTTTTTTTTTTTTTTTTTTTTTTTTTGGTGGTGCTGGGGATTGAATTCAGGGACAAGCACTCTACCGGCTGAGCTAGCTCCCCAACCCTAAACAATTCCTCTTACGAAGGAGGAAAATGGATAAATTTGGGGGAGGACAAAGATATGTTTGCTCAGAAGGGCCTAATTGCTAAGACATTTTAAGCAAGACCCTACACAAACCACAAAGTCCAGAGATTCCTAGACCTAAGAAAGCAGAATGATTAAGACTAGAACCCTCCAACCACAAATTCTGCAAAACCAGTTCTGATTAGGACCTGCCAGCCAGGCCAGGATGACCAAGAGTTGCCCTCAGGTTGTTAACTAACATAGCCTGTCAATCCAGAGCCGAGGCATGATACTTGGATGAGACAAGACCTTCTAACAATCTCCCTCTTTCCCCAGTAAAGGCTAGGGCACAAAAAAGTGAGTGATCCTTTCTTCTCTGAGAGGACCCACTCTCTCCCTGAGAGTGTTCCCCACCTTCTTCTTTCCCTTCTAATAAACTGTTGTACTTCTACAAAGTTTCTGGCTTGATTGAAATCTTCTCATGTGTTCTCAAGACACACGAGATCACCAGGCAATCTTCAGTTAGATCTTACCTCAGGTATGATCTTATCTCTGTTAACACTTATCACTAACTTTTCCTGGATACTTCCTAGTAAGCACCCCCCCAGTTTTACTATCACCTTCTAACTTTTCTCCGTACTTCCTCCCTTGCCGCCCACCTAGCATCTCTTCACACATGACTTAATGTTTCATTTAAAATAGGTCAGACCATATCACTTGCCCAAGCTCAACACTCTGCCATGGTTCCCAATTGGCCTAGAGAAAACCCCACACCCTCTCTTTCTTTTGTCCTTTCCCCCAATTTCTTCCAACCTCTAACTTCACCATTTCCTTCTCAACCCCTCCTCTACCCCAGCAGGTGTGGCCTCCTTGCTTTTCTCAAATATACCAGCTATGCTCCCACCTCAAAGTCTTTGCCACTGATTTTCTCTTTACCTGGAATATTTTTTTCTTCTTTTCCTCTCCTTCAAATTTTTGCTCAAATGTTATCTTCTTTTGTCTCTCTTTTTTTGTTTCCACTGTGGTACCCCTAGCACCCTGGAGAGGGCCTGGCACACAGATGCCCATTATGTGTGAAAGTCTACACACAGAAAAAAATCAACTCAGTAGCAACCATTTTTCTCAATGGATTCAAAAGTCAACAGCCTGGAAATATCATAGGCTGACTGCAGATTCCAAAGAAAGATGGCTCATCCAAGATCACACAACATGTGTGGGCGAGAGCAGTGATCTGCTCTGGAATACAAGACCCAGGCTCTTGCCACTCCAATCAAAACACTTCATACTCACACATACATATATGCTCTTGTGTGCACACACATGCACACACATATACACATGTGTGCGCGTGCACATATGCATGTACACAACTAGTTTTTAAATATCCTAATAACTAACCTGCCTGGGTGATCCTGGGACAACAGACCCTCGGATCTTTGGTTTCTTTATAAACTCAATACAGAGGCTAGAATCAATAATATCTAAAAATACATAATTTTCCTTCCAGGACTGAAGAATAAATTATCTATTTTATATTCCAGCAGTGCCTTCAGAGTTCAATACAGAGATAGACATTTGCACCCTTAAGCAAATATCACTCTCTGGATCAGCTTCAACATGTCTCGAGGCTTGCACGTGGCTCAGCAATCAGCTGCTAATGACCCTGTTCTTCCTGCACTGTTTTCTCCTGACACCAGGAAAATTATTCTTCCTGATATTTTAAGGTTCCCCATACTCCTTTTTAAAGATGTTTTTTGCAAATTGCTCTGCACTCATTTTAAGGTTAGATTTTCATTTCAGAATTCATATTGCAGTTTAAGGAAAACTAAATCCTCTTACAAATCCTGTGTCAACAACCTGAATACCATCATGGCTGAATATAACCAACTTAGAAAGATAAGTAACAATGTGCTCCTAGAATGTCGTAAATGGCTAACAGCATCTCATAGATGATATGCTCTGATAGGCAAGTACTTAACATTACTTGGAAGATCTCAATCTTAAGTCTTATCTTCTCTGCTAATAAAATTCCCTCACAATAAAGCAGGATACAGAATTCAGGACTAAAGGAGACATTCTAGTCATTTTCTTCTCTTGCTGCTTGTAATACACTTTTCTTCTGTGTTGGCAGCTCAGTGTAATTTTTGTCTGATGCACTTGGGTATCAGCAAATCCAAGCTCCTCTATTTCTCATGAGGCAGGACGTTACCTAGAGACACCCTGGCTTCCTTCACAGTTAGCCACCAAAGTAGCTCCAGCCCGTCATCCCACTACCTTGGCCACCCTGCATGTAAATCCCCCTTTAAACACTGGCGGGATGCACCGTTTGCCACGAACACAGCAGTGCTAGAGTCAGTGACCTAGAAAGGCACCTCCATGGCAAATAGGCTGGAATTAGTGATCCTCCTTGCACCCCGTAGTTGTTATGGTAGCGTGTGCCCCATACACTCAGCGCCTGAGAAGAAAATGGGATGCGAATTCCATTTATCCCAATTCTGGGCTCAATTAGGGTAATTATAAATCAGCACCCCTGGTGTGAATAGAGTACATGAAGCTCAAAATGAGGCTCATTTGGGGGAACAATTATATTCATTTTATAACCAGCCGGTCCACATAAAGAAAAAGCATCCCTCTCTTCCTTAGTCTGCGAAAACAGCCCATCAAACTCCCTCTCTCAGTGGAACTAGTAGAAACATTTTACTCTAATTCTGTGTCTTGGTGTTTTCAGCCTTAAAAGCTCAAACATTTTCCTTTTATGTGCACTCAAGCGCTACTGACATCTACCTCCTTGCGAATCTCTTTGTCGTGCCGGGGTCACGGTGGCTAACCTTTTAAACAATCTCTATAGAGATGCAGGAAGTTTGGCGAGACACACTGATGTCGCTGGTAAACAGGAATTGAGAAATTCATTTTCGGCTAGCTAGTGAAAGGCAGGTCATCCTGTGTTTCCTTTTTACTGTTCTCGATCATTCATTTTACATACCAAACTCAAGCCCAGGTTTGGTGCGTTTCTCTAGCAGCTGTTCATTTACAAGTTATTACTTGATTTGCTGCCTTCCCTGAGTCTCTAGTGATTGATTCCAAGAGAATCAATGCTGAATTCTTTACTAAACACGGTCCTGAAAAGAACCACCACCCACAGTCTTTCTGCACACATTTGCCTTTCTGTTTTATAACCAGTGTTCCCCAAAGAAAAATCTCCTCCAGGAACGAGTTGGCTTTTTCAATGAACCCCCATGGTGTGGCAGCCGTCTAAAGGTAGTGGACCCTTGGGTTTTTTGTTATGATTTAATTTTACCACATTTGGGAACATGGCCCAAATTAATTCTAGTTTCTTCACTAGGATTTCTTGGCCATAATCTCTTCTTTCGTGGGGAGCACTAAGTAGGGGAAAATGACTAGAAAGAATCAAGGAAGGTGTGAGGGAGCGTGTGGACACTCTGCCTCTATTTATTAACCTCTGGGATGTTTCTGTTTCTCACGTTCTTCAAAGAATGCTCACCTGCTGTACCGGCTGCCATGTGCTTGACCGTGTGCGCGTGACCGTGTGCGCGTGACCGTGTGCGCGTGACCGCGTGCGCGTGACCGCGTGCGCATCCACACGGGTGGCAACCGGTTTATGCTTTCATTTCCTACTACAATCTAGTTCCAATCCGCAAGACTCCTTCCTTTCATCTTGAAAGACAGCTTGAAGCCTCCTTTCCTTGACCTTGGTTCCAACAGCCCCTCCCACAGTCCCTACCCAACTTCCTTACAGGTTCCAAAAGCTGAGGAAGCCTAACCCTGGATAACTTGAGGTTCAAGTTAGGTCTAGGCCTGAGCTCAGCAGAGACAAGGGATGACAGAGCTTGAGAGGGAAAGGTGGCCATAAAACAGGGCCTAGAGAACTTGTGTTATATGTACCAATCACTCTACTGATGTTTTTCCATTGAAGAGCCTATTTGTCCCCAAATTACTTTTGTAGACGTCCATTAATTAAAACTCACAGTGGTTTAGTCATGTCATTTGATTTAGTTGGTGCTGACTGTCCTGAAAATTGCCATATGAACCAAACATGGGAGTTTCAACAGCCAGACTCCGGAAGTCATTTGAGCCATGTCTCAATTTCCTATTTCCCAAATTTTATCCCCGTTAATAAAAGACACTGCATTACAAGAGTCAGGTGGAAGAAGAAAACATCTTCTGCCCTGCGTGTGTCAAAACAAGATTCAGAGTCTGTTCAAGCAATAAGAAAAGATAAAGTACTCTGACAACCAGGTAAGAAAACTTGAGACATATTTATTCTCAAAAGAATCTGGAAGCCTGTTTCCTTAAAATGTAAAGAAAGGGGTATAAAATAAATTGTTGATTTTACTGCACAGATTAACTATTCCACAAGAACAATTACCCATAAACTTCCAAATGCCTTGTCTCTCCCACCATGAAATAGCCCCATTTGAAGTTGCTGTCTTTGGTTTTTATTTTTTTTTTTTTTTTAGAAATAGAAACATGAACTCAAATAAATAGCCAAATTAGGATGAATTGGATGTGTTTGGAATGTTGAGAATCTATTTACATTTTAATAAGATATTTCCTCAGTGCAGGTCTTAGATAAATCTCCCTAGAGATGAGGCTGGGACACAGAATTAAGAAGAAAGAGGCGCCCTTGACGATTCGAAGAAAAGGAAAGATAAGCAGAGGGGTGTTTAATAGAAACAGATGTGGATGTAATCCCTTTAGGAAGGAAAAAAAACTGTACAAATATAACATAAGAGGAGGGGAAATGGCTTTAGACAAGTACAATGGGAAAACCTGGGGCGCTTTGAGGACTCAAGCCAAGAATGAGTTCATGCCTCCAACTTAACTCTCTTCCAATTCAAAGCCCAGCAATGAATGTGTTCGGGGATAACTTGAAGACAGGCACAATGTTAAGCACAATACATTATTTATAAGCAAGAATAGTAGGAGATTCCGTAAGTGCCAATGGAAGGTTGGAAAAAGAGGATTTATCAGCCTAAAAATATATAGTGAATATCTGTAGTCGTGGATCGACGACAGGTCTGCACACCTCCAGTCTACTGACTAAAGGAAGAGTGCTAAAATATTAATGGATGTTAACTCCATTTATTTAAAGACCACCTGTATTTCTGTAAAGTTCACTTAGTTTGCAGGAGTATGAGATAGGCCTAGTGAAATAGGCCTACAGTTACAATGCCACCACAGTCATCTGCTGATAAATGATTAGTGGCTAAGTGACAAGGAGAAATCTGGGTAAAGTCAGGTAGGAGAAAATGTCTCCCAGTGTATGTAAAGAATAGCGGCACTAGGCTGGGGCTGGGGCTCAGTGGTAGAGCACTTGCCTAGCACACGTGGGGCCCTGAGTTCAATCCTCAGCACCACATAAAGACAAATAAAAATAAAGGTATTGTGTCCATCTACAACTAAAAAATATATCAGCACTCTCTTGTACTTCAAGGATACTCTAAGAAAATACTTCCCATCCTGTATTTTTTTATCTGTTCTAATTAGTTATACATGACAGTAGAATGCATTTGGATTCATTGTACATGAATGGAGCAGTTTTTCCTTCCTCTGGTTGTACATACCATTCGTGGGATCACACATGTACCTAGGGTAATGAGGTCCATCTCATTCCACCATCTTTCTCACCCCCACACCCCCTCCCAATCTTTGTATTTTGTATTTTCCTTAATTTTGAGGAATCAAGACTATATGACTCAAGTCCTCCACTTTGCTCTTTGGAGGAAAAAGAGGCAAAAAGGCTATCAAGGAAAACCTTTACCAGGGGAAGACTTGGGGGCTCAGGCAAGAAAATATGTATCCCAAGTTTGTCCCTTTATTTTTATCTTAAAAATAAAGATAAGTCAGGTGTAGTGGTGTATGTCTGTAATCCAGTGACTCGGGAAGATGGGACCAGAGGATCACAAGTTCAAAGTCAGACTTGGCAGCTTAGCAAGGCTCTAAACAACTTAGTGAAACCCTGTCTCAAAATAAAATACAAAAAGGGTTGGGGATGTGACTTAGTGCTTAAGCACCCCTGGGTTCAATCCCTGGTGCCAAAAAAATTCATTGCTGATGGGATTGCAAATTGGTGCAGCCACTCTGGAAAGTAATGTGGAGATTCCTCAGAAGACTTGGAATGGACCCACCTTTTGACCCAGCTATCCCACTCCTCAGTTTATACCCAAAGAACTTAAAATCACCAGCCACATCAATGTGGATAGCAGCTCAAATCACAATAGCTAGATTGTGGAACCAACCTAGATGCCCTTCAATAGATGAATGGATAAAGAAACTGTGGTATATATATACAATAGAATATTACTCAGCCTTAAAGAAGAATAAAATTATGGCATATGCAAGTAAATGGATGGAGTTGGAGAATATCATTTTAAGTGAAATAAGCCAATCCCAAAAAACCAAAGGCCAAATGTGTTCTCTGATAAGTGAATGCTGATACATAATGGAGGTCGGGGGAGAGAGTAAGGGAAGAATGGCAGAACATTGGATTGTGTAAGGGAAATGATGGGGTGGAGGGAAGGAAAGACGGTGGAATAAGACAAACATTATTACCCTATGTACATGTATGATTACATGAATGGTGTGACTCTACAATCATATACAACCAGAAAAATGAAAAGTTGTACCCCATTTGTATACAATGAATCAAAATGCAGTCCGCTGTCATGTGGAACTGAATAGAACAATAAAAAATAAATAAAATAGATAGATTAAAATAAATAAATAAATATATTAGCCTAAGCCTAAAACAATTTTTTTAAAACTAAAGAGTAAAAAGTAACAACTAGCTGGGGATGTGGCTCAGAGGTAGAGCACTTGCCTAGCATGCACAAGGCCCCGAGTTCAATCCCCAGCATGAAATAAATAAATATATATTTTTTTTTAAATAAACCCAGTGATGAAATATTTTTGAAAAGTAACAACTAGCTGGGAGTGTAGCTCAATGGTAGAGCACTTGCCTAGCCTTGAGGCCACGGGTCCTATCTCCATCACTGCCCCAAAAAAAGAAAAAGAAAAAGCAGCAATTCTGACCTTTCCAAATCATGATGCCTCTGCCTTACATCTCAGGCTGGAACCTGGACAGAACTCTAAGCACATCTCTCAAAACTGAACCACATCATTGATGGTTATTATTAAAAAAAAAAAAAAAAAACTGCAAACAATGAATCAACTAATTCAAGGCTGTAATAACTTTAAATAACTCTCTGTAAAGGTTCAGCAAAATTTCTTCACCAGTAAGTGTGTTTAGCAGAGGTGTGGTCATTAATGTGGTACTCAAACAGCATCCTCAGAGTGTGTACGGGAGGCTTGGGCCCTGCCCGAATCCTCCAGCGAGTCTGCTCTCTGCCTCTCCATTCAGGCACAGCAGGAAAAATTCTTCAGGGGAAAAAAAGAACTGTAGGGCCAAAGGAACTGAACCCGAGCTAACAAGTATTTCGTGGAGTACATAAAAGATGAGCAAGGACTCCAGTACAAGCAATGTTTTAACTCAAGGTAACTTCACGTATGCAGAGATTCAGAGTAAATTCTCTTCATGTGATAAGTAACATTATTATTGTGGTGGTGGTTGTTGCAAAAGGTTCAGGAACTCTAGAGCAATTATTTCAATGTCATCATATAATCTTGAGTTAAAACCTCATCCTTGCCTTTTAAAACATGCAGTGGTGTTATTTAATATAGTGAGCAATGGGAATCCAGGGTGGACAAACCAGGCAGAGAGAGCCTTTTCTAGAAGTTGTCTTAACAGGTTCAAAGCAGAGAATGTTCCTCATTAGCAGGTTAAATGAGAGATTCTCACTCTCATTTAGATTTTTTTTTTCAATATTCGCTTTGAGCAGGTTTTCACATGCCCATGGCAGTTTATTTAATTAATGGTATTATATCTCGGCTCTGCCTAACACCTTACTGGTCATCATTAGTACTTGTAGAGAAGACAAATGTCATCTAACTTCAGACTCTCTGTGAACACCACACACACTGCGCGCGCGCACACACATACACACACACCTCTGGGGTAACAGTCCAGGCATAAGATCAAAGGTCTTGCCTCAGGGGATGGGAGCGGGAATCAGAAGGGATTTTTCAGTAGGGTCCAAGGTAAGTCAGAAGGCGGGGCCTGAGGAGGACCTGAAGGAGAGGGATCAAAGGAGGCTTCTGTGACGTCTGCCACAGGAGCAGGAGCGGCGCAGAAAGAGGAGGTAACAAGGGTGGGTCCGGACACCCTCAGTTAGCGGCTGGGCGACGAGCGCCCACCCTGAACCTTAAGGCTGCCGCTCTTTAATTGGCAGGAAGCTCCATGGTGGTGGAGCTCAGAGGTCCCTGCAGAGGAGGCACCCCAGAAGCCACGAGAGCATTGACCCGACTGGTTTATCATCTCACAAAATAAGACATCACAGCATCAGTGCCACCCCAGAAAGAGATTTCCCTTCAAGTGACACTTGACGGCACCTACACACGTGCCTTCGACTAGCTCGTTCAGGAAGCTATCATTTCCATTTATGCCTCTTTTCCACTCCCTCTTCTCCCTTCCCAATAACAAGCTCCTTATGACTCTCGCCCCAGAACAAGAGCTGGGCCGACAGACTCACCTGACTCCCATTGTCCCCACAGCTCGTGGGAAGTGACCAGAATGATTGATATTGATTAAGTATATGTTGTGGTCTACAGAACACCTGAAGGAAAATATCACAAACTGTATAGAGCTGTGATCAAATATTTCCCTTTAGTATTTACAAGTTCCTGGCTTCTTATCAGGGTGATTTTTCTCTTCCTAGAGAAATACTTCAGCTGGTGCAGCGGTGCGCACCTGCAGCCCCAGCAACTCGGGAAGCTGAGGCGAGAGGACCGCTGGAGCCCAGGAGTTCAAGTCCAACCTGGGCAGCACAGCGAGAAACAGAGAAATACTTAAGTCAGGATTCCTCATACATAGTAATCTTTCCCCCAAAATTAGTTGCTCTTAACAAGCAGTGTTCTTCAAACAGGAAAGGACCTTTGATAGCATAGCGTGGTCTCCACAGCCCAGCACTTTTCTGCCCTTGCCTTCTCCCTGTCCCCAGCTCAGTGGAGACCTGAGTGAGCACCATGTTGCTAAGCAACTCTGAAGGGCACTTGGACAGTATAGCCGGCCGTATCCTGTGACTAAGGAGCTGGAAACGCTCCACACAGCACAGGACACAGTCTGCAGACCAATCACAGAAGTTGCTGGGCAGGCATCCCACACACAGGCAGGATTTCTTTAAAGGAGATAAGGAACCAAAGAGGAGGGGGGAAAAAAATCAAAGCACACAGAAATACCTTGCACTAACCACTTCATACAGAGAGCCAAGTACCCACAAAATTCTCCTCGGAAAATGTCACGTTGAATAGAAGGGAGACCAGTAGAGGAAGGGGACCAGGAGAGGGAAAGTGGGGGGTGAAATTGACCAAATTATGTTATGTGCATGCTCCAATATGTAATAATGCATCCCACTATTATATAGAATTATCATGCTCCAATTAAAAATAAATTAAATAAAACCTTTTATATAAAGAAATAAATGTCACATTGGCAGGGAGGGAGACTGTCATCTTGCAAGAATTCAGACAGCCAACTTATTTCTTTTTTTTTTTTTTTGGGTGCTGGGGATCGAACTCAGGACCTTGATGCTTACAAGACAAGCACTCTACCAACTGAGCTATCTCCCCAGCCCCGCCAACTTATTTCTGAGGCTTTGTAGGCTCTCCATTTTTCAGCAAAAACTCTTGGTAGACCTGACCTGTGGCAGGAGGCCCCTTCTCCAAGCAGAGCCTGTCAGCCCTCTCCAGCTGTTTGCATTTGCTGAACACAGGCTTACTCTTGTTGTTGTGCTTTATTGTGTCTTCATGAGTACTTACTTTGGGCTGTCTTCCATAAAGCAAGTTTTGGACACTTCACTGGTAAAAGTACAATCGTTTTTGTTTCTGCTTTCATCGCCATCATTTTGGACCTCCATTCTATTCCATTTGGGGCACTTTTCTTTCCTTTTGTGGATCCAGTTTTCCATTTGCCATCATTTATGTTACAGGCCAAGAACAGCCTTCCACGTTTCTTACAGCGTGGCTCTGCTGCACAGCTTTTAATTGTTTGGAGAAACCCGTTTTGTTGGTCTGAAAGTTTATTCTGCCCTCACTTTGGAATGATATTGTTGGTGGATGTGCAATTCTACATTTGCAGGGCTGTTTTTCCTTTTTTTTTCCCCCTCAGGGCTCATAAGATATAATTCCATTGCCCTCTGGCTTGCATAGTTCTGGGGGAGACATCTGAAATTATTCTTATCTTTATTGCCCAATAGGTAATGTGTCTTTTATGTCAGATTGCTTTGAAGACATTTCTCCTTATCACTGGTTTTCAGAAATTTGATTATGTTATGACTTCCTTTGTTGTCTTTTTTGTATTTATCCTGCTTGGGTTCACTGAAAGTTTAAGGTCCCTAGTTTCATAGAGTTCATTAATTTTGGAGATCAACTATTATTTGTTCAGAAATTCTTTCAAAGCCTCTGTTTTCTGGGACACCAATTAAATGTATGTTAGACCCTTTGATATTATCCCACACATCACTGGGTCTCTGTCCTTTTTATATGTGTCTACCTCCTGTGTGCTTCATTTTATAAATTTTTTTTAGTTCATGTAGAAGTTCAGTGATGTTTCCTTTTTCAGTGGCTACTCTTGGTCCAATCCAGTAAAATTTTAATTTTTTTATTTTTTTTATTTTGTTCTAATTAGTTATACATGACAATGGAATGCATTTTGACACAACATACATACATGGAGTATAACTTCTACTTTTTCTGGTTGGACATGTTGTAGAATCACACCGGTCATGTAAACATACATGTACACAGGGTAATAATGAATGTCTGATTCATTCTACTATCCTTTCTATCCCAAAATCCCCTCCCCTCCCCTCCCTTCACTCCCCTCTGCCTAATCCAAAGTACCTCAATTTTTCCCTAGCCCTCCACCTTTACTGTGAACCAGCATTCGCATATCAGAGAAAACATTCAGCCTTTGGGTTTTGGGGATTGGCTTATTTCACTTAGCATTATATTCTCCAGTTCCAACCATTTACCTGCAAATGCCATAATTTCATTCTTCTTTAAGGCTAAGTAATTCTTCATTGTGTGTATGCATCACAGTTTCTTTATCCATTCAGCTGTTGAAGGGCATCTAGGTTGGTTCCATCATTTGGCTATTGTGAATTGATCTGCTATAAACATTGGTGTGGCTATGTCACTGTAGTATGCTGATTTTAAGTCCTTTGGGTATAAACTGAGGAGTGGGATAGTTGGGTCAAATGGTGATTCCTTTCCAAGTTTTCTGAGGAATCTGCATACTGCTTTTTATAATGGTTGCACAAGTTTGCAGTCCCACCAGCAACTTAAGTCACAGGTACATCAAATAAAAGCAATTGGGGGGAGGAATCAAATCCCACAACAGAAAAAAATTAACACTGTCTGGGTGATAGTAGAGCCCAGAGAATATCTTCTTATAATTTAAAAATTCTATGTGCTTCATAATTGACCTTTTGATACAAAATGACCTAATAAATTTGCAATCTGTGGTTCTTGATGTTGAGGTCCATAGGACAAGCTAGGAAGTCTTCAAACCTTGAACTGATTTCCACCAGGGGTTATTTGGCTTTTGAACCAGTTTTTCCTTGTCTGAGAGGTAGCAGCAACAATAGTGTTTACCCTCTGGGCAGCTTATTTCTTGGCATGATGAGTAGAATCACCACAGCTTCACTCACCTTGGAGCCGAAAGACTCAAGGACTCCAGTATGTGTAGCAGCTCAGAGTTGTCCATTTCCAGCAGCATTTCATGATCTTTCCAGCCAGGTTTTTGAGACAGGGTCTTGCTAAGTTGTTTAGGACCTCAGTAAATTGCTGAGGCCAACTTTGAACTTGTGATCCTCCTGCCTCAGCCTCCTGAGTCGTTGTGAGTACAGGCATGCGCCACCACACCCTGCGAATTTGTCTTTATTTAAAGAGTTTGACATTTATTTCAGCAGGCAGCTATGTGACTTTCATATCAGCTTATTTTTTAAACTTCATTAGAACTGGATTAGAACAGCCTCTACTCTAGGACAGGGTTAACCTTACTGCTAAGCCTAACCTTTGGGTTGTTTCTATTGCACAGATTTCATTGAGATCCTTCTACTCCGACTGAATGGAACCTGTCTCTCAGCCTGAAAGAGTTGGGATGTTGTTGAACTTGAAGCTCCCCAGTTGTTCTTCATGGACCTTCTGGAGTTTTCCCCTACATATGGAAAATTTCATATTCAGACTCAAGAGGAGTCCTATTCTGATTTCTGGAGTAACTTTCTGCATAACTCTCTTTTCTGCAGTACACTCCCCTGCAAATCCCACCCAGTCCTACAAGTTTTACTCTCTGTCTTCTCAACTCAGTGAGAGTGTCGTACTCTGGTTTGTCATCTCCTGCACTACGGTCCACAAAGGAGCTCCAGATAACTGCAGCCAGAGCAACTGTACAGTTCACATCGTTTTGTTTTCTTTACCCCTTAGGGCCCAATTTCTGAAAACATTTTTTTCATATGTTTTTCCAATTTCCTAATTTTTACAGCAGGAAGAAAAATTCAATACCAGTTACTGCAACATACATGTCAAGAAGTAAAAAACCCACAGTTTCGGAGGGTAAGGAATTCAGGACAATTTAAATAGATGTTCATGACCATAGGTCTTTCATGAGTTTGTGGTTGACATGTTTGCCAGCACTGCAGTAAATCAATTCCAAGGTGGCTTGCACTAATGTGTGTGGCAAGTTGGTACTGGTTGTTTGTAAGAAGTCTTAGTACCTTGTTTCACAGACCAGTCAGTCTGCATGAGTGTCTTCATGGCCTTCACCTGGCTTCTCCCTGAGCAAGTGACTCAAGAACTGCCTGTGCTTTCTGTAGCCACCAAAACAACAACCCAGGGAGGAAAGACCTTAGATTCTTAGTAAATGACCAACCACTGGCATTCTCTTTAATCCAAACCACTCTGGATTACATCTGGCACACAGAAGAAACCATGTTCTCCAACTTCTTCAGTTAGTTACTTATTAATGAAACTGACCAAAATTTAATAAAAATAAGTTCAACCCACAAGGAAATTTGAGCAGCTTCTCAATAGTGATGGTCCTCTCCTCTCTCCACAGGAAGTTTGTCAAATTATTTCAGAGATGCTAATAGAGAACGTTCCCCCAAGAGACTTCAGGAGGCCCAGGGGGATTTTACTGGTGCATACATCAGTACCCCCAGAAAGCAGAGCCTGATATAGGACTCCATTTGTGTATCTCTATGTGCTTGATCGTCCTTGCTGCCCAATTTTGCAAGACTAAAGACAGCACCCTCCTCAGTGCCTTTCTGAGAGTTCTGCCAATCCATACCACCACCTTGAAACTAATTTCTAAAAGGAAAGAACCCCTTTCTAATGAGGCATATGCCAAGTACTAAAGAAAAGACGATCAAGCAGATGTTGGCATCTTTGTTATTGTAGGTGTGGTCAGTGAAGGCCCAGCTGCTTCGGTTTCTGAGTGAAGGTGACTTACAAGTACATAACATTTTAAATTATGTGCATCTCCTTAGACTTTTTATATATTCATTTCACAAAATTCACTTCTCTTCCAAGTGTAGAAGACTCATAGCTCTTGGCAATAAATTTAACATTTAACATGCAGAGTTCTAAGCCAGGAAGTCAATAGAGGGGAGAGATTCACACTAAACTTTTCTGGCTCATACAAAAGTGAAAGTGAATATACATACATATGTATACAGATATTATATATTCAATATAAATACTCACAGATATCAGACATCCATTGCAGATTTTGAGCTACCTGCCTTCAAGAAGTATAGACTAAAAACTAATATACTCTCAAATATTCAGTTTATATCTAATTATACCCATTGTGTGGCAGACTATTAGATACCAAGGGTTCAAAGAACAAAATAAAGATCCTGGCGTTAACATAGTCCAAATAGAATAAGTCAAATGGAAAGGGGACATTGGGAATAGTGTTGAAACCATTTCAATGATTGTCTAGGATTTAAAATGTTTGAAGAGCATGTGTTTCTTGTTTGATAGTCTGATATTTCATGATTATGAACTATCTTATAGATTCTATGCTAACATGCTTTAGAAAGAAAAAAGAATGTCACCATTTGTTTCCCTTATTTCTGTTCTTATTTATTCCCTCTGGCATTTATGACAATGTGTAAAGACTCAGGACTAAACATTTAATTATCACAATCTTTCTTTAGTATCTTAATTTTCGCACTCTATAGCCGTGTTGTCTAGTATGTAGCCATACGCGGACATTTAAATTTAAACTTATATTAATTAAAAGTGAAAAATAAAATTTACTTCCTGTCTTTATTTCTACATCTTTATTAGTGCCTTATAGCTGTACATATTGATGGGATTTGTTGTTACATATTCATACATGTACACAAGACAACAATATAATTTGGCCAATATCACTCCCTGGCCATTCCCCTCTTCCTCCCTTCCTCTCTCCCCTTGTTCCCTTTCCTCTACTGATCTCCCTTTGATTTTCATGAGATCCACCCCCATCTTTCTTTTCCTATTTCTTCTCTAGCTTCAGCAAATGAGAGAAAACATATGACCCTTAATATTCTGAGTTTGACCTCTTTCACTTAACATAATGGTCTCTAGTTCCATCTATTTTCCTGCAGAGGCCATAATTTTATTCTTCTTTATGGCTCAATGAAACTCCATTCATCCGTCAATGGACACCTAGGCTGGTTCCATAGTGTGGCTATTGTGAACTGTGCTGCTATAAACATGGGCGTGCCTGTATCACTGTAATAAGATGCCCTTAATTCTTCAGGATAAATACCGAGGAGTGGTATGGCTGGGTCATAAGGTGGTTCCATGCCTGGTCTTTTGAGGACCCTCCATACTGATTTCCATAGCAGTTGTACTAATTTACAGTCCCACCACCAGTGTAAAGTGTCCCTTTTTCTCCACATCCTCTCCAGCCTTTATTACTATTTGTATTCTTGATGACTGCCATTCTGACTGTTGTCAGCTGAGATCTCATGTAGCTACTTCCTCAGTCTTAACTATTCTCATTTCAAGTGTTCAGTAACCTCTGCATTATAGAATATTTTTATCATCACAGCAAGTTCTGTTGAATGGAACTAGTTTAATCAATTTCCAACATAAAAAAATAATTTTCCAATTCAAATCATATGTTGCCCAGCAGGTTTCCATAACACCACATTTGTTTATTTTTTATTAACAAGTTAACTTTTTTACTCTTGTGGATAAGTATAACATTTTCATCTTATATTTATTAAAATAGTAATTAATTGACATGAACCCTATGTTAAATCTATTCTCTCCACCATTTGAGGACATCAAACTAAAAGTAACACTTTTTTAATGTTTTAATATTAGATATGAAGACACCATTTAAAACTTAAAACTGAATAAAATAAATTAAATTGTATTTCACCTTTTTTTTTTTTTTGTACTGGGGATTAACCCAGAGGCACTTTACCGCTGAGCTACATCCTCAGCCCTTTTTACTCCTTTTTATTTTTTATTTTGAGACACAGTCTTACTAAGTTGCTAAGGGCCTCAATGAGTTGCTAAAGCAACTCATTGGCCTTAAACTTGTAATCCTCCTGCCTCAGCCTCCAGAGTTGCTGGGATTACTGTCATGTGCCACCACACTCAACTAAATCAACTAAATTCTTTATGAAACTCTTCATGGAGAATACGCTAAAAATATATCCCTTCTTTCTTGAATATTTGCAAACCACTTGTTAATGAAAATTTTGGCAGTTCTGGATTTTTCAGTACGATATGCTTCTAGATCATGTTTCCTAGAGTGAAATGGGTTTGCACATACTTCTTCAACTAAAGAAAATTTCAGGAAGCTTTTTAAACTCCCACTGACAAAACATCAAGTAGTGTGATAATTTGGGGGCAAAAGGTTATCAGATTTAATGATGATTGAACTTGATGCTCCCCCTTGGATATTTTATTATAATAGTTCATATCACATAAGGGAAAATTCAACATGATATATTCAAATATTCCACCAGACAAGGGAAGAAAAATAGTATTGACCGTGGCCTTTATATAAATAAGCTTTCTTTCCAGCTTCACCCACAGGAGCATTTTGTGACAAGAATTTAAGATGACCCCCCCCCATTACTTTAGCAATTTTCCTCCTATACGTTTGATTTCCAGTCACCTTGATATTCCCCTTATACATTTCCAAGATCCTCACTTGTTTGAAGGGATCTATATTTGAGGGATGTTGCAAACCTCTCCCTAGCATGGAAGAATATCTGTGCTCCTAAAATCTTTTACGTCTCATAATCCAGGATTACTTCTGAGGTGTCACCAGCACAGGATAACTGGTTTATAGTGTGAACACCATTTTCAAATTAGCCAGGCAGCAAGTCAAGCTTTCAAGTCTTAAAAATCTTGGACCCAAGCAGAAAGCAGTTTTATAACCATCCTGAAAATTGACAATATTCTTGTATCTCCTCAGGAGATTTTGTTGGGAGAAAATGAATCGGAGTTGCAAGATGAAATATGAAGAACCAGAAGAAGCTGATTAAGATAATGTAGAAAAAGTTAATGTAGAAGATGTTTCTTGAGAAACTTCAAGGCTCTTTAGCCAAACAAACCAGTCATATGCTTTTATCATCCTTCCCCCTGCCAATCATCCTCTCCCTTTTATCCTCTACCCCAAACCTGCAAATCTGAATTATTCTCTGCTGTAAAGTGAAGGTATTCAGATAAATATGAATTTACATATATAGCCTGTAAATTATTGACTTCCCACTTTATTTATAGATGCACAATTAATATAGTTATCTGTGAATACTAATTTTTTGTCAAGATATTTTCCCCCATATTCCAATCCTCTTTCTTCTAGCTTCCACAGATTCTAATGAGAAATCAACCCAAAACCTACAGCCACTGAAAATACCCTGAGGAAAGAAGAGAAAATCAAAATAGTTTTGGATGAAGGAAAACATGTCATCAAAATGACCGAATTTGTCAATGAAAGATCAATCCTTAAAAAAATTGGCTAGTAGCTGGGCACAGTGGTACATTTCTCAAAAGAAGAAATACAAATGACCAATAGGTACATGGAAAAAAAATACCCGGTATCACTAACCATCAGAGAAATGCAAATCAAAACCACAATGAACCAGCACAGTGGCACATGCCTGTAATCAAAATACAACTACCCTGGGCTGGGGATTTAGCTCAGTTGGTAGAGTGCTTGCCTTGCAAACAGTAAGGCCCTGGGTTCAATCCCCAGCACCACAAAAAAAAAAAAAAAAAAATACAACTACCCTATGATCTAGCAATCCCACTGGGTCTATGTCCAAAGGGTATGAAATCAGTATGTCAAAAGAGACATTGCACGTCTATGTTTACTGTAGCATGATTCACAATAGCCAAGAAATGAAAACAACCTAAATGTCCATCAACTGATGAATGGATAAAGAAAATGTGGTACATATACACAACAGAATACTATTCAGTCCTTAAAAAGAATGAAATTCTGCCATTTGTGTCATGGACAGAACTGGAGGTCATTACGTTCAGTGAAATGATCAGGCACTGAAAGAAAAGTACTGCATGATCTCACTCAGGTATAGAATATTTTTTAAAAAAATTGATCTCATAGAATTGAAATATAGAATAGTGTTGCCAGAGGCTGGAGACAGCAGAAGGGGAAGAAGGGATGGGAAGAGGTTGATCAATGGGAACAAAATTATAGTTTTATAAGAGTAGGAAATTGGTATGATTTTGCACAATAGGGTGACTACAGAAAACAATATTGTACTGTATATTTCAAAAAGCAAGACAAAAGAATTTTAAGTATTTTCATTATAAATCTATGTTTGAAGAGATATGTTTAACCTGATTTAAATGTCGGACAATATATGCACACACCAAAACATCACCAGTACTCCATAAATACATATAATTATTATATTTTTATATATCAATCTTTAAAATTTAAGTCCATTTAAGTTTAAAAAAAAAGAAGTAAATTGGTTCAGTTAAGTTTTATCTGACAGCAGCACTGAACACTCAGTTCTATGAATCATAATTGTATACATCATTTTCTGATCTAAGGAAAAAGTTAATAAGTAAAATCTTACATGTGTTAATAAAATTGGTTTTTAAAAAAGTTTCAAGAAGTGGGAAGGAGGTAAGAATGGAGGACAGACGAACTGTTTAGAGGGAAAAGAAGGGTGGGAGGGGTAGGGGGGAAGGAAAACATAACAGAATGAATCAAACACTATTATTCTATGTAAAAGTATGACTACACAAATGGTATGCCTTTACTTCATGTACAAACAGAGAAACAGTATGTATCCCATTTTAAAAATAAATTTAAAAAGAAAAGTTTCAAGAATATTGGAAGACTCCAAAGCTTATCAATTTACTTAAAGTGTCCTAATCAGAGTTTGCATAAGAGTGATCAGGCACACTGGCATAATTTGTGTATTCACTTTAATGTGCATGATAATATTTAAAGAATTTATCTTCATACTCCCTAAGATGTTCCCTGATTAATGTCCATGAAGTTAATCACGGAATGGTTGTTTCTGCCCCTGAGACTGCTGATTTTCCCTTTTCCACATAAATGTCAACGCTGCCTTTGTGACACTGAAAAGGAAAGCAATCAATGAGGGTTCATCTTTTTGTACTAGGGTCATAAAAATTCTCTCTATAAAACTTCAGCGTGAGATGTTTAGGTGTTCAAGTTAGCTAACAATTTCAAGGAAAACTCCACCCATAACAGTTGCATAGATAAAGGATTTAGGTATTCATGCTACACTGCATTGCCTAGGAATATAAACCTCATCAAGTCAAAATCAGATTTCTAAATTTACTCTCACTATTACTAACTCTAAGAGGAAAGAGCCTGACTGGTCAGTCTTGGATACCACAGTTTTAACTGTCGCTCAGCTGGATGCAAAGGCAGAGAGGCAGAAAGAGATGTGTTTCTCACATGGAGTTTACTTTTTTATTCTAACACCATCCTAATTCTCAGTGAAAAATGACTTACTAACAATTGTAGACATAGCTCTACAGTCCTGGTTCCGTGACTTTCCTGTCTTTCCTGTTGTACACCTTCTCTTGGGAGCCAAGCAGATGCAAGCAGACATCAAACACAAAGCCCCTTGATCAAAATGGCCGCCCTCTCCCACTAGAATGACTTTTCCCTGTCTCTTCCAAAAGGCTGATGTGATTTCCTGTCAAATGTGTCGAGGAAGCCTTTGAAGGTGTCCGTCAATTGCCAACGTGAGGTCTGCCAGACAAGAGTGCTGCCTTCAGGAAGGAAGCAGAAACAGAGTTGTAATGTAAAAAGCAGCAAGACCCTGAGCATCTGATTGCAATCCTATCCAAATCTCAGGTCTGGATTTTCATGAAATATCAAAATATAGGAAAACAGTATCTACAAAATCTTTGAAGCAGATATAATCCTTTATTTCCAAAACAAGACAATGGTTCTTTGAACTCAAAAGCATAGGGGAGAGAGAGGTTCCCCATGAATCTAAATATTACACCTTAGAGATTTTCAGGGAACTGGAGATTTCCTGCTAGGATTTTTTGATAACTAAAGCTAAAGAATCTGTATCTTTTCTTTTCTTTTCTTTTCTTTTTATTTATTTTTATTGTAAACAAATGGGATACATGTTGTTTCTGTTTGTACATAGAGTAATAGCATACCAGTTGCATAATCATACATTTACATAAGGTAATGATGTTTGATTCATTCTGATATTTTTTCCTTCCCCCCCCACCCTTCCCACCCCTCTTTTCCCTCTATACAGTCCCTCCTTCCTCCATTCTTGCCCCCCTCCCACCCCCCATCATGTGTCATCATCCACTTATCAGTGAGATCATTCACCTTATGGATTTTTGAGATTGGCCTATCTCACTTAGCATGCTGTATCTTTTCTTGACTCATCACAATGAAAGGCAAGGATGTCTTTCGGATAAGTTACCAAGTAATGGGAATGGAGATATTAAAATGATTTAGAGACATCTCAATAACTAGATGTCTCATCTTACCACTTTTTAACAAGAAGCTAATCACAAGTTGAAATAGTTGATCTAAATAAGTCCCAGGCTGGGGTTGTGGTTCAGTGGTATAACACTTGCCTAGCATGTGTAAGGCACTGGGTTCAATTCTCAGCACCACATATAAGTAAGCGAATAAAATAAAGGTCTATCAACATCTAAAAAAATTAAAAAAAAAAAAAAAGTCCCATTCGGCTCAGTTACTGACTCATGAGATACATTTCTTGTTGGGTGCAGGGGCTTTCTGTCTGGCAGGTTGAAGTTTGGTTTAGTAATCAGAGTTCAGATTACTGTATTTTCTACCTTTCAACTCTCCTAAAGGTCTTTTAATAAAGAGACCAACACACCTTGATGTGTCCTCTTGCACTTTTTAGAGAAATTACAGAGAGAAACATCTAAGATCTGTATCCACCACATAAAAGACTGCCAAAAAGAAGGCAATGAATGTAATTTGAAAACAACAGATAAATGATAAGTTCCAAATGGGCTGAAGTATGATTAGAGAAAATGGAAAATAATAGGGTATGTGGGAGAAAGTATTGGTTTACTTTAAGATGAAAATAGGTCAATAGATTATCTGTTCAGAGAATGTTCAAGAATTTTTAGTTGCTTGAGAATAAATTAAAGCAGTAGGCATGCTTTACAAAAGTAAAATTTTGGATCATTATGTATAAAAGTATCATATTTGGATCAGGAAGTGTAGCTCAATGGTACAGTACTTGCTTAACATGCACAAAGCCCTGGATTCCATCCCCAACACCATAAATAAATGAATAGCATTTTGAATAAGGGGAAGGAACTCTATATAGTGAAGAATCATAAAGTCTCTTCTTTCTGCCTATGTAATATTTACTCTCAGAACACATTTAAATCAAACTAAATACAGCAATAAAAAAAGAAAGTTTGAAGGCGGGCCAAGATGGCGGACTAGAGGGCGGCTGCATTTCACGTTGCTCCAGGACGCAGGATTCAAAAGAGGAGACAGTGAGAGACTTGGGACCAACTCAAAGCCGCCGGGTGAGTCTCTCCTGTTGGGGAGGCGTCCCGGATGGGGCGGTAGCCCCGGAACGCAGGGAACTTTGTGAAGTAGAGTTGCTCGGCGAGACGCCCCTCCCCCGCACTGGAGCGGTAAACAGGGACAACTGGGATCATCGTAGAGGAGGCGGCTCAGCACAGCGCTTGGACTCGAGCAACCACTGGGGCTCCGGGCAGCTGCCTGAGGAGGAGCTGCGTGGCGAGCTGTTTAGACCCAGAACGACCGCTTCTGAACACTGGGGGGTTGCCCGGAGGAAGAGGAGAAGCCCGGCGGGTCGCTTGGTCTAGGAGTGAGTGCATCAGAGCCACAGGTGGTTGCCAGAGGAGGAGCTGCGTGGTGAACTGTTTGAACTCAGAGCGAGCGCTCCTGAACACCAGGAGGGTGCCTGGAGGAAGAGGAGGAGCGCGGCGGGTTGCTTGACCTAGGAGTGACTGCATCAGAGCCACAGGCAGTTGCCAGAGGAGGAGCTGCGAGGCGAGCTGTTTGAACTCAGAACAACTGCTCCAGAACACTGGTGGCCTGCCTGGAGGAGGAGAGCGGTGGGACGCTTGGTCTAGGAGTGACTGCATCAGAGCCACAGGTGGTTGCCAGAGGAGGAGGCAAGTGGTGAGTTGATTGGACTAAAAGCGACCGCTCCTGAACACCGGTGGCCTGCCTGGAGGAGGAGCGTGGTGAGTCACTTGGTCTCGGAGCCACCGCTCCTGAACACCCGGGGGGCTACCCCGAGGAGGAGGAGGAGGAACAGGGCGGGTCACTTGGACTTGGAGTGACTGCCTAGGGCTACGGGTGGTTGGCGGGAGGAGGAGACCCGAAGTGAGTTGTTTGGACTCCTAGTGACTGCGTCGGAAACCGGGCGGCTGTCCGGAAGAGGAGGTGTGTGGCGGGTCTCTGGGTCTCGGAGCCATTGTACGGGGCTCCAGGTGGTGGCTCAGAGGAGGGGCTGCATAGCCAGGCGATTGGTGCAGAGCAGGGTCCCAGGAGCTAGGTGGCTTCTTGCTGGAAGAGCCACACAGAGACACGCCTAGGGGCGGAGCGAAGTTTCCAGGGCGGCGGGCAGATTCTCTGGGAGAGGCAGCCTAAGGAGACTCGCCTGCGAAGGGTGAGGCTCCCAGGCCCAGGACGTAGGTCCGGGCCCCTGGGATCGTTGCAGAGGAAGACAGCCCAGCCCAGGTGGTAGTTGTAGATTGAGGGGAACCTCTAGGAGGGCAACTGACCAGCGAGACGTCCCCACCGAGTGAGTCTTCCCGGCCGGGGGAGGTTTTCCCACAGGGACGGTAAAACCAGAGACACAGGCACAAACAGGCCTTGCCTCAGCCCGCAGTCTAGTTCCCCTTTGGATGACCATTGGTCAACAAGTGGAGGCACCTCTGCCCACTAGCAGGGAATATACGCCACCTGAGGGTCACCACCCCTACAGAGGCAGCTTCTTCGTGGAGCTCTGCATTATCAACCTCCTCCAAGACTTCAGGCTACTGAAGGATAAGAGGGGATATACTAGCAATCTTCAGGGACATTATAAGTTGATAGAGGAAATCTGCAATATCTTAATCACCCACTGATTCCTGAACAATATGAGAAAACAAGGGAAGAAAATGCCCCAAACAAATCTAGATGTTACATCAATAAAATCCAATGACAGCATGGCAGAAGAAATGACAGAAAGGGAGTTCAGAATGTACATAATTAAAATGATTAGGGAAGCAAACGATGAGATGAAAGAGCAAATGCAGGCATTGAATGATAGCACCAATCGACAGTTAACAGAGCAAATTCAGGAAGCAAAAGATCATTTCAATAAAGAGTTAGAGATATTGAAAAAAACCAAACAGAATTCCTTGAAATGAAGGAAACAATAAACCAAATTAAGAACTCCATAGAAAGCATAACCAAAAGGATAGAACAGCTGGAAGACAGAACTTCAGATATTGAAGACAAAATATTTAACCTTGAAAACAAAGTTGAACAAACAGAGAAGATGGTGAGAAATCATGAACAGAATCTCCAAGAACTATGGGATATCATGAAAAGGCCAAATTTGAGAATTATTGGGATTGAGGAAGGCTTAGAGAAACAAACCAAAGGAATGAACAATCTATTTGAAGAAATAATATCAGAAAATTTCCCAAATCTGAAGAATGAAATGGAAAATCAAGTCCAAGAGGCTTATAGGACTCCAAACACACAAAATTACAACAGACCCACACCAAGGCACATTATAATGAAAATACCTAACATACAAAATAAAGACAGAATTTTAAAGGCTGTGAGAGAAAAGAACCAAATTACATTCAGGGGGAAACCAATACGGATATCAGCAGATTTTTCAATCCAGACCCTAAAAGCTAGAAGGGCCTGGAACAACATTTTTCAAGCTCTGAAAGAAAATGGATGCCAACCAAGAATCTTATACCCAGCAAAACTTACCTTCAAATTTGATGATGAAATAAAATCCTTCCATGATAAACAAAAGCTAAAAGAATTTACAAAAAGAAAGCCAGCATTACAGAATATTCTCAGCAAAATATTTCATGAGGAAGAGATAAAAAACAAAGAAGCAAATCAACAAAGGGAGGAATTATCCTAAAGGAACTGTCAAATAAAGGAGAAACCAAGATGTGTCAAAAATTTTAAATATGAACCAAATGACTGGGAATACAAATCATATCTCAAAAATAACCCTGAATGTTAATGGCCTGAATTCATCAATCAAAAGACATAGACTGGCAGATTGGATTAAAAAGAAAGATCCAACAATATGTTGCCTGCAACAGACTCACCTCATAGAAAGAGATACCCATAGACTAAAGGTGAAAGGATGGGGAAAAATATACCATGCACATGGACTCAGCAAAAAAGCTGGAGTATCCATCCTCATTTCAGATAATGTGGACTTCAAGCCAATGTTAGTCAGAAGGGATAAAGAAGGACATTTCATACTGCTTAAGGGAAGCATAAATCAGCAAGATATAACAATCATAAACATCTATGCCCCAAACAGTAGCTCATCCATGTATGTTAAACAAATCCTTCTCAATTTTAGAAACCAAATAGACCATAACACAATAATACTAGGTGATTTTAACACGCCTCTTTCACCACTGGACAGATCTTCCAAACAAAAATTGAACAAAGAAACCATAGATCTCAATAACACAATCAATAATTTAGGCTTAACAGACATTTATAGAATATACCATCCAACCAAGAGCGAATACACTTTCTTCTCAGCAGCACATGAATCCTTCTCTAAAATAGACCATATATTATGCCACAAAGCTAATGTCAGCAAATACAAGAAGATAGAGACACTACCTTGTATTCTATCAGATCATAATGGATTGAAGTTACAAATTAATGAAAGAGTAAAAAACAAAAACTACTCCAACACCTGGAGATTAAACAATATGCTACTATATGATGAATGGATAACAGAAGATATTAGGAAGGAAATTAAAAAATTCTTAGAGGTAAATGAGAACAAAGAAACATCATATCAAAATCTCTGGGACACTATGAAAGCAGTACTTAGAGGAAGATTTATTTCATGGAGCGCATTTAATAAAAGAAGTAAAACTCAAAAAATAAATGACCTAACACTACAGCTCAAAGCCCTAGAAAAAGAAGAACAGACCAACACCAAAAGTAGTAGAAGACAGGAAATAGTTAAACTCAGAGCTGAAATCAACGAAATTGAAACGAAAGAAACAATACAAAAAATTGACAAAATAAATAGTTGGTTCTTCGAAAAAATAAACAAAATTGATAAACCTTTAGCCACACTAACAAAGAGAAGACGAGAGAAAACCCAAATCACTAAAATTCGGAATGAACAAGGAAATATCACAACAGACACGACTGAAATACAAAACATAATTAGAAGCTATTTTGAAAATCTATACTCCAACAAAATAGAAAATTTCGAAGACATCAACAGGTTTCTAGAGACATATGAATTGCCTAAACTGAACGAGGAGGACATACACAATTTAAATAGACCAATTTCAAGTAATGAAATAGAAGAAGTCATCAAAAGTCTACCAACAAAGAAAAGTCCAGGACCAGATGGGTTCTCAGCCGAGTTCTACAAAACTTTTAAAGCAGAGCTCATTCCAATACTTCTCAAAGTATTCCAGAAAATAGAAGAAGAGGGAACTCTCCCAAACTCATTTTATGAAGCCAATATTACCCTGATTCCTAAACCAGACAGAGACACATCAAGGAAAGAAAATTTCAGACCAATATCCTTAATGAACATCGACGCAAAAATTCTAAACAAAATTTTAGCAAATCGCATACAAAAACATATTAAAAAGATAGTGCACCATGATCAAGTGGGTTTCATCCCAGGGATGCAAGGTTGGTTCAACATCAGGAAATCAATAAATGTAATTCACCATATCAATAGACTTAAAGTCAAGAATCACATGATTATTTCGATAGATGCAGAAAAAGCATTTGATAAAATACAGCACCCCTTCATGCTCAAAACACTCGAAAAAATAGGGATAGTGGGAACATTCCTTAACATTGTAAAGGCCATCTACGCTAAACCCATGGCTAATATCATTCTAAATGGTGAAAAACTGAAAGCATTCCCTCTAAAAACTGGAACAAGGCAGGGATGTCCTCTTTCACCACTTCTATTCAATATCGTCCTTGAAACTCTAGCCAGAGCAATTAGACAGATCAAAGAAATTAAAGGGATACGAATAGGAAAAGAAGAACTCAAACTATCCCTATTTGCTGATGATATGATGGTATACTTAGAGGAACCAGGAAATTCCACCAGAAAACTTTTAGATCTCATAAGTGAATTCAGTAAAGTAGTGGGATATAAGATCAATGCACATAAATCTAAGGCATTTTTATACATAAGCGATGAATCTTCAGAAAGAGAAATTAGGAAAACTACCCCATTCACAATAGCTTCGAAAAAAATAAAGTATTTGGGAATCAATCTCACAAAAGAGGTGAAAGACCTCTACAATGAGAACTACAGAACACTAAAGAAAGAAATTCAAGAAAACCTTAGAAGATGGAAAGATCTCCCATGTTCTTGGATAGGAAGAATTAATATTGTCAAAATGACCAGACTACCAAAAGTCCTATACAGATTCAATGCAATTCCAATTAAAATCCCAATGATGTACCTTACAGAAATAGAGCAAGCAATTATGAAATTCATCTGGAAGAATAAAAAACTCAGAATATCTAAAGCAATCCTCAGTAGAAAGAGTGAAGCAGGGGGTATCGCAATACCAGATCTTCAACTCTACTACAAAGCAATAGTAACAAAAACGGCATGGTATTGGTACCAAAATAGAAAGGTGGATCAATGGACAGAATAGAGGACACAGACACAAACCCAAATAAATACAATTTTCTCATACTAGACAAAGGGGCCAAAAATATGCAATGGAGAAAAGATAGCCTCTTCAACAAATGGTGCTGGGAGAATTGGAAATCCATTTGCAACAGAATGAAACTAAACCCATATCTCTCACCATGCACGAAACTAAACTCAAAATGGATTAAGGATCTCGGAATCAGACCAGAGACCTTGCATCTTATAGAAGAAAAACTAGGTCCAGGGCTTCAACATGTCGGCTTAGGATCAGACTTCCTCAACAGGACTCCCATAGCACAAGAAATAAAAGCAAGAATTAATAACTGGAATAGATTCAAACTAAAAAGCTTTCTCTCAGCAAAGGAAACTATCAGCAATGTGAAGAAAGAGCCTACAGAGTGGGAGAAAATCTTTGCCAATCATACTTCAGATAGAGCACTAATCTCCAGAATCTATAAAGAACTCAAAAAACTCTACACCAAGAATGTAAATAATCCAATTGACAAATGGGCTAAAGAAATGAATAGACACTTCACAGAAGAAGATCTACAAGCAATCAACAAACATATGGAAAAATGTTCAACATCTCTAGTAATAAGAGAAATGCAAATCAAAACCACCCTAAGATTCCATCTCATCCCAATTAGAATGGCGATTATCAAGAATACAAGCAACAACAGGTGTTGGCGAGGATGTGGGGAGAAAGGTACACTCTTACATTGCTGGTGGGGCTGCAAATTAGTGCAGCCACTCTGGAAAGCAGTATGGAGACTCCTTAGAAAACTTGGAATGGAACCACCATTTGACCCAGCTATCCCACTCCTTGGCCTATACCCAAAGGACTTAAAATCAGCATATTACAGAGATATAGCCACATCAATGTTCATAGCTGCTCAGTTCACAATAGCCAGATTGTGGAACCAACCTAGATGTCCTTCAATTGATGAATGGATAAAGAAAATGTGGTGTATATATATATACAATGGAATATTACTCAGCCATAAAGAATGATAAAATTATGGCATTTGCAGGCAAATGGATGAAACTGGAGAATATCATGCTAAGTGAGATAAGCCAATCTCAAAAAACCAAAGGAAGAATGATATCGCTAATAAGTGGATGATGACACATAATGGGGGGTGGGAAGGGTTAGTGTTGGGGTTGGAGTTGGGTTTAGGGAGGGGGGCAGGAATGGAGGAAGGAAGGACTGTATAGAGGGAGGGGAGGGGTGGGAGGGGTGGGGGGAAGGGAAAAAATGGCAGAATGAATCAAACAACATTACCCTATGTAAATTTATGATTACACAAATGGTATGCCTTTACGCCATGTCCAGACAGAGAAACAACATGTATCCCATTTGTTTACAATAAAAAAAAAAGTTTTATAAAAGGCAATAAGACATTATACATACATACATACCAAGTGTGTATACTGCAATATACATATTGTGTACTTACATATGCATGCATAATTTATTTCAAAGCAAACTGTACTTCTAAAATAACATTGAAAGATTTTTTCATAATATTGTAAAATATCAGCACAGTAAATTAAAATATGCTATAAAAATATTTTTAAATCAATATAATAAAAATTTATTACTTAAGTATAAAACATAAGACATATAACATAATATATAAACATAATGAATAGATGTCTATAGAACATAGATATTTATAATATGTAAACATATAATGAAAAGTAGGTTAGAAAATTATCAAATTGTGCTGATTGGTCTTCTCTGGTTCATCACTTTAGTTTTCCTTTAAATAATGTGTTATAATTTATTTTCATTTTTTATGAAAATAGACATTTGCTGGGCATGGTGGCAAATGCCTATAATCCCAGAAACTCAGGAGACTGAGGCAGGAGGATGACAAGTTTGAGGCCAGCCTCAGCAACTTAACAAGATAAAAATAAAAAATAAATAAATAAAAAATAAAGAGGGCTAGGGATATGGCTCAGTAGTGAAGTGCCTCTGAATTCAATCCCTTGTACCAAAAAGTAAAAATAAAACTGACATTTATTATTTCCATAATTAAGAACAAAAGTTACCAAAAAATTCTTTCAAAACTTTGCTGAGGTGACTTTGAAAAGTTCAAAAAAAAAAAATAGCCTAATTTCTTCCTATTTTCAGAAGGACTTGTTTATTCTCTTGTTCAAATTCAGATAAACAATCATTTGCATTTTTAAAATAGCCTCTTTCAATATTTCATGAGGTTTGGGAAGGTTGTTTTTTGGTTGTTTTGGGGATTTTGTTTGTTTGTTTGCTTGTTTTTTTAGGATTTTGTGTTGTGAGGTCTCCTGTTTGGCTACTTACCTCCAAAAGAAGGAGGAAGAGGAAAGGGAAGAGCTGAGAGTGCTACCGAGCATCGCCCCAGCCCTGTGCTCTGGACGCCTCCGGGTCTGTAGGGCCGTGGGTTCTACTCCCGTGTTGTTCAGTTCAGGGGGCCCCTTGCTCACAAGTCAAGGCACTGTTGTGCTTGGTATAAACATGTCTTCAGCTGAGACGTTCTAGATAACCCTGTATGCCTGCGGTGAGCAAGAAGACCTCCCCAGGCTAGAGTTTCTTCATGAAATATGCACCTTTGTCTACATCTACACTGCCAACATGCTTCTGGGCTCTGTGGTGGGGTTCCCCAGTGATGAGGAAAGGCTGTAAGGACCATGTGACGACAGGAACACTGGGGAAACGCAGCATCATTCCGCTTGAAGTCGGCCATTTCTTTTTCAATAAATAGACATCTAGTATGTTTGGGGAGAGAAAAATGGAAACTCTTTCTGTATGCTCTTCCAGCCAGTCGATACCACACACATTTACTGAATGGCTTCTACATATGCGCCAGCCTCTGTTGCTGGTGCAGTCACTTATGGTAAATTATTCTCTCTCTGTAACGTGTTATTTGGAGGCAAATTGCCGCTATTCACAAGGAACTTTGGGTTTAATTAGCATCTAAAAATTTTAAATACCCATAATTGTATGTGGTCAGGAACATTACCCGTGGTTAATTTGCATGTTGTTGCTATTGTTCCTAAGATGCGAGAACACTGAACAATAACTACTTTATACCACAAGGTGTTGCACACTAAAACCGAGGGCAAAGATCATATAGAGCTGATGAAACTTGGCATTGAGGACTTTCAGGGTCCTGATGAACCGTTAGACAGCCTAACTCCCATTCATCTCCTCCCCACTGACTTTCCCTGCTGCCCAGCCTCCTGCCCAAGCCCCTGCAGCTTCCACCCAGAGCCGTCTGGCTCAGTTATCTTGGTCCTGGGAGCCACTTAGCAGAATCACAGTTCAGAGGTTCAAAGGGCTCATGGGTTATCCATCAGGTCAATTCCATTTCAAATATAAAACTCTCTTGTGCACTCTGATCAAATTGTCATTTTCTCCCTCCCCACCCATCAATAGCACAAAAGCTGAAGATCTTCCATCTTGAGTTTCTGAGTTTCATTGTCCTTTAACGTAACAGTACTTTCACCAAATCCTTTCTCACTCATTGTGTTTCTATTGAAAAATACTCTTTGGGGGTTGGGGATATAGCTCAATTAGAAGAGTGCTTGCTTGGCAAGCATGAGGCCCTGGGTTCAATCCCCAGCACTGCAAAAAAAAAAAAAAAAAAAAAAAAGCTAATCCTGGAAAATTTTAATAGTTGTCCAGCATTGGAGTTGTGTAGGGGGAAATTGGAGCTTCAAAAGAAAAGGATGTATATCTGCATATTAACAGAATTAAGATGCTATGGGAACTATTTTACACCTCTGTAAATTGCAGATAACGGACAACAATCCAAGTTCTGCTAAGAGTAAACTGGCTTCCCTTTTAAATGGGTTAAATATCTACATGATTTAATTAACAAATCAGTTAAATAAAATCTTTAACAATTATTTATTTTATACTCATACAAGAGTTATGGCTTTACATTTTTTATTGTCATTTAACATCTGCAAATGAGGAAAATATAAGTCTAACTAGGATATTGCTCAAGAAAATTTTTTAAATGAGATGAAGGGACATATTCAGCAAAAGGGGATCAAGAGTCATATTATCTTATGTTCTTCTAAGCATAAGCATGTCATCGTTTCAAAGAAATTAAAATGAAAAGTTTTTCAAAAATTTCCTATAAAAGGGATGCCCTCTTTACATGCATATTAGAGAATCTTGACAGAGTTGATTAAGAGGTGGTGGTCACCATCTGAAACCAGTGTCAAAGCAGAATTGCACCAAGGTTAAACAGGTAAGGAAGATTTTATTCAAAGCTGTTGCAATAGGGAAGAGAAACCAGTCTTAACTCCACTGAAACAATGAGTGGGAAAGTTTTTAAAGCTGAGGTGAGGGATATCATAAGGTCATCTTTGCCTCACCCAGAGGAAATAAGAAACATGTCAATAAAAACTGGAAGAGAAGTGATCTTTGTCATACGGTGACACGTCACTGAATTGTGACCTACCATTGTGTAGAAAGCAAAACTTGTAGAGGATAAACTTGGATATTTAGGGGAGGAAACAAAGTGTTGAAGAAGTAGCCTGGTTTCTTCTGGCTCATACCAAATTGTTAGATGAAAGAGACCAAAAAAAAAAAAAGAATCATTATATAAAAAAAAAAGCTTAGGGTTGGGTGATTTGGGAAATTCTCAGCTTAATCAGATTGCAAAAGCTGCTAAAATGAGGAGATCACTGTTGGGAAAACATGCACTGGAGACAAGGTCAAGGGGATGACTGGAAAACCTTTTGTTGGGCTGAATATGATAAGGAGCAGGGAGAGGGGCACATAAGGGAGACTATTGGAGCAACCTACAGGAGAAAAGATGGCGCCTTGGTCCAGGAGGTACCTGTGGTGATCCAGTGTTACAGGCAAGGTAAAGTGGTTGACTTCTGGTTGTAGGTTTGAAAACAGGACTGACAATATTTTCTAACTGATTTATGTCGTTTGCAACAGAGAAGAGTTGAGGACTATCCCAAGATGTTGGGTCTGGATAACTGAAGGGATAAAGTTCACATTTCCTGAGATGGACTGACAGAAAAAAAAAAACAAAAAACAAAACAGGAACTTGGTATTAGCATTGATATTTCTGTTTTTAATGGACATTTTGAAAATATAATGAAAAGTCCAATGATTCACATCTAGATCTGTATTACAGGTATGAATTTAAAGTTATCAACATGAAATATCTAGAGCCCTGAGACAGGAAATTCATTATGGGAGCAGCTGTAGATTCCAAAGACAAAGATTCACAAGGGTTGGGGGGGAAGTGCTAGGGAGTGATACTGGCCAAATCATATTGTTATATTGTGTGCGTGTACAAATATGTAACAAGAAATCCCATCATTATATACGACTGTAATGTACCTTAACAAATGTGGAAAATCTTTAAAAGATTCAAAGTTTAAGTCATGGGAATCTCCAAACTTAAAAAAAAAAAATCTGGTAAGCCAGGTGCGGTGGCACATGCCTATAATCCCAGAGACTCTACAGTCTGAGGCAGGAAGATCACAAGATTGAGGCCAGCCTCGGCAACTCAGCAAGGCCCTAAGGTCTTAGTGAGATCCTGTCTGAAAATAAAACATAAAAATAGGGAATGTGAGGATGTGGCTCAGTGATTAAGTGACCTTGGGTTCAAACCCCAGTACCACCAAAAAAAAAAAAAAAAAAAGAAAGAAAGAAAGAAAGAAAGAAAAAAAGTCTGGAAGAAGAGGAGGAGGAGCTGGGGCTGGGGCTCAGTGGTAGAGCACACGCCTTGCACTTGTGAGGCACTGGGTTCTATCCTCAGCACCACATAAAAATAAATAAGATCAAGGTATTATGTCCAACCATGACTAAAAAAGATTTTTTTTTTTAAAGCGGAATCAGCAAAGGCGACTCAGAAGGAGTACTGTAGGATTAAAATCAGGAGAATCTGGACATCTGCTAAGTGAAGTGAAAAAAGTTTCAAAGAGGAGTGATCAGAAGGGTCAAATACCGACGAGAAGGTGCATAAGAAGAGGACTGAGAACCGCCCCAGGATTTAGCAAGCTAGACGTCATTGGAGATGACTAGAGAAGTTCTGTTTTAACATTAGAGATAAAGGTCCGACATGATAACTTTCATGGGGGATAGGAGAGAGAACTGAAGATAGTGTATTTAGGAAGTGAAATTAATATGACCCAAAAGATGATTAATTTTGCTTTTAAAACGTCCAGTGGGCAACTAGCCCAGGTTTGTATCCCCAGCACCCGGGAGAAAAATCGATAAGCCGAAAACCCTCCCTTGTGTCAATTGGGGCTGGGGAGATAGCTCAGTTGGTAGAGTGCTTGCCTTGCAAGCACAAGGCCCTGGGTTCAGTCCCTGGTACTACAGGAAAAAAAAAAAAAAAAAAGTCCAAAATTTGGCAAGAAGCAGCTCTTTTCTAATCTAAAAGAGAAGAGTTTTGTTGAGAGGCACCAGACTGCTAGACACACGGAGGAAATGAGTAACCAACACAGTTCATTCAATGAGAGAGTTTGTAATTAAAGAAAGGGGTAGTAAGTGCATGGCAATCTCCAAGATCTTAATGGAAAGCAAATGTGGTTTTTATTTTGCTTCTCTGTGAGGATAAAATGAAGTGAGGGACCGGGGGTCTTGAAGCATTGGAAGCACAGCCAAAGGAATTCCCACTATAGATTCCATGGGATGCCATTTATTTGCTACCCCCTGTGTCCAACATAACACCGTGTCTATGTCACAGTATCCTGATTGTGTAGGTGATGAAACTGAGACTAATAGGTTAACTAACCCTATCAAGGTTTATCCTGTTGTAAATGGCGACACAGTTACAGCATCTACCTTCCTTTTAAAATCCCCTCTCCTTCCACGGTGCCAGTCTGCAGATCTGTCAGCAGCTTCATGAGGTGAGAAGGAGTGGGACTTTTCAAATTTATTGACCCTGACCTAGTGATAAATGGCTCCGTATTTTATTCTAATAATGTTAGCCAGTGAATAAAAGCCCTTTCCAAGATAGCGTTTAATGTTGTTTTAGAAGCAGGAAGCACAAAACTAAAAGATAAAATGTACTTGCTCTTCACAGATATAAAACAAGAGGAGTTTCTCTTCTCTACTTTCTATTACTGCATAATGCTTATAAGCCACTAACATTTGGTGGCAGCAGATGTCCCGGAAGTTTAGCGGGGACCTTAATCAGCCCACCAGCATCTGGCTTCATCAGGAGTAGGAGAGAATGATTGGAGTTTTATGACTACGACTTGTGCCTTGGTCAATGCCCTGATTCTCCTTCCCTGCCTCTCACCACCCCAGGGAGGACTCCGGTGTCTTTTCTCCCCGGGTTACACTCAAGTGGTAACAGCTATGTTCATGGCATTCATGCACCGTGACAACCCACCGAGATAGAACAAGCCTTGCTTTCTACTTGTTGGTGCAGTAAAAAAGCAGCATAACCACCAAGAGCTGAAGAGAGAGACTGTGTCCTCCTGTCAACGACCATAAGCACACGTACCTGTGTGTGCTGTGTGGTGAACAGTCCTGCTAGGGACCCGATCCATGGGTTGCTTTCTAAAAGGCTAGCCTTGAAGAATGCCAACACTGGAAGGGATTTGCTTTTTCAGATCACCTAATCCATTCCACAATTGACCCCAGAAGTCACCCACGGTCTTCTTGGACATTACAAAATACCAGCGCATTAACCAATTCTAAAGAGAGCCCATGATTACCCTCTGACAGCTAAAAGCTAGCATACACTCCTTGCTTTGAACTAGACCCTACCCATTAAGATTATAATACAAGAATGGTACAAGAGTCATTTTGGATCTTTCATAGTATGTCTCTTCCACCTAGTATACATTACAACTATTATTTAATGCATATTCTGTTGTTATAATAATGACAATAAAATGAGATTAGATTATCTGCTAAGCCAATTTTTTCCATCAGTAACATTTTGTTCATTGATTATTTGAAGCATTATTAATGATTGCTGCTTTTGCCATTTTTTTATTATTTTATACCATGGTCATGGAATAGGCACAAGACCTCGAAGGTAATACATTTTTAGTAGTCGTTTTGAAATATCTTCCCCATGCTTTTCACAGAAAATTGCTCACTTGAACAAAGTTTACTTTTAAAGTTATAATAACTGTAGGATATGTGTTTTTCATCTTATTAAAATAAGCTAAGTATTCAAATCCAGTTTAAATTTATATTATTTTTGTCTGAGCACAATATAAAATTTTAAAGCAGAATCTCCTCATTAAAACTTGGTACTATCATTTGGATCTGGAATGCCTTCCAAAGGCCAATGTGTTAAAATCTTGGTCACCAACCTGTGGCACTATTGGAAGGTAGTGGAACCTTTAAAAGGTGGTGCCCAGCGGGAGGAAGTTGGGTGACTGGGACACAGACCCTTCCTGTTTCTCTTTTGCTTCCTGGCCACCATGAGCAGGCCTCCTATGCCACCTCTCCCTCCATATGTACTGTGCCACCACAGGCCCAAAGCAACAATGCCAATGCAACCATTCACTGAAATCTCTGGAACTGCAAGCCAAAATAAACCTTTCCTCCTTTAAAGTTGATTATCTCAGGTATTCTGTCACAGTAATGGAAAACTGACTAACACACTTAGAAATGCTTTCTATAGAAATTATCAAAGTAATTCAAATTATCTACAAGTTTTTTTAAATGCAGAATAGATTTTGATAACTAGAGTATGTTTCTCTAGGAATGACTTAAATATTTTACCTCACCAAATCCTGACTCCCTAAGCAAAAAATAGTGCAGATATGGACAATAAAAATGACCTCAAGAAGCAAATCTCAGACACAATCAACATGTGTTACAGCAAAGAGTTTATGGGAGATTCCTCAGAAAACTTGGAATGGACCCACCTTTTGACCCAGCTATCTCACTCCTCAGTTTATACCCAAAGGACTTAAAATCACCATACTACAGTGATACGGTCACATCAATGTGGATAGCAACTCAATTCACAATAGGTAGATTGTGGAACCAACCTAGATACCCTTCAATAAACTGTGAAACGGTGGTATATATACACAATGGAATACTACTCAGTATAAAGAAGAATGGCATTTGCATATAAATGGATGGAGTTGGAGAATATCATGCTAAGCATGATAAGCCAATTCCAAAAAACCAAAGGCCAAGTGTTTTCTCTGATAAATGAATGCTGATACACAACAGGGCAGGGGGAAGGGGAAGGGAAGAATGGAGGACCATTGGATTGTGTAGAGGGAAATGAGGGGAGGG
Organism: Sciurus carolinensis; assembly: GCF_902686445.1. NCBI lineage: Eukaryota > Metazoa > Chordata > Mammalia > Rodentia > Sciuridae > Sciurus > Sciurus carolinensis. The sequence continues at coordinate 10,723,099 of NC_062228.1, forward strand.
GAGGGAGCAGGGGGAAAGGAAAGAGGGTGGAGTGAGACAAACATCCTTACCCTACGCACATGTATGGTTGCATGAATGGTATGACTCTACATCATGTACAACCAGAGAAATGGAAGTCGTACTCCATTTGTATAAGATGAATAAAATGCATTCTGCTGTCATGTGTAACTAAATAGAACAAACAAAAAATGAATAAAATACATTTTAAAAGAATTAAGTCAATCACTTAGTTTCTCAGTAACTAACTAGGCTGATTATCTATCCTCTAAATAAAACTGCTTCTAGGATTACTGAGCTCTGATCAGTGATAGATAAAATATGTATAATAAGAAAACTGAGGGAAGATTTCTTCTTTTAGATTCAAGGATGGAAAAATCCTAGAAGGAAAGAGCTAGAAGTAATAGAAACAAAGTCTGATAATTCAACTTTATATAGCAGTACTCTGTGGGAAAACGTATAGAATTTAGCAGGATTCGATAAGTGGTTCTTTTAAATTAAGTTATTTGTTAAAATTAAACTGTGGCCTGGGTTTTTAAATCAAAGCAAATCATCTGTGGCAATTGGGATAAAAGAAAAAATAAATTAACACACTCAAAACATAGTTAATGTGTCTGAGTTGATCCAATACCTGTTTATGAGAGGAAGCAACATTCTTGTAGATGAAAGTTGTAAATTGTGTTTTAATAGGCTCATATACAATGATAAAGGAACTGTAACACAGATTTTCTTTCGAATTTTCCAATTTGCACTATTTTCCTCCAATAATTTCTGCTTCAATGATTGCATGTTGGTCTTCTCTGTGTATTATTTTTCTACAAATTAAACGATCCATTTATAAATTGGGGGAGGGAGACAGTCACCAGAAGCCTAATCCAGATTCTGGAAAACCACCTGGCCTTTTGTCGGCATGCACGCTCATTTTCAGAATAACTCCTGTGATTTGTTTCTGCTATGAAGATTCAGGAATTGGCTACCCAACGCATTTGTATTTATTCTCCTTGATTTTCCATCATATTTGATCTTTCTTTCTGCCTTGAGTCATTTCACAGTTAATTAATTTCTCTACCTTCCAAGTGAGAAGAAAGAAAAAATAATGTAAGCTGTTCTGGTGGCGTCAAAGCAGGGGGAAATGGTAAAGCATTAAACCGTTGCTCTGAATGTCGGCGCCAGTGGATCTGGGCTCTGCCAGTCGCCTCCCGCTCGCCCCTTGCTATGGAAAACCTCTGACCCATAGCTCTACCCCCGCCCCACTCAGGGTGGAGCTGATTTTGCCACACCTGCCTGTGCCTGTGGTGATAGTGCAGCCACCGCAGCACCATTAGTCCTGCTCCTGGTCCCACAGCCTGCAACTGGGCACGTCCTCCGTTCCCTCCACCTTGATTTCTTCTAAAGAACATGACTGTGCCTTCTCTCCTGATGGTACTCTGTCTTCTCTGGAGGATCTCACCTCCTTTGATCACTCTCTCACGTGGGCAGATTGCCAGCCATGAACCCAGCAGCCCCGGCCTTTGCCGATCCTGTTCCCTCAGGGGTCAGAATCTGCACCTGTAGCATCAGACACTGTCTCACAGAAGACAGCCCCCGGAGCTCTGTTCCAACCATCTATTTACTTCAGGGATTTCCACCATCTAAAGACGCCTACAAAGCAGCCCTGCGGAGCCGGGCACCATAGCGCATGCCTGTAATCCCAGCAGCTAGAGAGGCTGAGGCAGGAGGATCACAAGTTGGAAGCCAGCCTCAGCAACTTAGCAAGGGCCTAAGCAACTCAGTGAGACCCTGTCTCTAAATAAAATACAAAATAGGGTTGGGGATGTGGCTCAGTGGTGGAGCACCCCTGGGTTCAATCGCTGGTACCAAAAAAAAAAAAAAAAAAAAAAAAAGCAGCCCTGTGGACCATCACTGCCTGCTGAAGAATGTTCTGTCCAGCCCTCCCCACCCCACCCCGCACATGGACAATTGCCATGGACACTTAGCCACTTTACTTGAAGTCGACTCAGTCTTTGCTTGTCCTGCTTACTACCCCTGTCCTTTCCACCTCCCTCCTCCTCATACCTGCCAGCAAAGTCTCATAAAGCCTTTTATATTTTAGGTCAACTTAGTTGCATCTTCTTGTCACTGATTTTCTTACCCCAAATAATCAAATCTTATTAGCGATGATCGTAATAGCCAAGAGTTGAAGCTAGGTTTCTCTACAGTTTCTTTTGAGTAAGATTGATAGAGTATAAAATAAAACTGAATACACAATCGTGAGCCAGCATCTCTGTGGTTCTATGAATGCTTGACAAATATGAAGAAGATCTAAAGGGAGAACCAACTTCCAAGAGTCAGTCAAGCGTTAAGGTTCTAACTAGCCTTGTGTGGGGACGCTTCAAAAAAAAAAAGGATAAAGTTACTCTGTCTTAATTATGGCTACATCTCCAGTAACCATTAGAGCAGATTGCCATAGTGGGTTTCTATAAACAGTAGTTGAATAAATATAACTGAATGCATAAATATAGGATCTTGCATCTGAACTTCAAGTATCAAAATTAGCTGAATAAACATTAGTTATGGGAGCAGACTGCTAAAAATAGTAAGGTACTATCTATACAGTGCTATAAAAGTTAAGAGAGAATGGGACATAGTGAAGAAGGTGAAAGATCCACATGGAATCTAGAACCAATATGACCTTGAATTTTGTGCAAGGTTCATCATCAGGTAAAAAGAAAGGCATTGCTGGACCTGGAACGGAATTCACAAGCACCTGTAGGAGCTAACAGCATGGAAAACAGCTCAGTCAGATTGAAGAATGCTCGAGAACCACAGATTGGTGGTTTGGGGACAGAACATGAAGGGCATTAAAACTCAGGCTGAAGAGCACTCAGAAAAGCAGCAAGCAAGTTTGAGTCTGGTCAAGCAAGTGTTTTTAGAGTGTGCCAAGACATTAGCTTCCTTTTCATTTCACCAAGTTCACTCTTCTAAAACATGAATACTTATTTCTTATTCTCTGTTGGATATGAGACTCCAGGAGAGGAGGATGGTAAGAAGTAATTCTTATCCTCAAGAACTCATGGTAACCTGCAATTAAAGAGGTGCAGTCAAGTACCAGACAAAGTGCTGGGTGTGGTGGCACAAACATACAATCCCAGAAATTTGGGAGGCTGAGGCCAGAGGATCACAAGTGCAAAGCCAGCCTCAGCAATTTACTGAGAGCCTGTCTCAAATAAAAAATAAAAAGGTCTGAGAGTGTAGCTCAGTGACAGACCATCCCTGGGTTCAGTCCCTGTACTGAAAGATAAAAACAAGTAAAAGATGAAGTCACAGACCATGATGGTGTCAAGTGCTGGTTCCACCAATTACCACCAAAGCATGTGTCAATAAAACGAAGCTCAGGAAGTCACTCATCGTGGCCAGAGAGAACACTAGGTCCACAGGGCCTTTGTGATGCCTAGAGACGAAGGTGACTTGAGATACTTAGGGAGATTTTTAATTCCGTTTAAGGCAGGCCTTCCAATGTGGAAGCTTGATTTGAATTGAGAGAGGATTAGGACATGCTGGTATAGGACTGATAAAGACAGGCATGCGAGAATTTTGAGGTGAAAAATTCAAAGAGCCTTGTGCAAACTGTCCACTGATGCTTTCTACTATGAACTTGTAGGACTTTCTGTCAGTCCGTACAATGAAAAATAAAGTCATAGACCAAAGAAATTAAAGGGATACGAATAGGAAAAGAAGAACTTAAACTATCCCTATTTGCTGATGATATGATTGTATACTTAGAGGAACCAGGAAATTCCACCAGAAAACTTAGATCTCATAAGTGAATTCAGTAAAGTAGCGGGATATAAGATCAATGCACATAAATCTAAGGCATTTTTATACATAAGCGATGAATCTTCAGAAAGAGAAATTAGGAAAACTACCCCATTCACAATAGCTTCAAAAAAAATAAAATACTTGGGAATCAATCTCACAAAAGAGGTGAAAGACCTCTACAATGAGAACTACAGAACACTAAAGAAAGAAATTAAAGAAAACCTCAGAAGATGGAAAGATCTCCCATGTTCTTGGATAGGAAGAATTAATATTGTCAAAATGGCCATACTACCAAAAGTGCTATACAGATTCAATGCAATTCCAATTAAAATCCCAATGATGTACCTTACAGAAATAGAGCAAGCAATTATGAAATTCATCTGGAAGAATAAAAAACCCAGAATAGCTAAAGCAATCCTTGGCAGAAAGAGTGAAGCAGGGGGTATCGCAATACCAGATCTTCAACTCTACTACAAAGCAATGGTAACAAAAATGGCATGGTATTGGTACCAAAATAGAAAGGTGGATCAATGGTACAGAATAGAGGACACGGACACAAACCCAAATAAATACAATTTTCTCATACTAGACAAAGGGGCCAAAAATATGCAATGGAGAAAAGATAGCCTCTTCAACAAATGGTGCTGGGAAAACTGGAAATCCATATGCAACAGAATGAAACTAAACCCATATCTCTCACCATGCACAAAACTAAACTCAAAATGGATTAAGGACCTCGGAATCAGACCAGACTTCCTCAACAGGACTCCAATAGCACAAGAAATAAAAGCAAGAATCAATAACTGGGATAGATTCAAACTAAAAAGTTTTCTCTCAGCAAAGGAAACTATCAGCAATGCAAAGAAAGAGCCTACAGAGTGGGAGAAAATCTTTGCCAATCATACTTCAGATAGAGCACTAATCTCCAGAATCTATAAAGAACTCAAAAAACTACACCAAGAATGCAAATAATCTAATCGACAAATGGGCTAAGGAAATGGATAGACATTTCACAGAAGAAGATCTACAAGCAATCAACAAACATATGGAAAAATGTTCAACATCTCTAGCAATAAGAGAAATGCAAATCAAAACCACCCTAAGATTCCATCTCACCCCAATTAGAATGGCAATTATCAAGAATACAAGCAACAACAGGTGTTGGCGAGGATGTGGGGAGAAAGGTACACTCATACATTGCTGGTGGGGCTGCAAATTAGTGCAGCCACTCTGGAAAGCAGTGTGGAGACTCCTTAGAAAACTTGGAATGGAACCACCATTTGACCCAGCTATCCCACTCCTTGGCCTATACCCAAAGGACTTAAAATCAGCATATTACAGAGATACAGCCACATCAATGTTCATAGCTGCTCAGTTCACAATAGCCAGATTGTGGAACCAACCTAGATGTCCTTCAATTGATGAATGGATAAAGAAAATGTGGTATATATATACAATGGAATATTACTCAGCCATAAAGAATGATAAAATTATGGCATTTGCAGGCAAATGGATGAAACTGGAGAATATCATGCTAAGTGAGATAAGCCAATCTCAAAAAACCAAAGGAAGAATGATATCGCTAATAAGTGGATGATGACACATAATGGGGGGTGGGAGGGGTTAGTGTTGGGGTTGGAGTTGGGTTTAGGGAGGGGGGCAGGAATGGAGGAAGGAAGGACTGTATAGAGGGAGGGGAGGGGTGGGAGGGGTGGGGGAGAAGGGAAAAAATGGCAGAATGAATCAAACAACATTACCCTATGTAAATTTATGATTACACAAATGGTATGCCTTACGCCATGTACAGGCAGAGAAACAACATGTATCCCATTTGTTTATAATAAAAAAATAAATAAATAAAAAAAATAAAGTCATTTATAACATGTACCTTCCTGGGAAAGAGTCTCGTGGCATAGTAAAGTTACGTTGAAGACAGTAAATTAATAGTCTTGCTAATGGAGACTGTAAACTATATAGATGCTTTGATTCCCAGTGGACACGCATGCAAAGAGGAAAGAGGGACCAAAACCAAAAGAAAAGGGCCTAGATTTGCCAAGTGTAATCAGAGAATCCTTCAGAGAAGAGGTAGCCTCTATACCAAGATCGTAAAATGAGCAGGAGCCTGACTAGTGTATGAGAAAATAAGAAAGGACCCAAGGAAAGGGAGCACTACTGTGAAAGGAAGGTACAAAACACCTCTGGTCTGATGGACTACATGTAGTTTCTTCAAGCAGAGACTTGCTGTGATTTTAAATAGAAAACAATGCACTTCTACCTTATCACTTTTAATAAAATTCAGAGTACATTGTTGGGAATGAACTTTTCATGTAAGTTAGAGATGATTTTTTAAGCGAGGGAGGGAGGAACTTTGGGTAACAGGGACCAGGATATAGGGAAATAGGAAGAACAAGTTCCAGTGGTCCACAGCACAGTAGGTGAGTCTAGTTTACAATTTACTACATGTTTGATAATGAACTAGCGAGAGGAGTTTCTTGCCTCTAACCACAAAGAAGTAAAAGGGTCTAAGGAGATGGAAATAATAATGACCCTGATTTGATCCTCACATATTGCATTCATGTACTGAGCTACCACATTGCATCCCCTGAAGATACAGACAATTATTACCTGTCAATTAAAAATAGATCTTGTAAAAATTATTCCTGAAGCCACTTTTGTGTTTTAAGAAAAGCTTGAAAACAGATACACTTTGGGGACACAAACTTAAAATCGTGTGTTTTCTCAAAAGATACATTTTTAGAACAAAATGTTAAATGCAACAGAAAGAATAAAAGAGAAAGGAAGCGGGGAGCTTCCAGCAGGGTTCTTAGCATCTCTGAAGTAGTGTAATGGCATTCAAATCCTCCACGAAAGACAGGAAGTATTCTGTACAACTGAAAGCCAGAGCTGAGACCATTTAGATCTTCCTCCTGCATGTCAGAGAATTGGGAGGAACTAATCCCAATGGATTAGGATTGCAGTGCAGTATAATAGAAGAGATGGCCTTGAAGGAGATTTAATCAGAAAATACATTTCAAAAGCAAGAGCGCAGTTTGGTGCAAGAACATCAGGAAACCAATCAGCATCTGATGCTCTTAATAGCCATCACCAAAAACCAGCATCTTCATTCCTTTGATGCCCTTGTCTGATAAGGGTCAAGGGACCCCCAGCTGGCTGTGCCGTGAGTTGGTCAGACCCAGGTCTGCCAGCCAGTGATGAACGCAGCTCAGATTCCACAAGCTGCAAGCCTGCTAACCCCACACCTGAGCGCCCAGACAGATTCAAAACAACCAGCTAATTAAACCTGGAGCACTAAGCTATCATCATCCGAGATTCATGGGCATCCAACAAGCAGAAGAACCAGCAACACGGCACTCGGCAACAGCTGTCACCTGCTATAATGTTCTTTAATTATCTTAAAATCTGTAAGAACTGACAAATGGGTGACAAAATGCAATTTTCTGTGTCAGGAAGCGAGAGACAAGCCTGCGTTACTTTGATGAGAGGAAATACTGTAAAATCATCTCTCACGGCCCTCCTTATTGCAGGGGGGGGGACTGTTGTCACTCAATTCTGGTCGGTAAACACACTCATTATGGGACTCCTGGAGGGACACGTTTCCTTCTTTCTGAGATTGAGTAGGAAAGGTTGGAATGGGCACTGGGTTGTGCTGGGCTTGTCCCCACAGCCCAGCCCTAGTCTCCAACTCAGTCCTCAGCCGGCCACGCTGCATATTTCCCACAGAGATGCGTTCCAGGGTGGACCATTAGCAGAGGCCCAGGTTTGTTGAGGTCATGCCACGCCTCCTGCCATGGCTCCTCCAGGTGCCTGTCTAAATGGTGGCCTAACCCCTCTGGGCTGCCGCCATGTGTGTGACCTCTGTAAGCATTTCCATTAGTCCCTAATTTCTGTTAGTCATCATGCTCTACTGAATGTGGGCAACCACATCCTTTGTTCCTTTAGGGCAAGTTTACTTCTATCATTTGCACAGTTTTGCCAGCCTTTATGGGTCAAAAGTGTTCACTAGAACACAAAATAAATTGCAGAAAGAAAGGTCACTGGGTAGTAAATAGATCTTAACCACATTAGCTAGAAAACCACATCTTCTATGTGGAGCAGGAGAGAACTCATAAGCCAAGAGCATGCACCACTCCTTCTCCCAGGACATTAAACAAAGAAAAATATGGGCTCGCTCACATTGGCTGAGGGCACGGGGTGGCCCTCAGAGTCTGAGGAAAACATATATAACCGTGTGCTACTATAGATCGCTATATATAATGGAAATGTGTGTGTATAGTTTTGTTTGGTTTTTTTTTTTTTTTTTTGGATTTTTGAGAGACAAATAGCATAATCAATCAGCATGTTCCAAGAGTGCTGACACTCTAAAAGGATCACTCATAATTCTCAAGACATATGATATTTGTAACTTGTTCTTACAAGGTGCACAAAAATACAAATGTATGGAACACTGGTTACGGTTTTGAACCATCGTAACAGAATTTTTAGATCGAGATTTAAATAATGGCTCAGTGGATATTTCTGCCCACTCATTAGAGTATAATCATTTAAATTTTCTCTTTAAAATCCTTTTATGCAATTAGCAATTATACATTATTTTTAATTCTTATTTATTTTTACGTGGTGCTGAGGATCAAACCCCATTCCTTACACATGCAAGGCAAGCACTTTACCACTGAGCTACAACCCCAGCCCTATACATTATTTTTAATGTTTGTGAACAGTTAACTTGCTCTGTTTTCAAGATCTCTAAAGATATGTGGGAATAAGGATGGCTATGGAATTTGTAACTACCATGTGATTTGGTAATTGATGAGCAAGTCTTTCTAAAATGCAAGTTTTAACCTATTGATCTGACAATTGCTAACTTTTTTGGATGATCCAGATCCACACTCATGACATGTGTATTTGCATCCCAGTTCTTCTGCCACCATCTTCCAGACAGGCTATGACTTTCCACACTTGAGCATTTTCTTGGGCTTCCTCAGCTCTGTGGAACACTCTTCTCCCATTCTTTAATCTCCTGGGTGAATATTAGACCCAAGATAAAGCCCCTGCACATTCTATATACTCAGTAAATACCAAGGCGCTCTCTCTCTCTCTCTCTCTCTCTCTTTCTCTCTCTCTCTCTCTCTCTCTCTCTCCTCTCTTACTTCTACTGCCATGGAGCTCTTGAGCACGCAGAACCTATATGAAATCAGTACTTCATCTTGTGCCCTTGCGTATCATTGCTTAATTATGTCAAGTTTTATTTTTAATCCCTTCCTATAAGGTTGTAAATTTCTTGGGGGTATTTATATTCTCATCTGTGGAATGAGAGAGTTGTATTAAAGGCCTATGGGTTTCTTCTTGCTCTAAAATTGTGATGATCTCTTTTGTTCCTTTGTCTATGAATCCCAAAACGCGCAGCACAATGATGAGAATATCTTGGCTCAGTAACTACTCAAAGAGTTAAGAGAAAAAAGAAGCCATCCTTGCCACAATTCTATCAAGATCAGATCTAAAGTGAACCTTCTTTGCATCAGCATATAGAATAACATTCAATAGATTTTCACTTTCAATTTTAGAGGTAAGAAAATTCACAGGGTTATTTTTCTTTATTTTTGTAACATTGTGAGGCAACAGTGAGCCAGGCAGCCTGGCAGAACCTCCCTGGCTCCTCAGTAGTCTTTATTTTCAAAGGCAGCAGTCTTTATTTTCAAAGGTTTCCTCGAATGCTCCAGGGTTTCTGCTGACCTTGCACATGAAAACTGACTCAAGGCAGAATTCCATGTTCTTCCACTTTCCTCATCCTCAAAGTTGTTGTTGTTGTTGCTGCTTTTTGTTTTTGTTTTTTTGGGGGGGAGTACTGGGGATTGAACTCAGGGGCACTCGACCACTGAGTCACATCCCCAGCCCTATTTTGTTTTTTGTGTGTGTGCTTTGTTAGTTGTCTATGGACCTCTATTTTATTTATTTATATGTGGTGCCAAGAATCGGACCCAGTGCCTCACAGATACCAGGCAAGCAAGCACTCTACCACCAAGCTGCAACCCCAGACCCCGCCCCCTGCACTTCATATTTTATTTAGAGACAGGTTCTTACTGAGTTGCTTAGCACCTCACTTTTGCTGAGGCTGGCTTTGAACTCACGCTCCTCCTGCCTCAGCCTCCCAAGCCCTAGAATTACAGGCATGTGCCTCTGCGTCCAACCTCAAAGTTGATTGACTACTCGGGCGAACTCTAGTAACACATCTGTGTGATCCAATGCTATACAATTTACAAACATAGGACATTGTATTAATAATTATAAGATTCCCGTCTCTTTCCACTCTGATTTTCCCTCCCTTTGCTGAAGTGGTAGCAGTGTAATCAAGGGCAATTCAAAGTCTAGATTAAAGAATGCAACAGTGAAACTCACAATTCTGTATAATCAATATGCACCAATAAAAATGGATGCCAGGTTATAGTAATACATATATTTTAGTTGTAGATGGACACAATACCTTTATTTTATTTTTATGTGGTGCTGAGGATCAAACCCAGGGCCTCACGTGTGCTAGACAAGCACTCTACAACTGAGCCACAACCCCAGCCCTTGTTTTTGTTTAATGGAATGTTTTGGGATGGTTTACCATAACTTTTACAGAAAGTTATTGTCCAATAAATGGCAAAGCTAGGATGCAAACCCAGGTCTGTCTGATTCTAATCCCATCATATCATTTCATCTATTGCCCATAATCTTCTTCTGATCCACTAACAGCCTCTGATTTCTTAACTTAAGACGGGACACTTTTTCCTCACTTGGCATGTCTGCCTACCTCCCAACCTGGTCCTAACACTTCTTTCCAGACTTAGCACACACCACGTTCCTCCCCGCTCCCACAACTCTATTCAAATTGAATTTATAGCCTTTGCCAGATTATGGGTTTTGCTCACACTCTTTCCTCAGGCTACAATGGTCCTGCCCAATGACATTCATGTACATTCTTATTAATTTCTTGCTGAATGGACACAAAATACTGTCATCAGTGACCATAACATGTGACTCATGATATGTGACTACAGCAAGGGCATCAGTGAAAACCTGCTGTTGACTGCTGTCACATCATTTTAAGAACTGTCTCCTAAAGAGTCTAATAGAAGGAGAGGCGGCCTGGAGTGTTCACTTTGACAAGTTCTAAGTTTAATGTCTCATCTCCTGTCCAACCTGAAAGCAAAAATATCTCTAACACTACTATCTAACACTACTAGGGTTCTACCACAAAAATGAAGGAGCCAGGGCCAGGGATGTAGCACAGTTGGTAGAGTGTTTACCTTGCATGCACAAGGCCCTGGGTTCAATCCCCAGTGCTGCAAAATAAAAAAACAAAAAGACCAGCAAAAACAAAGGAGCCAACTTGAAGAAGCTCCGGTGAACCAACACATGGATGAGAAAAACTACAAGGAATAAGAACATATTGAGTATGTTAAAAAGACAGGCATTTTAAATGCTGCTGAAACGAAAAATAAAATCTCCATTAGTCACCATTAGACTCTCTAGAGAATCCATATGTTTTTCTGAAAACTGGTAGATAAAGCAAACAAACTAAATATTTTATCTGCTTTCATAGGCCAACTGTACCATAGGGTAACCAAATATTTGATGGAGAAAAGTGTCCTTTTATAGAATAATTCCAAGCAACACAGGAAAAGGGAACAATGCAATGGTAACGTTTTGCAAACTCCTAATGAAGATAGGCAAGGGTCACAAATGACTTCTAGCATTCCCAAAGAGACAAGAGGCCGCTATGAAGATGCTCACATCACTTGTGAAATACTCTTGCCAACAAAACTGAGCCTAAATCGGATCAAGCAGTGAGATATAAATATCAATATACTATAAATAGGGTAGACAGAGCAACATAGTTCATAAGGTCCTAAAAATGCAATCAGTAAAATCCAAAGTATCTGAAATTATATAGGGCAGTTACCTAGTTTCAGCTGGGGGACATGATGCACGCCTGTAATCCCAGATGCTCTGGAGGCCGAGGCAGGAGGATCCCAACTTTGAAGCCAGCCTCAGTACTTTAGCAAGACCCTAAGCAATTCAGCGAGACCCTGTCTCAAAATATAAAACCAAAAAGGGCTGGAGGTGTGGCTCAGTGGTTAAGCGCCCCTGGGTTCAATCCCTGATATCAAAAAAAAAAGTTACCTGGTTTCTTTGGGATGTGCTGTGTATAAACCACAGCTTCACAATCCAGCAATCAGGAAGTTTCATGGTGGGCGCTTTACAGTGTTTTCGGAGATTCCTTAGAATAGCATTCCAGTAGCCGCGCTATGCCAGCTTGGCCTGAAAACCCCCCTTTCTATTTTTCTACTTTCTATCCACCCTTTCCCTGTACTCTTTCCCTAGTTTTCTGCCAGTGTTGCTTTGCTTGCCAAATCCTTATCTCAAGGTCTGCTTTGGAGAGAACTCAAAATAAGAAAAATCAATATAATCAGTGGGCTTCCAATAAAATAAATTTATTTGAAAATGTTACTAGGGAATAACAATAATAATGACACAAAAGAATATGCAAACAGGACTGGGGTTGTGGCTCAGTGGTTCCATCCTCAGCACCAAATAAAAATACACAAATAAAATAGAGGCATTGTGTCCATCTACAACTAAAAATAAAGAAGAAAAGAATACGCAAATATATAATGAATATTTACCATGCATTATGCATATATTTGTCTTACTTGATATTCACCCCTATTCATTTTCTGTTTGAACACAGAGATTAAATAACTTGACCAAGATCACACAGCTAGTAAAAGATGGAGTTTTAATATTATTTTGTTCTGTAAAATGATGTTGATGGTGTTACTTTTTAGCAATTTGTGGAAGGGGGTGTGTATGGGTTTGCTGTAATACTCTCACTTGGCAAAATAAAATGTATACTCTAATATAAACCTGCCCAATTAGAAAGATATGAGAATAACTAGGAAAAAAAACTATTTAATCACATCTTTTGAGAAGAAATATGAGCAGATGAAAGACTCTGGTCCTTTTATTTAACCCCACACCATACCCCCAATAATAATGATGTTAATTTTCTTTTCTGGAAAAAAAAATATTTTGAGAACAGAATTGAGAAGAAATGTACTCCAACCGGGTAATTGCATCACTCTGGTCTCTACCTACAGAGAAGAAAGCCTTCCTGAAATTCAATGTGCTGCCTCTCGCAGAGCACAGAGATGGCTCAAGATCAGAAAACACATCGCCAAGTCACCAGAGTGGATGCTAAACCTCAACAAGTAATTGCCTGTGAGATGTGCAAGAAGTATTTCCAGTCTGAGGGCATGTCCATTAAAATACAAATACCAAAAATTCAAATTACCAATCATCCTTGGGATAACGATTTTGTAGCATATACCAAAAGAGATAAATACTATTCTGGATGCTTCTGGCCCTAGGACATTTTGGTCCTAGGCAGTACTGAACTAACATGATTCCTTCTCTGGTTTAAGAGACCCCAGAGGAACACTCATATAAGTAGTTTGTATATTTATAAAACTAAGCAAGCATGCATGAGGCACCGAGTTCAATTCCCAGCACCACAAAAAAAAAACCTTATCAGACAACTGATGGCAGTGCCTAACAAAATATTAATATGTTTACATGTAAAATTGGAATTTCAGTCAAGCACAGTAATCCCAGTAGCTCAGGAGGAGGCTGAGGCAGGAGGATTGAGAATTCAAAGATAGCCACAGCAAAAGTAAAGTGCTAAACAACTCACTGAGACCCTGTCTTTAAATAAAATACAAAATAGGGCTTAGGATGTGACTCAGTAGTTGAGAGCCCCTACGTTCAATCCCCAGTACCCAAAAAGAAAAAAAAATTGGAATTTCAGTTCAGAAATTAATTGAACTGAGATAATAACACAAATACATAAACATGTATTTATAAGACTTTTATTCAATTAGTCAATACTCTAAATAGCAAAAATGAAAGCAAAATCTAAATTGCACACATTACATGTTGGTTAACTAAAGCATAATATATCAACAAAATGGAAACCAAGGCATCCATTGGAAAGAAGGGATGGTATCATATAGGACAGGAATTCATTCTTATGCATGGAAAGTCAAATACTAAGAAACACAATAGCGTAAACCATTGGTGCTCTACATGTATATGTAAATATTCAGAAAGTTACAGACCCATTCCCACTAAGCAAAATGAGTGGGTTCTAGAAATAAGCTGTACAAAATTGAACCTACAGTTAACAATACAATATTTTACATTTAAATTTTTAAGAAGGTAGATCTCATGTTAAATGTTCTAACCACAGGACAATAGATTTTTAAAAAATAAGTTTAAAACCCATGCATTTATAGTCAATTACTTCTCAACAAAGATACTAAAGATACACAATGGAGAAAGGACAGTCTCTGATAAATGGTGGTGGGAAAATTGTGCAAACACATGCCAAAGAATGAAGTTGGACCCTCTTCTCACACCAGATACAAAAATAAACTAACATTAAACACTTACATAGAAGAACTGAAACTGTAAAGCTACTAGAAGAAAAAAATTTTAAAAAGGTGAAGGACTCCATGAGTCCTTGGTCTCATAAGGACTTTTTGAATATGACCCAAAAAGCACAGGCAACAAAAGCAAAAATAGGTAAGTATAGCTACATCAAACTAAAATCCTCTGCACAACAAAGAAAACAACAGAGTAAAGAGATGACATCTAAAATATATAAGGAATTCAAACTACTCAATAACAAGGAGATAAACAACTCTAACAAAAAATGGGCAAAGAACTAAATAGGTATTTCTCAAAAAAAAGACATAAATGGGGCTGATTTGTGGCTCAGTGGTAGAACCCTTACCTAGCATGTGTGAGGCCCGGGGTTCAATTCTATGGAAAAATGTTCAACATCAGGTAAACATTAAAGCAATGCAAATTAAAACCACAAATGAGCTATTCTCTCACACCTGTTAGAATGACTACTATCAAAATGACAAAAAATGGGCTGGGGTTGGTGGTAGAGCTTTCGCCTAGCATGCGTGGGGCACTGAGTTTGATCATCAGCACCTCATATAAATAAATAAAGATCCATTGACAACTAATAAAAATATTTTAAAAAAGGACAAAAGATAACAAATGTCAGAGAGTGCAGAGAAAAGGGAACCCTTGTACTCTACAGGTGGGATGTAAGTTAGTAGAGCCATTATGAAAAACAGGACAGAGGCGCCTCAAATTACACAGAGAACTGCCACATGATCCTGTGCTCCCACCACTGATTACATACACAAAAGCTGTGAAATCAGAGTGTTGAGGAGACAGATGTCCTACCCTCACGTTCATGGCAGCACCGGTCACAAGAGCCAAGATATGGAACCAACCTGTGTCCATCAACAGATGAGTGAATAAAAGAAAATATATAAATACATATTAATAATAAATAAAAATTTATATATAAATAAAAATAATATGTAAATAAAAGAAAATATATAAATAAAATACTATTCAGCCTCAAAAAAGAACAAATTCTGTCATTCACAACAACACGGATGAATCTGGAAGATATGCTAAGTGAAATATGCCAGACACGGAGAGACCAATACCTCATGATCTGACTTAATCATGGAATCTAAAAAGGTCAAAGTCATAGAAACAGAGCAGAATGGTGGTTGCCAGAAGCTGGGAGTGGGAGAACTGAGAAATGTTGACCAAAGGAAATAAAATGTCAGTTAGATTAGAGGAACTAATCTAACTCAAGAGATCTATTTATATTATGATGACTACCATTAATAGCAATATTTTTATGCTTTAAAATCACTGAAAGTAAGGCAGGGGTAGTAGAGCACACCTGGAATCCCACCAACTTGGGAGGGTGAGGCAGAAGCATGCAAGTTTGAGGCCAACCTGGGCAACTTAGCAAGACCCTGGCTCAACATAAACAATAAAAAGGGCTGGGAATGCACTCTGGGTAGTTTTTTAGATCTAAAACCAGCATACTACAGAGACACAGCCACCTCAATGTTTATAGCAGCACAATTCACAATAGCTACACTGTGGAACCAACCCAGATGCCTTTCAATAGACGAATGGATTAAGAAATTTATGGTATATAAACACAATGGAGTTTTACTCAGTCATTAAAAGGAATGAAATTGTGGCATTTGCCAGTAAGTGGATGGAAATAGAAAATACCACGCTAAATGAAATTAGCCAAACTCAGAAACTGTCAGATGTTTTCTCTCAAAAGCAGAAGTTAGAGTAAAAATAAAGGAAAGGGCGAGGGAAGAATAAGATTACATAAAGAACCAAATACAAATTAAGAGATGAGCAAAAGGAAGTCTAGTAGAGGAAGGAAAGGGAAGAGAGGAGGAACGACAGGGGGAAAAAGGAGGATCATGATCTGAAATTGATTTCTATGCATGTATGAGATTGTCAGGATGAACCCAACAACTACGTATAACCATAAAGCTCTAACTTAAAAAGGAGGGGGCTGGGGATGTAGCTCACTGTTAAAGGAACATTATGCATTCAACTCCCAGGGACCTCCCAAATAAAAGAATTTCTGAGAATAGATGTTAAGTGTTCTCACCACTAGAAAAATGATAAGTATATGAGTTAATGCGTATGCTAAATAGCTTAATTTGGCTATTACAGTATTCATATATATATACATATATATATCAAAGCATCATGTTGTATACCATAAATATATATAATATTGATGGTTTTTCATCTCTGAAAGTAAGACTAAATAAGTCTTCCTTTTGGATTTTGTTAATGTGATTACTTTATAAGTGTATATTTCTTTTACAATCAGCAAAAAAATTTAAAAACTTAAAAATAAAGCAATATTACGAATACAAGCAACAATATATGTTGGCGAGGATGTGGGGAAAAGGTACACTCATACATTGCTGGTGGGGCTGCAAATTGGTGCAGCCACTCTGGATAGCAGTGTGGAGATTCCTTAGAAACCTTGGAATGGACCCACCATTTGACCCAGCTATCCCACTCCTCGGCCTATACCCAAAGGACTTAAAATCAGCATACTACAGAGATACAGCCACATCAATGTTCATAGCTGCTCAATTCACAATAGCCAGATTGTGGAACCAACCTAGATGTCCTTTAATTGATGAATGGATAAAGAAACTGTGGTATATATATACAATGGAATATTACTCAGCTATAAAGAATAATAAAATTATGGCATTTGCAGGCAAATGGATGAAATTGGAGAATATCATGCTAAGTGAGATAAGCCAATCTCAAAAAACCAAAGGACAAATGATCTCGCTGATAAGCAGATGATGACACATAATGGGGGGTGGGAGGGGGGCAAGAATGGAGGAAGGAGGGACTGTATAGAGGGAAAAGAGGGGTGGCAGGGGTGGGGGGAAGGAAAAAATAACAGAATGAATCAAACATTATTACCCTATGTAAATGTATGATTACACAAATGTTATGCTGTTACTCCGTGTACAAATAGAAATAACATGTATCCCATTTGTTTACAATAAAAATAAATTAAAATTAAAAAGCAATATTATAAAAAACTTAGGTTATTCATGATATCCTAACAAGGAGATTTTTCTCCTTGACAAAATTATTGGCCAAAAGATATCTTAAGGAATGAATCAAGGACTCCACAGCTCATGAAATAATGCCAAAAGGTAATAAATGGGACAGCATCAAATTAAGAAGCTTCTGCACAGCTAAGAAATCAATTAGGAAGAGAGAACCTGCAGAATGGGGTCAAATCCTTGCTAGCTACTCTTCTGACAGAGGATTAATATCTAAATATTTAATTTATCTAAATATATAAAGAACTCAAAAAACTTTATGCCAAAAAATTCAAAGAATCTAATTAATAAATGGGCAAATTAATTTAACAGATACTTCTCTAAAGAAGAAATACAAATGACCCACAACTACAAGAAAAAATGTTCAACATCGTTAGCAATTAGGGAAATGCAAATCAAAAATACAGTGAGATTTCATCTCACAACAATCAGAATGGCAGTCATCAAGAATACAAATAGGGCTGGGGATACAGCTCAGTTGGTAGAGTGCTTGCCTTGAAAGCACAAGGCCCAGGGTTCAAATCCCCAGCACCGCAAAAAAAAAAAAAAAAAAAAAAGAATACAAATAATAATATCCGGGCAGGTTGGCCCATGCCTATAATCCCAACAACTGGGGAGCCTGAGGCAGGAGGATTGCCATTTCAAAGCCAGTCTCAGCAAAAACGAGGCACTAAGCAACTCAGTGAGACCCTGTCTCTAAATAAAATACAAAATAGGGCTCAGTATGTGGCTCAGTGGTCAAGTGCGCCCGAGTTCAATCCCAGTACCAAAAAAAAGAATACAAATAATAAATGCTGAAGAGGATGTGGAGAAAAAGGAACACTTTTACACTATTGGTGGGATTATAAATTAGTATAACCATTATGGGAATCAGTATGGAGGTTTCTGAAAAGACTAGGCATGCAGAAGAAGTTATGTTCCATTTGTGTACAATGTGTCTAAGTGCACTCTACTATCATGTTCTAACTAATTAGAATAAACTAAAAAATAAAAAATTTTAATACAAAAAGACTAGGCATGGAACCACCATATGACCCAGCTGTACCACTCCTCAGTATTTATCCTGAAGAATTAAAGGCATCATACTACATGCACACCCATGTTTATAGCAGCACAATTCTCAATAGGGAAACCACAGAATCAGCCTAGGTGTCCATCAATGGATGAATGGACCAAGAAAATGTTGTATGGATATAGACACAAGAAAGTTTTATTGACCCATAAAGAAAAATGAAATTATGGCATTTGCAGGAAATGGATGGAACTAGAGACCATCATGTCAAGTGAAATAGTCAAACTCAGAAGGCTAAGGGTCATATGTTTTCTCTCATATGTGGAAGCTAGAGAGGAAAAAAGAAAAGAAAGATGGGGTGGACCTCCTAATAATCAAAGGGAGGCCAGCAGAGAAAAGGAACCAAGAGGTGGGAGGCAAGGAGGGAGGGGGAAATGCTGGGAAGTGATATTGGTCAAATTATATTGTTTATATTGTGCATTGTGTGCATGTACAAATATGTAAAAACAAATTCTATCAGCATGTACAACTATAATGCACCAATAAAAAAATGAAGGGAAAAAAAAAGAATGAATCATGTTAATGCAGCTATACTTAGTCACAGGTTACAAACTCCTTCATTCAGGGTCCCTAGGAACAGAGAAAGATTAAAGCATCAAAGGAAGACCCAAAAGTAATGAGTGAAGAGTGTCTCTAAATGTCTAATGTACTCTGAAAATAATTTATTTCTTTTAAAAATTGTGAATTTGCAAATGCCTGTTTAAATTCAACTTACACAGCCTGCATCTACAGTTGCTTAAAATAAGGTCCAGATGCACTTATGCTGCTCAGCTCCCTGCAGGTCTATTTGGAGTCAGACGCCACTGTGCATCATCAGGGTGAATTAGACTCTTTCACAGCCAAAAAATCAGCACCAAGAAGCAAAGGTAACAGATCTGAGCCCTGAGGAAGGAGCTAGCAGTCATAGGCAGGATGTAGATACATCAGACATGTTCTGAATTAGGGCCTTCTGGTTTTCAGTTCTATTGTATTATTTAATTTCCTTTTGCATAATCAAAGAAGATACCTTTGTGAGTCTTTGGCACCCTCTTTTGGACAATCTGCTTATTTCAAAACTGGAATTTATTTCAATGAAATGGATTGGAGTATACTGTAGGCAAACTGAAATCAAGCACGTTATTTTTTTCTATTGGGGGATTTTTTTAATTGACTAATTTTAGAAGAGTTTTAAATGTGCAGTAAAACAAGCAGTTAATACAAAGTTTCCATAAACTCCCCACTTCAGACCATTTCCCCTGTTATTAACATCTTGCATTTAGTGTGATACATTTGTTAATGGAACGTTATTAAAACATTATTATTAGTTAACATCTGTATCTTATAATAAAATTTTATCTTTCTACAGGTTTTGACAAATTTCAAAATTTGTCATTATGGTATTACAGAAAATAGTTTCACTGCCCTAAAAATGCCCTGTGTTACCCCCTTTCATCCTTTTCCCCTCCCCCAAATCCCTAGTAACCACTAATCTTTTTTACTATCGTTCTAGCTTTGCCTTTTCCTGAAAGACAAATAGTGGAATAACAAAATATACAACCTTTTCAGCCTGGCCATTTTCACTTAACAATATGCATTTAAAAGTCCTTCAGTGGGGCACAGTGGTACACAACTATAATTCCAGCAACTTGGGAGGCTGAAGCAGGAGGATTGCAAGTTCAAGACCAGTTTCAACAACTTAGTAAGACCCCCATCTCAAAATAAAAAATAAAAGAAGATTGAGGATATGACTCAGGATGCTAAGGCAGGAGGATCACAACTTCAAAAAGCCAGCTTCTACAACTTAGTGAGACCCTCAGCAACTTAGTGAGATCCTGCCTCAAAATAAAAAGGTCTGGGGATGTAGCTCAGTGGTTAGGAACCCATGGGTTCAATCCCCTGTACCAAAAAAAAAAAAAAGTCACATCTTTTTGTGATTTGATAGCCCATTTCTTTCAACCACTGAATAATATTTCATTGTATAGGTGTCTCTGTTGGAGACCGTCTTGACTGCTTCCAGTTTGGAGTAATGATGATTAATCCTGCTATAAACATTTGTGCAGGGATATTTGGTAGACATGAATTTTCAATTCACTTATGTAC
Source organism: Sciurus carolinensis (assembly GCF_902686445.1). Taxonomy (NCBI): domain Eukaryota; kingdom Metazoa; phylum Chordata; class Mammalia; order Rodentia; family Sciuridae; genus Sciurus; species Sciurus carolinensis. The sequence goes on from NC_062228.1 coordinate 10,743,622, forward strand.
ATACTAAGGAGTATGGTTTCCTTATCACATGGTACTAGCAGTTTTATCTTCGTAGGAAACTACCAAATTGTCTTCCAATGTCGTCTGCCATTTTGCATCCTCACCAGTTTTCACTGTGGTGGGATGTTAACCAATCTAATATGTGCATGCTGGTATCTTATTGTTGTTTTAATTCGCAATTCCCCAATGACATATTATCTTCTGTATATTTTTATAGGCTTATTTGCCATTCATATCTTTTTTGGTGAGATGTCTGTTCAGTTTCTGGCCCATTTTTAATTTTGTTGTTTCATTTCTCATGCTGGAGAGTTCTTTGTACGTTGGGATGCAAGTCTTTTTGGGATCTGTGTTGGGTTTGGTTTGGTCTGTTAAGTACCATGGATTTAACTCATGGGTGCTTAACCACTAAGCCACATTCCCAGTCCTTTTTATTTTTTATTTTGAGACAGGGCCTCAATAAGTTACTGAGATAGGCCTCAAACTTGCAGTCCTCCTGCCTTGGCCTCCCAAATTGCTGAGATTACAGGTATGTGCCACTACCACTACGCCCAGCTCAGGTCTGGGTTTTGCGAATATTTTCTCTAAATACATGGCTTCTCTCTCTGTCTTTGTTTTTTTTTTTTTGGTTGTTTGTTTTTTTGTTTTGCTACTGGTGATTAAAGCCAGAGGTGCTCTACCACTGAGCTACACCCTCGGCTCTTTTTATTTTTATTTTCACACATGGTCCAAGGGCTCACTAGGTTGCTGAGATTGGCCTGGAACTTGCAATCCTACCACCTCAGCCTCCTGAGTAACCAGGATTACAGGTCACCCTTCCTCTCTTACAGTGTCTTTCACAAAGCAGAAGATTTTAATCAGGTTCAATTCTTCAATTTTGTCCTTCATGGATTATACTTCTGGCGTTGCATTTAAAGGTTCAATGTCACACCCAAGCTCATCCAGATTTTCTCCTATGTGCTCTTCTAGAATTTTTATAGTTTTCCATTTTACATTTTAGTCCTAAGATTCAGTTTCAGTTAATTTCTGTGAAAGATGTGAGGTGTCTATCTAGAATGTTTTTGCTGAGGCCGGGGTATGGATGACATGTCTTTGCTCTTTTGTCAAACATGAGTCGGTTCAGTTTGGAGGGTCTGTTTCTCAATTCTTTATTCAGTCCCTCTGATCCCTTTACCTATTCTCTCGTCAATCCTTTTGCCAGTACAGTACCTTCTTGATTACTGCAGCTTTATAAGCCTTGAAGGCAGGTAGCATCAGCCCTCCTTGTTCTTTTTCAGTACCCAGTGTCTACACTGGGTCTTTTGTCTTTTCAAAAGAATCCATTTGCCTCTATCCACAAAATAACCTGTATGATTTTTATTAGGGTTACATTGACTCTAAAGATCAAGATAGGAAGAATTGACAACAATATTGTGCTTCCTATATTCATAAAAATAAATATATCTACATTTCTTTAGATCTTGGATTTCTTTTATCAGAAATTTCTAATTTTCCTTACATAAATTCTAGACATACTTCGTTGGATATTTTTAGCACTAATCAAATGCTATTGTGTTTTTAATTCCAACTTTTTTTTGGTGGGGAGGTACTGTGGATTTAACCCAAGGGGACTTTACCACTGAGCTACATTCCCAGCCCTTTTTATTTTTTTTATTTTGAGACAGGGTCTCACTAAATTGCTGAGGCTGGCCTCAAACTTGCCATCCTCCTATCTCAGCATTCTGAGACTGGGATTACAGGCATGCAGCACCACACCCAGCGAATTTCAACTTCTAATGGTTCATTACAGAAACAAAAAAGAGCAGTTGAATTGTGTTCATCATATCCTGTAACCATTCTATAATCTTTGATTAGTTCTAGGAGTTTTCTTGTCCATTCTTTCATATCTCCTGTAAACAAAGACACCTTTACTTCTTCCTTTCTAATCTTTACATTTTCATTTACTTTTCCTGTCTTATTACACCAGCTAGGACTTCCAACATGATAATGACTTGGAATAAATAATGAGAGGGAACCTCTGTGTCTTATTCCCAAGATAAAGGAAAGCATTTAGTTTTTTCACCATTAAATACAATGCTAACTACAGGTTTCTTAGGTATTCTTTATTTGGTTGAGAAAGTTCCTACTTTCCCAGGAGATTTTATTATAAGTACAGAATTTTGTCAAATGCTTTTTCTGCATGTATTGATATTATTATATAAAATTTTTTAGTCTGAATTTGAGGTGGATTATGTTTACTGACTTTTTTAATGTCAAAAAGCTTTGCTTACCTGGAATAAATCCTATTTGGTTATGATGTGTAAATTTTTGTTCATCATTGGATTTGGTGTGCAAATATTTTACTGAGTACTTTTGAATATAGGTTCAGAAGAAATATTGATCCATTGACTTCCTTTCCTATAATATCTTTATCCAAATTTGGGGGTTAGTATAATGCTGATCTTATGCTGTTCTTTCTGCTTCTATTTTCTGGAAGAGATTGTAGAGAATGAGACTCATTTCTTCCTTGAATATCAGGTAAAATTTACCAGAGAAACCATCTTGAACTTGTGCTTTCATTTTAGTTATTTTATTAAATATTAAAATGTTTACTGGGAGATCCAAGATGGCAGACTAGAGGGAGGCTGCATTCCTTGTCACTTCGTAACTCCGGTTTCAAGCCGAGGATATCTGTTTCTTGGTGAGTCAGTTTTTGCTGCTTATCAATTCCCTGCTGTTTACCCCATTTGTCTGCTCTGATCACCTGCAGTCTGCCAACATATCGATGACTTTTTTGAGTGCAGATTGCTCTCTGTCAGGCTCCTATCATCCGCCATTTGCCTGCCTCTCGCCTGTCCATCGCCTGCCTTACACCTATCCATCACCCAACGCACGAGGTTCACCTCCCGATCGTCCAACAACAGTCAGCAAACTGATCGCCGACCACCAGTGGAGCACCAGCTGCCTGCTGTTGCCTGGAAGTTCTCTGTCACAGTACCTGCAGGTTTGATTACACATGGCTGCCGCCATTTTGAGACAATAGCCAGGCCCTCTAGGACCCCTGGCCAGACTGACTGAGCCCTCACAGTACCTGCAGGTTTGATTACACATGGCTGCCGCCATTTTGAGACAATAGCCAGGCCCTCTAGGACCCCTGGCCAGACTGACTGAGCCCTATCTCCAGGATCCCTCAGCCCGACCGATCACTCCCTGCCTCTGGGGCCCAGGACCAGACGAATTCTCAGCCAAGTTCCACAAGACCTTCAAAGAAGAACTCATTCCAATACTTCTCAAAGTATTCCAGGAAATAGAAAAGAAGGGTACCCTACCAAACTCATTCTAGGAAGCTAATATCACCCTCATACCCAAACCAGGAAAAGAGACATCAAGGAAAGAATATTTTAGACCAATATCCTCGATGAATATAGATGCAAAGATCCTTAACAAAATATTGGCAAACCATATCCAAAAACATATTAAGAAAATCGTGCACCACGATCAAGTGGAGTTCATCCCTAGAATGCAAGGATAGTTTAACATCCATAAATCAACAAATGTAATCCATCATGTCAATAGACTTAAGGATAAGAATCACATGGTTATTTAAATTGATGCAGAAAAAGCATTCGACAAAATACAATACCCCTTCATGCTCAAAACACTAGAAAAAAATAGGGATAGTAGGAACATACCTGAACATTGTAAAGGCTATTTATGCTAAGCCCATGGCCAACATCATTCTTAATGGAGAAAAACTGAAACCATTCCCTTTAAAAACAGGGGTATCCTCTTTCACTACTTCTATTCAACACTGTCCTCAAAACTCTAGCCACAGTAATTAGACAGACTAAAGAAATTAAAGGGATACGAATAGGAAAAGAGGAACTTAAGCTGTCACTATCTGCTGATGACATGATTCTACATTTAGAGGATCCAAAAAACTCCTCCAGAAAACTTCTAGACCTCATCAATGAATTCAGCAAAATAGCAGGCTATAAAATCAACACGCATAAATCTAAAGCATTTTTATACGCAAGCGACGAAACAGCTGAAAGGGAAATGAGGAAAACAACTCCATTTGCAATAGCCTCAAAAAAATAAAATACCTGGGAATCAATCTAACCAAAGAGGTAAAAGATCTCTACAATGAAAACTTCAAAACATTGAAGAAAGAAAGTGAGGAAGACCTTAGAAGATGGAAAGATCTCCCATGTTCTTGGATAGGCAGAATTAATGTTGTCAAAATGGCCATACTACCAAAAGTGCTATACAGATTCAATGCAATTCCAATTAAAATCCCAATGGTGTACCTTACAGAAATAGAGCAAGCAATCATGAAATTCATCTGGAAGAATAAGAAACCCAGAATAGCTAAAGCAATCCTTGGCAGAAAGAGTGAAGCAGGGGGTATTGCAATACCAGATCTTCAACTCTACTACAAAGCAATAGTAACAAAAATGGCATGGTATTGGTACCAAAATAGAAAGGTGGATCAATGGTACAGAAGAGAGGACATGGACACAAACCCAAATAAATACAATTTTCTCATACTAGACAAAGGTGCCAAAAATATGCAATGGAGAAAAGATTGCCTCTTCAACAAATGGTGCTGGGAAAACTGGAAATCCATTTGCAACAGAATGAAACTAAATCCCTAACTCTCACCCTGCATGAAACTCAACTCAAAATGGAACAAGGACCTTGAAATCAGACCAGAGACCCTGCATGTTATAGAAGAAAAAGTAGGTCCAAATCTTCAACTTGTTGGCGTAGGATCAGACTTCCTTAACAGGACTCCCACAGCACAAGAAATAAAAGCAAGAATCAATAACTGGGATAGATTCAAACTAAATAGCTTTCTCTCAGCAAAGGAAACTATCAGCAATGCGAAGAGAGAGCCTACAGAGTGGGAGAAAATCTTTGCCACTCATACTTCAGATAGAGCACTAATTTCCAGACTATATAAAGAACTCAAAAAACTCTACATGAAGAATACAAATAACCCAATCAACACATGGGCTAAAGGATATGAATAGATGCTTCACAGAAGAAGATCTACAAGCAATCAACAAACATATGAAAAAATGTTCACCATCTTTAGTAATAAGAGAAATGCAAATCAAAACCACCCTAAGATTCCATCTCACCCCAATTAGAATGGCGATTATCAAGAATACAAGCAACAATAGGTGTTGGCGAGGATGTGGGGAAAAAGGTACACTCATACATTGCTGGTGGGGTTGCAAATTAGTGCAGCCACTCTGGAAAGCAGTGTGGAGACTCCTTAGAAAACCTGGAATGGACCCACCATTTGACCCAGCTATCCCACTCCTTGCCCTATACCCAAAGGACTTACAATCAGCATACTGGGGGGGGGTTCAAGATGGCAGACTGGAGGGCAGCTGCATTTCATGTTGCTCCAGGACGCAGGATTCAAAAGAGGAGATAGAGAGAGACTTGGGACCAACTCAAAGCCGCCGGGTGAGTCTCTCCCATTGGGGAGGCGTCCCGGATGGGGCGGTAGTCCCGGAACGCAGGGAACTTTGTGAAGTAGAGTTGCTCAGCGAGACGCCCCTCCCTCTGCTGGAGCAGTAAACACGGACAACTGGGAACATCGTAGAGGAGGCGGCTCAGCACAGCGCTTGAACTCGGAGCAACCACTGGGGCTCCAGGAGGCTGCCTGAGGAGGAGCTGCGTGGCGAGCTGTTTGGACTCAGAACGACCGCTTCTGAACACAGGGGGGCTGCCTGGAGGAAGAGGAAAAGCGCGGCGGGTCGCTTGATCTAGGAGTGACTGCATCAGAGCCACAGGCGGTTGCTAGAGGAGGAGGCGAGTGGTAAGTTGTTTGGACTCAAAGCGACCGCTCCTGAACACCGGTGGCCTGCCTGGAGGAGGAGTGCGGTGGGTCGCTTGGTCTCCAAGCGACCGCTCCTGAACACCCGGGGGGCTACCCCAAGGAGGAGGAGGAACAGGGCGGGTCACTTGGACTCGGAGTGACTGCCTAGGGCTACGGGCGGTTGGCGGGAGGAGGAGACGCAAAGTGAGTTGCTTGGACTCCTAGTGACTGCGGCAGAACACCGGGCGGCTGTCCGGAGGAAGAGGTGTGTGGCGGGTCTCTGGGACTCAGAGCTATTGTACGGGGCTCCAGGTGGCGGCTCAGAGGAGGGGCCGCATAGCCAGGCGATTAGGTGCAGAGCAGGATCCCAGGACCTAGGCAGCTTCTTGGTGGAAGAGCCGCACAGAGACACACTTAGGGCGGAGCGAAGTTTCCAGGACTGTGGGCAGATTCTCTGAGGAGAGGCAGCCTAAGGAGACTCGTCTGCGAAGGGTGAGGCTCCCAGGCCCAGGAGCTAGGTCCGGGCCCCTGGGAACGTTGCAGAGGAAGGCAGCTCAGCCCAGGCGGTAGTTGTAGATTGAGGAGAACCTCTAGGAGGGGAACTGACCAGCGAGACCTCCCCACCGGGTGAGACTTCCCTGCCGGGTGAGGTTTTCCCACAGGGACGGTAAAACCAGAGACACAGGCACAAACAGGCTTTGCCTCAGTCCGCAGCCTAGTTCCCCTTTGGATGACCATTGGTCAACAAGTGGAGGCACCTCTGCCCACTAGCAGGCAATATACCCCACCTGAGGGTCACCAACCCTAGAGAGGCAGCTTCCTTGTGGAACACCGCATTATCAAATTCCTCCAAGACTGCAGGCTACTGAAGGATAAGAGGGGATATACTAGCAATCTTCAGGGACATTATAAGTCAATAGAGGAAATCTGCAATATCTTAAGATCCACTGATTCCTGAACAATATGAGAAAACAAGGGAAGAAAATGCCCCACACAAATCTAGATGTTACATCAATAAAATCCAACGACAGCATGGCAGAAGAAATGAAAGAAAGGGAGTTCAGAATGTACATAATTAAAATGATCAGGGAAGCAAACAATGAGATGAAAGAGCAAATGCAGGCATTGAAGGATGAGATGAAAGAGCAAATGCAGGCACTGAATGATAGCACCAATCGACAGTTAAAAGAGCAAATACAGGAAGCAAAAGATCATTTCAATAAAGAGTTAGAGATATTGAAAAAAAACCAAACAGAAATCCTTGAAATGAAGGAAACAATAAACCAAATTAAGAACTCCATAGAAAGCATAACCAATAGGATAGAACACCTGGAAGACAGAACCTCAGATGTTGAAGACAAAACATTTAACCTTGAAAATGAAGTTGAACAAACAGAGAAGATGGTAAGAAATCATGAACAGAATCTGCAAGAACTATGGGATATCAGCATATTACAGAGATACAGCCACATCAATGTTCATAGCTGCTCACAATAGCCAGATTGTGGAACCAACCTAGATGTCCTTCAATCGATGAATGGATAAAGAAACTGTGGTATATATATATACAATGGAATATTACTCAGCCATAAAGAATGATCTCGCTGATAAGTGGATGATGACACATAATGGGGGGTGGGAGGGGTTAGTGTTAGGGTTAGAGTTATGGTTAGGGAGGGGGGCAAGAATGGAGGAAGGAAGGACTGTATAGAGGGAAAAGAGGGGTGGGAGGGGTGGGGGAAAGGAAAAAATAACAGAATGAATCAAACATCATTACCCTATGTAAATGTATGATTACGCAAATGGTATGCTGTTACTCCATGTACAAACAGAAACAACATGTATCCCATTTGTTTACAATAAAAATAAAATAAAAATTTTAAAAAATGTTCAGTGGATATAAACCTATTCAGATTATCTATTTCTTCTTGTTTTGTTATTTTCTGCCAAGGTGGGTCATTTCATCTAAATTATAAAATTTGTGGGCATACAGTCATTCATAATATTCCTTTACTGTGCTTTATTATATGTTAAATCAGAAGTGATCTGCATATCAAATTTTTTTTTCATGTATTTTGTTGTTAGGTGCATGCATATTGCTATGCTATGACCTCTTGAAGAATTTAACTTGCTTCCACTGTTTAAAAATTCCCTTTATTCCAACAATTTTCATTATTCCAAAGTTTGCCTTATCTAAATTAATATAACTACTCCAGTTTTCTTTTTGTTTTGTGGGGTTGTTTTGCAGATTCTTTTGTTGGTGGTGGTGGTGGTGTTTTTTATTTATTTATTTATTTATTTATTTATTTATTTATTTATTTTTGGTACTGGGGATTGAGCACAGAGGCACTTTTTTTTTTTTTTTTTTTTTTTTTTTTGGTGCTGGGTTTTGAACCCAGGGCCTTGTGCATGCAAGGAACGCACTCTACCAACTGGGCTATATCCCCAGCCCCGTTATTTTTTATTTTGAGACAGGGTCTGGCTAAATTGCTTAGGGCCTCACTGAATTGCTGAGGCTGACTTTGAACTTGCAATCCTCCTGCCTCAGCCTCCCACTGAATCACTGGGATTATAAGCGTGTGCCACTGCACATAGATCCAGTTTTCTTTGATTAATATTAGCCTGGTATAACTTTCTCTATCCTTTTACTCCATCTTTGTCTTTTTACCTAAAATAGCCTACTTATAGATAACATATAGTTGGCTCTTGTTTTTCACCTGTTCTGTCATTATTTGTGTTTGTGGTTGAGTGGGTGTGAATATGCACACACACATACGAATTCATGCTACTAGGGAGTGAAGCAAAGGACTCTTTACCCTGAGCTACATCCTGACATTTTTTTTAAGACAGGGCTGGAGACCCAAGATGGTGTACTAGAGGGAGGCTGTGTTCCTTGTTGCTCCATGACTCGGGTTTCAAGCAAAGGATACAGGCTTCTCTGTGAGGCAGTCTTTGCTGCTTATCGATCCCCTGCTGTTTACCCCATTTGTCCACTGTGATTGCCTGCAGTCTGCCAGCATAACGACTACTTTTTGATTGCAGATTGCTCACTGACTGGTGCCTATCATCCACCATTTGCCTGCCTCTTGCCTGCCCATCACCTACCTTTCACCTACCCATCACCCACCACCTAAGGTCCACCTGCCAATCGTCCACCAATACCCAGCAGACTGACCGAAGACCACCAGTGGAGCACCAGCTGCCTGCTGTTGCCTGGACATCCAGTCACAGTACCTGCTGCAGCCATTTTGAGACAACAGCCAGGACCTGTAGGACCGACCAGACTGACCGAGCCCCACCTCCAGGACCCCTCAACCAGACTGACCACACCCCACCTCCAGGACCACTGCCCAACCACGTCCACACCCCTAGCTGCAGCTCCCCATTTGCCAACACATTTGGAAGACAGAGCAGCCATCTTGGATTATCCTGGAAGCGAAAGCTCCCTCTTTAGGTGGTCAAATCCCATCCTAAGACACCTGCTGGAGACTGGAAGCTCATTGTCAGGTACCTCTCACGCATCAGGCTACTGAAGACTGGGAGGTTTGAATACTATAATACTGTTAAAGTGTAGATTTTTTTTTCCCTGTTTTGAAATTTTTTAGGTTTTTGTTTCTTTACTTTTCTTATTCTATTTACCTTTTGTTTACCTGTTTCCTCAGAGTCTCTTTCTCCCTTTTCACATGCTAACAACCAACTTCTTTTGATTATACTCTTTCTGTGATCTAGAACTTCTATATATTCTTTTCTTGTCCCATTAACAGCTACATCCTACACCCCTCCCCATGCTCTTTGTCCTCCATTAGAAACTGCAGACCTTATTGCAAATCTATTTGTTATACTGTAGATAATAATTGAATTCATTCTGTTTATTATGACAATATTGTTAACATCTTCATAGGGGCTATTTGATTTAGGGCTGCATAATATCTGTACTGGGCACTGGTAATATTGCTCTACCCCTTAAAGAAAAGGTTTTGGAAACTTATAGGGTCACTATAAGCCTATAGGGGGGAAACTGCAATACCCTAGATCTGCACTGCTAGAGGGAAAGATACATGAACAACATGAAAAACAAGGGAAGAAAATGATCCAAACAAATCTAGATTCTATATTAATAAAATCCAGTGACAGCATGGGTAAAAGAAATGTCAGAAAAGGAGTTCAGAATATACATAATTAAAATGATTCATGAAGCAAAGGATGAGATAAGAGAGCAAATGCAGGCAATGAATGATCACTCCAATCAGAGTTGAAAGAACAACTGCAGGAAGCAAAAGATCATTTCAACAGATAGAGATTCTCAAAAAAAAAAAAAAAAAAAAAAAAAAAAAAAAACAGAAATCCTTGAAATGAAGGAAACAATAAACCAAATAAAAATCTCAATGGAAAGCATCACCAAAAGACTAGACCACTTGGAAGACAGAACCTCAGACAATGAAGACAAAATATTTAATCTTGAGAATAAAGTTGACCAAACAGAGAAGATGGTAAGAAATCATGAACAGAACCTCCAAGAACTATGGGACATCATGAAAAGACCAAACTTAAGAATTATCAGGATTGAGGAAGGCACAGAGATACAAACCAAAGGAATGAACAACCTTTTCAATGAAATAATTTCAGAAAATTTAAGACAGGGCCTAGCTAAATTGCTGAGGCTGGCCTGGAACTTGCAATCCTCCTCCTACCTCAATCTCCCAAGTCACTTGGATTACAGGCATGCAACCACTGAGCCCTGCTTTTTTTCATTTCTGAAAGATGATGTCATGAGTTAGAGAATTCTAGGTTGATGGGTATTTTTTCTTGCAACACTGTAAACATCTTTGTACATTCTCTTCTTGTTTGCCTGAATTCCAACAAGGAGTGTAAGGTAATTCTTATCCCTGTTCCTCCATCAATAAATCCCTTCACCCTGACTTCTTTCTCTTTGTAATTGATTTTCTACACTTTGAATACAACATGTGTAAGTGCAGGATTTCTGGAGTTTTTGTTTTGTTCTGTTTTTTTTTTTTTTGTATTTATTCTACTTGGAGTTCTCTGAGCTTCTTGGTTCTATCATTTGGTGGCTATCATTAATTTGAAAAATTCTCTGCCATTATTATTTCAAATATTTCTTCTCTTTTTCTCTCTTCTTTTCCATTTATTCTTCTCTTCCTTTCCATCTGCTTCTCTTGGGGGTATAATATACCTTATGTACCTAACCCAAAGTTCTTGGATATCAGCTTTGTTTTTGCTGTGCATTTCAATTTGGGATGTTTCTATTAACTTATCTTCGAATTCACTGATTCTTTCCTTAGCTGTATATAATCCACTGATGAACTCTGTGGGGGCCATCCATATTTAGCAGAATCAGACTTGGCTAAGCCATGGGATACAGAGGTCTGACTCCCAGGAACTGGCAATCATGAGAGACTGTTTCAGATGTGGGGGGCGGGGGCGGTGGGGGAGGTGGTCCTGTACAGAGGTGGCTCACCACCTGAGGGAATGCTCATTCTCTCAGCAAATGGCTTCCCTAACTCTACCCATCCTGTTCCCTATAGAAGAAGTCCCTCCTGGTTCCTCTTTAGCTGTGTGACTATAAATAAAGGTGAGGGTGGGTTTCTCCATCTTGTTGGAGGTCAGATCTGGCATGGCCCAGTCTGCCACACCTCCTTCCATTTGAAAAGATTACTGGCTCTGTGTTTATTTGATAAGTTTCTTTCCCTCATCCACACGGGACGTGGCAAGAGAACACCCCACAGAACTCCTCAAAGACATTATTCATTTCTACAACAGTGGCGTTTTATCCATATACTACAGTATTTTTATTTCTAGAAATCCTTTATTTTGTCCTACTTCCCATTGTCTGCATACCTTGCTCATCTGTGGTTATGTGTTCTGCTTTTTCCATTACAGCCTTTAATACTAATAAGTTATCTTCCTTTCTGAAACTGATTTTTTAAATAATATGATTCCTTTTATATACAACAGCCACGTGTAACTCACACATAGGAAGAGATTTAAACTTAACACGTGAAGGTGATAACATTGCTGATCTCTGGGAGAAGGAATTATGGATGGTTTTGATTTTTTTGTGCTTTGGTTTTTGTTTGCCAGCTTTGTAAAAATAATCATAAGGCACAGATTCACAGTTAAGCTTGCTTCCAAGGTTCCTTCCATGATTCACCCTCTATTCTCCCACATACACTTTTGTTTTGACACAAAAGGCAGCATTCTCTGCACATATTTCTGTACCCTAGTCTCTTTCTGTTGCTGCTGCTGTTCTCTTTAACAGGGTATATTTGGAACCTGTATCCATATACAAATAGCCTCTTCATTCTTTTTTAGGAGCACATGATGTCACAATATTCCACCATATGGATGCGCCACACTGTTTCAACTAGTCTCCTATTGATTAATATGTAGGTTGTTTCTGGGGTGTGTGTGTGTGTGTGTGTGTGTGGATATAACAACACCACAATCAAGAAGTTCACACAAAGCCTCAGGTCCACAGATGAGTCTGATTTTGATACTTGCTCTATCTCTTCAGACTGTATTTTCTCTTACCTTTCATCATGATTTGAAAATTTTTGTTGCAAGCAGGACATGACATGTCTGGAAAGTGGAACTGAGATAATCAGCTTCCGTGTGAGGCTCTGTTCACCAGGGGTCTGGCTGTGTGCTGTTTGCACGTCACAGCCTTCACTTCCCCTGGTTCCCTTGCTTCTTTTTGCTGTTTTGTTTGGTTGCTTATTTCTCCTCCCTGAACATCTTGAGATTTCCCCAAGAACCCCTTTTAAAATAGAGTGTGTGCTTGTGGTGAGCGCTCTCAGTAGTAACCCTCTTGTGATCCTGAGGCCCTGAAGGCGTGGTGGAAGGTGTTGGCGAGGGGGAGCATTCTATCATCTTCTCAGTTTCAGTTTGGGGGGACCAAGTCCCTGGACTGTGACCTGCAGAAGCATTGCTTAGCCTTCCTCTCTTCACGTGTGACAAGAAGGCCTGGCGGAGCTGGAGTTACTTGATGGTTCTTCTAAGACAGACAAGGCTAAGCGGCAAAGAAGTTTCCGTTGAGGACAGGTCTTTTGACCAGAGGTCTTCCAAGATGTTGTTTTCTTCTCCCCTTGTATGAAACACAGGGGATTCTTCTTCAGTCTTCATGGTAGATAACCCACAAAAGTTTGGTCACCCTAGAGTTTTTCTCTCACAAGTCACTCCACACTTAGCCTCTGGGCAAGCAGTCATTTCCTATGCAAGTGTCCCGCCTGGTTACTCGCTCCAGCGACTTTCACTTTATGTAAGCTGATGCTGGATGTGATTTTCCATATTCACCTGCCTCCCCTGTTTGGGGTGTCATGTTTTGCCCTGTGATCTCAATTATAAGATGATCTAAGAAAATGCATTAACTTTTGGTTTGTGAGGCTTGTACCGGTGGGGAAAGGGAGTGACACTTTGAAGTTCTTTACAAGTTATAGTCGAAACCGGAAGCCATTATGAGTGATTTTTAATTTTCATATAAGCCTGTGTTCTTTCTGCCAATACTACCACTCATCCCTTTAGAAAAAGTGTGTTTATTTCTCAAGGTGACCTGCTCTACAAGAATAGATGCGGCATGTGAGCAGCGGTGCACTTGGAAAACAGCCTTAGGGAGGAGGAGAGGTGAGTGAAGTCAGCAATACAGCCTTTGCTGATTTCCATGGTGTAAACACTCCAATGATTGTCAATTTCAAGCTACCAATGATTTAATGAGTTTGCAAACTTCCTGAATATTTAACAATTGGCTCTCATAGGTATCATTTGTGACAAGTCTAAGTAGACAGAATGTGGGGTTTGCTTTGCTGGCATCCTATTCATATTTTATTTTCTGAAACATAATTCATAGATTTTTTTTTCCCATTCTAATTCTGTTACGGTCTGTAGTATGTCTTCCCAGAACTCACATCTTGAAGTCTTAGCTCCCAGTACTGCATAAGTATCTTTGTTGACAGGGCTTTTAAAGACATAATTAGGTACAAATGAGGTCATCAGGGTGACCCCCAATCCAATACGACTGACATCCTTATAAAAGAAGCAATTAGGGGCTGGGGGTGTTGCTCAGTGGTAGAGTACTTGCCTAGCATGCCCTAAGGCCCTGGGTTTGACGGCCAGCAGTCAAGGGGTGGGGAGCAGTAGCAATTAGGACACAGAGTTACAGAGGGAAGACCATGTGAAGTCACATCTGCAAGCCAACGAGAGGAGCCTCAGAAGAAACCAATCCTGCTGACACCTTGATCTTGGATTTTTAGCCTCCAGAATAATGAGAAAATAAATTTCTGTTGTTTAGACCACCCAGTGGGGTCCTTTCAGCAGCCCCAGCAAACTAAACAAACACCCACCAGAGGATGTCCCCAAAGACACAAAAACAAGTGCTTCCAAAATACATTCATATGACTAAATTTTCAGCACAAAACTTCTCTTTGTAAACTATTGTTTTCTGTATGACTATGCAGAAACCATGCTTGCGGCCGCTTCCCAGGCACCATGCAGTAACGCACAGGAAATGTCACACAGAAATGTGCCTGCTGTCTGTCGCAGCCTAACCTGCTGGCTGCTTCTTGGGGACTGAATTTTTACAATCTCCAAACCATACCAACATTAAATCCAAGTCCAAGAGAACAGCTGTAGGACTGTGCATGGGATTTATGGTGTCCCGTCACTTCCAAAGTCGCAGGACTCATCCGCATACTCTAATGAACCGGGAATAAAAGGCTGGCAAATGACACACTCTCTCAACTCAGGTTTGTCACAGATCACACCTATGAGAGCCAATTGTTAAATATTCAGGAAGTTTGCAAACTCATTAAACATGCAAAAAAGACTAGGTGAGGAGAGACTAAAACTTGCAGGGAAGGATTTGGACAAAGCGAGGTTTGTGTTTTTGTTATTTGGGTTTTTTTGTTTTGGTGGCACTGGGGATTGAACCCAGCCCCCACCCCCCTCTTTTTTTTTTTTTTTTTTTTTTTTGAGACAGGGATTAGCTGTTACTTAAGGTCTCACTAAGTTGCCAAGGCTGGCCTCGAACATCTTCCAAGGGGTGCCAGTTTTCTCATGTGAAACAAGAGTGTCAACCTGTTGACCAATCTCTAATGCTGTGATCAGCTTCCAAAATTTATAAATTATAAAAGATGAAAGAAATGATAGTTAATGAGAAATGGACTTAACAGAAGCTTGTCAGCCAGGCATGGTGACACACATAGTGCCTATAATCCCAGTGACTCCAGAGGCTGAGGCAGGAAGATTGCAAGTTCAAGGCCAGCCTCAGCAACTTAGTAAGACCCTGTCTCACATAAAATACTAAAAAAAAAAATTTAAAAAAAAAAAAAAAAAGGAATGAGGATGTGGTTCAGAGGTTAAGCACCCCTAGGTTCAATCCCCAGCACCAAAAATAAAGAAGTTTGTCAATCTTCCTAAAGTGGCCACAGGATTAGACCAAAGGCAGCATTCTGCTTTAACATAAGAGGCTAGTGAGGTGATCATTGAAACTATCAGACGGAGAACCTCAGCAGATTTAACAGCCCTTTTCAGAAGCCATGGGGAAAAAAATGACAAAAATAAAATCAACCTTTTCAGAACTCTGGAAATTAGACAAAGACTTGTAGCAAACCCAAGAAGCATTAATTCAAGGGGAAAAAAAGGCTACATAGTCATAAAAACGGAAAGTTTGTAGTGTTTTAACTTATTCCAGTCCTACCCATCCTCTCTCCATCTCAATAGGAATAGCCTTGGAAACAAAAAGCCTGCATTCTAATGGGACAGAGAACAAATGACACCATCTAGAAATGCTACCCAGATTGGGAGAAGATATTGCAATTAAAATATCTAATAAGGGTAAGGACCCAGAACACAAAGAAATTTTTCATTTCAGTAATAAAAATACAGATAACTCTAAAAAATGGTAAAGTGTTCAAATAGACATTTCTCGAGATAGTCATTTGTAGGTAGGTGGATGGATGAATGCATGGATGGATTGATGCTAGATGATGGATAGTTAGCAAGCAAGCATGTAAGTATGTGCTCAACATCATTTTGTAGTCATTAGGAAATGAAACTCAAAATCACAGTTAGGTACCCATTCACATCCACTACCTTGATGTCATTTAAAAAATGGAAAATAATAAGTGTTGACAAGGATGTGAAGAAATTAGAACCCTCATACATTGTTGGTGGAGATGTAAAATTATAACTGCTGTAAGAAGCAGTTCTGCATTCTTCAAAAAGTTAAACATAGAGGTAGCATATGACCCAGCTATTCTCATAGGTATACACTCCAAAGGAAAACACGTTCACACCAAAACTTCTACACAAATGTTCATAGCAGCATTATTGACAGTAGCCAAAGAATGGAATCAAAGCAAATGTCCATCAAGAAATGAATGGATACATAAAATGTGACACATTCCTATAATAGATTATTTGGGCAGAAAAAGAAAAGTAGTACACAGCCACAACAACGATGAACCCAAAACATTAGGCTCAGTGAAAGTAGTCGCACACAAAAAAACTCCTATTATATGACTCAGTTTATATGAAGAGTCCAAAGTAGACAAATCCATAGAAACGACAAGGATAGTAGTGGTGTCTAGAATCAGATCACCATGATGGTTCCGTAACACTGTGAAAATCTCAAAACCACTAAAGTTCACATTGTAAAGCAGTGAGTTTTATGATATGTGAATTATATCTCAATAAAAAAAAGATGTGCAATTAAACCGAATATGGACACGGATTCCTAAATCCTGGCCCTAAACACAGAGCCAACAATCGGCATCCATAAGAATGAGGGAAAACACTGGCACTGTGGCTTCTCTGATTTTGACATACCTTCTCAATCTTTCCAACAGTGTTGCCAATAAAGCATTTTCATTTTAAGCTTCATAATAAGCTGCCCATTGTTGTCATCATTCCTCGCCTGACATGTGATTTTATTTTATTTCCACAACATAGTGGATTTTGATAGATCACAGTAATTTCAATCCATGAGGATCTTTCAACTGTAGGAGTGAATTAGAAAGATATTTTTATATTGCCTATTTGAGATAACAGGTCTTAGCGCCATGCTTCAGGCAAAATACATCAAAAGAATGAACTGAAGGTTAAGTTTCCTTTTAGATCTCAATTTTTATAACATCACAAAAATTCTTGCCTAAAAGCAGTCGAATTATTCAAGTGCAAGACATTCTATATTCACCTCATTCAGCCCGAGGGAAAGAAGAAAGTCAGAGCTGGAGACACCTCTGAGGTCGAGCCCATTCATCTTCTCATTATGCCCTTCCAAGTCTCCGGTCCCTGAATACCACGCCAGTACCCTCCAAGAGAAAATGCAAGTAAAAGCTTTGTGAAAAGCTTTCTATCGAGGCGTATTTGCAGAGGTAATTCTCACGTGAAAAGAAGCAATACAAACTCAAGTAATGAAGTTTAAGTACCATGTCAAACAATTATTACCATTTTATCCTACCCAAATCAGTCAATTAAATGTAACTCTTTCTCTAAATTAGTTTTAGATAGCTTTTAATCCCAATTTGATTTTTTTTTAAATCACCTTGTGTATATACTTGTTTCTCTGCAAAAAGTTTCTAGCCGTGATTATGAATCTTCAAGAAGGAAAGGGCTGTTGAGCCTTTTGCCTCTGATGCTGTTTATTGGACAGCGGTGTTTGTACTCAGTTTAAGGTAGCTCCGAGGGGATCTTTACTCAGAGATGTTTATTCACTGAACTACCTAGAGATCTTCATTATAAAATGATTTCAAACATAAGGGAATCTAGTGACATATTATCCAGGAGCAATGTTGATGATAATTTGTATTTGATCAGGTCCTTCATGGTTCCAACCTGCTTAGTGCAGAGCCTGGTCCTGTCCTGTGCCACACAGGTGCAAGTCACAGGGGTGGGAGTGGAGATGCTGCTTATAAATATTTTGGTTTTTTTTTTTGTTGTTGTTGTTGTTGTTTTTTTGGTGCCGGGAATCAAACCCAGGGCCTCACTCATGCTACACAAGCGTTCTACTACAAACTGTGTCTTCATCTCTTTTTTTTTTTTTTTTTTTTTTTTTTGGCCTGGGAATTGAAGCCAGGAACATTTTACCACTGAGCTACATTCTCCCTTTTTATTTTTAATTTTGAGGCAGGGACTTGCCAAGTTGTTAGGGCCTCACAAAATTGCTGAGACTAGACTCAAACCTGTGATCCTCCTGCCTCAGCCTCCTGAGTAGTTGCTGGGATTACAGGTGTGCATAACTTGTACCCAATTCCAGTCCTTTTTTTTTTTTTTTTTTAATCTTAACACAGAGTTTCAGTACGTTGCCCAGACTGGCCTTCAGCATGGAATCCTCCTGCCTCAGCCTCCTGAGTAGCAGGGATTACAGATGTATGCCACCAGGCATGGCAATAAATGCTGCTTGATATTGATGATAAAGACAGTGGATGTGACATCAGGTCCTATTCTGCACATTTATTCACATTGTCAATGATTTTCTCCTGATCATTCAATCTGTGTCAGGTCCTGTTTGGCCATGGGTACCACAATGACAAACAGAATGACAAGGCCCCTCATCTCAAACACTGTTACATGTTGGTGAAGGGGGTGGAAAATGAACCCAGCATGAGTGATTGAGATGGTCTGAGATGCTGCTGAGGACCAAGGAGAAATGCAGCTGAATAAGGAGACAGGAAGTGAAAGGGCAGGGCTATTTCTTTTCAAAGGTCCACCCAAGTGTATGAGGGAAAGCACTGGCTCACCCGGAGTCCTGTCCCTCCAAAGACCAGTGAAGCCCCTGAACTGAAGCCCTAGGGGGACATGGAACATTCCAGTAATAGACACTTGAAGGCCACGTAGAGAATCAGTGTGCCCGTCACAGCATTGGACTCGCATCACTGGGTCTATTGTTCCAAGTCCCCACTGTGCGCAGTGGGCATTCCCCTGTGCACACCCTCGCTCTGTCCGGTCCCAGCTTTCACAGGGTAGTCAGCTAAAGACTGGTCACAATCCTGACTTGTCACTGTGAAAAGATATTCTTAGGAAATCGTCTGGAAGACAGAATTCAAGAACTGAATCCTGAAAGATCCCACAGAAGGGCCACCAGCATCTTCCCACTCAGACTTCTCCAGTCCACAAGTTAACAAGGTCAAGTGCACTTGCAGGGAAGGGGAAATTAGCTGCAGTGGGTCCAGGTATAAATTTCTGATCATCATTTCCCCAGAGACATTGGTTTCATTTATTTTTGTTCTTTTTAGTTATATATGACAGTAGGATATAATTTGACATATTGATACAAATATGGAGTACATCTTATTCTAATTAGGATCCTAGTCTTGTGGCTGTACATGACGAAGAGATTCACTGTCATATATTCACAAATGTATGTAGAAAAGTTATGTCAGAATCATTCCACTGTCTTTCCTATTCTCGTCCCCACTCCCTTCCCTCCATTCCCCTTCATCTAATCTACTGAACTTCTATTCTTCCCCTCCCCTTTTGTTGTTGTTAGAATCCACATATCAGAATATTAGACCTTTGGATTTTTTGGATTGGCTTATTTCACTTAGCATAATAATCTCCAGATCCATCTAGTTACTGGTAAATGTCGTAATCATTCTTTTTTATGGCTGAACAATATTCCATTGTGCATATATGCCACATTTTCTTAATCCGTTCATCTGTTGAAAGACACCTAGGTTGTTTCCATAGCTTGGCTATTGTAAGTTGAGCTGCTATAAACATTGATATGGAGGCGTCACTGCAGCATGCTGATTTTAAGTCCTTTGGGTAAATGACAAGGAGTGGGATAACTGGGTCATATGGTGGTTCCATTCCAAGTTTTCTGAGGAATCTCCATACTGCTTTCCAGAGTGGTTGCACAAATTTGCAGCCCCACCAGCAATGTATGAGTGTACCTTTTTCCCCACATTATTTCCACATGTATTGTTACTGATATTCTTAATCTTTTCTTGGGAGGAGGTACCAGGGATTGAACTCAGGGACACTCAACCATGGAGCCACATCCCCAGCCCTATTTTGTATTTTTATTTAGAGATAGGGTCTCACTGAGTTGCTTAGTGCCTTGCTGTTGCTGAGGCTGGCTTTGAACTCCCGATCCTCCTGCCTCAGTCTCCTGAGCCGCTGGGATTACAGGTGTGCACCACCACAGCCAGCCTGTTACTTACCATTCTGACTGAAGTGAGATGAAATCTCAGTGTAGTTTTGATTTGCATTTCTCTAATTGCTATAAATGTTGAACATTTTTTCATATATTCGTTGACCATATTTCTTCTTCCATGAATTGTCTGTTCAGTTCCTTTGCCTATTTATTAATTGTTGTTAAGTTTTTGAGTTTTTTATATATCCTGGAGATTAATGTGCCAAAACAGACATGAATACCAATGGAACAGAATAGAAGGCACAGAGACAAACCCACATAAGTACAGTTATCTCATACTAGACAAAGGCGCCATAAACATACATTGGAGAAAAGATAGCCTCTTCAACAAATGGTGCTGGGAAAACTGGAAATCCATATGTAGCAGAATGAAATTTAACCCCTATCTCTCACCCTACACAAAACTCAACACAAAGTGGATCAAAGATCTAGGCATTAGACCAGAGACCCTGTGCCTACTTAAAGAAAATATAGGCCCAGTAATCCGTCCTGTCGGCTTAGGAACCAACTTCCTCAACAAGACTCCTAAAGCACAAGAAGTAAAATCAAGAATCAATAAATGGAATGATATCAAACTAAAAAACTTCTTTACAGCAAAGGAAGCAATCAAGAACATGGAGAGCCTACAGAATGGGAGAAAATCTTTTCCACCTGCTCCTCAGGGACATCTATTTTAATATTTCACATGATTCTAATTAAGGAAATAACTTTCTCTAAATTTGTGTAATATCTTCTATGTAGACAACGTGATTTATAAACAGTAATTTATAAATTCCTGCAAGAAAGGCGAGTGGAAAATGAAAGCAGAAGGTGACATAGTTCTTGCTACACCTGGGAAACAGCATCTTGAGTGCATTTGAGAGATGGGTGGTCGGCAAAGAAACAGATGGAAGCCAACTCGGGGCTCTTCAGCAACTGTGCAACACCGGAGCAGGTGACAGAGGTCAAATGGTCCCGGTTACCTTTTCTTGCTCATGTGCAATTTTGGTTTTGCTCTTGGATCTAGGACAGATGGCAAATTCCAAACCAACACATTGCATGTTCAAAACCAATGCTAGCAACTGGCTAGATGGGCTCACCCCAGGGACAGCTCCCTCCTCCCCTCCGGTCAGCTCACAGATGCAACGTCAATCTGCCACCCTTGTGCAGATTGTCCTCTAGTCTCCACCCCACATTCTCTCCTGTTTCCACTCACCAGAGTTGCACCTTCAGGACTCAGGTGAGATGCCAGCATTGCCAGGGATCTGTCTTCCCCTCTAAGCCGGAGCTGGAATTCCCAGAATGTCCTCCACAGCAATCTACATCTTCAGTGTAAGGTTCTCAGCTGATCTGGCTTGCTAGATAGACCAGAAGATTCTAGAAGCCAGAGACAGACCATATGAAGTTTCTCAAAAAGGCTAGTTGTCAGATAAAAGGACTCAGTAGTGACAAAACACTCCCACCTGTAGGCAACCCACAAGTATCTAAAGACATCAACACAGACCAACTAAATAGATGGGACTTCCCAAACCCCAGCTACCTTTCATTTTTGACTACACACATCAATGCTGCATATAAATAGTCCGGATCCTTGCCCCATCAAATCTCCTTCTTACATCTTCACATACCTATCACCTGCTGCCTCCCTATTAACACATACATCCAAAAACACACCCTAAATTCAGCAGCCCCGTGGACACCTGCCATTTCTCCTTCCTTTCCTTAACTGAAAGTCTTCAAGGAGCTAGCCCCTCTTGCTGTCAGAGCCAGCTTTTCCTGATTCAGGAACTAAAATCCTTCAACAAGTAGGCACAACCCAAGCCAGTCCTGAGCTAATGAGAACCAGACCTGGCCTATCCTTGCCAGTAGGATAAGAAAGGTGTGGGCTTACATTGCCAAAGATCTCTTTAATGTCTGGTTTAATAGAAGACAGCTGGATTCTCTATCTGCTTCTGCCTTCATTGTGCTACAATGTCACACACTGTGTGTTTCTGGAAGATTCCATGGTATAATGGAAATCAAAAAGACCAGAAATATCCCAATCTTGTTACCAAAATAGCACTGACTTTGTGGAGTCCATGAAAGGATTGTGAGGCCCTCCAGAGATCCCCCACCACACTAAGACTACCACTGATCTGGATGAATAAATGCCACGGTGACGCCATAGTACTTCCCAGCTATTCGCAAGGGGCACATCATTTCCCAACTCTCCTCCAGGAGCCACGGGGAATGTCCCTGTTACTTACACCCTCTCATCCTCTTTTGGGTTTAGGCTTTAGAACCAGGCACCAAGTTGTCTCCCTGAGATCATTTTAACCAAGTTCACTTGTGATAACAGAACTCTTTAGTTCATCGTTTTTTTACTTTGTTCTGTTAATTAACAAGAGGGTTGAAGTGAAATATATTTTGTTCTTAAAAATGAACTGCAGTGTATGGAGATTCCTCAGAAATCTTGGAATGGACCCACCATTTGATCCAGCTATCCCACTCCTTGGCCTATACCCAAAGGACTTAAAATCAGCATACTACAGAGATACAACCACATCAATGTTCATAGCTGCTCAATTCACAATAGCCAGACTGTGGAACCAACCTAGATGCCCTTCAATTGACAAATGGATAAAGAAACTGTGGTGTATGTACACAATGGAATATTACTCAGCCATAAAGAAGAATAAAATTATGGCATTTGCTGGTAAATGGATGAAGTTGGAAAATATCATGCTAAGTGAAATAGGCCAAGCTCAAAAAACCAAAGGCCAACTGTTTTCTCTGATAAGTGCACAACAATATATAATGGGGTGGGGGCGGCGGATAAGAATGAAGGAACTTTAGATGGTGTAGAAGAAAAAGGGGAGGAAGTGGGTAGAGAACAGTAGGATAGTAGAATGAAACAGTATTACCCTATGTATATGTATGATTACATGAATGGCGTGTATCTACATTGTGTACAACCATAGAAATGAAAAGTTGTACCCCATTTGTGTACAATGAATCAAAATGCAGTCTGTAAAAATAAAAAAGACTTTAATTAAATTAAATTTTTTAAAAGATGAACTGCCGTTGCCTCTCTCCGTCCTAACGGCCGGTGCTCTAACCCTCTACCAACAGACAGCAGCCTGGCATTTCTTCTCCGATGTGTCTGTCTCCTGCCCACAACTGCAGTCACCTCATGCTAAGTCACAGCCAGTCAATCCAGGATCTCCCAAGGAGGGAGGTACACCTACTCCACAGGCACAGGATGGGCCACGGGAATAAATGTGTCTCTAATAAGCATTTTTAATATTCATAAATAAGAAAGAAATCAGACCTCCAGCATTTACTTCAGGGAGCAACACTGGCAGTTTACCTGTGAAATGGGCTGTGCCACACAGGCGGAGTGTCAGGCAACCAACCCAGGGCATGATGGGAGCTCACTGAGGCGTTCACACAGGACAGCAAGACTAGCGTGCCTTCTACTCCACTGAAAGCTCTTAAATCAGCGCCACTGTGACATGAGACCGGCAGCTAGCCAGGCCCGGCATCCCATTTGCAAGAAAAATTTAAAATTGCCAATGCTCTTTCATTATTACCACAAACTCCAGTTTTGTGTTTATTTTGTGATACAGAATATATTTGCAGAATACCACTGTGTATCATGTATACGTAAATATACACAAAAATACTGGGTGTGCAGTAAAAATGTTTTACCTATAGAGGATATTCAAACAAAAGAGTTTGGAGGTTCTAGTCTGAAACACCATTTTAAAAATACCAATGACTTGATCAAAACTATCAGTTAGCAAAAAAAAGAAAAGAAACCTATCATTTACTTCCCATTGGCTACAAGGCATTGTCTGAATCTTACTGTGGCAAGTCTGACCTTGATAGTGTGACCCCCACACCTCTCCTGCCCTTGTTTCCTGCCACTCTTCTCATTCCTGTTTGCCCTGTGGATTCAGTCTTCCTTCATCTTGATTGATATTGATATGATTTTGGGGTTTTTTTGAGACAATGTCTTGCTATGTTGCCCAGGCTGGCCCCAAACTCCTGGACTCAAGCAGACTTCCCATCTCAGCCTCCTCAGTAACTGGGACAAGAGGCACACACTACTGTGCCCAGATTAAGTCCCTCTCTCCTTCTATGGTGACTCTTACATTGTTAGAAATGGACTGTTACCTGCCCCTTCAAATCTTGCTATGCCAGGCATGGCGGCACACACCTGTAATCCCAGCAGGCTGAGGCAGGAGGATCACAAGTTCAAAGCCAGCCTCAGCAACTTAGTGAGACTCTGTCTCTAAATAAAATACAAAACAGGGCTGAGGATGGGGCTCAGTGGTTGAGTGTTCCTGAATTCAATCCCCAGTACCAAAAAAAAAAATTTTTTTTTTTTGCTGTATGGTCACCCACTCTTTGAAGATTTCAGACTCCAGCAGAATTAGCATGCTCACCCTGGGCTGTCACTGTGGGTCCATACATGTCTCCCATGAAGACAGGAGCCCCCTCTGGGTCAGGGGACATATCTTATTCTTCTCTGAGCAGGTCTTCTGTAACAGACACAAACAGATGTTAATCAATGCCCTCATAAATATATTTAAATCTCTTTAGAGGTGGAAAAATTCCCTAGCAGCTGTATCATTTCTGCTACTGAAGCCTAGTGAAGAGCATGCCATAAATCATTTGCATCTGTAGTGTGCATTATTTTAGACAAAATATCTTTATAAATCTTACACTAAAGTAAAAATTCTACAGGTATATCAATAAAATAGGGTTCTGTGAAACAGACTAGTGTACCAAACCAAAACCAAATATATAACTTCATATACAGTATCTCTTAAAAGAGCCCAGAAATGCTTTGCATTGGGTGGTTTCTGAAAAGCATCTCGGCTGTGTAACATTGCCACCTAGTGGTAGAGTTCAAGACAGCAGCAAAATAACACCACTCTTGGAACCTCAGTTTCTGGCCTGATGAAGAGGACTAGATTTCCATTCCACCAGAAAATAAATAAAAACCAGATGACACAATGATTTTCAAGACACTAAACACCAGGCAGTAAAGGACAGTGGTCTGCGAAGCAGGAAACAAACAAGGTAAGCCCTGCAAATGTCCCCAGAGTACTGCCTTGAAAGGCATCCCAGGTACAACCACAGTACGCAAAAGAGTACCAGAAAGGAAAGTGCTGCAGAAAGAGCTTGGAGATGCAGGCCGGGGGGGTGTCCCTTTAATGCTCAGCTGAATGTGATCAGTGCATTCACAACCCAGAAAAGAACCACCTGAAAGGATGAGAGGCAGCGCCCCAGCTCAGACATGGAAAGAGCACTGCTCCCCACCAGCCAAAATGGGAACCTGAAGATGCATGAGAAACTGAGAATGCACAGAAGCACATCCATCCACAGGGAGAAATCACCAATTCCAGATTGGGTGCTTCTTTGGCCCTGCCTAACAACATTGCAATCAAAAACAGAAGTTGGGCTTTGTGGTGCATGCCTGCAATCACAGGAACTAGGGAGGCTGAAGCAGGACGATCCCAAGCTTGAGACCAGCCTCGGCCACTGAGCAGGACCTTGTCTCAAAATTTAAAAAATAAAATTAAAAAGGCTGGGCATGTGGTTCAGAGGCCAGTGCCGGAAGAAAAGAAAGAGAGAAAGAAAGAAAGGGGGGGAGGGAAGGAAGGAAGGAAGGAAGGAAAGAAGGAAGGAAGGAGAAAAACTACAGATGTTATGATTAGCAGAGGAAGAAAATAAAGTTATTGTAACTATCCCATGCATTCAGAGAGTTAAGCAGAGACATAGAAGATATTAATTAAAATCGAACTTTTACAAGTGAAAACTACAGTCCAGCATGGTGGCATATGCCTATAATTCCAGCTGCTCCGGAGGCTAAGACAAGAGGACCACAAGTTCTAGGCCAGCCAGAGAGACTTAGTAAGACGCTGTCTCAGAATGTAAAAAAATTCTGGAGAATTTTCAGATGTAGAGCACTTGCCTACCAAAGAATTAAACTCTGTGTTAAATCCCCAGTACCACAAAAAAGAAAGAAAAGAAAAACTACACAATATGAGGTTTGAAAAAATTAATTACAAATTAGACACTGAAGAAAGTTAGTGAATTTAAATAAATGAAACTGCACAAAAGGAAAGAGAAGGAAAAGATTTTTAAATGAACAGAGTAATGGAACATTTTATGTGACCTCAAATTCCCAAAGAGAATAGGTAGGAGGGAAGAAGAAAAATATTTAAAGATAAAAGTAGCTGAATTTTTTCCAATTATTATGAAAATTATAAACCCACAGATACAAAATACTCATCCAAACCCAAGCACAAGAAATAGGAAGAAAACTATATCAAGATGAAATTGACATCAGCCAAGTGTGGTGGCACTTGACTGTAATCCCAATGTCTGGGGAGGCTGAGGCAGGAGGATTGTGAGTTCAAAGTCAACCTCAGCAACTGAGCAAGGTCCTGAGAAACCTAGCCAGACCTTGTCTCGAAATAAAAAATAAAAAGGGCTGAGGGTGTAGCTCAGTAGTTAAGCCCCTCTGGGTTCAATCCCTGGTACCAAAAAAAAAAAAAAAAAAAAAAAAAAAAAAAAAGAAGTTGACATCAGATATCCTGCTGAGAATAACGCAAACAGGAGGTGGTGAAGCAGCCTTGTCAAAGTACTGCAAGGGAGATCTTGTCAACCTGGACTTCTACACCCAAAGAAGATAACTTTTTAAAGGTGAAATAAAATCTTTCAAAAAATATACCTGTGTGTTCATGTGTGTATATATATATATATATGTGTGTGTGTTCGCCAGCTTTGCCTTGCTGTGACAAAAATACCTGACAGAACTTAGAGAAGGGAAAGTTTCTTTTGGGCTCCTGGTTTCAGAGGTTCAGTCCATGGTCAGCCGGCTCCATTGCTCTGGGCCTGAGTCGAAGCTGCTCAGCTATGGGATGCGGGGTGGAGACAGGAAAATATAAGTCATTCTAGGGGACAGTCCCAGTGACCTGCTTCCTCCAGCCATGTCCCACCTCCCAGGAATCCATTCAGCCATCAGTGCATTACTCCATCATACGGATTAGTCCACCGATAAGGTCAGAGCACTTATGATCCAATCATTACCTAAAAGCCCACCTCTGAACTTGCTGCATTGGGAACTAAGCTTTCAACACATTAGTTTTGGGGGAACATTTCAGATCTAAACCATAAAAACATGAAAAACATTTATATTAGATATATTAAATCACATGTATAGGTAGATAGATAAAGATATATTAGTTTGCATATCTAAAGTATACTAAAAGTTCTTAAAAGTCTAACATAATGTGACTCGGGAGTCCGAGGCAGGAAGATTTCAAGTTCAAGGCCAGCCTCAGGAACTGAGTGAGACCCTGTCTCAAAAAACAAGAAAGACTGGGGATGTAGCTCAGTGGTAGAGCACCCCTGGGTCCAATTCCCAGTACCGCAAAAAATAATAATAATAAAAGTCTTGCTCGTTGCTGGTGGGAATGCAAATAGTGGAGTCACTTTGAAAACAGTTTGGCAGGTTCTTACAAAGCTAAACATATATTCCCATGTGACCCAGTAATCATTCTTTGGTGTTTGCCCAAATGAGTTGAAAACAGGTCCACATAAAAACATGCACACGGGTGTTTCAAAATGGCCAAAGCCTAGAAGCTACTAAAATGTCTTTGAATAGGTCAATGAATAAATGATAGTCCGTCCATACAATGGAATACTATTCAGAGTTAAATGAACCGAGCTATATCGTCACTTAAAGTCGTAAAGAGTGCTCAATAGGTATTGCTAAGTGCAAGAAGTGAGTCTGGAAAGGCTACAGACCAACGGTGCTAATATGACTTTCTGGAGGGGGCAGCACATGGCCACAGTGAAAGGATCAGCGACTGCTGTGCTCTGGGAGGAGGCCAGGAGGAGCGCACAGGCAGAGGATCGGGGACTTTTAGGGCAGTGAAAGTCCCCACTGTGATACGACAATGGAGAACGCATTATATGTCGTCAACACCCACAGAGCCAGATATCACAAAGATGAACCATGACAAAAACTATGGACCTCAGTCAACTACAATGGATCAACATTTCTTCATCAATCATAATCATGTGCCATACTAATGCAGGTTAATTATAGGTTAATTAAGAGGCAAGCGAGGGGATTTAAGAACTCTCTCTGGGCATGGTGGCACATACCTGTAATCCCAGCAGCTCAGGAGGCTGAGGCAGGAGGATTGCGAGTTCAAAGCCAGACTCAGCAACAGCAAGGCACTAAGCAACTCAGTGAGACCCTATCTCTAAATAAAAATGCAAAATAGGGCTGGGGACATGGCTCAGCGGTTGAGTGCCCCTGAGTTCAATCCCCAGTACCCAAAAAAAGAAAGAACTCTCTAAACTTTATGCTTAATTTTTCTATAAATCTGAAACTGTTCCATATATTCTAAAATAAAATCTAAATCTTTCATTTAAAAGGAAAACTGAACCTCTGAATACTAAAATATGGTAACTCTAGAAACCTGATTCTGTCTCTACCCCAGGATGTAATAAAAATAAATATATATATAAATATATATATATATATATATATTTAGTTGTAGATGAGCACAATACCTTTATTTTCTATTTATTTATTTATTTATTTGTTTTTATGTGGTGCTGAGGATCAAACCCAGGGCCTCACACATGCTAGGCGAGCGCTCCACCACTGAACCACAACCCCAGGCCCCAGGGTGTATTGTTCTTTATGGTTCAAAGCTGTAGACACCTGTTTAGTGATTTTTCCAAACTACAAAAATGGAAGGTAAATTAATAAGAAAAAATGAAGTAAATAAGCCCCTTAATCTCCTCTTTACACCAATCCAATAACTTGATTTGGTTTTGAAGCCATTAGTGTATTTTTATTTAATGTTTTATAATTTTATCAAACTAATACAAATATGCCTGTAATCCCAGCAGCTCAGGAGGCTGAGGCAGGAGGATCACAACTTCAAAGTCAGTCTCAGCAACTTAGGGAGGCCCTAAGCAATTTAAAAGACCCCATCTCAAAATAAAAAATAAAAAGGGCGGGGATATGTCTCAGTGGTTAAGCACCCCTACGTTCAATTTCTGATGCCAAAAAAGAGAAAGTTATAGAAATACATGGATAAACAAAGTCCTATGAGAACAGACCATCTTTCTGCTCCCAGTTCTATGAGACAATTATATCCATATGTGTATTATAAATATAATTGCTATTTATAGATTGATTAAGAAACAGCCACCTTGACTCCTTATTAGGTTGATAGATAAAAGGCATATTGCACATGTTTTTGTTTTTCAACTTCAGGCAATATAGTTTTTTTTTTTCCCCAAAATGCAAAATTAGTATAATACCAACCCCTGTTTCCTCCAGTTGGGTAACTCCCTTCCCCCTCCCGGTTTCCTTCACACGGAACTGTGCGTGTGTATTACCATTGTAGTTGATATTTGCATTGAGTTAAGTAGTTATAATTGGATCTTGTGTTATTAAACACAGACACAAAATTAAACATTGATTGAAAAGTGTAATTTCAACCACACTGAAAACACAAGAAACATAATTAATTTTTAAATAACTGTACATACATAATATATGCAAGAATCAAGATGTATATTATGATTGTTTTTCCTTCTCAGAAGTCCAGCACACTGCCTTGATGGGGAATGGTCCTGGAAAAAACCTCTTCTCTTCTCTTCTGCTTCATAGGTTTTTCCAAAATTTGTCACATTGAACCTTGTGGCAGCACAAACCTGTAATCCCAGTGATTCAGGGACCTGAGACAGGAGGATCAAAAGTTCAAGGAAAGGCTGGGGAGATAGCTCAGTTGGTAGAGTGCTTGCATTGCAAAGCACAAGGCCCTGGGTTCAATCCCCAGCACACACACACACACACAAAAAAAGTTCAAGGTGGGGGCTGGGGGTGTAGCTAAGCAGCACCACATATAAATAAATGAATAAAATAAAGGTGTATCGATATCTAAAAAATTATTTAACAAAGGGGAAAAAAAAGTTCAAGGCCAACCTCAGTAATTTAGCGAGGCTCTAAGCAACTTAGGGAGATCCTGTCTTCAAATAAAAAGGGCCAGGATATAGCTCAGTGGTAAAGTACCCCACGGTTCAAACCCAGTACTACAAAACAAAATGAATAACAAAAATTTTTAAGACTGAGGATGGCCAGGTGCAGTGGCACATGCCTATAATCCCACCAACTTGAGAGGCTGAGGCAGGAGGATTACAAGTTCAAAGCCAGCCTCAGCAACTTACTGAGGCCCTAAGCAACTTAGTGAGACCCTGTCTCAAAATGAAAAATAAAAAGAGCTAGGGATATAGCTCAATAGTTAACCATCCTAGGTTCAATCCCGGTACCAAGAAAAAAAGTGCTGAGGAGGTAGCTCAGTGGTAGCGAACACCTGGGTTCACTCCCCAATACAACCAAAAATGAAAATTTAAAAAAACAAACTGAATCTATTTTTTTCTTTTGTACATATTCTTTTTTTCCCAATCTGCACGTATATTCTTATGAATAATTATAATGATTACTCAGAGATAAAATGATAGCCCCTCTATATCCACTGGATTTTTTTCCAGTAGAATTCCATTGGATGGAAGTTTGAAACTAATCTCTTCCATGTTTTCTTGAACACCTGTGTTCTGTGAGTCTATACAGATCTAGCACAGATTTATCTGTAATTGGTTGTATTATTCATTAAAAGCAATGCAAATTAGTGTTATATGAAAATATTACTAGTTTGGGGAAATGGCATTTTATTTATTTCATGTATTATCCAAGCTCTTTGTTATATATTGGTGTTTACCTTTTCTTTGTCCCTCTTGTATCCATTTAGAGCTATTTGGGGAAGTTTTTCTTGCCAGGGAAATCAGTTCACCCCAGGATCAGAATGGGAAGATGAAATGGGCTTAAAACACCTCTATTTCAGCACTAGGGAGACAGCGAAGCAACTGGCTCATGCAAAATTTAATCATTACACGTGGTTTCTTTATTCAACAGCTATCATTATGCCATTATGTGTCACACCATAATCCACTTAGAGCTTTCTTTACTAATAATTGGAGCTGATATGTGGAATGACTGGATGAGAAGGTGTTTCCTTCTCCTTTGTTCAGCCAAAACATCTCTTCCATACTCTAACATAATTCCTTCAAGTTCTACTGGAATATTTATTTACAGAGTGGGATATCATATTTCATCCAATAATAATTAAATTATTAACTGATAATTATATGTGTGATTGTTAACCCCACACCATCAATTACAATCAAAATCTCTATTCTTCTTCTTCTTTTTTTTTTTTTTTTTTTTTTTTTTTTTGATGCTAGGGATTGAACCCAGGACCTTGTGCATGCAAGGCAAGCACTCTACCAACAGAGCTATACCCCAGCCCAAAAGTCTATATTCTCAGCCACAAAATGTAGCAGGAATTTTACTTGGAAACTTTTGCATTTAAATAATTTTGGTATTTAATTTGCAATTCTTTTTACTTGTCTGACTTCCCAATGTGAAGTAACACATTTCCACCATGCAATTATTTTTAACCCACTATAAATAACTCAGGGTTTGGGGGCTGGAGAGACAGCTCAGTTGGTAGAGTGCTTGCCTTGTAAGCACAAGGCCCTGGGTTCGATCCCCAGCACCCAAAAAATAAATAAATAATTCAGGGCTGGGGAGATGGCTCAGTCGATAGAGTGCTTGCCTTATAAGCACAAGTCCCTGAGTTCAATCCCCAGCACTGCAAAAATTAATTAATTAATTAATTAATTAATTAAAAAATAATTCAAATAGGTTAAGGACAAAAATTTCCCTAAAGTTAAAATATTAAAATATGAATATTGAAAAGAACTAAGAGCTATAAGGTTAGAAGTGCTGTACTTGCAAACAAATACTTTCATAGTAACAACATCTGGAAGATTTTCAGATGCATATTTTCTTTCTTTTTTACAGTTTCTCTCCTCTTCTGGGACTAGAGTTGCAGGTATGTTAGACCATTCACTGAATCTCTGTTCTTTTATCTTCCACTAGTTTTCCTCTTCTTTCTTCTATTGGTATATTTCTTCATTCTATCTTCCAAGTTACTAATTTACTCATTTCTCCTGTATTTAATCTGTTGTTAGATTCATCTGTCGAAGTTTCCATGTTCAGTACTGTGTATTTCAGTCCTAGACTTTGCATTTGATCCTTTTTACTGGATTGAATAAAAAGTCCAATGATGATCATAAAAAGTCCAGTTTGTGTTTAAATCTTCCATTTGATCATTTAGTTTGAACATGTTAGTTACAATTATTAAAAAGTCCTTATTTAACTCTAAACTTCAATGCCTGCCACCCCAGGTCTGCGAGGTTGGCAGATGTCTTTCTCAGGAGCTTGCTATTGCTTTCTGCTCAGGTTCTTGGTCTCCCTGACTCCTGCTCTCTCCGTCAGCAAATGCCTTGACAATATAAACTGTGCCAACTCTTGGGTTCCAATCCTGAGGATTACCTTCTTTCCAGGAATTGTTTCCAATATATCTTTGCTGCTTTACTAGCTCTTCTATCTCATCAAAAACATTTTATAGTTCAATATTTTATTATTGCTCTCAGTGAGATGGTTTCTCTGACACTGTTCAGCCTTGTTGCTTTCTGTTCCTTATTCAAAAATAGAGAGCCAAGCGGGGCACGGTGGCACATGCATGTAATCCCACCAGCTCGGGAGGCTGAGGCAGGAGGATCATGAGTTCAAAGACAGCCTCAGCAAAAGCGAGGCACTGAGCAACTCAGTGAAACCCTGTCTCGAAAAAAAATACAAAAAAGGAGCTGGGAACGTGGCTCAGTGGTCAAGTGTCCCTGAGTTCAATCCCCAGCACCAAAAAATTAAAAAATAGAGCCAGGCATGGTGGCACACCCGTGATCCCAGTTACTCTGCAGAGTGACGCAGGAGGAGCACAAGTCAGAGGACAGCATGCACAACTTCGTGAGAACCTATCTCAAAAGATTTTTTGGGGGGTGGATGGGGCTGGGGATGTACCTCAGGGATAGAGCGCCCCTGGGTTCAATCCCTAGAGAGAGAGAGAGGGAATGTAACTGTAAAGAAAACAAATTTATACTTATATAAATATTATGTTTATATTTACATAAATATTTATATTTATAGGCTAGAGGTATGGGGCCAGGAGTGTAGCTCAGTGGTTCGGCCTTTGCCTGGTATGCCCAAGGCCCTGGGTTCAATCCCCAGCACTGTAAATAATAACATAACAAAGTTGCACTCATATGCTAGAGAAAAGGTAATGTGACTACTAGAAGAAGAACCACAGGCAAAATTGTGAAATGAGTGATATTCCTCTAGTGTCGTTTTACTTCCCTCTTTTCCAGCATTTCTTACAGTTGCCATTTTTTCTAGTGGGGACCCAACACAGCCAATACAACAGAACATGACTTTCAGAAATCTCCCTGGAAGCCTAATTCAAACTAAGAACTAGGAAAAAGAGATGATAGACTCCAGGAAATTACATACGTACTGAGAGGTTTTAAACAACAGGAAAAGGCCTGTGATTTTTTTCATTTTGTTTTTTTTTTTTTGCTTCTTGTTTTTGGTGTTTTTGGTGGTGATGGCTTGTTTTGTTCGCAGTGCTGGGGGTCAAACCCAGGGCCCCACCTGTGCTGTGCAAGTACTGTATCCCCAGGCAAAAAAAAAAAAAAAAAAAAAAAAATTTGAGTTATATCTCCAACCCAGGAATAAGCTATTTAAAACCACAGGAAGAGCTATAGAGGAAGGGCAGCTAACCAAGCATGTTGTGACTGGGGAAACTGAGGCAAGAGGATCACAATTCAAGGTCAGCCTCTGGAGACAGTGTCTCAAAACACAAAGGACTGGACTGGTCATGGTGGTACATGCCTTTAATTTCAGCAAGTTGAAAAGCTGAGGCAGGATTGTAAGTTTGAGGCATGGCCTTAAGCAGTTTAGTAAGATATTGACTCAAAATTTTAAAATAAAATAAAAAGGGCTGGAGATATGGTTCAGTGGAAAAGCGCCCTGGGTTCAATCCCCAGTACCAAATAAATAAATAAATCAGGCTGGGAAGGTAGCTCAGTGGTAGGCAGAGCAGCCTAGGGTTCAATTTTCAATACAAAGAGGAGAAGAAGTGGTAGGAGACATAGTGAGAGACAGAGAGGAGGTAGGAGAAAGAGAAGGTGAAGATCATCTACAGCCCCTTCTGAGTAGTCCTCAAAATACCTGGTAGGCAGCCACCTACCTATAGATAAGATGCAACCACCTTCAAGTTCACTGGGGTTCTCTTAGAACTCAGTTTAATTCCACTTTGCATTACATTTCAGTGATGAGCTACTATATTTTAGTTTAGTGATATAGAAATTGACCATATTCTACAAATTCTTGTTAACCCCTGTTATGGTTTGAATAAGAGATGTCCCCCACAAAGTTCCTGTTAATGCAGAATATTAAGGGGTAAAATGATTGCCTTATGAAAGCCATAGCCTAATCAGTCCATCTTACTTTGATGGACTGACTGGGTGGTAGCTGTAGGAAGATAGGGCATGGCTCAAGAAGGGGGTCACAGGGGGGTGTGCCCCAGAAAGATGCATCTTCTTTCTGGCTCTTTCCCCACTCAGTCCCTCTCTCTCCACCTCCTGGCCACCATGATGTGAGCACTGCTCTTCCACCACAGCCTTCCACCATGATCTTCTGTCTCATCTTGAGCCCAGAACAAAGGACTTGGCCCACCATGGACTGAATCTCTGAAACTGTGAGCCCAAAATAAACGCTTCTTCCAAGTTGTTCTTATCGGGTATTTTGCAATGCAAGCTGACTAACACAAGGTTCTCAGTAGCAAATTTGAGAAGACATAAGAAAAAAATCAAGCAGGGCAGTGCTACACACCTGTAATCACAATGACTCAGGAGGCTGAGGCAGAAGGAGCACAAGTTAGAGGCCAGCCTCTGCAGTTTGGCAAGACTGTGTTTCATATTAAAAAATTTAAAAAGGCCAGGGATGTGGTTCAGGGGTAGAGCATCCCTGGGTTCAATCCCTGGTAGCAAAAAAAAAAAAAAAAAAAAAAAAAAATCAGCAAACTTCAGAATTAGTCCATTGATATTATCCAGTCTGGAGAACAGAAATAAAAAGAATTTTAAAAAATGAATATTGCTTCAAAGACCTGTGGGAAATTATTGATAGTGCCAATATATATACACATAAAGAAACTCAGGAATGAGAGAAAATTCTAGAAAATATATTTGAGAAATGATGACTGAAAACTTCCCAAATTTGATGGAAAACATTATTTAAAAATCCAAGTAAGTTAATGAACTTCAAGTGGAATACACTGAGTCATACCTCAATATATCATAATCAATCTCTTAAAAGACAACAGGGACTCTTGATATAAGCAAGTGAGAAGTGACTCATATACAATAGCTTCTCAAAAATATTAACAGCTGTCAGGCATTGTGGCACATGCCTGTAATCCCAGCAGCTCGGGAGGCTGAGGCAGGAGGATTGCAGGTTCAAAGCCAGCCTCAGCAATTTAGTGAGACTGTAAGCAACCTAGTGAGACTCTGTCTCAAAATAAAAAATAAAAAGGGCTGTGGATGTGGTTCGGTGGTTAAGAACCTTTGAGTTCCATACCTGGCACCAGAAAAAAAAAAAATCGTGTGTGTGTGTGTGTGTGTGTGTGTGTGTCAACAGTTCATTTCTCATCAGTAATCAAGAACACAAGGCAGTAGGATGGCATATTTTAAAGCAAAGAAAGTAAAAGACCCTTAATCAAGTATTTTGTATATAGCAATCTTATACTTCAATTGATGAATGGATAAAGAAACTGTTGTATATATATACAATGGAATATTACTCAGCTATAAAGAACAATAAAATTATGGCATTTTTAGGCAAATGGATGAAATTGGAGAATATCATGCTAAGTGAGATAAGCCAATCTCAAAAAACCAAAGGACAAATGATCTCGCTGATAAGGGGGTGATGACACATAATGGGGGGTGGGAGGCGGGCAAGAATGGAGGAAGGAGGGACTATATAGAGGGAAAAGAGGGGTGGGAGGAATGGGGGGGAAGGAAAAAATAACAGAATGAATCAAACACCATTATGTAAATGTATGATTACACAAATGATATGCCCTTACTTCATGTACAAACAGAAAAAACATGTATCCCATTTGTTTACAATAAAAATAAATTTAAAAAAGAAAAAAGAAAATGAGGAGGAAGTTAAGTTCCAGATTGGACCAAAAAAAAAAAAAAAAAAACCTGAGAAAATGTATTGCTAATACATCCATCCAACAAGAAATAATAAAGGGGTTCCTTTAGTCCAAAATAAAAGGATATCTGGGGCTGTCTCCCCCTCTAGAGATAGCCCACATTCTCTCTGGAATGCTCATCCTTACTTTACCCCAAAAGTGTCTCTTTTGAGATTGCCCCCATTCTCCCTCAAGTGCATATCTACTTTCCTATATAAACCTGTCTGTTCCTTTGGAGGGGAAAAACAAGGAGAGGATATTTGGCAGTAACTCAGACCCACATAAAGAAATAAAGAGTGCTGGTAAAGGTAACTACACAGGTAAACATAAATGACATCACAAAGTGTGTTGTTAGTCTTTGCTGATAGGTACTCCATATATAGAGAGAGATCTATATATAGATATATAAAGATCTAATGTATAAAAATAACAGCACAAAGGAAGAAGGAGGCAGAAATATATAGGAGCAAACTTGTATACTATTCAAATAAAGTTGAAATTATATTGAACTAGGTTGTTACAAATTAAAATGTTAATTGTAATAGAAAAGGCAACCTTAATAAAATAACTGAATATATGTACAGTAAAAGAAATGTAAAGGTAATTAAAATCTTATATTATTAAACATCTTTTAACAGAGAAACATAATAATCAAGGAACATAACATGTACATAAAATGAATGGCAGAACTTAACCCTCTTATCAGTAATTATATTAAATGTAAATGGATTAAACTGTCAAAAAGAAGATAATGGGAGAATGAATTTGTTTTAAAACAATGCAACTGAACACATTTTAGATTCAAAGAGACAAAATAACTAGTAGGACATAAAAGGACAGGAAAAGTCATACCATGCCAGCGGTAACCGGAAGAGCTGGAGTGACCATACAAACAAAATAGACAAAATAGGGCTGAGGCTCCAGCTCAGTGGTAGAGGACTTGCAAGTCCCTGGGTTCAATCCCCAGCAAATGATAATATTAATACTTTAAGACAAAAATTGCTATTAAGATAAAGAAGGACATTTTTATTATCTTTATAACAAAAATATTTTATTTTATTATAGATACACATAAGTGGTGAGATTTGTTACATATTCGTACATGCGCACAATATAAAAATATAATTTGGTCAATATCATTTCCCAGTATTTCTCCTTTCCCTCCCCTGCTCCTCCTTCTCCTGGTCCCTTCCCACAAGATTTCCCACACATATTTCTTTTCCTTTTTCTTCTCTAGCTTCCACACATTTGAGAAAACATACAAGCCCTGACCTTCTGAGTTTGGCTTATTTCACTTAACATAATGTTCTCAAGTTCCATCCATTTTCCCACAAATGACACAATTTCATTTTTTTATGACTGAATAAAACTTCATTGTGTATACCTACCACATTTTCTTGCGGGGTGCAGAGGCACACACCTGTAATCCCAGTGGCTCAGGAAGCTGAGGCAGAAGGATTGTGAGTTCAAAGTCAGCCTTCACAATTTAGCAAGGCCGTAAGGCAACTTATACCCTATCTCTAAACAAAATATTTAAAAGGGCTGGGGATGTGGCTCAGTGGTTAAGCACCCTGGGTTCCATCCCCAGTACATACACACACACACACACACACAAAAAAAAAAAAAAAAAAAAAAAAAAAAAAAAAAAAACACCACTATATTCTTTATCCATTCATGCATTGATAGACACCTAGGCTGGTTCCATAGTTTGATTATTATGAATTGTGCTGCTATAAACATGGGCATGCATGTATAGTTATAGTATGATGACTAATTCTTTAGGATAAATAGTGAGGAGTGGCATAGTTGTGTCATATGGTGGTTCCATGCCTGCTCTTTTGAGAAAACTCCACACTGATTTCCACAGTGGTTGTACTAATTTACAATTTCACCAACAGTATAAAAGTATTCATTTTTCTCAACATTCTCTCCAGTATTTATTATTGTTTGTATCTATGATGGCTGCCATTCTGATTGGAGCAAGAAATTAAAGGGTAGTTTTGATTTGCAATTACCAAATTGCTAATGATGTTGAACATTTTTTCATACATTGGTAGACAATTTGTATTTCTCAGTGAAGGATATTTTGTAAATGTTGATCAAGAAGGTGTAATTATTAGGGCTGGGGATGTGGCTCAGTGGTTAAGGGCCAGTTTTAGTCAGCATTTTTGCTGCGGTGACTAAAAGGACCCTACCAAAACAATTGTAGAGGAGGCAAAGTTTATTTGGGGGCTTACAGTTTCAGAGATCTCAATCCATAAGCAGCAGTCTCCCTTCCTCAGGGCTCCAGGTAAAACAGAACATCATGGCAGAAGAGTGTGGTGCAGGGAAGCAGCTCACATGACAATCAGAAAGCAGAGAAAGGTCTCCACTTGCCAATTGCAAATATATACCCCAAAGCCAGGCCCAATACCAACTCCTCCAACCAAACCCCACCTGCCTCCAGTTATCACTCAGTTAATCCAATCAGGGATTAATACATTGATTAGGTTAATGTTTTCACAACCTAATCCTTTCCCTTCTGAACCAACCCTCTTGCACTGTCTCATACGTTAGCTTTTGAGGGACACCACATCTAAACCGTAATAGGGCTCCTGTGTTCAATCCCTGGTACCAAAAAAGAAAGAAAAAGAAATAAATCATGAAACACATCTTGCATGAAAAAGTACTTATAACAAAATGAATTTGGCTTTTACTCTAAAAATAAATGTTTAATTCATCTGTGACATTAAGAATCAAATGAAACTGCACTTTGAGTCCAGCAGGAGAGTGGTATATGTGAGTCCATTTGTGGACACACAAAAGTAATTTGATACACTTTAAGTCCCTACTTCTCTGTGTGACTTACTCTCACCTGTACACAGTGGGTTCAAGTAATAAGGTTCCCCTGGGTAATAAGGTTCTCATGGATATACAATGTGACTTCATTTTGATCTGGCCTTGGTGTCACACACCTGTAATCCCAGTTTCTCAGGAGGTTGAGGCAGGATCACAAGTTCAAGGCCAGTCTCAGCAACTTAAGGAGTCCTTGTCTCAAAACAACAACAACAAAAAAGAGGACTGCAGATACAGCTAGCTCATGGTGGAGTGCCCCTCGGTCCAATCCCCAGTACTAAAAAATAAAATAAAATAGTACGACTTTTGCCCATGCTTTTTGGAAACTAGGGACGTTCTTCTCCAGAAGGGCTGTAAGGAGTGTATGGAAAACCCCAATTTAGACAAACACAGATAAGCACACCACTGTACCCAGCTTACCCCGCACGCCCCGCGTACCAGGTGAGTGGAGGCCACCGAACCTAGGCGGAACCCAGGAGGCGGCCACCGACAACCAGGACCTAAAACCTGCAGCGAATCGTAAGGCTTCGGGGCAGCAGATCCGGAGAACCTCAGAGAGAACGCCTGTCACGTGTATTCCATGGACCCTGAATCGACCTGCGTGCTCCCTCCGAGCAGGGACCCGACGACAGCTCCTCTCAGTAAGAGCGCGCTCTGGGTTCGGCACTAGGACTTAGGTTGGGTAGTTAGAGGGGTTAAGTGATGTGGGATGAACCTAATAAAATGAGTTAAACTCGCCAACCGACTCGGTAGTCTTATGTGACGCTCGCGACAAGGGCATGCCATCTATTTACCGGATTTTCTTCTCTCTTTAGTTTTCCTTAATGACCGCCCCACGCAGTGGGTGGCGCACACCTGTAATCCCAGCGACTTGGGAGGCTGAAGCAGGAGGATTGCTAGTGCAAAGTCAACCTCAGCGATTTAGCAAGGCCCTGAGAAACTTGGTGAGATACTGTCTCAAAATAAAAAATAAAAAGGGCTGGGGATGTGACAGTGGTTAAGTGTCCCTGGGTTCAATCCCTGGTACCGAAAAAAAAAAAAAAAAGAAAAGAAACAAGAATTATTATAAGAATGATCATCCCCCAAAAAAGATGTTAACAACTACTAAATGTTAGTATATGACCCTCTGGCATAAAACTGGAAAACGGGACTATTCTATTCATGTTATTAAATCTTAATTACCAAATTTTTAAATAATATTATGTCAAAACTACTTGTTTTATCTTTTACAGAAGTATCTCAAAAAATTGCCCTTGAGATTGGAAATATTAGTTTATTACTTCTGTTGATAAAATACTGCGATGTGTACATTTTCTTAAACTATATCAAACCTCCACAACTGCCACTATTTTTCGCAGAAATCTCTGTAAATAAAACCATGTACCAGGAACAGGAAGCATTTTAAAGTGGTTTGGTGTCAATACCTTGATCATGGGGGTAGGGGAGAGTCACACTACACCCACGGTCACCAGGAGGCGCTGCCACACTGTGACTTCATCACAGAAAAGCTCTGAGCTGGAGCTGGGATGCGGAGTGCTGGGCAGCGGGAGCGCTCCCGCTTGTGGGCGCTGCGCAGAGGCGGTTTTCCTTCCGCGCCTGCAACACACACGGCCCCTTCCCAGGACCAGGTGGCCTTAGCCCCACGTTTCTTACTCTGGGCCCGGAACCCAGCCCATCTGCCTACCTTGCGGGTCAGTTGCCTCCTCCTGACGCTCGGCTCGGTTCCAGCGCCCAGGCCCTGCACTGCCCTGTGCGCTCCTCCCTCGCAGCCCCAGGACCAGCCTCTCCCGTGCTGCCCTTCGCCGCTTCTCTCTTCTCTTCCCAAAACTCAGGTTCCTCTTTTTCTAACTATTCCCCAGAGAAGTGACTCACACGCCCCCCGTATGGGAACAGAAATGCACCTGGAGCCACACAAAGGCCTGCACAGGGGAAATCTGCGGAAAACTGGCCTTCGCGAGGGGCCTCGAGGGGCTGGCGAGGATGAGTGGGCAGACCCTGCGCTGCAGCAGCAGGAGGAGGAGGCCTGGAGATGACCATCAGGGGACAGCTTTCCCGCTAGACCAGGGATGGGGCAGTGCCTGAGTGTGATGGGCGCCCAAGCTGAAGGAAAAGCACGGACAGAGAATCAGAGGCTCCGAAGGTAGGGAATCACGGCTAGGTTCTTTGTTTACCCCACCGCACTGAAGGAGCTTTGGAAAGTAAATGTCAACCAAGTCCCTATTCAACAGATTTAATTCAGGCTGCAGTAATTCAAGTTTGCAATTCAAGTTTGAGCTAACAGTCTAGAAGCGAATGGCCTTATTAAGGAAACCTGTGTAACTACGAATGTTAGTGCGCCGTGCACACGCAGGAAAACATTAAAAGGGGGTTCTTTGAAAGTCGGGGTGTGACTGATTCACCATGGACAGGCTGTGAACTTTGAGTTTTCTCCAGTAATGGAAAAAACAAAACAACAACCCATACTGGTTTTCTTAGCTGATATCCATTGTGTGTTTCCAGTCTTCAGTTACACTGTCAGGCAGGAAATAGTCCAGAGAGCTTAACCGCCTTGTTGAGGTCACACAGCCAGTGCATGGTAGAGCTGGGGTTCAAGCCAAGCAGTCAGAGCCTGCTAACTGCTGCCCCAAAAGGTGGTCACTTTGCAGGCCCAATCCTATCATTTGTCTCTCTCCTCCAGAGGCCCAGCCTTCTCAGAGTATCACCGTCACCTTGTGATGGCCCCAAGAGAGTCTCCTAGGTTCCACTCCTCACTGGGCTTTCAGCCCACGATTTCAACCCCGTCCAGTCTGGACGCCCCCACTGCCACGCTCCCGAACACACACTGGCAGTCTAAGTCTCCAGCTACCCCTGCTGGTGGTCTCCCTTCGGAAGCTCCCAAAGGTGCTTCATCAGGGAGGTGGGACTCACTCCAGTCCCATCCCTGGCACTCTTGCTTCCTCCTGGGTTCCCTGTGCCCTGCGCAGCCTCCGTGGCCATGCTTTACCCCATTCCACCACGTCCTACCCAAGAGAGGAGGTTGCTCTTTCCCTCCCCTCCCTTCCCGTCTCCTCTCCCCTCCTCTGCAGTGTGAGGGTTCCAGCTATGCAGGGGTCCTA
This sequence comes from Sciurus carolinensis, assembly GCF_902686445.1. Taxonomy (NCBI): domain Eukaryota; kingdom Metazoa; phylum Chordata; class Mammalia; order Rodentia; family Sciuridae; genus Sciurus; species Sciurus carolinensis. Next base: position 10,785,760 of record NC_062228.1, read on the forward strand.
GCCATCTTGTCACACAGCAACCCAGTGGCCTCTCTGTCCTCCTGAAGCCAGAATTAAGGACAGGTAGTTAGTGTAGAAATAGGGGATCGGGTCAAATAGAGGAAATGAAGCCATGAAGCCATCTGCCTCTGGAAGTTGGAGATTGTTCCTGGAAGAATGGAATGTCAAGGATCTCCAGAGCCCATTGATTACCAAATTTACCTGCCTTTATCAAGGACTGCAAGCATGGAGCTGCTAATTAATGCCCGCTGGGTCCTTATCTGCCTGAATCACCTTGGCCCTCCGCCTGCCCATGGCTTCTCACTTAATGCAAAACCAGGCCTAGTCACATAGGCGGGAAGGAGAGATAAGAGGGGAGAGAACTGGAGAACAAAAGAGACTTTAACCTATAAAAGATGGAGGGTGCGCTCACTTCATGGGACTTTAGAACATCAGCCATGGCTCCCTTCTTCCTGCCAGGAGAAATCTGTATTATACCTTTAAATAAAACCTGCTTAATATGCTTGCCTTGGCGCGCTTCTCTAGTGTTCAATCTTCAACGTTAGAAGGAGCAGAACTCGTCACCGGTAAACGGCGGTATCACTCCGAGGGGTCGAGCATGGCAGGCTGACTGGACATGGCCCATAATGGGAGAGGTCACTCTGCCCGGGAGGGGGGGCAGGGACAGGTTTGAACCTCACCCACCATGTCCCCATGTGCCCCTGAGGAACATGGTGAGGGGCACGTCCATGGAGCTGCTAGGCAGGGAAGGAGCCCCGCACCCCTTCTCCAGGTCTGCCTGCCCGCTCCTTCTGCTGAGTGCTCTTCTTTGCCCAGTCTGGGAAGCTCGGGCACTCTCATGATCCTGTCATTGCAAGGGTGCCTCTCCTGCTCCACAAGGCCCTGTGCTCCTCAGACCTGAGCTCCACCAGGGGACACACTGGCATCGCAAGCCCCTGCTCCAGGCCTCCTCGAACTTGCCAGGCACAGTCCTCTGAGGCCTCTGCACTAGCCAGTCCCTCTGCCTGAGGGTTTTTCCTCCTGGCCTTGCTCCCCTTCTCCTCAAGGTGGTTCCTCAGTGTTACCTCCTGTATATTTTAATTATTTTTTTCTCTTTTCCCCATATTCCACTCCTACTAGAATATTCCACAAGATTTGGGATTTTGACCTTATGTTCACTGATACATTCCCAGCAACTAATGTGTCAAGAGCACATCATATGGGGCTGGGGAGATAACTCAGCTGGTAGAGTGCTTGCCTTGCAAGCACAAGGCCCTGGGTTCCATCCCCAGCACCGCAAAAAAAAAAAGAAAAAGAGCACATCATGTGCTCAGTAAATATATGTTGAACTAATTAAGACATCTGGCTTATAGCCAGGTGCAGTGTGCATGCCTGGAATCCCAGCAACTGGGGAGGGTGAGGCAGGAGGATTGCAGGTTCAAGGCCAGCTTCAGCAACTCGGTGAGGCCCTGTCTCAAAAGAAAGAATGGAGGGAGCTGAGGATGTGGCTCAGTGGTACAGGTCCCCTGGGTTCAATCCCCCGTAAACCCCCCCCCCAAAAAAAGCGGGGGGAAGAAATTTGGTTTATAAATGTCTGTTCAGAGTTTTGTATCGTGCCTTATTGTACCCCATCAATAACCTGTTGAGGTAGACACTCTTTCCTCTACTTTAAGGAGGAAGAAACAGAAGCCAGGGAGTACTGTGGGCAGCCTAAGTTCATACACCCAGTAAGTAGGATTTGAACCCAGGACAGCCTGCCTCTCCAGCCTGTTTGTCAAGCTCCCACATGGCAGAAGGGTGCCTCCTAATGGCCCAAACAGCCTCTGCTGCTAAATTTAGCATTTAACTCGGGAGCACCCCTGTCTAGTGAGGATCTGTTGCAGCTCCTCTTGAATGATGGTTCACGGGGCTGAGATTCCTCCCCTCCCTTGCTTGTTTTCTCCGAGGACCTGGCGCTCTGACTTCTGGATTCTGTTGCAGCTGGTGAAGAGTTAGCCGCCAGTCGTCTCACAGTGCTGAGGACGTGCTGTCTCTTGATGTCGGCTTTTTTGTCCTTGGTATTTAGCAGCTTCACAATCGTGTGTCACCTGTGGATTTCTTCTCATTTATTTTGTATGGGATTCAAATTCTCATCCTTAATTTCTTTGACTCTCACCTTTTTACATTCTTTCTTTTTTTTTTTTCCGCTACCAGAGATTGAACCCAGGGGCACTCAACCACTGGGCCACATCCCCAGCCCTTTTTATATATTATTTAGACACACCGGGGTCTCACTGAGTTGCTTAGAGCCTCCCTGAATTGCTGAGGCTGGTTGCGAACCTGTGGTCCTCCTGCCTCGGCCTCCCCAACCACTGGGATTACAGGCGTGTGCCATTGGCATTCAGTTCTGCATTCTTTCTACTACCTCTTTCTGGAACTTCTACAGAATATACGCCAGGCCTCTTACTCTATCTTCTACATCTTTACACTTCCATTATATTTTTCATTCCTTACTTATCTGCATTAAATTCTGGGTAATTTCTTCAACTGAGTCTTCAGTTGTCTATCAGTTCTCTAATTTCTTTATAGCTGGGTCTAATGTGCTATTAAACCCATCCCACTGAATTTCTGTTTTAATTAGAATAGTTCTCTAGAAGTCTCCTTCCTTTTTAAAATCTGCTGTATCATCTTCTTTTATATAAACTTTGCTAGTAGTTTTATTTTTGATATTCGTTTCTTTAAAGAATTAAATATATTTATTTTATACTATGTATGTAGTAATTTGAATATTCATAGTCATATGAAACGTTCTAAATTTTGTCATTTTTCTCCTTATTCTTCCTCATGTGGTTTATTTTCTTTTTTTTTTTTTTTTTTTCTTCCCTACTATAAACCTATGTTCCCTGGGGAAAAAAAAAAAAAAAAGCTCTGAGCTGGGAAATTGCCAACTGGTAGCTGAGGGTCTGGTACCACCAAGATTCCAGAGGACATGGAAACCCACTGGCCCTTCACAGACCAAATGAAGGGGACACCAACTGGAGAAGAGAATGGGAAGGCTGGATTTCTTCCATCTCCCTTTTACAGAAATGCCTCTTTAAAAATACATCTGATGGGCTGGGGTTGTAGCTCAGTGGTAGAGCACTTGCCTAGCACATGTGAGGCACTGGGTTTGAGCCTCAGCACCACATAAAAATAAATAAAAGATATTGTGTCCATTTACAGCTTTAAAAAAAAATTTTTTTTAATACATCTGATGGCCTAGCCCGGTGGCCATCAGTACTCCCGTAATTCCAGCTAATGGGGAGACTAGGCAGGAGGATCACAAGTTCAAAGCCAGTCACAGCAATTTAGCGAGGCCCTCAGCAATTAGCAAGACCCTGTCTCAAAAAGGGCTTAAAAAGGGATGTGGATCAGTGATAAAGCACCTCTAGGTTCAATCCCCAATATCCAGTACCCAAAAAGAAAAAAGAAAGGGAGAGAGGAGGAAGAAACAGTTTGAAATCTGCAGTCTTTTTTTTTTTTTTTTTTTTTGTGGTGCTGGGAATCGAACCCAGGGCCTTGTGCTTACGAGGCAAGCACTCTACCGACTGAGTTATCTCCCCAGCCCCAAATCTGCAGTCTTTATCAATAGAAATATTAAATCAAGATGGAATTGCAGAGACAGGCACAGTGATCCACACCTGTAATCCCTGCAGTTTGGGAGACTGAGGCAGAGGATCCCAGATTAAACTGGGAAGCTGGAGTTCAAAGCCAGCCTCAGCAAAAGCAGGTGCTAAGCAACTCAGTGAGCCCCTGTCTCTAAATAAAATGCAAAATAGGGCTAGGGATGTGGTCAGTGGTTAAGTGTCCCTGGGTTCAATCCCTTGTGCCGCAAAAAGAAAAGAAAAAAACAGAGCTTCCAGTACATGAAGAAAATCTGAACTGCAAGGAAAAATAGAGATTCACAAGATAATCAGAGATTTAAATAATCCTCTCCATAACTGAGAAAGTAAGAAATCAATTCAGAAGTGTAAGCACAAAAGGACGGGAGGCAGACCTCCACGAATTCACAGAAGTCTTTATTCCTTCGCGAACTCGGGCACCACTGGGGCCCATTTTCCAGATGGGGAAAATGGCTTCAGTTACAGAGGGGATTTTGGTTTTATAGGGTACAATGATGTAATCATTAGGAGCTGTGTACGTGCAGTTTTGACCGTCAGGGGCTAGTTGAACAGGTTAAAACTTTAATTTAGGAAGGTGGTTGTAAAAAGGTGGGAACTCAGTGTTGTCTGGAGAGAGAAGAGTCCAGATCCCAGGGATGAGTACGAAATTCTTGCCCTTTGGTATTTGCTGTGCTTCCTTTCAGGACTAATTAGCCTTGGGGTAAGGTCATGGTTTAGGGTCCAGCACTCAGTATTGCCCCTTTCCCCCAGGGCCCATTGCTTCTTGGCTAGTTTCCTCTCCCTCCCCCTGAGCCGCACCTCTCTCCATTTTTCTTTGGGGCTTATGTTGCAGGGATATTGTTTTCCATAACCCTTCAAGAAGACAAGTGAAAAAAATTTAAAAATTAAAAAAAAAATAAAAGACAAGTGACTTTCTTGGCATTTGTAGAACATGGTACTCAATAACAACAAAATAAATACTATTTTCAAGTTCTATGGAAATTTAACAAGATTGACCGTCCTGCTACAAAAATCAAGTCTCAATAGATTTGAAAAGGTTCAGTTTCCACAAAGAATATCCTCTGACAATAAAGAAATCAAATTAGAAGTTGATAACACAAAGGTTCTTAGCAAGTCCGCAACACTAATTTTAGGAACTAAATCTATAAAAAATTTCAGGAGAAATCATAAAAGAGTATCTTTTTTTTTTTTTAATTTAGAGAGAAGGTCTCACTAGGTTGCTTAGGGTCTCACTAAATTGCTGAGGCTGGCTTTGAACTTGTGAGCTTCCTGCCTCAGCCTCCTGAGTTGTTGGGATTACAGGCATGTACCACCATACCCAGCTAAATTATCCTTTTAATACAACTTTATCCATGTATTTTTTAAATTGCTAAAAAAAAATTATCTCCAGCCTGGCATGTGGCTACAATCCCAGCAACTCAGGAGGTTGAGGCAGGAGGAGGCCAGCCTCAGCAGTTTAGTGAGGCCCTAAGCAATTTACTAAGACTCCGCTTCAAAATAAAAAATAAAAAGGGTTGGGGAAGTGACCCAGTGTAAAGCACCCCTGGGTTCAATCCCCAGTAGTAGCAAAAAATAAAAAAAGAAGAAGAAGAATTAGAAGAAGTAAAGGAAATGCATACCTGAGATAAAGGAGGGAGAAGAGAACAAGGAAAAATGTAAAATTTTCAAAAATATCCTATGTCCTTGATGTTGAAAAGAAGGCATTTGGCAGAAGCATCCTCTGGATGTTCAGGTCCTTCAGGAAGGAGGGGCACCCGACTGTGACTGGTTGGGGACCCAGGGATCTTTCCAGGATCAGGACTCCGAGAGGAAGATCCCTGACCTGGTGCTTTTGGAGCAAGTTGACAACAGGCTGGGACTCTGTTCTGTGTTAACATGATCACAGGATCAGAATCCCTGGGTCAGACCCCAGCCCTCCCCTTGTCCCCTTGTTGGATGTTTGTAGTCTTAAAGGGGCAACTGCTGAGAAGAGAACTGTCTGGTGTCCCCTCTCCCAGAAACCCAGGAGGAAACTGCCAGGAATCACCTCAGGCTCCCCAGGCTCAGCACGTCCTCCCCGTTCCCCACTGGCCACGAGGGAGGTTTGTCCACACAGCCTGAACCCGGAGGCCAGCCCCTGCGACTCGGCCCCGCCTTCCATTGAGCCTACACTGCAGACGGGAACCACAACGTGCTCCTTTTCTCCACCGAGTTTCTCTGTTCCGGTTTTATTGCTGTTAAGTGATTATAGAGTGTCCAAAACGAACAACGGGGCTGGACAGTGTAAGGAAAGAACCCAATGAAGGGACTAAAGAGAGGAGAGGCAGCTCCCCGGCAACAAGGTCTTCGCAGGACGGAGCTGCCTCGGCCCAGGGGAGACTGACCCTTCCACTCACCGCCTGGGGTATGTATAGGGCAGGAAGGGAAGGGGGTTGTCAGGGGAGGGTCCTCCTGTCACCTTCAGGTGTTTTCGGGATTGCAGTCCCAGAGAACAGTTTACCTTCTCTTGATGAGGGAGTGTTTGGGATTTCTTTGCATGATAATGGAGTTTGATGTAAACACCATCAAACTGATCAGGCTGAGTCAGAGTGACCTGAGGTGCTTCTTGTTCTAAGATGGAGGCTACCTTTCAAAATGGAGCTGCCCGTGTCAAGCTCTTCCTCAGGGGGATGAGACTTGGTGGTGCCCTGCCTAAGCATGCATGAGGCCCAGGCTTTGATCCTCTGCACCAAAATAAATATATGAGATGAAATGAAAAACAGGATTATACATCCCAATGTTTGTGCCTTTAGATTGTTTATAATCTATAGTTCTTTAGATGATTTCAATGGTGATGTTAACAAATTGCTTTCATTTTATCCTATATGTAAGTAGCAAAATTAGTTTCATGTTGTTTTTAACAAGTCTTCTAAAATATTCCAGGAAACAGAGTGGCACACAACCAGCGACTCAGGAGGCTGAGGCAAGAGGATCAAAAATTCTAGTATAAACTGGGCAGGGTGGCACATGCTTATAATCCCAGCAACTCTGGAGGCTGAGGTAGGAGGATAGCAAGTTCAAAGCCGGCCTCACAATTTAGTGAGGCCCTAGACAATTTAGCAAGACCCTTTCTCACAACAAAAAAATAAAACTGGGGATGTGACTCAATTGCAGAGCACCCCTGGATTCAATTCCCAGTACCAAGAAATTAATTAAAATAACACAGAATAGCCACTATTCTATTTTGAATTTATTTTAATTTTGATTGTCCTTCCTCTATTTGTAATAGGTCCACTTCATGCTTTTATTATAACCCTTGCTGCTCTGCTGTTTATAGCTTATTTATTTATACATAACATACAAGGGATTGAACCCAGGGGTTCTTTACCACTGCCCTTTTTATTTTTTTGGTGGTACTGGGGATCGAACTCAGGGCCTTGTGCTTGTGAGGCAAGCACTCTACCAGTTGAGCTATCTCCCCAGCCCCAGCCCTTTTTATTTTAAGACAGGGTCTCACTCAGTTGCCGAGGCTGACTTTGAACTTGCAATCCTCCTACCTCAACCTCCTGTGCCACTGGAATCCTCCTGCCTCAGTCTCCCAAGCAACTGGAATTAATAGGCATGCACCACCACGCCCAGCTTGGTAGCATATTTTTTTTCTTTTTTTTAAAGATGTTGATAGACCCTTTTTTTTTTTTTTTGACCCTTATTTTTATTCATTTATTTATATGCAGTGCTGAGAATCGAACCCAGCACCTCCCACATGCCAGACAAGCACTGTACCACTGAGCCAGAACCCCAGCCCCTGATAGCTTATTTTAAAACTAACTTCTTTTTAACCTTCTTGCCCCTCTCCCCCTCCCTACCTGAGGTCAGCAGGAAGAGATAAGGCTAGGCTGATAAGGAAATGGGCCCCAGGGCAACTTCCTGTGCCACAGAGCAAAAACTGCAGCTGCCAAGTTTTTGTTGAGAAACTTGCAAAAAAGGTTATTTTTAAATCAGGACTTATGTGACCTGAAGTCTTTAGGAAATTGGGACATATGTGAGTCCACAGACTTTCCAAAGACGGAAAACATCTGATCAACATTTTGTCTGGACTAATGAATGCTGCATGAATGCCTCATGGACATTGAGTGCACACCCAGGATTGGGCCGCGAGCTGACTTCCTTAAACCTGCAGATCCCTATAAACCCTAGACAACAGCCGTCCACTGGCAGCTGTCTCAGGTCCCCTCCCAGGTGCAGGAGACTAGCTTTAATAAAGGCTTATACTTGGCTTTCACCTGCTGCCACCCATGAATCTCATTCTTTGAATTAGTGAGACAAAGAACCCACACAATTCCTGGCTCAGTGTTACATAACCTTGAGGGAAACAAGAGGACCTTCTTCCTGTCCTTGGCCAAGTTAATCTGCTCCTAGGTCACTGACCACAGGGATGATGGAATCCAGACTTCAGGGCTGGCATCCGCAAGTTTAAGAGACACTATCTCTCAAGGTCATGAATAAATTGACTCTGAGGCTTTGTATCTTTTTGTTTTTTTATTTATTTTTTGTAACCAGGGATTGAATGCATGGGTGCTTAACCATTGAGCCACATCCCAGCCCTCTTTACTTTTTATTTTAGGACAGTTTTGCTAAATTGCTTAGGGCCTTGCTAAATTCCTGAGGCTAGCTTTGAACTCTCAATCCTCCTGCTTCAGCCTCCTGAGCCACTGAGATTACAGGTGTGTGCCGCCACGCCCAACTATATCTGTTGTTGTTGTTGTTATTATTATTATTATTCATGTGGTACTAGGGATTGAACCCAGGGTGCTTTACTCTCTTTACTCTGAATTATATCCCCACCCCTTTTTATTATATTTTGAGACAGGGTCTTGCTAAATTGCTGAGGCTGGCCTCAAATTTAAGATCTTCCTGCCTCAGTTACCTGAGTTGTTGGGATTACAGGCATTCTCCACTTTGTACCCCTTTTAAAAGACCAATGTTCTGCTGGCAGGGGAAATCACAGCCTCTGGGACAGGAGTCCACTCTGCATTCTCCTTTGCTGGCCAAGCAATAAAACTTCTTTTTCTTTTTTCTCAAAACCTTATCCTTGTTGTTGGATCAGCACTGAGGACAAGGACTGAGCTTTTGGTATCATAATGATTTTATTTGGCATTATTTAGAATAAGTACACAACAGGGCTGGGGATATAGCTCAGTTGGTAGAGTGCTTGCCTTGCAAGCACGAGGCCCTGGGTTCAATCCCCAGCACCGCAAAAAAAAAAAAAAAAAAAAAAAGAATAACTACACAACAGCTCCTGGAGCCAGATTAAAAAAAAAAAAAAAAAAAAGAATAACTACACAACAGCTCCTGGAGCCAGATAGGATCTCAGTTTGCAACTGAAAAATGTGTGTGCTGACGTGAGCAGTGGCTCACTCCTGTAATCCCAGCAACCCAGGAGGCTGAGGCCAAAGGATCACAAATTCATAAGCCAGGCAATTTAGCAAGACCCCGTTTTAAAATTAAAAAATTAAAGGGGTAGGGACCTAATTCAGTGTTACAGCAGCCATCCCTGGGTTCAATCCCTAGTATTGGGGGGGAAGCAAAGTAAGAGAAGAAAAACAGGGAAGGGGAAGGAGAGATACTGGTTTGTTCTAAATTAGAACAAAATATAGTATATAGTCCATGCTTTTATAATTATGTCAAAATGGATTTTACTGTCATTTATAACTAAAAGAACCAATTTTTAAAAAAAGAAAGAAAAACTATACATGATCAGTTTGGATGCAATTTTTTCTCAAATATTTTCTATCAGGTTAGTTGAATCTCTGGATGTGGAACTCAGGGCTGACTGTGTATACATGTGTCTAAAATTATCTATTATCAATATGATTTCTTGGGGCTGGGGATATAACTCAGTTCATAGAGTGCTTGCCTGTCAAGCACAAGGTCCTGGGTTCAACCCCCAGCACCACAAAAAAAAAAAAAAAATGATTTCTTGGTTTTTCAATGTGAGCAATAAAATATGGGTTTCACTGTGGTATACAAACACAATGGAATATTCCTCCTCAGCCATAAAGAAGAATAAAATTATGGCATTTGCTGGTAAATGGATGGGGTTGGAGAATATCATGCTAAGTGAAATAGGCCAAGCCCAAAAAACCAAAGGCCAAATGTTTTCTCTGATACGTGGATGATGATACATAAGCGGGGCGGGGGGAGGCAGGGATGGACAGAGAGAAGAATGAAAGACTTTTGGATGGTGTAGAGGAAAATGGGGTGGGAGGGGGAGGGGAAGGAAAGATAGTGTAATGAGACAGATAGTATCACCCTATGTGTATGTATGATTACACAAATGGTGTGAATCTACATTGTGTACAGCCATAGAAATGAAAAGTTGTACCCCATTTTTGTACAATGAACCAAAATGCAGTCTGTAAAAATAAAAATAAATAAATAAATAAAAATTTAAATTAAAAAATATTACTTTAAAAAATGAAATAAAATATGGGTTTCAGAAAAGAAACAGAACCTGTAAAATAGATATATAAAGAGATTTACTATGCTATGGTTTATGCACACATGGAAAATGGTTGGGCAAATCCAAAATCCCATCCTCAAGGTGAATCATCAGGAAGGGCAGTCTGGAAACCCTTAGGCTGCAGTCCTCCCTCAAGGCAATGTCAGTTTTTCTTTTAAAACCTTTCAACTGCCAGGAAGGATGGCCATACCTGTAATCCCAGCAGCTCAGAGCCTGAGGCAGAAGGATTCCAAGTTTGAGGCCAGCCTCAGCAATTTAGCAAGACTCTAAAGAATCTACAAGACCCTGTCTCAAAAAATAAATATAAATAAAGAGAGTTTAGGATGCACCTCTGTGGTACAGATCCACTGGGTTCAATCCGCAATACCAAAACAAACAAAAAACGAAAAACTTTACACTGATTAGATCCACCCCACCCAGATGATCAAACATAATCTTAAAAAATCATCCCATTTTAGATGCTAACACACCTACAGATAACTTTACAAGCCAGGCACGTTGGCTGCATGGTGCCTGTGATCCCAGCAACTCTGGGAAGTTGAAGCAGGAGAATCCAGAGTTCAAAGCCAGCTTCAGCAATTTAGCAAGGCCCTAAGCAATTTAGCAAAACCCTGTCTCTAAAAAAGTATGTTTAAAAAGGGCTACAGGGGCTGGGGAGATAGCTCAGTCAGTAGAGTGCTTGCCTTGTAAGCACAGGGCCCTGGGTTCGATCCCCAGCACCCAAAAAAAAAAAAAAAAAAAAAAAAAGGGCTACACATGTGACTCAATGGGTAAGTGTCCCTGGGTTCAATCCCCAGAACAACAACAAAAAAATCTTATTATTTTCCCCAATAATGGAGACAATATCCCAACAACCACAATACACTTAATCATGTGCTCAGTCATACAATACAACAACAAAAAACTTACGCAATCTCTTCAAAAAATGCTCCTATTATGTAATCTTAAGAATTCTTCATTTGCTATCTCTGCTTCTTGGCCACGAGCTGGACATGTCCTTCTACCATGATGTTTTGCCTCATCTCAGGCCCCAATCAGTAGAGTCAGCTTACCATGATGGACCGAATCATCTCAAGTCAAAAGCCAAAATAAATCTTTCCTTCTGAATGTTCTAGAAATAATTTTGGAAGTCAACACTCTCCTTAGAGATGCTAAAGTCTTCTTTCAGAAAACTGAAAAACAGGAAACAAACTGTTCTTTTGTGACTTCCTCCATCAGAGCATGAAAGTTAAATCATGGGCCCATAAAGTGGGCTAGATATATTCTGAGCTGGTTGGGCCTAGAATAAGCCTGTCTGTGCTTCAAGTGTAAGTGGGTATAGCAATACTACTTCATAAGACTCTTGTGATAAAGAAATAAATGTAAAACACGTATTTCCACTTCCTAAATGAATAGTGGCTTGCCACAAATTATAAAGTTTTAAAAAATGATTGATTTTCATTCAGGTACCGCTTACTAATGGTTTGCCAAGCGCTGGGTGCTCTAAGAGGCATTCTCATCTCCTTTGCCTTATGACGCCCATGTGTCACTGAGAAATACATTGACATTGTTTCTGTTTCACAAACAGGAAAGCAAATCCAGGCATCTTGGCACATGCCTGTAATCCCAGCAACTCAGGAGGCTGAGGCAAGGAGGACCACAAACTCAAGACCAGCCTCAGCAACTTGGCAAAGCCCTAAGCAACTTAGTGACCCTGTCTCAAAATAAAAAGGGTTAGGGATGTAGCTCAGTGGTAAAGCAGCCTGGGTTCAAGTCCCAGAACAACAACAACAACAACAACAACCAAAACGACAGGAAAGCAAGGTGGAGAGATGAAATGAAGTCCTGAGGTTCTGCACACATGAGAGGTCTAGTGCAGTAAGAGCTGTCTTCGGGCTATAAATACAGCCCCTTCACCCACTGCCCTGGCTTCCTCTCATCTCAGCAGGGGATAATGAGCTGAAGAAGTCGGGGCCGTAGAACTTCAAGGACCACTGCACTGTGATGGTTTTCTTAGAGGTCAGGGTTTGTCTTTTCAGGGTTAGAAATCCAATACCTGACTAGCCATCGATCCCCAGTAATCAAATACCAGAAGAAATTATTTATCCTTTGGTGTAGGCAGGTGAACACCCACCAAAGATTGGGCGACAGAAAAATAACATTAATTATCTAAGTGTTTCTTGAAAGGCACAAGACCCCAACAAATCAGGTGGGTTGATTTGTTTGTTTGTTTACTATCAGGGATTGAACCCAGGGCTACTTAACCACTGAGCCACATCCCCAGCCCTTTTTATTTTTTATTTTGAGACAAGGTCTTGCTAAATTGCTTAGGGCTTTGCTAATTTGCTGAGGTTCCTGTCAAACTTTCAACCTCCTGACTCAGCCTCTCAAGTCACTGGGATTACAGGTGTGTGCCCCCACACCCAGCTTGTTATTGAGTTTTTAAAGATCCTTCCCCCCCCCCCCCGCGGTGCTGGGGATCGAACCCAGGGCCTTGTGCTTGCAAGGCAAGCACTCTACCAACTGAGCTATCTCCCCAGCCCTTAAAGATCCTTTTATATTCTGAATATTGATCCTTTCTCAGTTGAATAATTTGCACACACACAAAAAGTTCCCATTCTATAGATTCTCTTCACTCTGTGGCGTTTCTTCAAAAAACTAAAAATATAACTACTGTATGATCCAGCTATCCCACTTCTGGGTGTATATCCCCCCAAAATGAAACCAGTAATATTCAAATGATACTTGAACACCCATGTTTATTGCTGCATTATTCACAATGCCTAAGGCCACAAATCAACCTAAATGTGCATGAACAGATGAAAGGGGGAAAAATATGAAAAAAATATATAATCTACATTGTGTACAATCAGAGAAATGAAAAGTTGTACCCCATTTTGTGTACAATGAATCAAAATGTGTCTGTAGGGGGTGGGGGGGGCAAGAATGGAGGAAGGAGGGACTGTATAGAAGGATAAGAGGGGTGGGATGGGTGGGATGGGTGGGGGGGGGGAGAAAAAAAATAACAGAATGAATCAAAAACTATTACCCTAGGTAAATGTATGATTACACAAATGGTATGCCTCTACTTCATGTACAAACAGAGAAACAAGATGTATCCCATTTGTTTACAATAAAAATGAATTTAAAAAAATGAAAAAAGTCTGTAAAAATAAAAAATATTTTAATAAAAAAATAACAAAAACAGAATGAAACAGAATTACCCTATATATATGTATGATACATATATGCATGAATGGTGTGAATCTATATTGTGTACAACCATAAAAATGAAAAGTCGTACCCCATCTGTGTACAATGAATCAAAATATGTCTGTAAAGATAAAAAATATTTTAATTAATTAAAAAAACAAATATACATATATAAGTACACACACAATGGAATATTTTTCAGCCATAAAAAATTTGTATTTTATCATTCACAGAAAAATGGTTGGAACTGGAGGACATTATGTCAAGTGAAGTGAGTCAGATACAGCCAGTCATGGTGGCACATCTCGTAATCCCAGGAGAGATTCCTGGGGAGGCTGAGATTTGAAGATCCTAGTCACTGGGATTATGGGATGCCAGCCTCAGCAACTTAGTGAGACCCATCTCAAAAGAAAAAATAAAAAGGACTCAGATGTGGCTCAGTTAAGGGCCCCTGGGTTCAAACCCCAGTACCAAAAGACAGACACAAATACCAATACTCCATGTTGTCTCATTTGTGGGAATTTTAAAAATGGATCTGAATGTAGAATAGTGATTACTAGAGGCTGGGAAGGGTGCAGGGAATTTGAACAGAGGGAGGATAACAAGTGTCAAAACAAATATAAGTAATAAGTTCTAGTGTTCAATAGCAAATACCATTCACAACAACCTATTTTATATTTTATGAAGAACTACAAGAGAGTAACCCCAAAATTCCAAACATAAGATAATGATAAGGAGATGGAAACTTTACCCCAATTTGATCAGCATATATTGTATACGTGTATTGAAATATTACACTACACCTCATAAATAAAGACAATTATTATTACGTGTTAAAATACTTTTATTTATTTATTTATTTATTTATTTATTTATTTATTTTGCGGTGCTGGGGATCAAACCCAGGGCCTTGTGCTTGCAAGGCAAGCACTCTACCGACTGAGCTATCTCCCCAGCCCTGGAAAATAATATTCTTACAAGACAGCTCCCCAAGAAAAATGGAGGGACAGTATGGCTCTGGAGGAGGGAGGGGAAACTAGCCAAGCATTAACCTCCCAGTAGATCCTTTAACAATGGGCCCTGAAGGAGAGGGGCGGATGCTGAATGCTGGGTTCTGGACTTTGACCGTCCCCCATTGCAAATTAGTCCTAAATGGAAGCACAGCAAATATCGAACTCGGAAAACAATGGATCCCAAATAAAGAAAAGCAATGGGCAAGATCTGAGTACTTATCCCTCAGGATCTGGACTCCTATCTCCCCAGATAACAATGAGTTTCGGCCTTTTTACAACCACCTTCCTGAGTTAAAGTTTTAACCTGCACACCTAGCCCCTGATTGTCCAAACTGCACATCCACAGTCTCCAATGAAACTACAAAACCCAGACTCCTGTAACCCGGGGAGCCATCTCCATACCCAGAGAAAGAGCCCTTCCCTTCCCAAATGACTTCACTGCAGGTTAAAGGAAAGCTTGCTGACAGAGGTTTGTCTCCTGCCTCCATCATTTGTGGGCCATGAGCTCACGTATACATGCATATAAATACATTTATTATGTGTGTCTTACTCCACTCAGGCTGCTATAACAAAATATCATAGACTGGGTGACTTAAGTCAGAAATTTATTTCTCAGTTCTGGAGGCTGGGAAGTCCAGGCAGACTCCCTGCATGGTGAGGGCTCACTTCGTAGACAACCCCCTTCTCATCTTGGTAACCACACTTGGCAGATGGCAGACAGTGGGTCTCTCCCTCTTTGTCTCCCCGCTGCTCCATCCTCTCCCAGGTTCCCTCGGGCCTGCTTCCCAGTTGCTGGCATCTTTCATAAGGGCCCACTCACATTCATGAGGACTCCATCCCCTAATCTAATCGACTCTCAAAGGCTGCATCTCCTAGCACCTGCACCTTGGGAGGAAGGATTTTAACATATGAATTGAAGCTGAGTCAGTATTTACCCAGCAGCAACCCCGAGAAGTCCTATATCATTGTGTGGCTAGTGGACAATGATCCCTGCAGGGCAGGCCCCTTGGCCAGGAGGAAGCCGCTGTGCACAGGTGCGGTTCTGTTTTCCTTCTGGAACCCTGGGCTTTGTGTTTCAGT
Organism: Sciurus carolinensis; assembly: GCF_902686445.1. Lineage (NCBI taxonomy): Eukaryota > Metazoa > Chordata > Mammalia > Rodentia > Sciuridae > Sciurus > Sciurus carolinensis. The sequence goes on from NC_062228.1 coordinate 10,801,146, forward strand.
GATTCAATCAAGCCCACTCAGATTATCCAGAAAGATCTCATTTGCTGAAAACCAGTTGATTATGTAATCAAATCATGTCTACAAAATGCCTTCTCATCAACACCTATAGGAGTGTTTTATTGAGTAACTGGGAAAGACAGACCAAGTTAACATATAAACAAGTTAAACTGACACATACACACTATCATCACAACGGTGAAAGAAATGAGTTTCAGGATGCACTGGGAAAGCAAAAAACATAAAATAAGGTAAGGACATCCTTATGATATAGTAACTAATATGACCAAAACAAAACAATTAAGAGCAAGAGTTCTTGAACATAACAGAGAACAAAATGATGTGTGTGTGTGTGTGTGTGTGTGTGTGTGTGTGTGTGTGTGTGTGTCTAACTGGAAAGATATAAAAGATGCAAAAATCATCTAGTAGAATCTACTTCCACTTAATATGATTGCTATAATTTTCTTTCCAAAAGATTAAACAGAAAGGTAGTTAAGAAAGGGGTGAGTCTTCCTAGGCTTTGATATCTCCAGTATTTGGAAGGGTCTTAGTTACCCACTCATTCCACTGAAGTTAGGTCCTCTTCCCAAAGTGGATGTGAACATCACTTCAAGTGATAAGTTTCCATCATCTATTTATTTTATCTCTGTTGGTATTGTTTGCAGTACTGGAGATTGAACCCAGGGCTTCACTCACGCTAGGCAAGTAGTCTACTACTGAATATGTGCCCAGCCCTTTTTATGTTTGTGTTATTTTGAAACTGTGTCTTACTAAATTGCAGAGGCTGGCCTCAAATTTTGTCATCCTCCTGTCTCAGCCTCCAGGTAGCTGGGATTACAAAAAGCATGCACCACCACACCTGACTCCCATTAGCTTTTTTCGCTTCTTTGACAATGGCAGATGCCTTGTTTATTTTTCAGAGTTTGTAGAAGTTTAAAGTACAAGCTAAATTAGAAGGGCAAGATTGTTGGAGAAGGGACTCTTTCAGCAACATACTGTGTCAGGGGATTGATGAGTGTTTTAAGGTTGGAATTTGAATTTCAAATGTAGGACAACAGCCATGAGATCTGTATGGGTCATTTGCTTAAAGTTTGAAAGTTGACTAAGTAGAGGGGGAAAACTGCATGAACCACCTAATATATACTATTTAATGTTATTGCAAAGTAAGATAGGAATTTAGGAGAGAGAGAAGTACTGAATCTTAAAGGAAACACCCACAACCATTGAGATGCAGAAAGCACACAGTTGGAGATCTTGAGTGACGTGCCCTTGTAAAGTGAGGGCAATGTGTAAGCAAAAGGAAAAACAGCATGGAATCCTGTAGCTCCACCTTGCCTCCACCCCGCGCCCAGCTCCCAGTACTGGCCCTTTAGAAATATTAACACCCCACACCAGCAGCTTGCTGTCGCACAGAGGTGTCCTGCACTCTCCTCTGAGTGCACATCCCCTCCTGTACCCCAAAGGAGTCTCTCTTTCGAGATTGCCCCTTCCCCCTGTTCTCCCTTGACTGCATCTGTGCGAACTCCTTGGACCTTTTCCTAGAGACGTCCCTTATGCAACATCTCAGGGTGGCCAGTACGGGGCTCTTCAGAGGCATCGACTTTGGTAAGTCTTCGCAAATATTTTCTTTCTGTCTTGACTATGACTTATTGTTAGCCCCCTCCTGTACTTGTAATCTCTCTGTCCTTTATTTTCAGAAACCAGAGAGCATCTGTCTCACTCCTTGGTGGCTGGGAGATCCCCAGGCTGTGTAGATTCAGGTAACAATAAGGTGAACTCTGAAGCCCTAATGAGTTTTAAAATCCCATTGAACAGTGGGATCGCATAGGTTTCTCAGCCTTAAATTGGTGCTTTGTTTTTCCTTTCTCTTCTTCCTTTCCTGGCCTAAAGCCTTTTTCTCCCTTAGAAGATGAGTTCTTGTTTTATTATTAAAAACTCCAAAGATAGGAGACACATTTAGGCCAAAATATCCTGTTCCAGGTCAGAGAGTACATAAATTGCTCATCCAGAAGATACATATGAGGGTCTCCCAGCATCTTGAGCACCCCCTTATTTTGCCAACTATGTGTTTCACCCGAGACAAATTGTTGGAGGGACAATCATTTAAACACCACGTCCAGACCCCATACGATGAGTGGTCAATCTCTCAACTCTTAAGCTTCTGCCATAAATCTCTCAACCCTAAGTCTCTGCTAGAACCTAAGTTCCAAGGAAGACCCGTTGCCCTCTCGTTCCTCACTCCCTTCTCTTAAACCCTGTACAGCCTCCCGTTAATGCTCCAGCTAAACTACTGTGCCCTCTACAGGTACCCGCCAAGTAGGAAGTATTCTCAAACCTTTGCTTTAACAAAATCCTGATGATTCTTAGGTTTGTTTTCGCATTCTCTGTATTTGGTATCTGGGGAGAGCAGTTACTCCAATCATGGCCTGTCCTTTACTAGGTAATCCCAGAAGGAAAATGTCCTCTGTCCTTTTATTTTAGTCTTGATAAAAACCCACCCTACTGATGCTCAAAGAATGAAGGCTCCACCCACCTTCAAGGGTGGTGAGGGCAACAGTTGCTTTACTTAAGTTTTTGTTTTTTTGCAGTGGTGGGTGGGGGGCAATCAGGGGTTGAACTCAGGCACTCGGCCACTGAGCCACATTCCTAGCCCAATTTTGCATTTTATTTAGAGACAGGGTCTCACTGAGTTGCTTAGCACCTTGCCATTGGTGAGGCTGGCTTTGATCTCACGATCCTCTTGACTCTTAACTCCGGAGCCGCTGGAATTGCAGGCATGAGCCACCGCGCCCTAAAGCTGATACGTTTTGATCTTGCCAGAAAGTATAAGACTGCCAGAAGGCTTCTGTCCTTGGTCATGAGATAAAACACCAGCTATAAACAAATCTCTACAAAAACTTACCTAACTTTTGGGCTGGGGTTGCGGCTCAGTGGTAGAGCACTTGCCTAGCATGCCTGAGGCACTGGGTTTAATTCTTGGCATTGCATATAAATAAATTAATTAAATAAAGAGCCATTGACAACTAGAAAAAATATCTTTTAAAAAGCTTACCTGACTTTTGTTTGTTTGTTTGTTTGTTTTTTAACTGCAAATTGATCCCTGGGGTGCTTTACTGTTGAGCTACATCCCCAGCTTTTTATTTATTATTATTTTTTACTTTGAGACAAGGCCTGCACTAAGTTGCCAAGGCTGGCCTGGAACTTGCAATCCTTCCTCAGCCTCCTGAGTCACTGGGAGTACAGGTGTGCACCACCGCACCTGGCCTTAGCTAATTTTTTCTTATCCCAAAGTGCCTCAAAATTCTCTGCAAGGTTTTTGTGCCCTTGCTATTTAAAATAATAACAACAAAAATTGTAAGTTCTTCAACATACCTGGATTATTTGAGATCTTAGGGATGTTCTTTTTAGGATTTTCTTTTTCTCATTTATTTTCTTGAGGCCTAGGTAGGTGCTATCAAGCACCCTGAAAACTACACAGTTGGGACAGGGACATTTATTACATCACCACTAATTTGTAGATAATTTGGGACAGACTTAAAAGTCCTGTCCCATTTGGGGACTAAAAGAATATCCTGAAGGCTACATGTGGGACAGACCAGAAGTGTCTGATCCTGATGGAGACACGTAGAGAGTACCCCTACGAAACAGTATGGGACAGACTTAAAAAGTTCAGTCCTGGCAGGGGACTCAGGGTACCCCAAGGCCTATCTTGGTTTTGTTTGAAGATTGTGGGTAGGCCAGGTTTGGTGGCATACACCTGTAATCCCAGCAGCTCAGGAGGAAGCTGAGTAAGGAGGATCTCCAGTTCAAAGCCAGTCTCAGGTGCAGGTCATATAGCCCATCTGGTAGAGTGCCTGCCTCTCATGTGGGAGGCCCGGGTTCGAGTCCCCAGCACTCTGTGGTTGTGGAAATTACAAACAAATGAAAACAAAGCCAGTCTCAGCAATTTAGCATAGACCCTAAGCAACTCAGTGAGACCCTGTCTCTAAATAAGATACAGAAAAGGGCTGAGGATTGGCTCAGTGGTAAAGTGCCCCTGGGTTCAATCCCTGGTACCAATTAAAAAAAAAAAAAAAAAGATTGTGGGTAATTCAGTGTCTATCCCTGAGATTTTTACCCCTTGGGTGCATATTAAATTATTAGAATTATTTTAAAGCAGAGGACTTTAAGGGCTGGGGAGATAGCTCAGCTGGTAGAGTGCTTGCCTCGCAAGCACAAGGCCCTGAGTTCAATCCCCAGTACCGCAAATAAAATAAAATAAAGCAGAGGACTTTAAAAAAAAAGAAAAGAAAATTTATTTTTTTCTACACTACCGCTTTGTCCAATAAAAGTTGGAGAATGGAGGCTTATTCTGTAAATGGGGAAACAAAAATAGAGCTATCTATCTGGTTTTTCCCCCTCTGCTGCCTTTAAAAAAAAAAAAAAATGGGGCTGGGGCTGTAGCTGTGTGGTATAGTGCTTGCCTCATACATGTGAGGTACTGGGTTCAATCCCCAGTGCACATAAAAAATAAATAAAATAAAAGGTATTGTGTCCATTTGCAACTAAGTGTATATATATATATATAATTATTTAGAATTTGTTATCTTTGGCAGTTATTCTAGGGCTAATTTTTTTTTTGTACCAGGGTTTGAACTCAGAGGTGCTTAATCACTGAGCAACATCCCCAGTCATTTTTGTTTTTCTTTTTTTTTTTTTTTGTGGTGCTGGGGATGGAACCCAGGGCTTTGTGTTTGCAAGGCAAGCACTCTACCAACCGAGCTATCTTCCCAGCCCTTGTTTTTCATTTTGAGACAGGGTCTTGCTAAATTGCTTAGGGCCTCACTAAGTTGCTGAGGCTGGCTTTGAACTTGCAGTCTTCCTGCTTCATCAGGCTCCTGAACCACTGGGATAACAGGTATGCTCCACAACCCCTGGCAGCTTTTGTGTTTCTTTAATCTGTTTTGTTTCTTTCAATTAATTTTCCTCCTTATTCCCATTTTCTTTGTAATTTTGTATGTTTTCTGTAAATTGTTTCTTTGGAAATGTAGATCATTGATTGTCATTTTCCTAATTATATATATATTATTTATATGTTCAGCTTAGTATGACTAACGCTTTGCCTAAGGTAAAAATATAAATAATTGGATCTACAGGTTTTCAACCTGGGATCAATGTAAGACATGCTCACAGCACAGTTTTTAACCCAACACCGTATCCTCGCTACTCTTCTCTCCCTTCTCTCTTCATCTGGTACACTGAAAGAGACAAGAGATACCCGGCAAGGCAGGATGGTCTACAGCCAGAGCCAAAGGAAAACCCTCCTGGCATGTTTTGAACATGACCCTAACCCTGATAAAGCTACCAGGGAACAACTGGCCAAAGAAATTGGCATTCCAGGATATAAAATTCAGGTAGGTTTTAGGTTTCTATTGTCAAAGACAAAGTAAGGGGCTGGAGTTGTGGATCAGTGGTCGGGTGCTTGCCTAGCATGTGTGAGGCACTGGGTTCGATTCTTAGCACCACATATAAATAAATGAATGAAATAAAGATCTATCAACGTGAAAAAAAAAAGTAAAAAGAAAAGCAAGGCTCAACACTTAAAGGGAATTCATTTATGTCAGGTACTTGGCTAAAAAGTTTTCTCCTGTTATATAATATCCATTTATATCTTTCACCAGTATATGGAAATATTACTGGTGTGTTCAGTGATGGAGGAGGGAGATTATGCACACTCAAGTTCTCCCAAATAAATAGTACTTTGAGATTTAAAGAGTATAGGCAATTGGATATTAGAATATCTACTACAGAAAATTTATTAATGTGTAATTACAAAGAAACTGTGCAGTAAGAATTCATGCAAATCTATTTTCTAGATAGTTTTTTTTTTAATTTAATGTCTCAGATGTCATTCATACAATGTCTAAAGTCTCACATTGAATTACTTTTAATAGAATTACTGATGTAAAAATGGAACTAAGATAAAGTTCTTCAGTTATCAAAAAGATACCTAGTCAGACATGGTGTTGCACGCCTGTAATTCTAGTGGCCTTGGAGGGATACCTAAAAAGAATATCACTACACTAGGTGAAAACAGTATTTAAATCAAGGAAGGTCAGGTAGAAATGTTTTTAAAGGAAAATAATGTGGGCTGGGGAGATAGCTCAGTTGGTAGAGTGCTTGCCTTGTGAGTACAAAGTCCTGGGTTCGATCCCCAGTACAGCCAAAAATAAATAAATAAAATGAGTTCGGGGTTTGGTATGGTATGGTTTGGTTTGGTTTGGTTTTTGGAACTGGGGATCAAACCCAGGGCTTTGGGGCCGGGGATGTTGATAGAGGACCTGCCTAGCATGCACAAGGCCCTGGGTTCAATCCCCAGCACCACAAAAAAAAAAAAAAAAAAAAAGGGGAAGAAAGAAAGAAAAAAAAAAAAAGCAGAAAAACAGAAAAACAGGACTTTGGGAATTCGAGGTAAATGCTTTGCCACTGAGCTACATCCCAGTCCATGTTTTGTTTTTAATCAAATTCATAGTCTCAAATTAAGCCATTGGGCTAAGGATCCAAGGAAGCAGATATTTTACCTATCTCTTCAATTACCTGAACTGAGTATGGGAGACAGTTTGTTCAAATCTGAGTAATTGTCAGGGACCAAGAAGTTCTTATTCTGAGAACATTCTGATCTTTACAATAAGCAGCAGCGCCCCTCCCTTCCCGCCGGCGCAAACTTCACCTTCCCGGCGGCGCGAATTTGCACCCTATCAGGAACCCAGCAGAAGAACACAGCCAACCAGCCTGCACCTTGTCACACCCCTCCTTCCCTCAGTATAAATACCCCTGTGTGAACAATAAAAATTTGCAGCTTGATCAGAATTCCTGTCTTGCTGCCTCTCCCTGCGTCTCTTGTCCCTTCATTCCTTCTCTCTCAGGTTTGCGGTCCCGTGTTGATGTCCCGCGGGTCGGGACAAGTAATGATAAAGTACATCCGATGAGACTATCAGGTGGTTGGTTTGAGAGGTGCTGGACTAAGAGCAGCAAGGCTGGGAAATCCAGGAAACGATGTAGGATGAAATTGGTCTGCTATGGCGTTCACTCATCGATTTATTCGTTTCCAGTTTCCACCTATGCTTCAGATTTCTTTTCTGAAAATAGTTTGATTAATTAGTTAAGAGAAGAGACACAACCTTTAGCACAAGACCTAGGATATGAGTTGTTCATTAAGTACTGGTTGTCATTAATATCTTAAGTCTTCTTGATAATTCTCAAATTATAGAACAGAAACCCTCAAAAATAATTAGAAATTATGTTTCAATTCTGATTCCAGTCATGAGGAAACAAGCAAAGAATTCAACTGGTTATGTTAGTGATAATAGTGACAAAGCAAGGTGCCCAAGTCCCTAGAATTTTTGTCTATTGTTGAACTCTTAGATGAAATAAGGATAAATATGGATGAGGGTTAGCCCAGCTCTGTAGTGAGGCTGATACTGCTACCCCATCTAAAGAAATTCCTGTCTATGATCAATTCCCTGAGTATTGTATGTTATGAAATGACATTCCCTATGATGCAATGATGGGGCCAGGAAGAGGCATTCAGACTTTGAAAGAAAGAGACAGAGATGGAGATTTTCTTTGAGAGAACTAACAGGGTCTCTTAAATCAGGAAAATTTATTTTAAACCTGAGGCTGACCACAAGAATTGTATGCAGTTCCTCTGTGTTTCCTGAATGGTTTTCTAGCAGTAGCATCATCTCTAGGATAATGCATTGTCTTTCTCTTTTGGGTATTATTCCAAAGGCAGATATTCAAATTAGTTTGGTTTAATTGAGTTGATAGTTAAAATGTCATAGACTGAGTTACATGATTTTTGTTACAGAAATCACACTCAACAAGAGACCAAGCACCACTCAGGGTTGGAGAACTCGGGTTTATTTACCCTACAGACCCAGTTGAGCTAGTACTCTGAAGTTCTGGGCCCCAAGCTAAGGTTACATGGGGCTTTTATAGGAAATCTGAAATCATTTCTTAACCATTACAACATAGATGGGTTTTAGTTCTTGGCCTTTAACCAAAGACCATGTCCACGTACAGGGAATTTATAAGTCCTTCACAGGCATAGAACAAAGACAGTAAAACATCTGCCTGTGTTATTCCCAAGTGGCCTTCCCACAGGCGAGTAACTCAGGATAACTTGAGTTTACCTCCCTAAGAGCCATAGTTCAAAGAACTAAGCCTACAAGGTTATAGTTTAGACAGCAGTTAATGGGCCTAGCAATTAAGTGATGTAGCTACATTTCTACAGAGTTCAGAAAGTTACAAAGTATAGGAAAATTAACCCTTTCCTCAGGCATTGGTTCTTCATCATAATGTTCTTATAATTTCATTTTATAATCAGGTCTGGTATCACCATCACACTCTCACATCTTTTTCCACTTAGATTTGGTTTAAAAACCAAAGATTCAGACGGAAAAAATTGGAAACTGGATGCTCCTTAGGAAAAGATCCAATCCAGGGACATGATCAGTCTCAGTTACCGACTAAAGGTAAGAATCCACTGGTCCAAATAAAAGTCCTCACTGGGCACAGTGACATATACCTATAATTTCTGTGACTCAGGAGGCTGAGGCAGGAGGATCACAGTTTGAAAGCCAACCTCAGCTACTTAGCAAAGCTGTAAACAATTTATTGAGACCCTGTCTCAAAAAATAAAAAGGGCTGGGGATGTGGCTGAGTCATAAAGTACCCCTGGGTTCAATCTCCTGTACCAAAAAACAAACGCAAACACGTATAGTTCCTCAGTTCCACTGGGTAGAGATGACCACATGCTGTGCCCAAATTCTACATAAAGATTCCTTAGCTTAGGAACTAGTTGTTATGATGGACACTTGAGGGTCAAAAATAGAAACATTGTCCCATAGCTGGCTGAGACAGGCAGGTTCTCAGCAAGCGAGGCTTTGGATCTTTTGGGTTTGCTGCTGCTCAGCAGCACAGTGACCTGGAGGTGGCAAAATTCAGAGAGAGTAAATTATCTTCTGGCTTGAACGTGAGAAGTGACCTGAGACACCCCCTTCCTTCCTCTGTTCTGCTTTAGAATACGTAACAAAAGAAGCCAGGCAAGACCAGATAACCCTTACAACAACACAAGGTACCCTAGTTCAAGCCTTTGAGAGGAACCATGTCCCTGGTGCTGCTACCAGGAAAAAACTGGCTAAACCAACAGGCATTCAGGAACTGAGCATTCAGGTGAGTTGTTTGTAATATGTCCTCCCCGTAAGTGACATTGTCCCTGCAGGCGTGACTGGAACTTTGGGCTATCTCGGGTTGTCACAGTCACCCGGGACAGAGGTATAGAATGATAAACACCCAGCACTGTAAGTCACATTCCTGCAAAGGAAGAATTTGCAAACCAAATTATAATTACAAGCAGGAAATGTGAAAGTTAATACCTGTTTTAAGAAGTCTCTGTTCAATTTTCTACAAAAACTCAGCAGTGTGGTCATTTGGGGCCTGATTATTCTTCCTTGTCAGGGGCTGTGCTGCACTGGATGATTTGTCAGCCTTCCTGTGTCCACCATGTCGATACCAGTTGAGTCTGTACCCATCTCCCTACCCCCATTTGTGACAGCTAGAAAAATTGGCAGATTTAGTCAAATGTCTTCCCATTGAGGGGCAAAATTATCCCTGTTGAGTATCTTCCACCTAAGTGATATGGGCGCTGATTTATTGTATGTTAAGTTCTCATGACTTGAGATGGGGGAGGGGTGGGGTAGGAAAGATGGTGGAATGAGACCGACAGTATTACCCCATGTACATGTATGATTACACGAATGGTGTGAATCTACATCGTGTACAACCGTAGAAATGAAAAGATGTACCCCGTTTGTGCAGTCTGTAAAAATAAAAAACATTTTTTTTAAAGTTCTCATGACTAAGGAAGCACATTCATAAGCCTGTGGCACAAAGTCTCAAAAGTACTTATTTGTGTTTGCTAGCCCTTGATCAGATGTATCCTGTGATCAGGATAATAGTCTGTTTGCTTTTCAAAGTACAAGAAGCAAAGCTAGAATCATTTGTGTTTTATGATGTTCACATCTCCCTTTTCCTCACTTAGATGTGGTTTCAGAACCAAAGATCTCTGTACCCTGAGTGGAGCAGAGGGGAGCCCATAAATTTCTTGGTAGGTGACACAAGTGGGCGACCAGAGCTGACTAATCAACTGCAGGAAACGGACCTGTTCATACGCCCAGATGGGAGTTATCATTTGCCTTCTTCTGATTCCTTCTGCAACAACCAAACGATTTCACCTGCTCCTCTTCTATCCTCTGGGATCATGCAGCCCACCCAGGCTGTGCAGGGAGGAGAGGACTCTGAACCGCCCCTGACGTTTACGAATCACCTGCCAGAACTACCGACTCCAGGAGAGGACCTCTCAGATACTCAGGTTCCTTTCTGGACCCAATTCCAAGAAGAATGCCAAAATCACAAAGAACAAACTGGCATAGGAGTTTTGAAGGATCCTTCTCAGCCTCATCCTGAGCACAAGGAACCACAGGATCTAGGTCACATTGACATATCTTTCATCATGCAGTGGTGGGATGAGGGCCGCCAAGCTCTGATTGAGGAATGGCAACCTCTTGAAGAGATACAGTGAGAGAGATGTGTGGCACTGCAGGCATAGTCAGCTGGAGGGCCATCTTAACTGCTCTGTTAGCTGCACCAGCAATGCATAGAAACCTCGAGTCTTTAGTTGAACTCTTGTCATCTACAGCATCTCAGTATACTTTTTTTTTTTTTTGTTTTTGGTACCTAAGATTGAACCCAGGGGTGCTTAACCACTGAGCAACATCCCCAGCCTTTTTAAAAATATATTTTATTTAGAGATAGTGTCTCACTAAGTTGCTTAAGGCCTTGTTAAGTTGCTGATGCTGGTTTTGAACTTGCAATCCTCCTGCCTCAGCCTCCCAAGTTACTGGGATTACAGACATGTACCACTGCGTCCTGCAGTAAAATTTTTTCTGAATCCTAATCTACAGCAAGGGGACCCTTTCAGACCCCACTAACCTCTCAGTGGGGAAGATTGTCAGGTTCTGCTTTACGTGCTGCAAGGTTCACTTGGCCTGAGCTCCAGCAGGAAAATGTAATTCTCATGTAACTGGTCCAGGCCTCCTTTATTTTGATTCACAATCAGTACAATTTATTAGTTATTTGGTGGTGGGGAGGTGTTGGGGATTGAACCCAAGAATGATGCTTTACCACTGAGCCGTGTCCCCAGCCCCTTTTTTGTTATTTTGAAGCAGGTCTCACTAAATTGCCAAGACTGGCCTTGAACTTGTGATCCTCCTGCCTCATCCTCTCCTGAGTCTCTGGAATTACAGGTGTGCACCCTGCATCTGGACAGAATCAGTACTATTAATGGACAGTAAATAATGAGGACATCCTATCTTGGTGCAAGACCAATACAAGGGTAGAATAAGATGATTCAGAACTCAAATGGAAGTCTGTATAGGCAGTGGTTATCTTTACTCATGGTGCTCAAAGCTCCATATTGCCTTGGGAAACACCAAGGGCACCAGGCAGCAAACACGTCTAACTCCTTCTGAAAAAAGCATTATCATCATTTATTCCCTTCTGGCATGGCACTGAGGTAAATTGAAATAAGTTTGATGTGTAGAAAATGAGGGAATACTATGTTTTCCAGTGCCGTATATTCATAAAAAGTGGTGCATATCTGTGATTCTATCTACTCAGGAGGACTGAAAGTTCCTGGCTCCTTCAAAGCCAGCCTGGGCAACCTAACAGGACCCCATTTAAAATTAAGGGGGAAAGCCAGGCATGGTAGCACATGTCTATAATCCTAGTAGCTTGGGAGGCTGAGGCAGGAGGATCGCGAGTTCAAAGCCAGCCTCAGCAACTTAGTGAGACCCTGTCTCATATCCCCTGGCTGGGGATGTGGTTAGGTGGTTAAGCCACCCTGGGTTCAATCCCAGGTGCCAACAAAAGAAGACTGGGGATGGAGCACAGTATAGACACTCGCCTAGCATGTGCAAGGCCCTGGGTTGGACTCCCAGCAATGCCCAAAAAAAGTGAGCAAGAGCTTTTTTTTTCTCTAAGTTCTTAGGGTTTGATCTGGGAACTGGATACCTCAGCATCCATCAGTAAGGGAAGGGGCTAAATGAATAAGGACATATTCATGATGTTGAATGTTCTTCACTTAAATGCATTTTTTCCTTTGAACATTTAAAACATACAAAAATTAGCCAGGAATGGTGATACCCACCTGTAATCCTAGCAACCCCAGAGCCTGAGGCAGGAAGATCAGAAGTTTAAGGCCAGTCTGGGCAACTTAACTAGACCTGCCTCAAAATAAAAATAAAGTCTGGGGATGTAGTTTAGTGGTAGAGTGTCCTGGGTTCAATCCCTAGTACCACAAAAACAAATAAATTACTAGGAAATTATAGTCATAAAATCACTGAATAAAATCTAACAATATTAAATATTTCTGTTATGAGGCTTGCACATATATTTACATATGTGTATACATATATAAACATAATTCCTCACTTCATTACAAATAAATTATGTGATTTTTAAAACTTCCAGGGTAACCATCCTTACTTTCTGTTACAGTTTGGATGTGAGATGTCCCCCAAGAGCACCTATTAATACAGGAATATTCAGAGGTTAAATGATTGGATTATGAGAGCTGTATCTAATTAGTCCATCCATTAATTTAAATGCAATGACTGATAACTTCTGGCAGGCAAGGTGTGGCTGGAGGACATGGGTTCTGAAGCGGGTTCCCTGGAAGGATGCATCTTACCTGAGGCCCCATGCTTCTGTCTCTCCCTGACCCTGCCTTGACTTTCCTCCTCTGGTCCTTTCTTTCTGTTCCTTTTTTTTTTTTTTTTTGGTGGTGGTGCTGGAGATTGAACCCACAGCCTTAGGCAAGCACTCTACCAACTGAGCTATCTCCCCAGCCCAATACCTTCATTTTGTTTGTTTATTTTTATGCGGTGCTGCGGATCGAACCCAGTACCTCACATGTTAGGCAAGTGCTCTGCCACTGACCCATGACTCCAGCCCCACCCACTGCTTTTTTTTCCTTTTGGTACAGGGATTGAGTACAGGGACACTTAACCACTGAGCCACATCCACAACCCTTCCTTATGTTTTACCTCTAACTTATTTTCGGGTATTTTGGTCACAGAGATGCAAAAGCTAATGAAAATGCTTTGTCTTCTCCTTCCTTTCAAAATTATAACTTGAAAAACCAATGTTGTGTATGAGGGTGTATGTGGGTTTACACTGATATAATAAAAATGCCTTTGGAAAATATTACCTTTTTGTTCACCTTACCAATTTGCATTCTATTCCCTTATACAATTTGTACAGATCCACGTGAAGGTGTTGGAACAAGGTCAGTGCACAGATGTAGTTTTATAAAGATACCAGTCCTGCCTTGCTACACACAGATCTATAGCTCCAAGTATTTTTATATGTATAGGTCTATGTTAATATTTTTTGCATCTATATTACACCCAATTCTTCCCTCCCTACTGCTCTCTCTATCTCTAAATCTACATGTCTTACTAGACCTGCACCTCTGTTTGTCTAAGAGGAAAAGGGGTGGGATAGAATTGTTTTTTTCTTTTTCTTCCCCCACCACCTCCATACTGGGGATTGAACCCAGGGGTACTCTACCACTGAGCTATACCTCACCCCTTTTTATTTTGAGATGAGGTCTTGTTGCCGAAAGCTTGGTCCTTGTTCCTAGTACCGACCTAATAAGGAGGATATGGTTTTGAGAAAAAGGAAAAAGGTTTATTGCTATGCTAGCAAAGGAGAAACACAGGGGACTCCTGTCCCAAAGGTGGTGATCCTACCCATCAGCAGAATCAGCAGGGGCTTTTTATAGCTGTGACTCAAAGGCTATATCTAGTGTTCTCTGGAGTTGTAATTCACTTGTTAATTTGGGAGATAGTCATTTCTGAGATCTGGTGCCATCCCCAAAGTCTGGATTACTTCTTTCCTATGGTGGGTGTGAACTCAAGGACAGATAAACCTGCTTAAAATGGGGAGGAAAGGTAATCCTATTTCCCCTGAGATTAGGGAGTGGGAGAGATTAGGAACAAGCAGAGAGAGAGGAAGAGAAAGAAACATGTCCATTTTAAAAATAAGTTGCAGTGGCAGGGCAGCAAGGGTTATATGCAAAGCATAAAGTGGACCACTATTACAGTCTCCCTAAATTGCTGAGATTAGCCTCAAACTTGGGATCCTCCTGCCTCAGTCTCCCAAGTAGCTGGGACTACAGATGTGATTCACCATGCTTGTCTTGATGCTCTGCCACGGGCTTCATGTGCTAACATGTTCAATAAGTATGGGGAGAAGCTAAGGCAGCAGGAGAAGGGAGCCTTGAAAAGAAGGGGCTTTATCTTGGAACGGGTCCCATAGAATCAGAACCTGAACTGGAGACTCCCGTGATTCAGGAGGAAGAAGCTCTGAAGAAGGGAAGTGAAGGATGGGGGATAAAGCAGAAAGAGAGGGAAGTTATCCAGGGATATGATTTTGCTAAAGACTAGCTTCATCTAAGTTGTAGAATGTATTGCCACAGGTAACTTATAATATTCCCTTGTTATCCTTTAAATATTTGTAGAATCTGAGCTGGGCATGGTGTAGCTAGCTCAGTGGTGCAGTGCTTGCCTAGCATGTGTGAGGACCTAGGTTTGATCCCCAATGTCCAGGGAAAAAAAAAAAAAAAAAATCCTCCAGTTTTGGTTATATTGATTTTTTTTTTTTCTGTTGTTTTTCTACTTTCTTCCCCCCGCCGCCTCCCAGGTTTCAAATGTATTTTTTATTCACTGTCTTTGATGACTATAAATAAGTGTTTCCACAATGGAAATGAAGGCTAGCACAGTATGTTTTCATGACTGGGGAATGGATTTTTTTCCAAGTCATCTTCAATAGGGTAAAAAGTAAAGGAAAAAATAAACCTGAATGTTGGAATTCAGTTCTTTATGCAAAGTCCCTTATGAAAACAACAGGATGAAAATAAACCCAAAAGGGCAGGGCAAAATTGAAAAGAAGAAAAAGGAAAAGAAATTGGGATGACCCATTGCTTCTGACTTCTCCTGGGTCTCCTCTCCAGGCTCCTTGTTTTCCTCCTTCACAGAAAGCTTCCAGCTTTTCAGTCACTTTTTCAGCATTATCATTTTTGCTGAAAAATGTTGGGGAATGAAAGTGATCTCTTCAGGCGCTTTCCTGTGCTCTTCAAGCTGTTTTGAATTTCCGTGCGTTCCCAGCGTTGAGGAAGCCAGTGGCCAGCACCCCCTGCTTGGGGGCCTCTTTGTGAGGTCAGCGTGGGTGTTCCAAACCCAGGCACAGTCGCTGCCAGGTTCTCCTTCAACCCGTCACTGGCATGATACAGTGGCTGGCGCCATCTTCAGGGTTTTGTCCGTCTTCATGAGAAGGCAGACGGTCCCTTTCTCCTTATGCTTGACAATGCGGGTACCTTATTCCTTCCTCCTGGAAGATCATACTCTGAAGCAAATCGAAAATGTGATTGCTTGCATCTTAAAAAATTCCTCTTCATCTTCCTCCAGCATTTTAATTCTTTGCTCAGGGAGTGAAACTATAGGCTCAAACTGGGGGTCATGGTTGGACTCACCTGCATTCCCTATGGGGGTATCATTGTTCTCATGAGTGTCTACCAGACTCAAATGGGAAAAGAAAACATAAGCCCCCTTCTCTTCTTTGGTTTCACAGCACTGGGGCTTGCTGGAACCACATACCAGCAGCCAACAAGGCCACCCCGACCCTAGGTTGGCATGTCATGACCTGTCCCCCTCGCTGGAACATGAGCTTCCAAACCAAGGAACCAAGGAGGCCCTTATTTTTCTGTGTTCTATTTTCATCGCTTTCTCCTCTGATCTCTGTCACTCTCTCTCTCTCTCTGGCAATGCTGAGGATTGAAACCAAGCTCACACGTGTAAGACAAGCGCTCTACAACTGAACTACACTCCAATTTTTGGTGTGTGAAAAAATTAAAATGAAACAGATAAAGGCAGACTGAGAAGCCCGAAAATACTAGGCCAAGAGGACATGGGAGCTCAGGCTTCAGTCCCATCTGCCTCTAAATAAACTTCTGACCCTATGCAAGTTGTGTGTTCTTTTCTCCAGCATCCACTAAAACCATACCAGGTCAAAACTTGCTACATTTTGCAGTTTACATGTGGAAAACTGGTTTTCATTAGAGCAGAATATCTCACTCCATAGATGGCCATTAAGAGCATTTCACCCTAACTTCCTTCCTTTCCCAAGAATGTCTTTATCCTTGTTCTTTCCCTTCTCCTTTTCTGAGAAATGCTTAATGTATATTCTTCAAAGCACTCGCCCTGTGTCAGGGACCAATAAGAAGTTCTCATTCTGAGGACGTTCTGACCTTTACGATAAGCAGCAGCCCAGGGAGCATTTTGTGGTTGCCTCCCCTGCACAAACACCCTGCAGCTGAAGCTGACGGATTCCCGGATTCCCCGAGCGCTCCCCCTCCCCACTCCCGGCTGATAGTCCTGCCTATGGCCCGCCGGCGTGAATTTGCACATTATCAGGAGCCCAAAAGAAAAACACAGCCAACCAGCCTGTGTCTCATCATACCCCTCATTCCCTCAGCATAAATACCCTTGAGAACAATAAAAATTTGCAGCTTGATCAGAATTCCTGTCTTGCTGTCACTCCCTGTGTCTCTTGTCCCTTCATTCCTTCTCTCTTAGGTTTGCCGTCCTGCCTTGATGTCCCGCGGGTCGGGACAGCCCTGCAACATGACACATGACTAAAATTCCAGCTTCTCTGGAAACTAAGGAACACTAAGGGAACTTCTGACCCACAAAGTATCCCTGTTGACATGTGATTGACTTGTAGATGAAGGTCCCTGAATAGGATGGCCACCGTGACAATTCTGGAGAGGACTAGCTAGGGTCAAAAACTCCATCGCTGGCATGAAGGAGAAGTTGAACATCTTACTGGCAAAGAGTGCAGAAGATGGACCCCAGTTCTCAGGGCAAACATCCAACAGTAACAAATTTGGAAGTAGCATTGTTTCCTTTGTTCTCTGCGCTGAGAAGACCCACTCTCTCTGGACAGTGCTCTTTGCTTGAGCCTTACTTTACTTTCACTTGTAATATAGTTCTCTTGCATGACTTTTGGTGCCTGACTAAACTTTCTTTTATCCAAACACAAGAACCAAGTTATGGAGCTTCTCCTCTCACAGTGGAATATTGCTGTGTTCTATCCCAGTACCACACACACACACAAAAAAAAAAAAAAAAAAAAAAAAAAAAATCTTTTTTTTTTTAATTAAAAAATACCCAATACCTTTCTTACAAGGCTGCTTAGCCACCCTTATTTATTTATTTGTTTTCCGTACTAGGGATTGAACCCAGGGGCACTCAACCATGGAGTCACATGAACATTCCCTACCTTTTTTACTTATTTTGGGCATCGGGGATTAAACTTAGGGGCACTCAACCACTGAGCCACATCCCCAGGCCTATTTTGTATTTTATTTAGAAACAGGATCTCACTGAGTTGCTTAGTGCCTCACTGTTGATGAGGGGTACTTAGCTGCAAAATGGGAGCAAAGTGTAGCACAGGTTGAAAATCTTTAAGATAAAAATTCAAAATCTGAAATGGTCCGAAACCTAAAACTTTTTGAGTACTAACATGATGCCACATGTGGAAATTTGTCAACTGACCTCAGATGATGGGTCACAATCAAAACACAGGCACACTAAAAATATTGTATAAAATTTCCTTTAGGTTATGTGTATAAAATGTATACGAGGGCTGGGGAGATACCTCAGTCGGTAGAGTGCTTGCTTTGCAAGCCCAAAGCCCTGTGTTCGAGTCCCAGCACTGAAAAAAAAAAAAATGTATATGAAGCATAAATAAATTTCATGTTTAAACTTGGGTCCCATCATATCTCATTTAGGCTATGTAAATATTCCAAAATTCAAAAAAATAAAAAAACCAAAACTTCTGGTTCCAAGTATATTGTATAAGGATATTCAACATGTATTAGAGGATTAAAGAAGAAAACTGGGCTGGGAGGTATGGCTCAGAGGTAGAGCACTTGCCTAGCACGCTCAAGGTCTTGCATTTGATCTCTAGTATCACCACACCTCACACACAAACATAAAATAAAAATCATTTAAATCACCATGCTGGGCATGGTGGTGCATGCCTATAAACCCAGCAAATCAGGAAAATGAAGCCAGATTTCAGGTTCAAGGCCAGCCTCAGAAATTTAGCAAGACTCTGTATCAAAATAAAAAATAAGGGCTGGGAATGTTACTCAGTGTTAAAAGTAGTCCCTGGGTTCAAGCTCCAGGGCCAAACAGAAAAAGAAAACAAAGAAAGAAAACTAGTGTTTACTAGTTTACTAGCTTAAGGAATGGAAGATAGGATTTTAAAAGGTGGGTTCCAAGAAGAAATAAAAAGATTAAAATTAGGGTGGAGGTGTGATTAAGGTGGGCACCTGAGTATTTTTAAGTCAGTGTCCCAAACGTTTATCATTAGGGGTCAGAACACAGGATGGTAGGGCACTAACCCAGTGTGTGAGTCTCCAGTACCAGAAGAAGAAAACGGTAAATCAAGTCCCAAGTATTTATCAGTCTGCTACTTGAGTTCATCGCTTTGTCACTTGAAAAGACCCTGGACTAGAATTTTTCATGGCTTCCAAAGGTAAGTGTCTTTGGAGAATTCAATGTGTTTGTGAGAAAACAATCCCATGACTATTAAGGTTTATTAAGATTTGTATAGGCTTTTTGTTTGTTTTGAGATAGGGTTTCACTGTATTGCTCCAACTGGTCTCCAACTCATGAACTCAAGTGATCCTCCTGTCTCAGCCTCCCTAGTAGCTGGGACTATACCACGCCGCCTGGCTATTTGTTTTTTTGTTTTTGTTTTTGTTTTTTTCCTTATGTTGGGGATAGACCCAGGAACCTCATGCATGGATTTTTATATTTTTTGTTTTGTTTTGTTATTGGTGGTACTAGAAATTGAACCCAGGGCCTAACTGCTAAATAAGTGCTGTACCACTGAGCTATGACCCCAGCCCCTTTGTATGAAACCTATTTCATTCACCAAAACCTATCTTTGGTTCCAACAATTTTTTTTTTTTTTTTTTTTTTTGTACTAGGAATTGAACCCAGAGGCACTTAACCACTGAGCCATATGCAAAATCCCCAACCCTTCATTTTGGGTATTGGGGATTGAACTCAGGCACTCCGCCACTGAGCTACATCCCTAGCCCTATTTTGTATTTTAGAGACAGAGTCTCAGCTGAATTACTTATCACTTCACTGTTGCTGAGGCTGACTTTCAACTCACAAACTTCCTGCCTCAGCCTCCTGGGCCGCTGGGACTACAGGCATGGCTACCATGCTCAGCTGATTTTTCAAAAAATGTAGTATTAAAATGTTATTTCTCTTGATTACTGAGTTTTTTACTCCCTCCTTTTTTTTTTTTTCTTTTTTCTTTTGCAGTGTTGAGGATTGAACCCAGGGCCTTGCATATGCAAGGCAAGCATTCCGCCAACTGAGCTATCTCCCCAGCCCACTTACTGGGCTTTTTGGCAAGTCCCAGGTGACTGTATGACTCACCTCACCCTAACCACAGTCCTTGCTCTCCAGTGATGCCACATTTCAAACAAAAGCCCTCCCTGAACTTTTTTTTTTTTTCTTTTGGGTGCTGGGGATCAAACCCAGGGCCTTGTGCTTACAAGGCAAGCACTCTACCAACTGAGCTATCTCCCCAGCCCCCACAAAAGCCCTCCCTACAGCTGGATACCATGGCGCATGCAAGAAGATTATGAGTTCAAAGCCAGCTTCAGGAATTTAGCAAGACATTGTCTCACAATAAAAAATTAAAAGGGCCAGGAATGTGGCCCAGTGATTAAGTGTCCTGGGTTCAGTTCCCAGTACCAAAAAAAAAAAAAAAAAGATTGGGCACTTTGGCATATGTCTGTAATTCCAGTGGCTCAGAGCCTGAGGCAGGAGGATCACAAGTTCAAAGCCAGCCTCAGCAACTTAGTGAGACCCTGTCTCAAAACAAAAGATAAAAAGGGCTGGGGACGTAACTCAGTGGTAAACACAACCCTGGGATTCCCAGAACCAAAAAAATAAATAAATAAAAATAGAAAAAAAGCTTATAGAATAAGGATATAAAAATGAGAAGCTGTTTGTGTGTTCTAAGCAAAGTGTTATTTAAAAAGGGCCAAAATTTTTTAAATGAAAATATTTGTGGAGGCTGGGGTCGTGGCTCAGTGATAGAGTGCTCGCCTAGCACACGTGAGACACTGTGGTTAATTCTCAGCAGCACATAAAAAAATAAAGATATCGTGTCCATCTACAACTAAAAATATTTTTATTTTGTAAATTAAAAATGTTATAGTAAGTTAGGGTTAATTTATTATCGAAGAAAGAATTTTTTATAAACTTATAACTAACCCTAACCCTCTAATGGGAAAGTCTCTTCTGGAGCAGAAGAATTATGGTTTGCTCGGGAGCATAGCATAGATGAGCAAGGGATTAGACCAGGCCCCAGAAGCACTGCTTATCAGTTATTAAAAATATAATCAGATTTTTTGGTCAGGTTCCCCCAAATTCTAAGATGTCCATGTTCAACTGCTTGAGCTTTGTTCTGGCAACCCCTACCTGAAATTGCTTATAGGCTGTTCCTCACCTCCAACTCTGTTTTGGAGTTATACATTTATTTTTTACTGTGACCTCTTCAGGACAACATTTTACAAAAATTATTGTTATTCCTTTATTATTGTTTCTGGAAAGGAAAGTTCTATTAAAATTGTTTTAGATGGAATATAGAATAGTTTTTTTAATTATGACTTATTTTGAAATTTTTGAGATTAATTCAAATGTATGCCAACACCTTCCAAAGTAAGGTACTATTCAGAGATAGTTGTTCTGATCAGATGGCTTAGAGAAATTTCTGGAATAGTCACATTCTAAGATTCCTTTTTTTTTTTTTTTTTGCGGTGCTAGGGATCAAACCCAGGGCCTTGTGCATGCAAGGCAAACACTCTACCGACTGAGCTATCTCCCCAGCCCAAAATTCCTTATTAATGAATGTCTTTGACTTAAATCTAACCAAAAACTACAGCATTATTCTTTGTACATTTTCATTATGTAGTGTTAACAAATTTAGTTGCAAATAAAATACTTAGGCTATTTGTTTAAAAAAAAGTTTCTAAAGTAAAAATGTTAGTTAATTTATCATCAAAGAAAGAATTTTTTATAAATTTAGTGTAGTCTAAGAGTAGAGTGTTAGTCTGCAGTAGTATACAGTAATGTCCTGGACCTTCAAATCCAATCACTATTCACTCACTGACCTAACCAGAGCAACTTACAGTCCTGCAAGCTCCATTCATGTTTGATGCCCTATACTTGTGCCATTTTATATTTTTATGCTATATTTTTACTATACCTTTTCCATGTTTAGATATGTTTATACATAATTACCATTGTGTTGCAACTGCCTTCAGTATTCAGTACAATAACATGCTATACAGGGGCTGGGGAGATAGCTCAGTCGGTAGAGTGCTTGCCTTGTAAGCACAAAGCCCTGGGTTCGATCCCCAGCACCGCAAAAAAAAAAAAAAAGTTTGGATGTGAGGTATCCCCCCAAAAGCTCATGTATGAGACAAAATGCAAGAAGGTTTAGAGGAGAAATGATTGAGTTGACAAAATGCAAGAAGGTTTAGAGGAGAAATGATTGAGTTACAAGAGTCTTAACCCAATCAGTGGATTAATCCCTTAATAGGATTGATTGAGTAATGACTGAAGGTGGTAGGGTGTGGCTGGAGGAGGTGGGTCATTGGGGGAATGCCTCTGGGTATATATTTTGTATCTGGTAAGAGGAGTCTCTCTGCTTCTGGAACATGTGAGCTGCTTCCCTCTGCTACACTCTTCTACCATGATATTCTGCCTTATCTAGAGCCACAAAGAATGGAGCTGCTGTCTATGGAATGAGACCTGAAACCATGAGCCCTTGAATAAACTTCCTTACCTAAAATTGTTCTTGTCAGGTCTTTTAGTCCCAGCAGTGAAAAAGCTGACTAAAACAGGTATTCATGTGACAAAATCACTTAATGGTATATTTCTCAGAAGATATGCCTTTCATTAAGTAATACATGATTACAGTACAGTGATGAAGTTGTATTCTCCTACAATTACTCCTCATTTTAAAAGTAAATTCTCTAAATGAGATAATAAATATTTTAAGTTGTGTAGACCATAGCCAAACTTGAGCCTCAGTAACTCACTTCTGCTACTGTAGCTTAACAGTCATAGACAATACATAAATGAATGGCTGTGACTGTTTCAAAAAAGCTTTATCTTGGGGCTGGGGTTGTGGCTCAGTGGTAGAGCACTTGCCTAGCAAGTGTGAGGCACTGGGTTCAATCCTCAGCACCACATAAAAATAAATGAATAAAATAAAGGTCTATCAACATCTAAAAAAATTTTTTTTTAATTTTTAAAAAAGCTTTATCTTAAGCAGGCAACTGGTTGGATACAGTCCATAGTTTGCCAATTCCTACTTCCATTTGTGATTGTATTATTGTGAATGACTATGAGGCTGGGCCTTGATCTTATTTGAGTAGGTTGTCAATTATGCTAATACCTAACACTGTTCTAAAGTCTTTCTTTGATCTGTTTTGTTTGTTTGTTTGTTTTTTGTTTTGTATTTTGAACCAGGGATTGAACCTAGGGGCACTTACCCACCAAGACACATCCCCAGATCTTTTTATATTTTACTTAGAGGCTGGGTCTCACTGAGTTGCTTAGGGCCTCACTAAGTTGCTGAAGCTGGCTTTGAACTTGTGATCCTCCTGCCTCAACCTCCCAAGCCGCTGGGATTACAGACATGCAACGCCATGCCGGGCTGGTCTGGTTATTTTTTATTTATTTATTTATTTATTTATTTTGGTGGTGCTGGGGATTGAACCCAGGGCCTTAGTACATGCAAGGCAAATACTCTTATCAACTGAGTTATATCCCCAGCCCATGGTCTGATTATTATCAGTATTCTCTAACACTCTTCTCTCTGCTTATACTTTTGTCATGTTTCTCAGATGACAAGGATGATATTAACAATAGTACTGAATCAAAGAAAAGTGGAAAAACAAAACATCGACATAAGTTTTCTAAGGAAGAATTGCAAGAACTTCATGAAATATTTACACAGACTCCTTACCCGGACTTTACAACAAGAGAAGAACTGGCTTTAAAATTCCATTGTCCAGTGCATGTAATTAACGTAAGTTCAAGGCCTTACATCATGTTTCCTAGGAAGTTAAACACAATAAGTCTAGATAGAGGCAGGAGCTAGTGGGTGGATAGGAAGCACAGAATTCGGAAATAGGAGTGATCAATAAAAATATATGCACACTGTAGAAAATGTAAAGAATTGTGAAGCAATATAATAGCATTTCATCAAATAGGAAAATAGTCATGATGTGAGTATGAAAATGCAGTTGACATGTATTGTCAGTTGATATGTATTGTGAAAACTGGATTACGGTGAGGTAAATTTGGAAGCAGTTGATGCTGTTAGTGGTGGTGATGGTGGTTTGGGCCAGCATGCTGGCTTTGCAGGTGGACAGGACTGAGACTGAGTACATTTTAGAGATGGAGTTGACAGAGCTGCCTGCTGTGCTGGACAAAGATAAGGTGGAGTCAACGAGGACTTCAATGTTTTAACTCAAGTCCATGGGAGATAGGAGTTACCTTTTTACTAAGGAGGGGAACTAGAGAAAAGCAGGTGTGTGTGTCAGAAAAATCACAAGTCACACTTTGGATACATGAAGTTTCATATGCTAGATAAACAATCTAAACAGACTTCTAAAGATTTCCCTTGTTCTTTGTTCTGGAATGCTTCCTAGATCGCTGGGTTTATCCATTGCTTGAAAGTTGAAAGAAACTACACATTAATATAAATTAGAAGGGGATTGAAGTTCAGGTTTGGAAAAATATATGTATAGAAAAATATCATGTAAGTAACTTTGTTACTAGATTATAAAAACTGTAAAAAAATTTCTGGGAAAATGCAAATGACCAATGATTTCGCAAAAGGAATTAGAAAAACACACTGACTAAGAAGTTACTGAAACAGTGGTCAAATATGTAAATACACATTCTTAGTGTTATCTTTATATTTTAAAATTTCTGACTACTGGATTTCTTTATATCAGTAGTGGGTTTTAATCATTTTCCATGGCTATCAAAGGGCAGTCTCATAGGAGGAAGTCCATGGAGAATGGCAGTTAAGTTGCACAGGATTGGATGGGGTTGGGGTTGCATGTGCTTACAGAAGGTACCCCAAGGTGGGGCATGGAGGCACACAGGAGGCCAAGTGATGGAAGAAGGGAGCACTTGTTTTTTAGTTGGATTCTCATCTGCCCCACCCCAACTCCAGACAAATTAGTGACTCCTGTACCTCAGCTTTCTCTAAAATATGCTTAATTCTCTATGGCATGGTTGTGAGGAGAAAAAAAGAGTGTGTTTGGAGGTTCCTGGTTCATTGTGTAGTCAATTTTATACTAAAAAAAATCAAAAATCAAAGATCTTTGTAGCTTCATTGCAATGATTAACCCAAAGCAATTTTGAACCTGGTGGCCTAGGAGATGGAACTATAAAACAAGAGGTTAATGGAGGTAGTTTATTCAACTGACTACCTGTTGCCTAGACTGTAAATCATCCTCTTATAGTCTGGGTATGACAAAGCATTCTGCTCATCTCTGCCTTCCTCAAAACCCTGAGCACTTGGAAGGCATTTTACTATCCTCTTTAGGGAGGAGGCAAATGAGGATAAGTTGAATGAAGTGATTAAGGTCATGCAGTAAATATGTGGCAATGACTCAAATAATTCCTTACTGTGGCCCTTGAACCTTATGCATGTAAGAATTGAGCACATGAAAAACAAAAGTGTGGAGTGTCAGAAAGCACATCATCAATTCATCCTGGTCCAGCAGGGTCTGGGGACGAAAGCATTCATAAGCGGAACAGTTGGGAGTCTCCTGTATAGTGTACAGACTGGGTCTATTTGTGAACAAGGGAGAGAAGATTGCAAAAGAGTAACAAAGAGTTTGGAAAGAGATTCTGGATGGTCTTGGTTTGCATGTAAGCCATAGGGTCACTTCTCCCATGGAGGAGGTTCTGGTTCTAGGAATGCTCAGTGCATGACTTGTGTAATCACATGTGTAGCATCAGGAAAGACCCTTTATTTTTCAGACACCTTACTCAAAGAATGCAAATCAAAGACTGCTAGCTAGAGGCTTAAACAGAAAATTCTCCTACATTGAGAGGAAATACATTGAAGAATATAAGCAGATAAATAGGTTTGATTAAAACTACATTATTTCTCCTTTTAGAACTGGTTTCAGAATAATAGAGCCCGACTTTCACCTGAAGAGAGGCAAAGAATATTTGGTGTGTGGAAACAACAAAATTACCAAGTCCAAACCCATCAACCTTTTAGCAACCAGGTTGAGGCTCCCAGCTATACCACTGAGCAGAGTTTCTTCTGTGACCAGAAAGTTCTGACAGGTATAGCTGGTGGCTCAACTCTGGATAAACAAGAGGTCACCAGTGAACAAATGTGCTCAAGTTGCTTCTCTCTGTGGAAACAAGGGCTTCCCAGTCCACAGTCGTGCTCCAACTGCTCCTCTCAGAAGACACAAGAGATTTTCTGTCAACGCGTAGACTCCAGTTGCTACTCTCTTTGGGAACAAGGGTTTCTCGGTCCACAGGTGTATTCCAGCTCCTCTTTTCTGAAGACACAAGGGCTTCCTTACCAACAGGTGGGCTCCAACACCTCCATGGTGGCAGGCACTGGAAATCAACCAGGCTATACTTTGGAATATGGAGATGACACAGAAAGTGGGCCTTTTGCTAACAGTTTCGGGATGTAGTTCAGCATATGCCTTCATCCTTCTATGTCTTCTGTGCAGCCTTTTGACACGAATGGGAATGAGGTCAAAGAAAGCCGGCATGCAAGTTCCTCCCTTTGGCATTATGCTCGCAGTGAGCATAATGAAGTGAGGCAGTAGGAAGAGGAGGACCACTGTCATTGCTCAATATCACAAGATCAGCAGCTGAAATGGAATGTCAGCTGCAGCAGCATCAACCCCTCAGAATTCTCAAGCAGATGCTATTCCACCAACAGCTGCCAGTGGACCAGAGTCATAGGGATCTAGGGCAGCAGCTGCCCTCCCCTCAGTTGCACCTGCAGGGTCAGTTTCCTCAAATTCATGGAAAGTCCTTGTTCACTCAGCTGCAGCCAGTGCCTCCCCTAATGGTTGACAGTTCACTATCATCACCTCTGGGGCAATATATGAAGCAGGGGACTTTATAGAGCAACCCAGATAGCAGCTCTGGGATGAAGGGTCTACAGGAGCTCACCTCAGGGAAAAGGGAATGCAGAACCAAGAAGTAGTGCCAAATAGGCCAGCTCCCAGTCATTCACACAGCAGGCCAAGCCCTCTCCAGAAGCATCCACATAAGAAATAAAATAGCAATTAAAAAAAAAAAACTGTCTTTAGGGTTTTGTTTTCTTCTGATCGAGACACAGCCTTCTCAGGTGTTAAAGTCATATACTTTCTTTTTTACTTTTTTATTAAACCACAATTTTTTTCTTTTTTAATTTAAATTTTCATTTTTACAGACTGCATTTTGATTCATTGTACACAAATGGGGTACAACTTTTCATTTCTATGGTTGTACACAATGTAGATTCACGCCATTCATGTAATCATACATATACATAGGGTAATACCGTCTGTCTCATTCTATCTTTCCTTCCCCCACCCCTTCTCACCCCATTTTCCTCTACACCATCCAAAGTTCCTTCATTCTTCTCTTCCCCCTGCCACCCACTCTTGTTATATGTTGTTATGCACTTATCAGAGAAAACATTTGGCTTTGGTTTTTTGGGCTTGGCCTATTTCACTTAGCATGATATTCTCCAACTCCACTTACCAGCAAATGCCATAATTTTATTCTTTATGGCTGAGTAAAATTCCATTGTGGGGCTGGGGAGATAGCTCATCGGTAGAGTGCTTGCCTTGCAAGCACAGGCCCTGGGTTCGATTCCCAGCACCGCAAAAAAAAAAATTCCATTGTGTATATATATGACAGTTTCTTTATCCATTCATCAGTTGAAGGGCATCTAGGTTGGTTCCACAATCTAGCTATTGTGAATTGATCTGCTATGAACATTGATGTGGCTGCATCACTAGTATGCTGATTTTAAGTTCTTTGGGTATAGACCAAGGAGTGGGATAGCTGGATCAAATGGTGGGAAAGCCACATAGTTTCAAGTGGCCTGAAAAAGCCTGACCTACAGCATGACGTTCAAAACCAAACAGCTCGAAGGTAGCAAGAGTAGCCTGCAAAGAACAGCAGGTGCAAAAGTCTAAAGCATTTTCCCTTCAGGGTTCTCGCCCAGCCTCTGCTAAGAATCTAGCATCTGGGGGTAGAGGAATGGGTAAAGGTTGATAAATGGGTACTAAGTTATAGTTAGAAGTTTTGGTGTTATGGTGCACCAAGTGATGACCATAGATGACAATAATGTGTATTTCAAAAAAGCTAGGAAAAAAAAAAAAAAAAAAAACTTTGAATGATTTCATCATAAGGAAATGATAGACAGGCACGGTGGCACACACGTGTAATCCCAACAGCTCTGGAGGCTGAGGCAGGAGAATTGGGGGTTCAAAGTCAGTCTCAGCAATTTAGTGAGGCCCTAAGCACCTCAGCAAGACCCTGTCCCTATATAAAATAAAGGCCTGGGGATGTGGCTCAGTGGTTAGGCACTCCTGGGTTCAATCCCTGGTTCCAAAAAAGAAAAAAGGTACGTTTCAGGAAATAGGTATGTTTACACCAATTTAAACATCAGTGTACATTGTATCAAAACATCATACGGTGCCAGGTGTGGTGGCACATGCCTGTAATTCCAGCAATTTTTGAGGCCAGCCTCAGCAATTTAGATCCTATCTCAAGATTTTTAAAAAAGTGTTGGGGATGTAGCTCAGTCATAGAGAGCCCCTGGATTTGATCCTCTGTACCAAAACAAAACAAAACAAAAAAACAACAAAAAAACATGGTAACATAAATAGGCACAAATTATATGTATCACTTTTTTAAAAAATAAGATTTTGACATCTATGCTAATGAGTAAGATTGACTTCCTTTATTCCTTTGTTAAATGTTTGAAATTTGACATGTCTATCAGGGTCGGACATCTTTATAAGAAGATTGTTGAGTCCTGATTCCATACTTTAGTTGACTATAAGACAGTCGTTTCTCTTTAGGTTTTTTTTTTTTTTTAATCATAATTGAGGTTTTATTGCACACTGTATATAAAATAAACCTTATCCTTTTAAACATTTAAAATATACAACTAAATGGCATTAAATACTTGCACAATGTTGTGCACAATGGATATTTTCCATTTCCAGAACTTTTACAGTTTGTCCAACAGAATTCCCATACTGTTAAACAAGAATGCCCTATTCCTCCTCTTCTCCAATTGCTGGTAACCTCTACTCCACTTTCTGTCTCTATAGAATTGCTTGTTGTAAGGACCTGATATGTGGAATCATAATTTTTTTCTGATTTAGCATTTAGAATGTTTTTCCAATTCACCCACATTATTGCACTTTTAAGAGCTTCATTAATTTTTAAGAGTGAATGATACAACTTCGCATGGACATGCAACATGTTGCATAATTTTTCATTTGTGTATCTAGGGAAATTTGGATTGCTTACACCACTTGACTAATGTGAATAGAGGTGCCACGAACATTGGTGTGCAGGTCTCTTTAGTTTTAAGAAGTTGAATTAGTATAAGAGTATGTTCATTACATCTAGATTTTCAAATTATTGTCATAAAATTGCTCCCAGTATCTTCACTCCTAGAGCATACGTGGCAGTGAACTATTTCCATGTTTTCTATTTGTACTTTTTTTTTTTTTTTGGTACTGGGGATCAAACTCAGGGCCTTGTGCTTGTGAGGCAAGCACTCTACCAGCTGAGCTATCTCCCCAGCCCTCTATTTGTACTTTTTATGCGATTTCTGTGAAGCCCCAACCAAACCTTGGGATATGTGGTTGGGGCAAAGGCAGCAGATGGGCAAATCTGGAGAACCCTCATCCTTACTGGAGATACTGCCCAGCACCAGCCTCCACTTTTTTCCCCATTGGGCCTGTTAGCCAACTCTGGGCACCCTTGGCGGCCTGTGTCTGTCCTGCCTCCCCAATACCAGTTCCATGTACTGGGGACATTGGAGGGACAGACCATAGGTCTGATCTGCCTGGTTCCTCTTAGGTCCTCTAGGAGACCATGGGGTCCTTGGTTTTGGTGGGCTCAACCCTCGGCAGGGTGATGGGGTTGTCCACAGTCCTCCCTGAGAGAAATATACGTCCTCCCACAGTTCAAAGAGTATAGGCAGCTCACTGCTTCTGATGTTCACCATGTTTTGGGTCCATCATGAATAGGAACTGGGCGGTGTAATGCACCAGCTGCTTCTCTGAGCTGGGACTACAGTTCTCTGCCTGGAGAGGACTGGGGGGAGGGGTGGGTGGTCCTGGGTAGACTGGTGCTCCCGCATGCTGGCTAGGGTGCTATCAAAATCATAGACTTAAATTCAGGCCAGCCTCAACAACTTTTTTTTTAAATATTTTTTGTTGTAGATGGACACGATATCTTTGTTTTTATGTGGTGCTGAGAATCAAACCCAGTGCCTCACAAGTGCTAGGAAAGCACTCTACCCCTGGGCCACAACCCCAGTCCCAGCTTTAGCAACTTAGACCCTGTCTCAAGAGTTAAAAAAAATTAGAGATGGGGATGTAGCTCAGTGGTTAAGTACACTTGGGTTCAATTCCCAGTATCAGGCAGACTCATGTTGGGCACAGTCACAGAGGGGTCGAAACAGGTCCGGTAGGGAGGTAGGGTCCTAGATGAAGTCATAGCTAATCAGCATGGTCTGTAGGTTGTCAAGGCTGGAGTCCATGGCATCCAAGTGGTCACTGAACATATTTCCTGACTGGATTCGCCATGCAGAAAGGCAAAGGAAGGGCAGGGGAAGAGGTGAGCAATCCCCAACATCTGTGGAGTGGGAGCCAAACAACTGGTGCCTAGGCTACTTTAGGCACTTCTGAGGTGGGAGGTGTCTGCTTCCAGCATTTGATTGCTGGGGCCTAGGCTATAAGGACAGGAACTCTGTCCTGCAGAAACAGTAAAAGTGGTTGGGGAAACAGGGGTATCCATAGAGGACAGGTGCCTGGGATTTGTCTCTTTCACCCAAGAGCTTTGGAGTGGAGCACAGGGGCTGCTGGGCAGGTTGTCTTTAAAATACACCAGGATGCTACTGACCATGGGCTACTCCTTTATGCTCCCACCTCGGGAGGCCAAAAGTATGGCAGGAGACAGCTCAGTGATGTCAGAAATCATGTCCAGAGCTGTCAACAGAGTCTGGGGTGTAGAGGCTAGAGCCCTTGTAGGAAGGGGATGGAGCCAAGTGCAGGTTCAGGCACAGACATACTCCAAGGAGTACTTCCAGTCACATTTGGGCATGGAATGTGTCAGGCTGCCGTAGCTCAACATCAGGAATATCTTTCTTTAACCTCCAAGATCCAGTTCAACTGCACCAGTGAAATCAAGAACTGAACGAGTTTACTGATAACGTTCTGTGTTAGGATGCTTCTGCCACAAGCTGGCTTCTTCCCACCACAGGGCCTAGTACTCATGCTTCAGGGCCAGAGCTTGGAATTCATACTCTCTTTACCCTTCATCAGCAATATGCCCATTAGCAGTTTGGTGACACAGTCCTGGCAGATCTGACATACAGGTCACTTTCCTCTTGAGGTTCTATAGGAGTTGCTGGCACTAGGCATTGTCCTTCTGGGGGATTCCTAACTGGCTTCTCTCCTCTTTGGCTCTCACTGATTTTTTTTGGCCATTTGTCGTAGTCCAGATGCAGACTGATCTCTTCTTTGCTCCACCACAAGAATAAGCAACTTTCTAATGGTTTATTAGTTCTAAAATGGAACTTTATTGGTTCAAATCACCAATAGCCAAAATGTTAGTTCCTTTATGGTTTTTATAACTAAAAGGTTTCATGTATACAATCAAAGACAACACTTTTTGATGAGATTCAAATACAAAGTTATATTTATTTTCAATAATGAAAGCAAAACAAAGTAGAACCAATCTACTAATTTTTTAGTCTAACACAATCTTTAGCATAAAACTATGCTCAATAAATTAAAAAAAGACATTACTAACCAGAGTAGGGTTTTTTTTTTTAATATTTTTTTTAGTTGTAGATGGACACAATACCTTTATTTAATTAATTTATTTTATGTGGTGCTGAGGATCGAACTCAATGCCTCACACATGCTAGGCAAGCGCTCTACCACTGAGACACAATCCCAGCCCCAAGTAAGTAGTTCTTGAGACTCTAGGGTTTATCTGTGTTTTAAACAAAACTGCGTGGTAGGTAAAGGAACACATACTAGAGATTCAACTGAGAAGGGCTTGACAAAACAACAGCCTGGAGCAGGGTCCCCAAATATCAAGTTAGCAAAGCAAATAGAACTTGGAGCTCACTGAGGGAATGATTTGGGAAAGTCCATGTTCAAAGGAATGGTTTGGGAAAGTCCATGTATTTACATGTAATTAAATCGTCTCATATTCTAGATTCTTTTTTTTTTTTTTTTAAGTTGTAGACAGATACAATACCTTTGTTTTATTTATTTAGTTTTATGTGGTGCTGAGAATCAAACCTAGTGCCTTACAAGTGCTAGGCAAGTGCTCTATTACTGAACAACAACTTCAGATCTCCCCATATTCTAGATTCTTGACTTGGAATCCACCACAATTTAGAGTGACTTCTACCAAAAGATAAGAGGCTTTTCATTTGTGCTGCATGAAAAGACCTGTATGCCTAATTTTCCTCCTCTGATTTTGTTGCTAGGCTTGTCACCAATACAGCAGGGGTTCCATTCCAGTAAAGGAATACTACTACTAGACCAACCTCTCTGGTTTAGATTTTCCTTTCATAAACATACTGATACTTGCCAGGGACAGTTCTAAATATGTCCAATTTCTTTTATTTTTATCTTCCTATACAACTCTGCTTGGCTACAAAAATCAGGCCTCACAAGACAATAGTAGCATTGGTCAGAAGATAAGGGTCAATTTTAATATAAGAACTCTCTGAAGTTCAATGGTCACAACTTTTTTATAGCCTCATCTGCCCCACCTACTTTCTTTTCTCATTATATTGCCAATTATTTCTTTCGGAATTCAATCCTCCGAGCTACATTCTGAGCACCAAATTTTTTGACCAATGCATTTCTGGTGTCTTCGTCATCTTTTTGCAGATCTAAGTCATCTTGTCGGGACCAAATTGGGTATCCATCAGCTCTCTGACCAGCCTCTAAAAAGTAGGAAGTAGCCTCCAGCTCACCACTATTTTTTAGAAAGGCCTGTGTAACAGTTGAAAGATCCAAGTTAAATTTTTCCATTAATTGCCGAATGATCTTAATGGCAGCTCCCACCTCTGGTGTAGAAACTTTTTCTTCTTCCTCCTCCTCAGGCTGTGTTTCTGAGTCTTCCTCCGGTGTAGGGGGATCATCATCACACATTGTTATATGTATTTCAAAATCAGGACTCTCATCTGCCTATAGAGGATGAGGAAGACCAGTTCTGAATTACCAGATCTCAAACTCTTACAATACCTTGTCTCTCCCAACGACCACCCACTTTCCCCTTCAGTTCCTCTAATACGTCACGTTACTTCTTACATTTATCCACACTGGATGTATGTGTATGCTTGTATATATGCGTGTATGTACGTGAGAGTCTGGGGATATGTGTGTGCACATGTGTATATGTAAAACTGACGATGCTATTTCAACAGATTAGAAGTCACACTGAGCCAGGCTCAGTGGCACACGCCTGTAATTCCAGCAAATCGGGAGGCCGAGACAGAAGAATTGCAAGTTCAAAGCTAGCCTCAGTAATTTAGAGAGGCCTTAAACAACTTTGTGAGACTCTGTCTCAAAAAACAAAACAAAAGAATAATATTTCCCTAAATTCTGTCCATTCTTCCACTCATCACCTATGGAAACTTTAAATTATTGCTCTCTTTTAAAATGAATCATCACTGGTTTTCCTTGTGTTAATAAGTTAACTCATAACATCTTTTTCCTTAAAGAAGATATAGAAATAAGAATTATTTTATTTTTTAGGTACTGGGGATTGAACCCATGGATGCTTAACTACTGGGCCATATTCCCAGTCCCTTTATTTTTTATTTTGAGACAGGGTCTTGTTAAGTTACTGAGGCCGGTCTCAAACTTGCCATCCTCCTGCCTTAGCCTCCTGAGTCACTGGGATTACAGGTGTGCACCACCACACCCAGCTATGATTTGGATTTCTTAAAAAATTATTTATCATCATTATGTTATAGTTCCTGCCTTTATCAACAGCTATTATTAAACATGGGATTCCAACACAATATTAGAAGCTAGAATAAAGAGTAAAATATTCCCCCAAACATTCTAAGAACATAAAAACTAAATTTGCCTGATTAAATAACCAGTCACTGTGGCATACATCTTTAATCCCAGGTATTTAGGAGGCTGATCACAAGTTCAATGCTAGTCTGAGCAAGATGCTGTCTCAAGGAAATCTTTTTTAAAATTACATTTATGCTCCTGAGAATCATAAAAAGCAAAAAGCATTTTTTTTTTCTTTTTTTTTGCGGTGCTGGGGATTGAACCCAGGGCCTTGTGCTTGCAAGGCCAGCAATCTACCAACTGAGCTATATCCCCAGCCCACAAAAAGCATTTTTAAAAACAAATTCACAGTTCTAACTTTAAAAAACTTAGGCTGAGATCAAAGTGGGATGTTTTATATTGTTTAAATATAACTCCCTATCCTGCCTAATTTATCTTTCTTTCCACATCATCATGTTCTAACACAAAACTAAAGTTTTACTAAGCAAAGCTTCAGGGCAACATGCCTAAAGCCTAAATCAGTCCCACTTTCTCTTTTCCCCTTCTATCTTGAATTTCTCTTTTACCTTCCTGGGCCTGAGGAGGGTGAACAAGGTAGAAGAGATAACCAATTTCAAAGAAGGAGAGAGGGAGGGGAAAAAACACATGAGTAAATCTATTTAACATACCACGACGTCCCCAAAATCCCGAGTGGCTTCTACAAGCATCTTTTTGACTGCCTCTTCATTCTCCTTGATCTCTTCCTTCACATATTCTTCTTCTGGCAAGTCTGGAGTTCTCTTATTCTGTGGTTCTATTAAAAAGAACAGCAAAGATTAACATTAGTCTTTTTTGCACAAACCAAAAATACAGTGCGTGCCATGTGAGCTTTGGGCCAGGAGTGAGCCTGTACTCCCCTCCCTCACATTAGTAGATAACTGCTTTTTCATTCAGAAAGGTTAAAAAAGCATCAGACATGCATGTCCAATAATCTCTATGCTTATCTCCAAAATGCTCTACTATTCAAATGATGATATTCCTAGACTCTGACATACAAGAATATTCTCCTAGCTTCATTCATTTTTCGTTTTGTATTTACAAATGCAAATCAATAAACCACTTCAATAGTTGGATTCTCTGAGGCAGCCTGGGCAACTTAGTAAGACCCTGTCTCAAAACAAAATTTTAGTAGAGCTTGAGAAGTAGTTCAGTAGCTCCGTACTAGAGTGCTTGCCTAGCACGTGCCAAAAAAGGTGGCGGGTTCTCTGAGTAGCAGCAGATTCTGCGATGGAGATTAACATTTAAAGAGTTTATTAGGGAGTGCTCTTGGAAAAATATTTGTGGAAGAGAAGAGCCGCAGAGAGAGCAGTTGTGTTAGAAAAGCATTTTAAGGAGAATTTAGTCAAATCCAGAGGGAATTTTGGAGGTAGGAAGGCCTTTCAGAGTTGACTGAGGTTGGTTTTAAGAGAGCCTATGTAACTTCACGAAGTCAGTCACTGGATAGCTAAGAGAGACTTTGGGCAAGACAACTATTCCAGTAACTAAAGACAGACCTGGGTGGTAAACCACAATCTATTACATATCATCTATAAAAAGAAGGGTCTCCCTAAATTTAAACATCCTCTTAGTTCCCTTTTACATTTTGTTCTCTGAGGCTTTAACTCTGCTCCTGCTATACTTCCTAAAATTTACAAGAAAATACAAAAATGGAGGTTTCTTTTGCAATGGAACTGTTCTGCACCCTGATTTGGGTGGTGGTTACACAAATTTATATATGTATATATATATATATACACACAATGGAATATTACTCAGCTATAAAGAATAATAATAAAATTATGGCATTTGCAGGCAAATGGATGAAATTGGAGAATATCATGCTAAGTGAGATAAGCCAATCTCAAAAAACCAAAGGACGAATGATCTCGCTGATAAGTGGATAATGACAGATAATGGGGGGTGGGAGGGGTTAGTGTTAGGATTAGAGTTAGGGTTAGGGAGGGGGGCAAGAATGGAGGAAGGAAGGTCTGTATAGAGGGAAAAGAGGGGTGGGAGGGGTGGGGGAAGGGAAAAAATATCAGAATGAATCAAACAACATTACCCTATGTAAATTTATGATTACACAAATGGTACACCTTTACTCCATGTACAGAGAAACAACATGTATCGCATTTGTTTACAATTTTAAAAAAGCAGCAAAAAAAAAAAAAGACACATATAACTAGAAAAGTTTCTCAAAAAATTAAACATAAAATTACCATATGTTCAGCAATTGTATTTCTGGTTATATACCCGAAAGAATTAAAAGCAGGGCCTCGGATATCCACGTTCATAGCAGCATTATTCACAATAGCCAAAAAAATGGAAGCAAAATGTAGTACATAATATTAATCAACATAATAAACAGTCTTAGAATGAAATTCAGACACACTACAGTATGAATGAATCTTGAAGACATTATGCTAAGTGAAATAAGCCAGATACAGAGTTTCAGTTTTGGAAAAGGATATGCCATGGCTGCACATGTAAATGTATTTAAGGCCACCAAACCAAAAATTTAACACTTAAAATGAATGGCAAATTTGTTACGCATTTTGTATCATAATAAAAAATTTTAAATGCATACAATTGTACAACAAATAAAAAAAATTTTGGTACTGGGGATTTAACCCAGGAATGCTTTATTATGGAACTACATTGCCACCCCTTTTTCTTTTGAGACAGGACCTCATTAAGTTGCTTAAGGCCTCGCTAAGTTGCTGAGGCTGCTCTCAAACTTGCAATCCTGCCTCAGCCTTCCGAGTTGCTAGGATTACAGGCGTACAACACAGTGTCCAGCTAAAAAAAAATATTCAATTTTACTGTATATATATTTTAAATTTAGTTACTAAAAAAAGAATTCTTATCTTTTAAAGATAACATGGTAAAATAATTAAGTGGATGGTATATATCATATTAAAGTAATAGTAAAATCACATACAAAATAAAAATGTATGTTTATACTTACACAAACAAGTAACAATAAACAAAATATGTGAGATATAATAAAATAAAACAGATTAAATGCCTGACATTTACTTCAAAATAATCCAGTAAGTTGGGATGAAGAGTATAGATGAAAAAACCAGCATGAACTATAATCAGGTGAAATAGGGGGATGGATACATGCATCTTAGCTCCCTCTACTCTTCTACTTTACAAATGTCTGAAATCTTCTATAATAAAAAATAAAGAGGGTTGGAGGTATAACTCAATAGTAGAGAGTGTGCTTAGAAAACACAAAAGTCCTAGGTTCTCTCCGCAGCATGTACACACACAAAAAAGGCAATAGTATGGTTTATTCAGAAAACACAAAAGGGGGTAAAGCCATCTGTGGATACAGACTTCAAGATAAATCATTGCGTTTAAAAAAAAAAAAAAAAGGCAAACAGAAGAAATATTTCTAGTGTGTTAGTGTTACTATAAGCCAAAGGGACACCTAACAGACAAGGGATGGTAACAGCAGCTGCTGCTAGGAGAGGAAACAGAAAGAGACTTGTAGCAGGGAGATGGACTTCACTACATATGCTTTTGCTCTCAGAATAAATTTGTAGCATGAGCTCCTAGAAGCAAAATTAACATTTTGAAGGGAACATACATGTCAGATATTGTCAAAAGGTTCACCAAAGGGAATATACCAATTTCCTTCTACTAAAAATGTAGGCATGAACTTGTTTTCTTACACCTTGCTAACTTTGGATATTACTAATTTTGTTAATTTTCACCAATTTGATACACAAAATATGGCAACACTTTGTTCTGATTTACAAAAAACAACTTCACAGTTATTATTTTGGTTTCATGAATCAGAAATGTAGGCCTAGTTTATACAGGTCTTCTGCTCAGAAACTGATTTACTTTTATTAATAACAATGTTTCCGCATTTGTTTATTGGTCACTTATTTATTTCCTTTTCTGGGAAATTCTTATTCCACTTTCTTTGCCCATTTTTCTTTCTTTCTTTCTTTTCACACATTAAAATAATGTGTTTCCTGTGGAGAGAAGTGACTGAGATTGGGGTCTCTGATGACCTCATGGCTGTGGCATGCTGGGTGCCTGGGAATGTTTCCGTGCAAGGGCACAGGATGCTTAGCTGCTGTGGCAATGCCCTGCTTGAGGAGGCTCTGTGCAAGAGTCCTATCAGCTCTGATCTTAACCTCAAGCACATAGCTCTTGGAAATGAAGGAATTGTTGCACTAGACGACCACAATGTTTCACCAGCTCCACTTTTCCTGTTACTGCCCACACTTTAAGTAACTTTTATAAAACAATTGACTTTCTTGAGAGCTACACAAAGCTCCTAACATTGTATTTTGCAACTGTGGATTCAAAGGCAGAAAAGCTACACAGATGTCCTAGTTTCTATAACTTTCCTTAAAACAAAGAATAATGCTTCCATAGTCTTTAACCTGACAATGAGACATATATAAATAAAGATCCCTGGTGTAACTCTGCAGATCTGCATCTCCACCAGGGAGCAGAGCTCCACCTGATCCCAGCTTAATCTTCAAAATCTGTATTTATGAGTCTTAATTTTTTTAATCCCCCTCTCCCCTCGATGGAACCACGAGTTTGACTACGCTGGTCGTGGCAATTTCCTATCTGTAATATTCTTAAAACAAAATAGGGCTGGGGATCTGGCTCTGTGGTTAAGCACCCAAGTTCAATCCCTGGTACCAAAACAAAACAAAACAAAAACAAAATAACATCAGTTTCAGTGCCTTCTTCGTACATTTTTCTATTAGTTTTCTGCTTTTTACTAGCTTCTGAGAATTCTTTGGACATTAAGAAATGTAAATCTACTGCAATGTTTTGGGAATATTTTTCTAGTTTGTCTGCCAACTTTATCATAAGAACTTTATTTATTTATTTTTGGTACTGGGGATTGAACCCAGGGGCATTTAACCACTGAGCCACACCTCCAGCCCTTTTTTATATTTTAGAGACAGGATCTCCCAAAGTTGCTGAGGCTGGATTTGCACTCATGATCCTCCTGCTTCTGCCTCCCAAACTGCTGGAATTACAGGCATGTGTCACTGTGCCCAACAGAAGGTTTTAATATTTTTATTAAAAAATTTTTTTTTTCATACATGTATATAGGGTAATAATGTCTGTCTCATTCTACTGTCCTTCCCATCCCCACCACTCCAACCCTCCCCTCACTCCCCCTCTACATAATCCAAAGTTCCTTCATTCTTCCCTACCCACCCTCCACTATGGATCAGTATCCGCTTATCAGAGAAAACAAAAAAACAAAAAAAAGCCTTTGGTTTTTTGGGATTGGCTTATTTCACTTAGCATGATATTCTCTAGTTCTATTCATTAGAAGTTTTTAATTTTTAAGTAATGAAATTTGTAAAACAGTCTCTTTGGTTTCTTGACTATCACCATGATAATACTAAAAAGCATATTCATCCATATGTTCTCTTAGTCATTTTAGGATTTTAATTTTTATTATTTAAATATATGATCATCAAAACATTGTTTTAATGAATAGGGTGAATCCAGCTTATTCTTGTCCACATTCCTAACAGCTTGCCAATAGTCCAAAATCACTTATTTAATTCTTTCTCTTATTTCATTTCAATCATACTGTTCTGTGTGTGGCTCTAAGAACACACCAGCTGCATGACTACCGCAGTGCTTTTTCCTTTGCCATTCCCTTTGCCTGAAATACTCTTCCCAGATATTCTCCTGGATTGCTCTTTAACTTCGTCTGGTCTTTGCTAAACCATTCATTTATCAGTGGCCTTCTCTTACAACTATAAAAAATGATCTCCTTGGGCTGGGGCTGTAGCTCAGTGGTAGTGGGTTCGATCCTTAGCACCACATAAAAATAAATAAGTAAAACAAAGGTATTGTGTCCATCTACAACTAAAAAAATAAAAAAATAAAAAAAAAAAAAAAAAAAAAAAAAAAAAAAAAGGAGAGAAAAGAGCAGGACCTCCTCCCCAACCCTTACCCTGATTTATTTTTTATTTTTTTCTCTATAGCACTTACCACTGCCCAGCTAGCATGTTAAGCTCCATGACCACAGGGACTTTTATTTATTGTTATATCCCAGCAGGACAACAGTGTCTGGCACTCAAATATCTGTTGAATGAATGAATCTGAAATGTCACTTTTACCAAAAACAAAATTCCTACCAAGTTTGTTGAACAGGAGAAACAGATCTTTACCTATCCGGACTTCAACTGTTAGATGGAACAGCCACGTAAGCAAAGAAATGGGGGTTGGGGAAAGAAGGCCTCTTTAAGTAAAAGGGTCTGTCATTTAAGCTGTCAATACCAGTTATGTGAAAAGTAAAACATCTTAATAGCTTTGCACCGTGTCCTAACCACACCGGAATTCAATTTGCAATTCAATTAAGTTAAAAAAAATGACATGAGCAAAACTATACGAAGAACTTCTTATGTGAATACGCATTCAATAAAGCCAAAGCACGAGAGTAAACTGGTCTGGCGCGCCTTTAAAACGACTTGTACTTAATCTGCCAGAACGCAGGAGAAATCGTTTCTTTTAACGAGTCTTTTTAAATCTCTGAAAAAATTCAAGAAGCCGGTTACCCCGTTGCCTCTGGGAGGAACGCTGGGTGCCTGGTGGGCAGGAGGGGTGAATTTACATTTTTCCATACATTCTGATCTTTTTCAAACTTTGAATACAGAAAGTGTCAATAAGCTGGACGCGGGCGGGGCGCAGGGGCGGACGCCGGCAACCCCAGCTCCTCCGGAAGCTGAGGCAGGAGGATGGAGCTTGAGGTCAGCCTGGGCAGCACAGGGAGACCCTGTCTCAAAACAAAACAAAACAAAAAACCCGAAAGCTAGTCGTTGGGATGGTACATTAAAGCCAGCGAGCGCGAGACAGCGTCGAGAGCGCGGGGCAACTGTACTCGAGGTCAACGGGGCGAGGCCCGAGCGAGGCCAGACTGGACCTTGGCAGCCCACCCCGCGCGCAGGGGCCCGCGCGGCCTCACCCCCGCTATCCGCAGCCTCCGGGTCCTGCTCGGCCTTGCGCTTGAGCTTCTGGGAGGAGGGGCTCACTGGGGCGTCCCCCAGCAGGTACTTGTGCTCCTGGCCGCGCAGGTGCTTCAGGTAGCGGTCCTTCAGGGACTGCCACGAGTGCTGTGTGAGCGAGCTTTTCTCCATCGCCTTCCACAGGGCGTTGCCAGTGACCGAGCTGGGCGAGCGGGCGTTTTCCTTCACGTAGGTCAGGATAGCCACGTCGTCTGCGTCCGTGAAGGCGATCCGCCCGGTGAGCGGCTGTGGCTCGGGCTCCGCGGCGCCCTCGGCCGCAGCCCCGGTCTTGGACTCGGGGGCCTGGTCGGCCGCCGCGGCCGGGCCCAGCCGGTAGGCCTCCAGCTCCAGCCTCTGGTTGCGCTCCACGCAGTCTAGGATGTACTGCGTGGAGATGAAGTCTCCCGAGGCCTCGGCCAGCGCCTCCCCGGGCTGGGCCAGCAGCACGGCCCCGGGCTCTTGCACTCGGCACACGGTGCCGCCGCCGTGGAGGATCAGCGTCGACAGCCGGCGCTTAGCCGGGCTGGGCCGCACGTAGAACGACAAGGGGCTGCCGTCCTCCCTCACGAACAGAGTGGAGGAGTGGGTGGGCCCGTTGGGGTCCTTGCCCAAATCCATCGCCTCCGCCATGTCCCGCGTTCTGCACCACAAGAGCTGCCCGATACGAGCGCTTCAGCACACAGAGCACAACAAACAGAGTCCGCCGCCGCGAAGCCCAACACTGCGCCTGCGCGGGGCCCAGGGCGTCCAGAGAGAGACCGCCCCTTGCCCCGGAAGAGGCGGGGCTTCGGCCCCTGACCTGGAAATTGTCGTGTCCCTCTCGTCATTTTTGGGTCGGGCCCTCCGGGAAGATGGCCACGGTGGAAGGGGCTGAGGTGAAAGTGGATGGCGAGCCGAAACTGAGCAAAAAGTAAGCGTGGCGGTGGGTCGTTAAGCCTTTGTGGTCACAGAGTCCAGGCTGCGAAGTGCCTCGAGGCTCCCGCCAAGCGGGCTGTTGCCGGGCTCCTGCTCTTACGGGTACG
Source organism: Sciurus carolinensis (assembly GCF_902686445.1). Taxonomy (NCBI): domain Eukaryota; kingdom Metazoa; phylum Chordata; class Mammalia; order Rodentia; family Sciuridae; genus Sciurus; species Sciurus carolinensis. The sequence goes on from NC_062228.1 coordinate 10,842,761, forward strand.
CACATGCTGGGTCGTAGCCGCTGCGCCCTGGAAACTACCTCCTCTGCGACGTCCCGGGGCCTCCGGCGGGCGCTGGAGGGGTCCCCCATCTTACTGCAGGAGAATGCGGAGGAGAAACCAGCACGAGAACCCCGAGGAGACAGAGAGGAAAAGTGAAACTCACTTCCCGCCCCACTCTGACAACCGCATTCTTTTATTATGGAGCCGCTTCCTAAGGGGGAGGTTGGAGAAATGCTGAGTACCTTAGCTTTTTAGAAAGACCTTAGGTTTCTTTTTTCTTTTTTTCCCCTGGCCTCTCCAGAGTTATACTGCACCTCGTGTATGAAAGGGGGTCAGTTCTAAAACTGTCGTGCACCTACCCAACTGGATTATGCAGGTATCTATGAGAAATGAGTGAGTGATCCGTGTCCAGCAGTGGAGACCATCTTATTCAGCTAATACACCAAGCTGCCCTTAGTCTGCTGGGTGTTTCTTTGTTAACCACCCAAATCCTTGAAGTTTGTAGGTGAGCATAGATCAAGATTAGCCACCCTTTAACTGGCTGTGTCTTATTTTCTCTAAACAACTATCCTCCCTCTCAATCTGGGCTCCCCATTTGAACCATAGAACACTGGTGATGATTTGAGTGTTCTCAGTGCTCCGAAAGTACTCCCAATTAGTACCACTCCAGAGGCAGAGGAGGGAGGTTAGACATTTTATACTGTGGTGCTTTAGTGCATTAGCGCTTAATCCTCTTGCTGAATCCTGAGAACTGATGAAGACTCTTCTGAATTGAATAATAATTGATTTTTTTTCCCCCTTCTGTCTCAATTTTTATACCTTGGTGTATTTTAGAGAGGCTAAAAGGGAAATGTCTACATTTATTATTTGCTAGCACTCTATATGTTGTCTTTCCTTGTGATTTATGGATTTTTTTAAGTGTTCAGGACATGCTCTTAGACCTTCAGGAAAATTGAGTGCATTTTGATATGTCACATCAGTATTTGAATTTTAGGACTGTAAATCACAGATACTTTAAAAGCAAGGTGTTCAGTCTACAGTGCTCTTTTGAAGTAAATTGAGAAAACCAGTCAGTTCTTTCTACTGTTTTCTTAAATACAGCTACACTTTTTTTGAGCAGTTTTTATGTGTAGGCACCGTTTAGATCTATACAAGTTTTCTCTCTAATCTCAGTAGTAATATTGTAAGTAAAAAGGTTCATTTTTCAAATTAATAAACTGAGGTGGTAGGCGATTAAATGCATGCTAAAGTATTCCTTCCTACTGTGTGTTCTGGCAATGATCCATAGCACTGGGGCAGAGATCTAAAGTGAGGTTCTTATCAAGTCTGTACTGACTGCGTACTGCCTCACATTGTCTAAAAGAATTTCTTGTTGATATTTTATGTTGTATACTCCTCTAGTGACCATCGACTAAACTAATTGTGATTAACATTCCCTTCTATTTCTTGACTTTTCTTGGTCTGAAATTTTTAGTGAGCACCATTTCATGCTAGGTATTGCCCCCGATACTTGCCCAAATGATTCAATGTCAAATGAGATTCTATCTCAAATTTATTTTAATACAATAGTGTGATCCCTATAATCACATTATATTCCGGTTTCACTGATATGTAAACAATGAAATCTAATATCCTACCTGAATTCACCTTTCCTTCTTTGACTCATAGGTGTTTTGTGTGGTTTTCTTTCTCTTTCTTTTTTTTTTAATTAACGGGATTTCACCACTGTGTTTTTGCCCAGGCTGTTCTGGGCTCAAGTGAGCTTAGTGCCTCAGCCTCCCAAATAGCTGGGACTATAGACACATACACTACCACACCCATCTGTTTGGCGTGCTTTTAGCATTTTCTAGAGCTTGCATTTGATAGTAGCATTTTCTTCATATTTTATATGCTTCCCATTGACATGGGAAGGTATTTCATTTTTCAGGAGCAAAATCACATTTGGGGCTTCAAAAACATTGCCTCACATTCTATCTTCCATATTATAGAGTATTGCGATCATTTCTATCTGTTGATTGACCTGCATTTGACTTTTAGCTCCAGTTATGCACCTTTTTTCCATAAGCAGGACAGAGAACATTGTCGGTTACAGTTGCAGAACAGTGTTAAAACAGGGTTGCTGTCAGTTAAGAGGCTCTTAATTTAGATGGGACCCTAAAAGGTAGTGTAAACATTGCTCCCTTCCCCCAAATGAAGAGTGCACTTTGGGTGGGTATATAATGTCTGTCCCATCTGACACCACATCTCTGTGTTTCCTGCTAGGTGGTGGTGATCATTAGTTCCAGGGTGTTCTGCCATGTTGATGCAAGCTGCTGTAAGGCTTGTTAGGGGGTCCCTGCGCCAAACCTCCTGGGCAGAGTGGGGTCAGAGGGAACTTCGACTGGGTCAACTTGCTCCTTTCACAGCGCTTCACAAGGACAAGCCACTTTCTAATAAAAGAAGGTTGGTGCCCATTACCTTCTTTATTGCTCTAGGAGCAAAAATCCTTTTCCTTAGTATCTGTTAAGCCCCTGGCTGTCTTTGGAATTGTTGCTAAGGAAAAAAAGAACTCTACTACTAAAATCAATAATGCTTTACCAGCTTTCTCTTTATAAATTCAGATCTCTCTTAGAGTCTTGAGATGATTCTAGATCAGTACTGAGAACAAAATCCTTGTTTGAATAAAGAACTTCTGGTGCCATTTTTTTTTTTTTTGTCTTCCTGTCATTTTGTTTGCTTTTGAGATTAATTTGGTTCTAGTTTTGGGGATATCCTTAGGACTTTTGTGGGTTATTTTGGATTGAATTAAGAGTTGAATGGAAAGCAGGCTTATCTTAATCCTAGAGAAAACCAGGTAGCCTCAGCTGCCCACTGATTGAATTATAGCACGACAGGCAACTATTGAGACAGGTTGTTCCTAGAAAGGGTTGCCTACTTTGAAGCCATCAGGAACCATTTTTCTTGCTTAAAAAAAGTAAGTCAAAATCTCAATTTTTAAAATTATTCTGTGTCATTTTTTTTGGGGGGAGGCAGTACCAGGGATTGAACCAAGGGTTACTTAACCACTGAACCAAACCCCAATCCTTTTTACTTTTTATTTTGAGACAAGATCTTGCTAAGTTGCTTAGGATCTCCCTAAATTGCTGAGGCTGGCCTTGAACTTGTGATCCTCCTGCCTCAGCCTCTGGAGTCACTGGGATTACAGGTATGTTCCATCATACCTGGCTAAATTATTCTTAACTCATTGGAAATGAACCAAACAATGCAAGCATGGTATGACATCTGTTGCCATGGTTCACTATTGGCAGAATATTCAATTACCATCAGTGGTTTGAAAGAATGATCCATCAATTTTCTTTAAATAATGAGGGTAACCCTCTCTACCCAAGTCTGTTTGTTTCTGGGTTCAGTTAGCACTTCAGAGCATAGGGATACTGAGTTACCTACCTTTTTTTAATTTTTATTTTATTTTATTTTTAAACACTAGGGATTAAACCCAGGGATACTTTGCCACTGAGTTACAACCCCAGCTCTTTTTTTATTTTTAATTTTGAGACAGGGTTCCACTAAGTTGCTTAGGGCCTCACTAAATTATTGAGGCTGGCCCTAAACTTGTGATCCTCCCACCTCAGTGTCCCAAATTGCTGGGACTATAGGTGTGTGCCACTACACCTGGCCATTGCTTTGGTTTTAGGGTCTCAGGTGACACATATCAGGAATTTGGATGACAACAGATTTGACCAGAAACATCCAAATTTGGATGTTTTCTATGGTAGATGTAGAGAATGAGGAATACCTAGACATAGCTTATATTTGAATGCTAACCAAATGCCAGGGCCAGGATCATCCCTTTACAAATATCTCAGTCCTCACAACTAGTATGAAACTGTCTTACTTCCATCTTCTAGAAGGGAGAAGTTAAGTCATTTCCCCAAGGTCACATAATTGGTAGGTGTGTCAGAATTCAGTCTCAGGCAGTCTGAATAAAAAGATGGTGTATTATCCTCTGTACTCTGCTGCCTTGTACACTGTTCTGCCCTGCTGTCCACACCAGGCTTCAGTGGGAAAAAGTGAGACCTGTGCTAACAGCCATTCTTAGATTGTCTGTGGTGTGTCTTCTTGAGCTCTGTAAAGCCCACTCTCACCCCATTTGTGACCTAATTCACTCCTTAGTGAGGGGATGGTCAGACAGCTAGAAACATTGTCTTACCAGTTAGGTCTGATACTGTAGGAACTTTATCTTCTACAGAGGCTACCAGGCAACTGAGAGTCAATCCTTGGTTTTAAGGAGCTCCATAGCCTAGAGAGCTCAAGAAAAGCCTATCCTGATGATTTTCTAGGAAATATTTCTTTTCCTAAATATAAAATAATATGTGGGATTTCTTTGTCCTGGTGTATCTTGGTTTTTAGTTGGGACCTAATACCAAGTTCAGGCTGGAAAGCAAAGACTGAAAATGATCTCTTGCATCTTTGTACTAAGCTAATTTTTTTCCTTTATCTCTTTCACATATAGAATTTAGTGACTTAAGAGACTGGATTTGGGTATGGAAGAGCATTTCCCCCAAGCTGTTCATATTTTTGGAAAATGTTGTGGGGCAGAAGATGGAAGACTCTTGAGACAACTTTCACATTGAATGCTTTCATTTTCCCAACAGTGAACTAAAGAGACGCCTGAAAGCTGAGAAGAAAGTGGCAGAGAAGGAGGCCAAGCAGAAAGAGCTCAGTGAGAAACAGCTAAGCCAGGCCACTGCTGCTGCCACCAACCATGCCAATGAAAATGGTGTGGGTTCTGAGGAGGAGAGCCTGGACCCAAATGTGAGTCCCCCAGGCTGTTAGTATGGATGAACATAGGAAATCTTCTGATAAGGCTTATGGCAGATTCCTTGAGATTAGGCACTAGGAGATAAGTAAGAACTCAAATAGGCACTGGACCCTGAGTCATTGCCAGTGAATAAAAAGAGCTTGTCATTCCATCTGGCTAATGGCACAGGCCCTGAGTTTTTTATGTCAACTCCCAACAGGCAGTTGGGAAAGTCCAGAACTCTCAAGTGACTAATTAATCATCCTTAGCTAATCATCCTTAGACCTCATAGTACCTCCAAAAAAAGTGTTTCCCCAAAGACAGACTACAGTTTATTTTAGTTAGCAAAATATAGTTCATCAGTCAGATCTACCTCCCTCTCCCTCTCTTCATCCTTCCTTTCCTGATTATATACCTAAAATTGTATTAGACATAGCCATGCCTGTTTGTTTACATTTGTCTAAGTCTGCTTTCTCATTACAACAGCAGAATTGAGAAGTTGCATCAAAACATTTACTGATCCCTGCTGTAGAATATTCTTTATTTTCATCCTCCAGACCCCACAGTCTTGCCTCAGAGAAAAAAAAAAAAATCTAATGTGTAACCAGGGTTAGGAGAATAATTGAGAAGAAAAGTGACTCACCATGCAGATGTAGTCCACAAAAGGAACCAAGGAAACATGTATCCATTCAACTTATTATTTTAAGTAGAAATCCAGTTTTTCTTTTCTATTTTGAAATTCTGACCTTCATTTCCATATAGACCTGGCCAGTCCACATATTTTAGGTATATGAATACGTATTACATATTCAGACTATGATTTCAAGGGTGCAGAGGTGGTGGTTAGAGAGAACCTCAATGTTTTGGGGCCCCACAGAGGAGTCCTGCTAGATCAGCCACTGGTCTGGCTCGGTTCAGCTTCTCACAGGTTCTGTTTTTTGTTGTTTTATTTTGTGTTTTCTTTAACAGCAATACTACAAGATCCGCAGTCAAGCAGTCCATCAGCTGAAGGTCAATGGGGAGGACCCCTACCCACATAAGTTCCATGTAGATATCTCGCTCACTCACTTCATCCAAGAATATAGTCACCTGCAGCCTGGGGATCACCTGACTGACATCACCTTGAAGGTGGCAGGTAGGAAGATTCCCTGGCAGTTTACTGAGCTCCCACAGTAGGTAGGCCCTTTCAGTAACACAAGGGAAGGTTTGAGTTGGTCTTACTCTCTAATAGACTGTGTTAGAACCTGTTGAATTAGGGCAGTACTATTAAATCTGTTCAGGAGAGAAGCAGAGCATCCCAGGAGCATGGGTCCCATTCCAAATCAGGTGAGGCTACTGAGGAAGGGGCATTCTCTGAGAGGAACTCCTTACCTGATGCTGCTGCATCATAGTTCATAGTTCTTTAAAGGACTTCATTCATCAGTGGGGAACCATGTGCCCAGGCTCCTAAGAACGCCAGGTTTCATTTTGAGAATGCTTTATTTTTAGAGCATTGTTGTTTGGGGGTTATAGTATCTTATGTGGGATCTTTTACTTAATTTAAAAAATCAAATCATGTCTTTAGCCTCTACTCCCCTCTCCCCAAATAACAATAGAACTATTTGTTGTAGAAATGTAGAACATTCAAAGAAGGGGAAAAAAAGTTTAATTACCCATGGTTCTTCCTCCCAGGGAGAACCTCTGCCAACACCTAAATGCCCCCCAAATATGTTCTTTTTCTTTAATGCCTAGTTATTTCACTAAAATACATCTTGATATTGGTCATTCTGCTTTAGTTATTTTCAGGTACATGCCTTTACTTGTGTTTTTTGTTTTGTTTTGTGTTTTGTTTTTTGCGGTGCTAGGGATTGAAAAGTCTTCTTCACATAAGGAAATTTACTTGTGTTTTGTATATTGTTTTGGATTTTTTTGGTACTCATTTTTTCTGTATGTTGGATCTTTGATCCTTTTCAGTAATTGTCATTTTCTCTCAAATCCTTTTTTTTTTTTTTTTTGGTACTGGAGAGTGAACCCAGGGACACTTAACCACTGAGCCACATCCTTATCCCCTTTTTGTATTTTATTTAGAAACAGGGTCTCACTGAGTTGCTTAGGGCCTCACTAAGATGTGAAAGCTGGCTTTGAACTCGTGATCCTCCTTTCTTAGCTTCCCCAGCTGCTGGGATTTTAGGAATGTGCCACCTATCTGCGCTCTCAAATCCTTTTTATCTTTTCTTCATATTTGATTTTAAATTTTATCCTCTGTTTCATCTTGTTTCTCTTAACATACTATTTGTAGTATGTAATCACTCATTTCCATCATTTCTGATTTTTTTTTTTTTTTTTTTTTTGAGGGGTTGGGAGAGGTGAGTACTGGGAATTAAACCCAGGGGCACTGTACCACTTAGCCATATCCCCAGTTCTTTTTTTTTTCTTTCTATAGTTTTTAATATTTTTTTTGGTACCAGGGACTGAACCCAGGGGCACTTAACCACTAAGCCACATCCCCAACTTTTTTTTTGTACTTTGTTTGGAGACAGGGTCTCCCTGAGTTGCTTAGGGCCTTGCTAAGTTGCTGAGACTGTCTTTGAATGTGCAATCCTCATAACTTCAGTCTGCCAAGCTACTAGGATTCTAGGCGTGCGCCACCATGCCCAGCATCATTCTGAAAAAGAAATTTTACATGGTTTTTAATTCTTCCTGTGTATCCTCATTTCTTTGTTTTTCTAACTCTAATTTGTTTTCTTAATGTCTTTTAACTCATTGTGAAATGGTTAAGTTTTTTTATTTTCTTGGCATGTCTTGAGTGCTTTAATTTTGTCTGTGTGGATCTATATATTCATATTATTATTCTTGTCCTCCTGCCCCGCTATCCTGAAAAAATTGAACCCAGGGCCTTGCACATGTTAGGCAACACTCTACCACTGAGCTATATCTCAGCCTTCTCGATTTTATTTTGAGACAGGGTCTTACTAAGTAAGTTACATAGGCTGTCTGAAAATTTGTGATCCTCCTGCCTCAGCCTCCTGAGTAGCTAGGATTACAGGTGTGTACCACCGTGACCAATTTTGTTATTGTTGTTCTTGTTTTATTTTGTTTTTTATTGATTATTATTATTTTTTACTTTGTTTTTTAAATAATAACTTTAAATGGTGTTTGACCTCAATGCTTGTATGATGCTTATTTTTATATGAAATTTCCTGAATGTTAATAAGGTTAGTGTATAGATACTTGTTCAACTTCTCTATTTTATTTTTGTGAAGTGTTCAGAAATATAGAAGTTGGCTTTCTGAGGTTCCTTTCCTCACCTTTATTCGACTTTCTCTCTTCCTTTGTCTCTGTTTTCCTTGTCCTGTTCAATTAGACCTCATCCTGGGAGGGAACCTTTGCTATTAGAGTTTCTTTGAGCTACATTGCTCCATTCCCTTTGGAGCATTTTTAGTGTAGCCCCAACTTTATGGAAGTGGACACATTCTCTCCCAGTTTCAGCTGCTGTCCTCTAGTTAGACAGGAGGGAAATGTTTATACATTCTCTAGTGAATACCTTTGGCTCTTGGGGGTTCTGCAGTTCTCAAATCTATCAGATTCTTCATCCTTCCCCACTGCATTATTCCCATATGGAGGTTTTAGGACTCTTGGTACTTTACCCCATTCATCATTTGTATTTGGGGGTTCTTGGAACTATCTTCCCATACAATTGTATCCATGGGTTTTTGGCTGTATCTTTCTGGTTGCACTCTGGATTTTTATGTTCTGTTTAGGAAGATCCAAAGTCTACGCTGCCACTAGCACTGCCATTCTCTGGGAACTAAGTATCTTTAAAGCCATATCTTGCCAGGTATGGTGGCACATGCCTGTAATTCCAGTAACTTGGGAGGCTGAGACTGGAGGACCAACAGCTTTGATACCAGCCTGGGCAACTTGACAAGACTGTCTCAAAATTAAAAAGAAAAGGCTGGGGGCTGGGGATATAGCTCAGTTGGTAGAGTGTCTGCCTCGTATGCACAAGACCCTGGGTTCAATCCCCAACACCACAAATATAATCCCAGTGACTTAAGAGGCTAAGGCAGAAGGATCACAGGACCAACCTCAGCAACTTGGCAAGACCCTAAACAACTTAGCGAGACCCTGTCTCAAAATAAAGTATTTTTAAAACGGGGGAGTGGGATTATAACTCAGTGGTAAAGCCCTCCCCTGGTTTCAATTCCTAATACCAAGAAGAAAAAAAAAAAAAGGCTGGGAATGTCACATGGTAGTAGATTACTCCTAGATTCAATCCCCACTACTGCAAGGACAAACTATCTCCCCACATATCTTTGGTTTTAATGGAAATCATTAGCATGAAGAGAAAGGAAGGTTCTGAACCTCAGGCCACGATCAGATTGTTCTGGTTTATGTTGTGGAGGGAACTTTTTTGGCACCGATACCACAAAATGGTTTTGATCCACTGGTCAGTATTTTTGCTCTTCTTTTTCTAGGTAGGATCCATGCCAAAAGAGCTTCTGGGGGAAAGCTCATCTTCTATGACCTTCGAGGAGAGGGGGTCAAGTTGCAAGTCATGGCCAATTCCAGGTACATAGAAGTATCCTGTTTCAGGTCCTTCTGTGCTGGTCTGGAGCAGCACAGTTGGGGACAGCAGCTGATGTCTTATTTTCCTGTTGGTATTTGAAGTTAAGAAGGAAGGGCATGGTCAGCTGAGAAGATTAAAAAGACCGTCTGAGCACCTGGAAAGTAATGACTGCTCTCCAATTTCATGACAACTAAAATGAAAGAATAATCTTTTTAGCAGTTGGCTCTGAATCTGAGATTCTTCTAGGGCTCATTAACTTAGTATTAAAGTTGAGTTAGGGTTCCATAGTAAGCCAGTAGCCAGTATTAGTTTGAACTAATGTAAAATGAATTGCATTTCCCTTCACTCAGGAATTATAAATCGGAGGAAGAATTTATTCATATCAATAACAAACTGCGCCGGGGAGACATAATTGGAGTTCAGGGGAATCCTGGGAAAACCAAGAAGGGTGAGCTGAGTATCATTCCCTATGAGATCACACTGCTATCTCCCTGCTTGCATATGCTACCTCATCTTCACTTTGGCCTCAAAGACAAGGTAAGCTCTCATCATCTGCTAGCTGTAGCACATAAATGCATTCCATTTGTTTATCATATCACTGAATCAAACCAGTGATTTCTAACTGCTGCTTTTGGTTTAGGAAACAAGGTATCGTCAGAGATACTTGGACTTGATCCTGAATGACTTTGTGAGGCAGAAATTTATCATTCGCTCTAAGATCATCACATACATACGAAGTTTCTTGGATGAGTTGGGATTTCTAGAGGTAATGGAGGATTCCTTACCTGACATGATAAGCTGCCTTGCTTTGTTTGCCTCTTTACTGTCCCTTCTTCCCCTTCCTCTTCCCAAGCCATTTCCTGTGTCAGCTTTCTTCATGCTTTAACGAGACCATCTACTTTTTTGCATGTGTCTTTGTTCTAATGTATTTATTTGGCATTCTGCCTCCCACAGTATTTAGCAAGGTATAGTGCCGTCCACATGCATATCAAGTTCAATATGTTATGAAGTTAAGGGGGCTGGGGATATAGCTCAGTTGGTAGAGTGTTTGCCTACCATGCACAAGGCCCTGGGTTTAATCCCCAGCACCACCGGAAAAAAAAAAAAATGTTACGGAGTCGTTTTGGGTTTTGTAGTATTAAAAAATACATTTTAATTGTATGGAAAAGACAAGTGTATGTAGTGTGAAACATTCACACAATAAATAGAAGCAAATGTGAAAGTACCTTTTGCTTCTTTCAACTAACTTCCTTCCCCAAACTCGAGTTTAATATGTATTCTTTCTTACCATATCTATGCATTCACACATTGCCATGGAGTATGTACGCGTAAATGTTTTGGAGGGGTTATTTTAATTTTTGCTTTAACTATAAATTGAGTCACACTATATGTATTATAATGAACCTACCCTTCCACTTGATGTATTTTGGAGCCTTTGTGCCCAGGAAAAGGGTACCAGGAATTGAACCCAGGAATCTTAACTACTGAGCAACACTCCTAGCCCTTTTTATTTTGTTATTTTGAGATAGGGTCTCACTAAGTTGCTTAGGCCCTTGCTGAGTTGCTGAAACTGACTTTGCACTTGCAATCCTCCTGCCTCAGTCTCCTGAGCTGCTGGGATGACAGGCATGCACCATCCCTCCAGCACATTCCTTTTAATGCAGCATTATTTATTGTTTTCCCTATTAATAATTTAGGTTATTCCTTTTTTTTTTTTTTTTTTTTTTTGGGTGCTGGGGATCGAACCCAGGGCCTTGTACTTACAAGGCAAGCACTCTACCAATTGAGCTACCTCCCCAACCCCAATTTAGGTTATTTCTGATTTTTTCTATATTAAATATTTCAATGAACATCTTTATGTACACATGGCAAATATTTCTCCAAGATGAATTCCTAGATATAGAATAACTCCAACGATATAAGCAGTTAAATTTGTAATAAATACTGTAAACTGAATTCAAGAAATGCTGTATCCATTTAGATTCCCATTTTTAGCTTGTGAAAGTTTGTGGTCCTATGTGATATTAACAGAAATGGAGACACTATTCTAGAAAATGAAGCAACCTATTTTTCTTTGTCAAGCACGTGTGCATTACTTTTAAACTTAGTTTTACTTTGAGATGTGACAAGCCTTACTTTTACTTTCACTTTAAGATATAACATTGAAAGCATGGTCTCTCCCCAAAGTCTCTGATTGTATGAGAACTTTTGTTCCTCTGTCTTTTTAAGATTGAAACTCCTATGATGAACATCATCCCAGGGGGAGCTGTGGCCAAGCCTTTCATCACTTACCACAATGAGCTGGACATGAATTTATATATGAGAATTGCTCCGGAACTGTACCATAAGGTAGTCAATAATAACCCACTTCTTTAAGAAGCTAGAGACTGGAAAATAATTGGCTAACTAGGCGTTTTCAGAAAAAAGGAATATTAAAGGTATAATAGGAGAATGTTCTAGTTTGTTAGGTGTGTGAGTGTAATACTTCTAGAATTTCTCTATAGGGTCAGTAGAGCAGTGCAGTGCAGAGGGCAGAAGGGTTATCTTTCTCAGGTATACAGGTATACCTACTTTGTTTCCTCTAAAATATTTTAAGTTTATAATGTTCCTTGATTTAGATCTGATTTTAGTCTTTTGTGAAAGAAAGATCAAAGCCTGTCTGTCATTTAGGATTCTTAGTCATCTACAACTAGAACTTGTTAACAAGAACTTGTTCACTAGTTTAAGGGAAAGAAAAATTTATTCATCTGTATAAGGAAGCTCACAATCTCTAGGATGATCAGGCAGTCAGGCTTGGAGACCACATAACTAAGAATGATACCAAATCATAACTCATGGAGAGCACAGTGTCTTTTCTCCTAGGCATAGGTCACTGCCACTAGAATGTCTATAGGTACTATTTCTAAAAGCTAGATATCTGATCCCCTTCACCAAGTGAATTCTGTGCAATACATACATATTTCTTAGTAGCTTCCATGTTGAATTCTCACCCATATATCTGATTGGTGGAGTTTGGTCACTTAATCTGTTGCCTAACCCCAAAATGCTTCTCTGGAGAGGCCCTGACTCAGAAGGGGCAGGGCAGGGAGATACGGGAAGAGTGTTTATAAGTCCTAGGTAGCTAAAAAGAATGACATCTGTCCACTACAGGGTCTAAAGAGAGTATGTGTAAGCTGTGATAACCAGTTAGTTGACAGAAATTTTCCAGGACTGTTAAGACATGATTTCCTTCCCTGAGCATGGCCATGTGTTGTTAGATGCTGGTGGTCGGTGGCATTGACCGGGTTTATGAAATTGGACGCCAGTTCCGGAATGAAGGGATTGATTTGACTCACAATCCTGAGTTCACCACCTGTGAGTTCTACATGGCATATGCAGACTATCATGATCTCATGGAAATCACAGAGAAGATGGTTTCAGGTGAGTCCTGCTAACTTTGTCTTTTAGATTTTTTTTTTTAATATTATTTTAGTTGGCAATGGACCTTCATTTTATTTATTTGTATGTGGTGCTGAGAACCGAACCCAGTGCTTTGCATGTGCTAGGCAAGCGCTCTACCACTGAGCCATAATCCCAGCCCTGTCTTTCAGATTGGTTTGTGGGGGCAGCTGTGCTGCTTTAAGAGGAGTGCTTCCTCTTAAAATGTCCTCTTGAAATGGCTGGTTTCTCTTCCAGGAATGGTGAAGAACATTACAGGCAATTACAAGATCACCTACCACCCAGATGGTCCCGAGGGCCAAGCCTATGAGATTGACTTCACTCCACCTTTCCGGAGAATCAGCATGGTAGAAGAGCTTGAGAAAGCTCTAGGGGTGAAGCTGCCAGAAACTAACCTCTTTGAAACTGAAGGTGAAAAAAACACTCTGCTTTTTTGTAGCCTGTCTTCCTGTTCAGCCCTAAATTTGATTGGGTCAGAACTAGAATTTCTATACCATTTTCTTTTGGCCTTGCTGTTGTTTTGTGGTGCTGGGGATTGAACCCAGTGCTCATACATATTCTATTGAGCCACATTCCCAGCCCCATACCACATTTTCTTTATGTTTTTACTGGGCTCATGTGATCTCTCTTGTCCTAACTTTTACATCTGTTATCACAGAAACTCGCAAAATTCTTGATGATATCTGTGTGGCAAAAGCCGTCGAATGCCCTCCACCTCGGACCACAGCCAGGCTCCTTGATAAGGTTAGAGGCCATGCCCTATTGTGTTCTCATGTCTGTAGGAAATAGATCACACTGGGAAGAATTCATCTTTGCAGCTTCATAGGAAAACCTTAAGATGAAATAAAAAAAATTAAGAACTGGGAATAATGGGCACACTCTTGAAATCCCAGCACCACAGGAGACTGAGGCGGTTTGAGGCCAGCCACAGCAACATAGTGAGACCTGGGTATGTAGCTCAGTGGTTAAAGGTCTCTGGGTTCAATCTCGAGTACCAAAAATAAAAACTTTGAACTGTTAATGCTAAGTTTTGTGCCAAATAGTTCATGTGCATTATCTCAGTTAATCCTTTCCCATCTTGGAAAAGCTATAGGATAAATCCATCTGGGTGGGCGCTAAGGTCTTCTCTTGGGCTAAGACTATCAAAATACTATTCAGAAGTGACATTTAGTTCTGCTTTGGTTTTTATTAAGCTTGTTGGGGAGTTCCTGGAAGTGACATGCATCAATCCTACGTTCATCTGTGATCACCCGCAGATAATGAGCCCTTTGGCTAAATGGTAAGATATAGCATGGTGTTCAGTTACCTATTGCTGCATAATCACCCCAAAACTTAGTGGTGTAAAACAGTTTATTTTCAAGATTTCCTAGGTTTGACTAAGTTGGTGTTCTCCATATAATGTTGGCTAGGATAAATCAGGTGGCTTTTTTCTTTCTTTCTTTTTTTTTTTTTGGCAGTGCTGGGGATTGAACCCAGGGCCTTGTGCTTGCAAGGCAAGCACTTTACCAACTGAGCTATATCCCTAGGCCAAGAGATTTTATTAAGTGGATAGGTAGAGTGTCTCCCTGCAGCGAGAGAGAGAAAATGAGAGAAAAAGAGAGAGCATGCAAGAGAGAGAGTGAAAGCCAGGAGAGAACCAGGTGGCTTTTTTCAATGGGGAATTCTGCCAGGGAATTTCAGTTCTCCTCCTCATGGCCTGCCATATGGGATATCATCCTCCAGAACCTCTTAATGTGGCCTTTGGCAGCATGGCCTGGGCTTCCTTTCAGCATGGCCAACCCTTAACATGCCAAAACATTTCAAGCAAGGCACAGTGGTACACAACTGTAATCCCAGTGACTTGGGAGGATGAGGCAGGAGGATCACAGGTTCAAGGCCAGTCTCAGCAACTTAATGAGACCCTGTCTCAAAATAAAACATAAAGAACTGGGAATGTAGCTCAGTGGTAAAGTACCCCTGGGTTCAATCTCCAAAACCAGAAATAAAACATAGCAAGCGTCTGTAATACCCATTGACCAAACCAAGTCATGGCCTGCCCGTAGTCCAGGTGAGCAGGATGTAGGAGATATGAATACAGGAATGTGATTCCATGTAAACTGCCATGCTGCTTTTACAAAGCTAATCAATTTTTCCTGGTTCTCTCACCCTCTTCACTATTCCATCAAATGATTGGGTGCTGAGACTGCACGTAGGCTTCAGGTCATAGTCATGCTCTTGAGTCAACTATAATTCAGGAGCTCCTGTACCAGATGGTAAATCAGGGGCCTCTATATGCAACCTTCTCTTTGGTCTTCTGTACCCAGGCACCGCTCTAAAGAGGGTTTGACCGAACGCTTTGAGCTATTTGTCATGAAGAAGGAAATATGCAATGCCTACACTGAGCTGAATGATCCCATGAGGCAGCGGCAGCTGTTTGAAGAACAGGCCAAGGTAAGAAAGGAGAGTGCAGACAAAGGCATGTATTTTACCACCTAACTCAGTCACCGAAGATAGCAGCTTTCACCCTGGTCTGTGTCAATGTGCAGCATTCTTGGTGACTAAACAGAAAGAAGGATAAGCATAGCTTTTGTTGGAGGAAGTCACATTTCAAGGTGGAAACTTTGGTTTTTGAGAAAGATTTTCTGTATGGGGGGCATGACATTTGTATTAAAAATACATTCACCTAATAAGAGCATTATTTTTCTTGGATTGTATATTGAAGTGGCTTGGGAATGAGGCAGATAAAGATATAAAGAATATAAAACCCCAGTAGGCTGCCTGTACTATCACTGCCACCAACAAATGGGTGGTCTCAGGAAATGGGAGAAGGACTCTTATAATCATCATAGTCTCTTGAGAATTAGTCTCACTGGAGAGTTGCAGAATCCCAAGAAGTGGAGTCATTTTAGAGAATTTGTGTGCCTTCTGAGATAGAATTCATCAGTCCTGACCTCCAGGTCTTAAGAAAAAAATAGCTCAATCCTGGAGTTAACTGGGAAATCCTAGTTTCTAGTAAGTCCTGAGTGCTAGGATCTTCCCTGAAATGATGGTACTTCTTCAGATGTTTCAGTGTGTTCATTGGACACTTAGATGTCCTGGAAGAATGTCACCTTTTTGTTCTTTTTTATTCTTCTAGGCCAAGGCTGCTGGTGATGATGAGGCCATGTTCATAGATGAAAACTTCTGCACTGCCCTGGAATATGGGCTGCCTCCCACAGCTGGCTGGGGCATGGGCATTGACCGCATCACCATGTTTCTCACAGATTCCAATAACATCAAGGTACACAGCAGTCCTCCATAGCACACACTGCCCCAAAGCTCCATTGTGCTGGAAGCAGAGCGTGTGACCCAAGAGAGTAAAGAAAGGGTTTGGGTCTGTCAGGAGGAGCTGTTGGAGGAATTCCGTACCACTCCACAGAAGGTGACTCAGAGCAATCTGACTTCAGATAATTTTAGTTTCTCCACGTGAGACAGGAGGAATACTAGTTGCTTGCATTTCATGAGGATCCAGGGAAGTGCTAAGCTCTCTACAGGCATTCGTTCATTTAATTTAAGTCAACCCTGTTAGGTGTGGAAACCCAATTTTTGTCCAATTTTAATAGAACTCATGTATACTCATTCTTTTGACATGGTGCCCTAGGGAGTACTGTGCATTCATTCTCTTCTGTCTTTACTGAGAGGGACTGAGCTGAAGTAAAAGAACTCATTTTTCTAGCAGGGATATATAGATCTCTAGATTTGGGTGATAACATTAACAGAGGCAAAAGGAGTAGAATTCTTCCTAGCTTCAAAATGCATCTTTTTCTCCTGTAGGAGGTACTTCTGTTTCCTGCCATGAAGCCTGAAGACAAGAAGGACACTGTAGCAACCACTGATAGACCAGAAAGCACAACCGTTGGCACTTCTGTCTAGAAAACAATTCCAGGGCATGTAAGTCAGGAATCCTTGCATTTCTGCCAAAGATCAGGTCTGAGGGAATTCTTGTATGTCGCCATCTATTTGACCACCACAGTTTAGTTCAGCCACCAGAAGAGAGATGAATTAAGAATTTCTTTTTACTCCTTGTTACCAAATAAACCATTTGTCTCTTTATCTTTGGACTGGTAACTCTTTTCTCAGACTGCTGGTTCAGTGAATGTTTAGGATTTGCCCATCTTATTCTTTGAACAAATTTATATCAATGTCTGCTCTGTGCCAGCATTGTTTTAAGAGATTGGGGGTGCTGGGGAGATAGCTCAGTCGGTAGAGTGCTTGCTTTGTAAGCATAAGGCCCTGGGTTCGATCCCCAGCACCCAAAAAAAAAAAAAAGAGAGATTGGGGGCACATCAGTGAACAAAAATCAAATCACTACTTCCATGAAATTTGTATTCTTTTTGGGTTGGAGCAGCAGTGGGAGAAATAGACAAGAAACAAATAAGTAAATACTCTTTCTGTGGGGGTTTACACAAAGAAAAATAGAGCAGGGTGAGGGGACAGAGGTGCTAATCTGGACCTGGATGGGGGAGTGCTATTTTAAATATGGCTATTAAAAATACCTGTGCTATGGGACATTTAAGTAAAGATCTGGAAACAGTGAGTCAGAGAGATGTATGGGAAAAGGGCAGTCCAGACTAGAGAACCATATTTTTGAGGAACAGCAAAGGGTTTGGTGTGACTAGGGAGGCATTAATAAAGGACAGCGAGGGACCGGATTGTACAGGCCTGTGATAGTCACAGAATTATTTCATTATGAGTGAGATGGAAAGATTGGAGAATTGAGCAAAGAAATACATTTTTTTATTTTGTTACCAGGGATTGACTTGGTCACTCAGCCACTGAGCCACATCCCCAACCCAATTTTTTATTTTTATTTAGAGACAGGGTCTCACTGAGTTGCTTAGCACCTCACTTTTGCTGAGGCTGGCTTTGAACTCTTGATCCTCCTGTCTCAGCCTCCCGAGCTACTGGGATTACAGATGCACCACTGAGCCCGGCAAGAGGTACTTTTTTTTTTTTTATTGTACACAAATGGGATACATACTGTTTCTCTGTTTGTACATGAAGTAAAGGCATACCATTTGTGTAGTCATGCTTTTACATAGGATAATAGTGTTTGATTCATTCTGTTATTTTTTCCTCCCCCCACCCCCACCGAAGAGGTACTTTTAAAGGGTGATTCTAGCTAATTTGTGTAGTGCAAGAATGAAAGCAAGCTGTTGCACTATGCTGGGGAGAGATCATAGCTTAGATTTGGGTGTTAGCAATGAAAATGGTTGCACTTTACCTGTTTCTGAGGGCAACAAAATTGGCTGATGGGATGTAGGATGAGAAAAAAAAAAATTATTTCAGAGTTTGAGTTCTCAACAACTGGAAAAGTAGAGTCACCATTTACTGAGATGGGAAAAACAGGAAATGCATGTTTGAGAGGGAAAGTTCAGAGTTTGGTTTGGAACCTATTAAGTTTTAGACATGCAGGTGGAAATAATCCAGTTTAATAGTGAGCCTGAAATTTTCTCATTTTTAGCCCAATTCCACAGGACTGAGAATGTGACAGGGCAGAGAATGTGTGACTGTGAGCCTGCTATTAGAAAGGAGCCCTTTCTCCCTGATAACATGGAAGCAGCTAGAGACACCTGTATTCAGAAGAGTCATGTGTCAAAAAGCACTTGTCATTTGCACCTCCGCAAAACCTCTGTAAGCGTCCAGTTTGGGAGTTGCCATTCTGCTTTCACAGAGCAGGTTTCTACTGCTGTAGCTGGTAAAATGATCTAGTGTGCAGCATACCTAACTGGAAATTACTAGGAGTATGGGGCATCCCCACTCATGTTGATACTTAAACTGTGGATAACCATGCGGTTTTTCAAAAGAAATCCATATGTCACATCCTCAGAAAGGCAGTGTTTTCTAGGATGGAGAAAACCAACCCTCCAAGGGACAGTGTGGAGGATCAAAACCAGATGAGGGGACTGGGCTGTGACAGTGCTGTCAATGTGGACCATTGGAAAAAGCTATCAGGACTGATGAAATTAGAGTGACCTAAAGATTTATTCAGTAGGCTGGAGACAGAAATTGACTGTCTGGCCTTAAGCCTCTGGGAATAGAGGAACAGGTAGCAGAAACTGACAAACAGGATAAAAACTAGAAGGAATAGAAAGAGCCCTAGTTACTTTATCAAATAGTTGAAGGCTGACAGTTTGCTAACTTCTGTACTAGAGTAAGCAGAAACATGGTCCCAAATTTGAAGCTTCTAGACTTAAAAATAGATTTTTAAATCATCCCCCCAAATTTGTATAAAATGCCTGCTCTGGTAAATTCTTTGAAGAAATCCATGGGGTATTGAGAAACTATGACAAACTGAGTTAGGAAAGGTTTGCCTGAGGGATATTAGATCTGACATCTGAAGGAAAGTCAGAGAAAGGGGGAAGGACTCTCCATGATATGGAAACAGTGCAAAGGCTCTATGATAGGAAGGAGCACAGAGGAAGCAAAGATTTTAATAGAGTACAGAAGCCCAAAGAAATAGGGCACCAGATAAGACAGAAAGAGGGTGGGCATTCAGGACTATGAGCCCTACTGGGGTTTTCTGTTTACTAAAAGCACTGAGAACCCACTGAAGTAGTTAAGCCAGGTGGTGCCGTTGCACTTGTGGTTTGAAGAGATCAGTCTGACTTCTCCTTGAGAAATGAACAGGAGTTAGGCAAGAAAAAGGTGAAAATTCATATTACCAATCAATCTAAGAAAGAGAGGACACTGGCTTGGACAAGCACATTGCTTGTATAAAGTAGCAGATGCATTTGAGACAGGAATAAGATCAATAGGACTTGGCAATGGATTATATTATGTGTGTTAATGGAAATGATGAGGATGGCTCACTTTTTACTTTATGCCACTAGATTGACTGTAATATCAATCCCTGAGATGAAAGAATGCTGCAAGATGACTCCACCCCACACACAGGAATGGGTATTAAAGACTGAATGGAGAGCTGCGTATTAATGGTGTTGGGGAGAGAAATGAAGATCAGAGTCCTCAGCTTTGGAGGAGGGCTGTGGTTCTTTTTCTTTGAATTAGAGAGAAGGACTAGGTCAAGTGGCACTTCTGCCTCTAACTTTTGAGGGGTTCAGGAAGAAAAATGAGTTATCTCACCTTTAGCAATTGAGGTATATAATTGGTGGATGGTAAAGGCTTCTGAACTCTCCAGACAACTGTATTACCTGTATCTGTCAAACTGGATGTTTAAGATCCACCCCGTGCTCTACAGTAGCCACGTGGCTATTTTTCTTTTACTTTTTTTTTTTTTTAAGTTGTTGATGAACCTTTATTTATTTATATGTGGTGCTAAGAAGGGAACCTAGTGCCTTAACATGCTAGGTAAGTGCTCTACCACTGAGCTATGACCCCAGCCTACGTGTGGCTGTTGACAAATTGAAATGTGACTGGTTCAAATTTGAGATTGTAAATTGTAAAATACACACCAAATTTCTTAAATAGAATGAAAAATGAATATATGATTAACATTAACTTATGATTCTTTGAAATATGGCTACTAGAAAAATTTAATTACATCTAGTTCTAATTATAGTTCTGTTGAACAGTGCCGATTTAGACAGAAGTTCAAACCAGAGCCCCAAGTTACTTCATCCTATTTCAAACCATATTTCACCCGCACGCAGCTCCCATCAGCAGGTTTCCCGCGTTCCTAAGCGTGGGTCGGAGCTGCGGAACTCCGAGGAGGGGTGTCGGCTCTGGCTCCGCCTCCCGAAGGACTACAAGGCCCAGAGTGCACTGCGCCCCTGGGGGTGGGGCTGGAAGGCGCAGTCGCTGTAGCGTCACGTCCGCGGCGCCCCTGGGTTTCAACTCGTTCCCTCCGAGGCTGCGCCTCGAGGAGATTGAAGGGGTGCGTCTACGAGGTTGCTGGTCAGGGGCGCGCGGTGGAGAGGGTCTTAGGGCCGCTGGGTCAGGTTCTTCGGGTCTGGCTTTACCAATTCGGTTTTGTACGGGAAGAGGTTGTGAGGACACGTGTCACGTGGGAAAGGGCCGACCCACGCCTGAAATTTAACAGACACTGCTAAGAGGGCTCCTGTGCGGGCGAGCGCAGGCGTGTGGTCTCTGGCTAGTCGGGCGCTCATGTTGTTCTTACTTCACGGCGTCAGTGCCTTGCTGTCTTCGTCTTGCATAGCCCCTTGGCCGCGCACTTAGCAAGGGGCTAACGAACAGTAGGCTCCCCCTCCACTAAATCCAGCAAAAGCTCCCCTTGTACCTGACTTGATTTTTCTTTGAAAAAGAAGAGGGTTTTTCAGCTTGTCGCAGCTTTTACGTGATGCGTCCTTGTGGGCAAGGAAACGTCTATTTAACTGAGCTGTTGTTTTATATGAAGGGATTTTTCAAGTTCTGGAAGGGATGCAAACTTGAATTAAAATGGACCCATTAAAACTTTGATTCCCTTCAGCAACTGCTCATGTTCATTCAGAGTCAGCTGAGTGAGATGATGTAGTTTGTGCTGCTTTCATGGAGTCATCGTGTCTTCCGACAAATTTCACCTTCTTTGACTGTCTTAGTTTGTGATGTTCATCTCTGCATTTATTTCAGGTCGATGGCAAGATACCCTTCACAAAATATACTGCTTGTGATGCCTCCCTGGAAATGACAGGGGAAAGTCCCCTCCAAACGAAAGATTTAGGATTTTCCATGCTTTTCTTTGCTTCTAGAGGTTCGAGACTTCTTGCCGGGCGCTGTGGCGCATGCCTGTAATTCCAGCAGCTGGGGAGACTGAGGCAGGAGGATCGTGAGTTCAAAGCCAGTTTCAGCAACTTAGCGAGGCCCTAAGCAACTCCGCAGGGAGATCCTCTCTGTAATAAAATATAAGAGAGGACTGGGGATGTGGTTCAGTTAGTAAGCGCCCCTGGGTTCAACCCCTGGTACCAAAAAAGAGAGAGATTCAAGACTTCTTCGGTTCTCTGACTGTAAAATCACTATTTCTGTCAGTTCCTGCAAGATTTTTGTTTAAAATTATCAATGGTCTGATTAACTATTACCATTTACTGTAATACTAGCATTGTATAACTATCTTTCAGAAGCTATATACATTTGGGGCTCAGTACAACCTTTTTTGTTGTTTGTGTTTTATTTTACCATACTTAGCTATATTCATTGCTGTATGATCACATCTTCTACTAAGAAGCTTTCATGTCCTTGGGTCCAAGTGAGGTCCGGATGTATCTAGTGAGCACTAATGCAATCAAGAGTGGAGAGTTTCCTACAAAATATCCCAGACCTTTTCAGGTCTATCTGCTATTGCTTTTTTTTTTTTAATTAACTTCATGTGCCTATAACAGTCCTTACCCTCACCAAGTAGCTCAAGGCAAATTACCCACAACAGTCATCAAAAATTATTTTTTGTAACATTAATCACAGTTGGCATTAATTGTTAAACATGGTAGCTTTTGTAAATACTATTTGTCACCCTAATAGGTTACTCTTACTACTATTTTAAATGATGAGGAAGCAAACAAAAAAAAGTTACCAAGCTACCCAATATAATACAGTTCATTTATATTAATCCAGAATTAGAACCCAGAAAGGACAACTCCATGCCCACATCTTAAACACAATTCCTCTAAGAACTCTTGACTAGTGGGAAATCTCCCAAGGCGATTTTCTAGAGGGAGGTAGAGATTCATTCTGTTGTAGGGGAAAGAAGAGAAAAATACAGTGCCTAAAAAGAACATGTCTAAATTGAGTGGCGAGAGTCTGTCCAAAGCAAGTTGACTTCTGCAAACCTTTACATGCTGTTTCCAAAGGGAGATTGAAGTAGTGAGGACACTTCCCTGTCATTTGCTTTTTTGTTGAGTAGTAGATGCAGATTGATTAGAGATTTGTCAGATATCTAACATTTTTTTAAGATCTTGAAGAAATAAGGTTTTCTGTGGTTGGTGGGATTTGGGCTTTAATCTTTCACTGAAGATGAGAAAAGTACAGGGAGGTAATAAAAAAAATGAGCTGCAGTTCCAGATAGAGGAGTCTTAGTCTGAACACAGTTGGGCTGCATTGGAAAGACTGTCGAAGCATTGGTGCAAGACTGTAGCATCTGGCACTGGTTCTCCTTTCTGTACTTGTGATGGTTGTGGCTTTTGATGGTTGTGGCTTTTGATCAGAGACTCAGCACCAGCTCCAACCATGTGGACCCCAGATGAGATTGCTCAGCTGTGCTATGAGCACTATGGGATTAGGCTGCCTAAGCAAGGGAAGCCAGAACCAAACCGTGAATGGACATTATTGGCAGCTGTAGTGAAGATACAGTTTCCAGTTTACCAGCCCAGTGATACTCCTGATAAGCCAGTGCAAGGTGAGACCTTTTCTCTCCCTGTCAGAGATGACAGAATTTTACGTTGCTCATCAGGAACAGTTGTGGGCAGGTTGCAGCTATGATGTTAGATATGTTTCCCTGGTATCCACCAGGTGGCGCATTACTTGTGGTGGGAGACCTCTTGTGGGAATCCCCTACAGACTTATTAAGACTGCCACAGGGGAAAATTTAGCCTCTGAGTGCTCACTTAATGATTTGTTTTTTCCTCTCAGTGATAAAGGAAGTTGTCTCAATGGGAACAGGAACGAAATGCATAGGCCAATCCAAAATGAGGAGGAGCGGTAAGCATGGGTAGGGGTCTAAGCAAAGAATTGTCTCTCTGGGAGCTTTAGAAACCAGTGTCCGTGTTAACCTTACTCTCCTTGTCAGGGAAGAAGGTCCGTGTCAGTTGAGGTGTCTGACCTCTCAGTTCCTATTGACTGGCACTCCAGTTGGAAGACAGTTCTCCTTTAAATAATGGAAATTCAGTGTGAAAGCAAAGGTCACCAGGAACATGCTTTCTGGTTGAACTGAAAGCCAGTCAGTATTTTTATGCTTAAATCACAGGTTCCCTGGGTTTAATTATTCCACATTATTGCCTGGAAGACTTTCAGGCTTTATAGCAGGTGGTCTGATGTAGGGGCGGATGTAGCTCAAGTGGCTTCTGGAGTCCCAGAAAGCAATCTTGAATTAGATGGAGCTTTTGGTACCAACAAGAATATAGAAATCCTTTGGAGTCTGGGCTCATTACCTTCTGCTTGTAGTTAGGAGGTACCTCTTTGAGTTTGCTTGCTGCATTCTCTGAGCTTTACCTCCTGTATATGAGGAATCTGTCCCAGAACCAAATTAGATGGAATCATATCACCATGAGCACAAGTATGATACCAGAGTACAAAAGATCTGTACCCTGTCTCCAGGTAAAGATTTTTCTGTAAGTCAGTGGTTCTCATCTGGGGGCAATTTTGCATACCAGGGGACATTTGGCAATGTTTAGAGGTATTTTTGGTGTCACCACTGGAAAAGGGGTGTTCCTGGCATCTTTTGAAGAAACCAGGAGTGCTGCTAAACATCTTGTATTGCATAGGCTAGTCCCCTGAAACAAAGAATTTTCTGTCCCCAAATGTCTGCACTGAGTTGAGAAACCAAGCTGAAACGTTTTACCATTAATTGTGATATTTTATAGCAAAGTCTGCCAGGAGCTACATGGCCATCCTGAGTGCTGGGGTCACTATTGTGTTCTGTTCTAGGAACTAGGGCCTCTGCAGTTTCCACACGACTTCATCTAGTGTCCTGTCTTTGCCACAGGAGATATCCTCAATGATAGCCATGCTGAGATTATAGCCAGAAGGAGTTTTCAAAGGTAAAGCCATATCCCCAGAGAATCTGATTCCCCAGTTTTGGGATGGTGACCCTGGAATTTGTGTTTTCACTAAACTCTCAGGTAATACAGAGTGTCAGTCTATAAAACTTTGTGGTCTAGACTTCAAACTTGAGTGTGCATTAGAGTCAGTTAGAGAGCTTGATAAAAGCCAGATTGCTTGGGGTGGATTAATCGGTCAGTGGTAGAGTGCTTGCATAGCATGTTTGAGGCCCTGGGTTCAATCCCCAGCACTGAAAACATTTTAAAAAATAAAAAACTGGCCAGGTGCGGTGGTACATGCCTGTAATCCCAGTGGCTCAGGAGGCTGAGGCAGAGGAATCACAGGCTCAAGGCTAGCTTGACAGTAAGACAGTGTCCACCCTGGATCTGCTGAATTAGAATCTATGGAGTAGGTCCATCAGTGTGGGTGGGAATTCTGTTTTTGCAGTACTGAGCTATACCTCTAGCCAAGTTGTTCATTCTGATAATATTTTACAATCCTTAGGTACCTTCTCTATCAGCTCCAGTTGGCAGCTACCCTGAACAAGGAGAGTATCTTTGTCCCAGGAACTCAAAGAGGACTGTGGAAACTCAGACCAGACCTCTTTTTTGTGTTTTTCTCCAGCCATACACCCTGTAAGTATATTCAAGCCTTTGCACTGATACTGCATTGTCTACTTTGTTTGTCTCATCCATAGAGATGTTTCTTAGAAGTAGCACTCTGGCTACAGTATAGCTTCAATGGGTGACAGTGCCTTTTTATGTACCTGATCACTTCTCTATTGGTGGAAGGTAGTGGGCACAGGTAAGGAGAAGTGGGTGGAGTCTCACTCATAATGTTAGTCAGTTCTCAGAATCAAGATTAGGAAACTAAAGGATTAAACTCTTATTAGGTATGAAGCCAACAATGGGGCTCAGAAGTCCAAAGTCCTACTATGGTAACTTAGCCTGAAACTCATTTCATTCATTCATTTATTGAGCATATTTTCTACTAGCCAGGCACAATATTACATACTGAATATAGTAGATGTGAATTAGACTAACACATTGCTTATCATGATAGAGTCTTTGGGGGCATGTAGACTGTCATGGTTATTTAGGGCAAATGTTGTTGAGTTATTAGGGGATGTTCAGGGGATAGACTCAGCAACTTAGGAAAACTGTTGTCTAAATATAAAATAAAAAGGGCTAGAGCTGGGTGCAGTGGTGCACGCCTGTAATCCCAGCAGCTTGGGAGGCTGAGATAGAAGGATTGAGAGTTCAAAGCTAGTCTCAGCTATAAAGCAAGGTGCTAAGCAACTCAGTGAGACCCTGTCTCTAAATAAAATACAAAATTGGACTGGGGATGGAGTGCCCCTGAATTCCATCCCTGGTACCCCACCCCCCTCACCAAAAAAAAAAAAAAAAAAAAAAGGCTGGAGATGTAGTTCAGAGGTAGAGTACTCCTGGATTCAATCTCCAGTTCCAGAAACCAAAAACAGAAGAAGACCAGACCTAGATGACCTAGGGGGTCATTTCTTTCTTCTGTTTTTCTTTCTCAAAAGCTGAAAATATTGCCTACTTTTTGTAGACAGCAAGTCAGGGTTGACAGTAGAATTTATTCACCCTAAAAACTTTGACATAGGATATAAGATTGTCTTCTGGATATTAAACTTTAATGCAAGTAAAGCAGAAATGGATAATCATTATAAAGAAACAAAATAACTCAAGATTTAATCATAATGCAGACTGAAAATATTGGTATAGCTCAAAAAAGAACGAGGATTAAGAATAGAAGTCAAGGCAAATAGGCAAATAGGACTCATCTGTGCTGTATCCATGACTGTGGGTGCCCTGGTCCAAGGACCAAAGGATGTTCCTCGTCAGCAGTGCTTCTCAAACTGTAATATGCATACAGATTATCCACAATTGTTGTTAAAATGCAGATTCAGTAGGTCTGGAGTGAGGCCTGAGGTTCTGCCTTTCCAGCCAACTTTCAGAGGATGCCAGTGATGATAGTCTGCAGACCACCCTTTAAGTAGCCAGGACTTGGGTAGTCCCAGTGGCAGGCATAGCCTTACTTTGGAGACAGATGCATCCAGGGTCACAGCCTGATAGCCCAGTCAAACTATATAAACCAGCAGTCTACAGATGTGCCTATCTGGGAGAGTCTATGGAAAATCAAGAAAAAGCAAGACTATGTATTGGGTTTGCTAAACTTATAAGACTTTTCTTTCTTCTTCCTTTATTTATATATTTGTGGTGCTTGGATTAAACCCAGGCCTTTAAGCATGCTGGGCAAGTGCTTTACTACTGAACTATGCCCTCTGTTTTCTTAAAATTTTTTCTCTAGAAATTAAAATCAACAACAACAAACAAAAACCCCTGTGGAAATTTTGCTGGTCTATGAGATCAAAATCTGGAACCACTGATCTGACTTCCTTACCTCTTGAGTAATTTTTAAAATGTAACATCTCCCATGGCTTATGTGCAGGAAGAAAGCACACTACCTGGAGATTGTGACTCTCTGGCTCCCCATCATTTATTTCTCATTACTAATTAATAATTTGGTGCCTTGGTGAACTACTTCAGACTCTTACTTGTGAATTTTATTAGCATGAGTCAGCCTCTCCTGTTAAGGCATTCGGTCAAGATCAAATCTTCCAGTCTAGAGCAAATTCTCCAAAGTTGCTGTCACCTTGTGAGGTCTGTGGAAGTCAGCCAGCCAGAGTCTCTGGCAACACTTCCTATTTCTGCATCTCTTACTTGTCCCACTCTGACATTATAAAGATGACAGATGTATTATTTACACACTTAAAAAAGCAACATGCATTAGGTTAGTGTTTGAAGAAATCACTTCCTTCTCAAGGGAAATGGTGCTTCTTACTGACCTCTGGTTTTCTTTGGTTCCCTGTGAGCATGGAGTAGATCAGAAATCTCTAAACAAGCCCAGGGAAACACTAGATGTTTTGGAAACATTGGTTTGAACCAGTGTTGTATAAGTTACTGCAGACCCATGATGTGGGAATATAAAATAAAATCTCCAAGAGAGGACATTTTGAGCAATGTTTACCAAATTTATTTAACTGTGAAATAAACCACCCACTTTTGTTTTTCCAAGGTATCTTATTGGGAAACCTTGCTTATTTCATTTTTTTAAACTTTTGGTATGGGGATTTGAACCCAGGGGCACTTTACCACTGAGCTACAGCCCCAGCCCTTTCTATTTTGATACAGAGTCTCACTAAGTTGCTTAGAACCTCGTTCAATTTCTGAGGCTGGCCTCCAACTTGAGATCCTCCTACCTCAGCCTCCTGTGATTACAGGTGTGCAACACCACACCCAGCTGAAACCTTGCTCATTCTAAACCAGTGGTTCTTGGGAAAATTTTGCTTCTTGGGGGACATTTGGCATATCTGGAGACACTTGATTATCAGATTGCAGGGCTATGGGCATCTAGTAGGTAGAGACCGTATTCAGTAGGATGCTGCTGAATATTCTCTAATGTATAGAACAACCTCCACAGAAAAGAGTTCTCAGAGCTGGGTATGGTGGTGCACACCTATAATGCCAGCCTCAGCAACTTAGTGAGGTTGTAAGCAGTTTAACGAGGCTCTGTCTCAAACTAAAAAATAAAAAGGGCTAGGGATGTGTCTCCGTTGTTAAGTGCCCCTGGTTCAATCCCCGGTAACCCCCCCACCAAAAAAAAAAATTTTTCTGACTTAGATATATCTGTACTGGGGATTGAACCCAAGGGCACTTAGCAATTGAGCCACATCCCCAGCCCTTTTTATTTTCTAGTTTGAGATAGGGTCTCACTAAGTTGCTGAGGCTGGCTTCAAATCTGAAATCCTTCTGTCTTAGACTCTTGAGCCACTGGGATTATAGGTGTGTGCCATCACACCTAGCCTGAGATCTTTTTTTTTTTTTTTTTAAGTTGTTGATGGACAGTATTTTATTTATTTATTTATATACTGAGAATTGAACCCAGTGCCTCACACATGTGAGGTAAGCCTTCTACCACTTAGTCACAACCTCAGCCCTGAGATCTTTTTTTTAACATTGAGTTTTCCATTCCTCTCTCCTTCAGAACTTAACTCACTGGGTATAGGAGAGAGTCTTCAACAAGAATCTCAGGGATTCCTAAAGACATTTGCACACGTGCTCTTAACTCATCTCAGGTTACCTGGGAGAACAGATTGATCTTGGTTTAAGGCAGTGATCCTCAGACTTGAGCTGGCATCAGAATCACCTGGAGAGATTACTAAAACACACTGCTGGGACACCTTCTCCCTCCCCTTCAGAGCTTCTGATTCAGCAAGTCTATTGTGCATTCTAAAATTTTGCATTTCCAACAAGTTCCCGTGACTGGTCCAGACAACCTGTGAAAACCATTAGTTTAAGTGTTCCCTCTTCTGCAGGTGGGGATGCCTCCATCATTCCAATGCTTGAGTTTGAAGAACAGCCTTGCTGTCCTGTCAGCAGAGGTCAGGACAACAGTTTAACCTTAGAAGCCAATGGTAACCTGAAGACTTCTGAAAATGAAAGGAAATGTGAAGACCCTGACAGTCCTGTAACCAAAAAGATGAGACTTGAACCTGGAACTTCTGCCAGGTTCTTCACCAATGGTACAGCACACCACGGCAAGGAAGAAAGTGGCCCATTTGCACCAGGTGTCAGTGACTCAAACCTCACTGTAAAGAGACTGGCTACTGTCACCTGTGTAGCTCCCAGAAGTGCCACAGTAGTGGACATTTATAGAACTGGAGCCAAGTGTGTGCCTGGAGAAGCTGAAGACTTAAGGAAGCCAGGCGCTGCATATCACCAGGTGGGTTTGCTCCGAGTGAAGCCGGGCCGGGGAGACAGGACTTGCTCCATGTCATGCAGTGACAAGATGGCCCGATGGAATGTCCTTGGATGCCAGGGTGCACTGTTGATGCATTTCCTGGAAGAGCCCATCTACCTGTCAGCTGTGGTCATCGGGAAGTGCCCATACAGCCAGGAAGCCATGCAGAGAGCACTGATTGGGAGGTGAGAGGGCAGGGAGGGAGGGCAGTTTAAGAATATGTTCAGAGACCTTAAAAGTTTCCCTGCATTTTGATCTAGCAGTTGCACTTCTAGGAATTTGCCCTAATGAAGTAATTAAGAAAGTATTCAGAC